>NC_045430.1:197175424-198375424 GCF_902635505.1 Sarcophilus harrisii
TACAGTGATACAGACTTCCTTGCTGTTCTTTGAATAAAATATAACATTTTTAGGCTCTGGGTATTTTTCTTTGGTTTCCTCCAAATTTTAGAATGTTATACCTCATTCTGCCTCCTTGATTCTTGGATTTTTTTTAGTCTGATAAAATCCCATCATTTTCAGCAAGTCTTGCCCAGTCCCTCTTGATTCTAAGAAGTGCTTCCCCTCATTTACTTTAGTCCCTATTTCCCTGAGAATAGTTGTTTTGTATTAATTTTTTTTGGCTTATTATATTCCTTTTTTTTTTTTTTTTAAGAATGTGAGCTCCTTGAGGACAAGGTCTGACTTTTCTTTTTCTTTTTTTTTTTCTTTTGGTCTCTTTGTATCCCCAGTGCTTAATATGATGGCTCATATATAGTAGATGCTTAACCAATGTTTAAAGATTGAAATTCTGTGCTTCTGGCTCAATGACTGACTCATGGATATAGAACAATTTCTGTTCATTGAAATAGTTCACTGAAATGGTGAATAAAATAGAAGAAATTACATAATTCTGTTTGACAATTTTTCTCAGTGCTCAAGTACTATTAGATATATAGGTATTCCCCCACAAAGTGCACATTACAACTTGTCAATGGTTGCATTTTTACATGTAATCTACACTGGGATGTCCACCAGATATGTTAGGGTTGTCCTCAATTTGTCTTGGCGTCATGAGAATATCAGTGGAGTCCTAGGATTGTCCATCACTTAATATCATTCTTTTGCCTTGATCAGTCAGCCCATTCTTTTTGTCAGTTGTAATTTTTTGATGAGAATATTTTTATTGTCCCTTTGTAATTATTTCTGCTGCAATCTGCTCATACACACAATGTTTTTCCTCATTGTTCTGTGGATGATTCTCAACATCAATTATTTTGAGACTGTGGTGTTGCATAAGTCATAACCTTTGATTCAAGAATAAGCTAGGCAGGAAGACACAAGTCTAAATGCTGATTTAGACACTATGCAAATCTTAGATAAGTCATTCTCCCTGTCCACCTCAGAAAACAAAAGTACTTAACCCAAAGAGTTGCCTTGAGGATTACATGATCTTTACAAAGTTTGATGAGCTAAATTTAGTTATTATAAATGTTATTATTGTTTTTTGTTATTATAGCTTTTTATTGACAAAACATATGCATGGGTAAATTTTCAACATTGACCCTTGCAAACACTTCTGTTCCAACTTTTCCCCTCCTTCCCTCCACCCCCTACCCTAGATGGCGGGCAGTAGCAAACATGTTTAACATGTTAAATACAATATATGCATGCATATTTATACAGTTATCTTGTTGCACAAGAAAAATTGGATTTAGAAAGAAGGTAAAAAAAAAACCTGGGAAGAAAAACAAAAATTCAAGCAAAGAACAACAAAAAAAAGTGCAAATGCCATGTTGTGGTCCACACTTATTTCCCAGTGTTCTTTTACTTGGTGTAGCTGGTTCTGTTAATCACTGATCAATTGGTACTGATTTGGATCCTCTCATTGCTGAAGATAACTACTTCTATCAGAATATATCCTCATACAGTATCGTTGTTGAAGTGTATAATGATCTCCTGGTTCTGCTCATTTCATTTAACATTAGTTCATGTAAATCTCTCCAAGCCTCTCTGTGTTCATCCTGCTGGTCATTTCTTACAGAACATTAATATTGCATAACATTCATATACCATAATTTATTTAGCAATTGCCCAATTGATGGGCATCCACACAATTTCCAGTTTCTAGCCAGTACTAAAAGGGCTGCCACAAACATTTTTGCTCATACAGGTCCCTTTCCCTTCTTTAATATCTCTTTGGGATATAAGCGCAGTAATAGCACTTCTAGATCAAAGGGCATGCATTTGATAACTTTTTGAGCATAGTTCCAAACTGCTCTCCAGAATGGTTGGATCCATTCAAAACTCCACCAATAATGCATCAGTGTCCCAGATTTCCCACATCCCCTTCAACATTAGTCATTATCCTTTCCTGAAATCTTAGCCAATCTGACAGGGGTGTAGTGGTATCTCAGAGTTGTCTTAGTTTGCATTTCTCTGATCAATAGTGATTTGAAACACCTTTTCATATGAGTAGAAATATTTTCAATTTCATCTGAAAATTGTGTGTTCATATCCTTTGATCATTTATAATTTGGAGAATGACTTGATTTCTTATAAATTAGAGTCATTTCTCTATATATTTTGGAAATGAGACCTTTATCAGAACCTTTAATTGTAAAAATTATTTTCCCAGTGTATTGCTTCCATTCTAATCTTGTCTGCATTTGTTTTATTGTACAAAAGCTTTTTAACTTGTTATAATCAAAATTTTCTATTTTGTGAACAATAATGACCCCTAATTCTTCTTTGGTCATAAATTCCTTCCTCTTCCACAGATCTGAGAAGTAAACTGTCCTATGTTCTTCTAATTTATTTATAATCTCATTCTTTATGTCTAAATCATGAACCCATTTTGATCTTATCTTGGTGTACAGTGTTAAGTGTGGGTCCATGCCTAGTTTCTGCCATACTAATTTCTAATTTTCCCAGTAGTTTTTGTCAAATAGTTAATTCTTATTCCAAAAGTTGGGGTCTTTGGGTTTGTCAAACACTAGATTGCTATAGTTATTGACTATTTTGTCCTATGAACCTAACCTATTCCACTGATCAATTGGTCTATTTCTCAGACAATACCAAATGGTTTTGGTGACTGCTGCTTTATAATATAGTTTTAGATCAAGTACAGCTAGACCACCTTCATTTGATTTTTTTTTCATTAGTTCCCCTTGAAATTCTTGATCTTTTGTTCTTCCAGATGAATTTTGTTGTTATTTTTTCTAGGTCATTAAAATAGTTTGTTACTTGGGAGTCTGATTGGTATAGCGCTAAATAAATAGATTAGTTTAGGTAGTGTTGTCATCTTTATTTTATTTGCTTGACCTATCCAAGAACACTTGATGTTTTTCCAGTTGCTTAGATCTGACTTTAGTTGTGTAGACAGTGTTTTGTAGTTTTGCTCATATAGTTCTTGACTTTTCTTTGGCTGATAGATTCCCAAATATCTTATATTATCAACAGTTACTTTAAATAGAATTTGTCTTTGTATATCTGTTTGATTTCATCAGTGATGTATAAAAATGCTGAGGATTTATGTGAATTTATTTTGTGATAAATGTAAATAATTAGATACGCTGGTGTTAACCTGCTATACAACTCTTACCTGTGGTTCCAAGAAGTTGTAACATGTATAGCGGCCACTCACCAGTAAAATACCATACCAACAGATAAGCTAAACCAAGTTGAGGATAACCAATAGACTCCCAACCCATCAATGAGTTAGATGGATATCTGCCTTACACATGTGAAGACTTCCCCCAGTGGAATGGAGAGATGAGAACCATTTATTGCAATAACCATAAAGGCAGCTGAAAGAGATGCCATGGAGTGCTTAGAACTTGGTCAGTCATCAAATATATAAAAGTCATCCATTGCATCCTGAGCCATCACAACTTTTCTTGATTTTTGTCTTGCCACTGGACTTAAACTATTCTAGATAAGACAGTGAGACTGATGGGTTTGTGTAATTCTGTCTCACTGAAATCAGTTTATGCACAAGTCAAAACTTTTTTGATCCTCTTCAAAAATGAAAAATAATTTTGTAATATTTCAAAAGCAATGTATATTTTTTATCAGTTCAAATGTGGGTCTACTTCCTTAACTAATTGGAATGTTTCTTGAAAATATTTGTATTGTCCAATGTATAAAATCTACCCAATAATATATCAGTCTGAAGAACAGTGATTTTTATCCACTTTTTTCCCTAGGGGATATCAATAAATTAATTGATGAATATTTATTAAATGCCTACTATTTGCCAGGCACTCTGCTAAGAACTTTACAAATATTAATTTATTTGAACCTTTTAACAACCCTGGGAGGTAAATGCTATTGTTATCCTTATTTTATACTTTAGGAAACCGAGACAAACATGTTAAATGACTTGATCATGATCACATAACTAGTAAATCTCTAATCTTGGATAAAACTCAGGTCTTCCTAATTCCAAGCTCAATGAGCTAACTGCTATGCCATACAGCTGCCTACTATTTATGCCAAATATGTATACCTACTATTTACATCAAACTTTTTGGAGTGATAATAGATCTCATCTAGTCATTTCTACTATATTCCTGGCTTGAGGTAATCAGCACTATTTCATCAACAAACAGAAATATCTGGACAACCTTGTTTATAGGAAATTCTTTTTGACTTTGGACTGTCCTAAATAATGCCCATAATATTGACCAAAAAATATTTGGTAAATTTCTATGTATTAATGATCAAGAATTGAAAATGTTTATTTTATATTTTTCCAACAATTTAAAAAAGTAATCAAGATAAGCATGTGAAAAATCTCATTGGTAGAGTGTCTCATTTGCAAAATTTTGTTTTAATGAAGCAAATACTTTTAAAAAAATAATCAACAAAAAATAAACATTGTGAGATATTGTTTTCTCCAGCTTTAAGTCAATTGTTTGATAGAAAAAAATGTGGTCTCTTGTGAAATATTGCTTGCTAAATCTTTTCTGTTCCCTTCTAATGCCATAAATAATATAACTAATAACAGATATTAAATGAATATAACAAATACCCTTAGTATGTGCATGCTGACATAATTTTAAGGACATGGAGATCATTATTTATTAATATTTTTAATCTTTTGTTTTGAGGAATAAATTTGTGAGATTTTTAAATCACATCTTGGTAATAGATCATTTCACACTGAGGAAAAAGGACAAATATATAAACTTTTATCTGAGTTAGAAGATACCTCAGACATTACCTAGTAGAATTCTTTGCTAAACAAAAATTGCTGGTGCCTAATGCTTGAAGTCCATGCTTGAAGGCTTCCAGCAGTGGATAACTATCTCTTTCTAATTTTGCACACATCTCTCTATAAGGAAGGCTTCTTTTATTTGGAGCCTGAATGTATTTTTTGAAGCCAGTTGACTGATTATTAAATTTTGTTTTTTCTTAAAGGAAACTAAAGAGAAGAATGTAGCTACACACAAAAAAATATGTACTATTATAGATGTTAAAAAAACATATACAAGTAAAAGCAAAGGCAGCCAATTGAGAACAGGTAAAGCATTCCTTTTTGAGATATAATAATAAGATTTTTCCAGAGTTTTGAATAAATGATCAATTAAGTTAATAGTATCAATTTGTATTAAAGAGTATATATTGGTAAGCAGGTTCTGTTAATGTTTTTCCCCAGTGTCAGCATTGGAAGATATATATGAAATGCACACAAAAGAATTGTTTTATATCTGATGTGCCATAATATAATGTCATGAGAAGATATGTCTCTATTTCTAGGAAATGGTGATACAGTGATACAAAAAAATATCCCAGCAGATTTTTTTGTTTTGTTTTACTTTTTTGTTTATTGGTCAAGTTTTGCTATCCCTAGTATAACATACAGAACACCAAGATAACTATTGGACAATGTTTTTGTGTTTGTTTTCCTTTTTGCTGAATAGTTTATAGGGAATGTGGAATTTTGTGTGTTTGTGTATGTGTGTGTGTGTTTGTGTATGTGTGTAATTTTAGGGAAGTATTGCTGATAGTATAACTTTAGTTATGAATTTTGACTATCAAATGGTGATAGTATCATAGCTAAATGAAATAACATTTGGGCTTAAGAAGTTTTGCTTCATTTCTTCAGGCAAATGTGTATGTGTTGACCTGTTTCAGAGATGGAACTAACTAAGGTACAAAATATTTGAATGCCTATTTTTGCACTATTAAAAAAGTTAATTGATCTGATGGGGAAATCTATATTGTAGATTACAAGATTTTAAATGGCCTCTGATATTCTCATAGCTCTTTGAGCTTATGATGATTACAAATGTGAATCTAGGGGAATGCACTGGTGAGCTGCACTGCTGTTAAATAATAGGGCCTTCCCTCCAAAACAGTATTTTCCCTCCATACAAATCCTTCAGTGTACAGCAAAGAATACAAATCCTGTAGTCTTACAAATGCAGAAGACAATGGAATTAATCATTGTCTCAATAAAATTGAAGCATGTTCATTTATAGAAAGGAATTTTGAGTGGTCTTTAGAACTCAACAACTAGCTTCAGAATCGAAGGCACAACTCTGATTAGCATAATTTCCTCCCAGAAGTCACAAAGATTTCTGATTATTAGTTGTGAGATGGATCTATACACTTTTTAAAAAAATCTTGTGATGTTTTTACTCCAGTGTAAGGAGAGGTGTTTGTTCTTCCTCTTACCCCAACCTCTTCAAAGACAGCTGTATTTTGTTTCTACCCTTATACTGGGGCAGCTAAAAGAGATAATGCACAGGGTTTGTCATTTCCAAGAGCATACTCCAAAATCTGAAATAGTGTTAGAGAGGAATATATTTGGCCATACTAAAAAGAAGAAATTCTCTCAGAAAGGGTATTGTTCCCTCTCTTCCGGGCTCTTGAAGGTTTACATTATGTAGAATTTAGACAAGGATAACTAAAACCAAACCACTTATATAATTAAGCAGTTTTGCAAAGAGAGCCGTTTAAAAGCAAGGTCAATTAAGATGAATTTCAGTAAAAAATAAATAAATAAATGAACATTCACAGAAGTTTGGACAAAGCCAAAACACAAAGGGAACCAAACACAGTGCTTGGCACATAGTAAACATATATGTTTACCTATTGTTATTATTATTAAGTTTGGGAGATGTCCTACTAATAGTCTTGGAAATTCCTCCATCATTTTCTAACAAACCATCATTTCATAAAAGCAAGACTGGCTCATCAAATATTAATACTAGAAACTGAATAATTCAGACATTGCTTCCATTTAATATTATTGAAAACCTTTGTTTATGCATCTTAAATGTACTTGCAAAGTATTTTAGTTCTTAACCATGGTAAGATTTGTAATTAATTTTCTAATAATATTATGTAAAATTGCATTAAAATTTATTGAGCACCAAGAAAATGCAAGGCCGAGTTCTAAGTAGTGGGGATTCTTTCACTGTACTTACAATCTAATCAGGAATATAATGTTATTTTTCCCATAAAAGCTTGTGATTTGTAAAAGACATTGCATGATTATTCTATTTTGATCCTTAAAACATCTAGATTAGATTGGCATTATAGGTATCATTGGATAATATCTAAGACACAACAAAATTGAATAACTTATCCATTGCCACATAGTTAGCAAATATAGCATTCAAGCTATGTTTTTCCTGACCACTTGGCCAACTCTCTTTACACTTGTATCATTCTGTCTCTTATGAGTTATACAATAGTAATTATAACACTTCTTTGACACAGAATGGGAATGCTCTCCAGTAAAGACTGGATCCTGAATCCTTCCACACTTTACTAATCATTCTTGTGAACAAATTACAAAAAAAAAAAAAAAAAAAAAAACGCCCATCCCCTTGGGTTTCATCTTTTGGTGATGAAAACTCTCTAAATGTAGACAAATACAGATTACCTGAAAGATCATGACACTTAGCAGGACCTGCCAGACCTCTTGTTTAAATAAAGCTTTCAAAAACTCAAGGTCCACTTTCTAACACTAAGAGATATAAAAGACAACTTTTAAGTAAGTATCTGACTGAACCAGTTAAGATCTGGGGGTTTTCAAAAGAAAGAAGTCCTTTCTTTGCCATAATCCCATTTCACAAAGCTTTTTTATGAGGATCATTCTTGGATCACTATCCACAGATATCTATCCAAAGTAGCAAAGTTGTTATAAATACTATTTTTGTAGGCACCAAATGATTCCCCACCATTGCCATTTGGTTTTAACAAGTATTCAGAAAAAGACCCCCCCCAAAAAAAAATAATCTTCCTATTAGCTTTCCTTCAGTTTGTGCTTAATAAGAAAGAGGTATTCAAATAGCAAAAGGCAGCCTAACAGTAGAGCTATCCATACTAGTAATATGATTTAGGATATGAAAACTTAATTGTGAAAGAGAACAAAAAAGGAAAATAAAAGTGAAGAAAGAAGGCAAGATTTACATTTTTTAAAAATCTGTACTTAAAAAACTATAGCCCTCTCACTTTTAAGATATTTCCTAGCTTTCTAAAGAATTTCTCTTTTTGTGTAGCAAAGGTAAATGAGGTAGAACAAAGGGAGATGGGGACATTTAGAGAGGGATAAATCTGTGAACTATTTGATATGATGACTCACTTCAGAAATCTTTCTGTCAGTGACAACTTTTGTGACCTTGGATAAGTCATAGTCCTCTGCACCTCAATTTCCTTATCTGTAAAATGAGAAGATAGTAATAGACAACACTTTTAGCTAAACATTTTCTGTATTCCTGAGATCCATACATTCTTATTCTGTGCATCTCTTATCCTGTAATATTCCACAATCTTGCCAATATGTTGAGGATCTTCCTATATTTTCTTGACCTTTTATATATGCATGTATGTATGAATGAATATGCACATATATGTATGTGTATATATATATGTGTGTATGTGTGTGCACAGACAGAATTTATAGATTTAAATGTGAAGTTTTAATTGTAGAATTAATATTTTTGAATTTCTAAATATTTGGAGTATTAATGGATATTAGTTTCTTTTTTATGCCTTCTTTTTAATACTAGTAATTTCCATAAATTTGTCTCCCTGCCTTCTCTACCTCCAGGCAAACAAAACCTATTTTGAGCATTAGTTTCACTAGTATCTGTCAGTTTTTACTATTATTTATTAGGCCACAAAAGCACCCAAGGCATCATAGTAAAGTGGATAGATACTGGACTCGAATCTCACCCCTGACACATATTGATTATTCCATGAACAATTCACTTGACCTTTCTCATTTTCAGCTTCCTAACAATGGTGTGGTTATTGATCTAGAACCAAATGTTCTGGACAATGAAATGAAGTAGACCTTATGAAGCATTGCTAACAGTAATCCTAGTGGAGGTGATAAACTTCCAGCTGAGCAATTTAAACCCTGATGGTGCTAATACAGTGCTATACTCAATATGCCAGCAAAATTGGAAAACTTAACATTGACCACTGGATTGGAAAAGATCAGTTTATGTCTGAATCCTAAAGAAGGGCAATGCCAATGTTCATATTACCAAAAAATTGCACTCATTTCATGCACCAGCAAGATTATAATTAAGATCTTGCAAGTTAAACTTCAGCAATGTGTGAACTAAGAATTACCAGAAGAATACACTGGTTTTCAGAGAGTCAGAGAAACTAGAAACCAAATTACCAGTTTTCACTAGATTATGGAGAAAACAAGGATATCCTGGAAAAAATCCACTTCTGCTTCACTAACTACACTAAAACCTTTGACTTGGTATACACAAAACTGTGGCAACTCCTCAAAGAGATGTCAACACCAGATTATCTTACTTGCATACAGCCCAAAAAGTAACAGGTAAAATGGTACATAGACCAACTAAATTGGTTTAAAATTGGAAAAGGAGTACAGCAAGGATACAGATTTTCATGATGTTTATTAATTTATATAGAGAGTTGTCATGTACATACCAGTTGGATGAATCAAAGGTTGCTGGGAAAAATATTAACAATATCAGTGTTGTAGAGGCTACTATTCTGATGGCAGGAAAGTGAAGAGGAATTAAGGAACTACATGAGGAGAGTGAAAGAGGGGATAGCCTAAAAGATGACTTTAGAATTAACATTTAAAAAAAAAAAAAACTAAAATCTCAGCACTTGCTCATCTCACTTCATGGCAAATGGAGAGGAAATGGAAGCAATATCAGATTTCATATTCTTAGTTTCAAAGTTAACTACAAATAGAAATTGCACCCATGAAATTTAAAAGAAAATGCTTGCTCCTTAGAAAACAGCTATGACAAATCTAGACAGTTTACTAAAAAGCAGTCATCACCTTGCCAACAAAGGTCTATATAGTCAATGCTATAGTTTTTCCATTGTAATATGTAGCTACAAGAGCTGGAATATAAGAAAAGCTGAGCCCTGCAAAATCAACATTTTCAAATTGTATTGCTGGAAAATACTTCTAAGATTCCCTTGGACATCAAGAAGATCACATCAGATGATATTTAAATTTATTCAGGCTATTCACTGTAATGTTAAATCTAAAGCTTAAATATTTGTTACATTTTGAGAAGGCATGACACTGCATAAAATTCTTGATGATAGATTGAAGCCAAACGGAAAAGGGGATGTCAGAGGATGAGATGGTGGAGATCATGGAAACAATAAACATGAATTTGAACATATTTTGAGAGATAATGGAGGATAGAAAGGCCTTGCTTACTATGGCACAACGTCTTAAAAGACTGACAAAATGAACACCAATAGAAATAAAAAAATCTGTAGAACTTTCTTCAAAGGGATGCTATAAATCTTATATGAGTTAATGTAGGTAAAATCCTTGGCAAACATTAAAATGTTGTAGGAATAACAGATATTGTTACTATTTAGCAAAATGGTGTAATGCATGAAGGGCCATCCTTGGAATCAAGAAATTCTAGATTCAAGTAATACGCCAACACATCATGTGACAAATTATCAGTTACACTGTTATGCAGTACCCTGGGCAACACTGTTAAAAGTTGTTGATTTGCATCAGTGAAGAAACTTCACATACCAAAAATATCTAGAATGGATTAAATTACAGGTTCAAATTCACCATCCACTAACTCCCTAGCTTCACATTGTAATCATAATTTATTATGGGGAGTACCCCAGCTACTGGGTAATATTTGACCAAATTACTCTTTTCTGAAGTATCTGTGCTCAAATCAGTGGGTCAAGTATTTCTCCAAGTACAGAGAGATAGCTAGGTGGCACAGTGGATGGAATGTCAGGCATGGAATCAGGAAAAATTTACTTAAAATCTGGCCTCAGATAATTTATGCCACTTCAATTTAGCAAACATTTATTAAATGCTTCATTTGTGAGAAAGCCTATATCAGGTGCTACAGATGATGGGAAAGGGGAATTCTCTGTCTTCTAGGAATTCACTTTCCACTGGGAATATTTTGGAAGCTCAATACATTAAAGTTAT
The DNA here is from genome assembly GCF_902635505.1 of Sarcophilus harrisii. Classification (NCBI taxonomy): domain Eukaryota; kingdom Metazoa; phylum Chordata; class Mammalia; order Dasyuromorphia; family Dasyuridae; genus Sarcophilus; species Sarcophilus harrisii. Next base: position 197,186,487 of record NC_045430.1, read on the forward strand.
TTCAAGGGAGAGTTCTAAAAATTTCTGCACATTGTTATTTTTGCTAGAAATAAAAATGGATTCCAAAAGTGCTGAAATCTATAGTCCCCTCCATATCTTTACATCTTTACATTGTCATATTCCCCTTAATTTTATTATGAAAAGATAACTATTCTATATAAGAACAGACTATTAATGTGAAATGTACATAACTATAGTTCATAGTGATTATTAAAGATAACTTACAAAATTGATCTATGTATTAATATTTATTATTATTATTATGCAGAGAAATAATTTTAGAGCATGCGTCATTTATGGGAGAAAAAGTTTCCAAGTTAAAGAATTTTGGACAAAGAAAGAATAGCATGAGATCACTGGAGGCCTCAAAAAGGGAAAAATGGATGTCATAAGGCAAATGTGTATGTCATTTGATTTATTATGTTTTCTTTATATCATTACTGTACGTGGAAAAGTAGAGAATTTCTTTATCTTGTCCCAGAAGGGATCTTTTAAATATTACCTTTCAGATCTTTTTATATTACCTTTCCCTTCTACAACACTAATTCAAGTGATTAGTGCTTGACCCCTTACTGGTCTAAACTTATTGGGAAAACTCCCCTTTCTCCTCTGGAGCCATCTGTGTCCAGTGGAAAATATATAGATCAGGATGACAGGAAATGGCCTTGGATGCAAAGAGATGCCTTGGTCTTCTGAGAATGAGATTTTTCACAGATTTTAGTGTGACACAAGAAAGGACACAGGATTTAAATCAAACAACTTGGAGAGTGAAGTACTCTTGATGTGGGACTCTTAACCCATCCATTGCAAATTATGTCTTAAAATACATTCCTTTCATCAATTAAGAAAGTAAAGTTTATTCCTCCATTTTGGTGTTCATCACTACTGTTGGGACTCCATTTAATATTCCCTGAAGTTCATTTGTCCAACAATGGATAAATTATCTTTATCATTATCTTCTCTCCAAGGAGGTCCATTTCTCAAGCAACTGACCTATGGAAAGAATTTCATTGTTACAGCTCTTTCTTTTCTCTAGACTATTGAAACCTTTCCCCAAACACATCTTTAAAATATATTCCTAGCCTTCATACAAAGGAAAGCTGTGAAAATAACTTCTTTGTTCATTACCTGAAGTCCCTGTTTTTTCATTCTGGGTTGGTTTATGGTGTTTTCATCCTATTTGCTTTTTCTTTGCCTCAGTGCTTTGTTCTTTTTGATCACATCTCCAAGAAAAACTAAGACTTATGGTTCAGAGGAGTGTTCCTACATTTCATTCAGAACTAGCCTATGTACATTTCCAGAGTTGCTTTGGAAAGAGATTTCTAAAAGAGGAGGGGATAGAGAAAGCAAGAAATTCTCAAAAACAGCTCTTGGAACTTGGTACAGGATAGGGGCAAACCTGACCAAAATGAAAAGAACTGTGATTTCAGTTCTTTATAGTAGGTCATACATTCACTATGATTATGCTAGAAATCTACATTCTTTTTCCTCTAATCCTTATACCATATAATTTGAATACAGGAAAAGGGTAGTTGTCCCCTTCCCCATATCTTTTCACTTCAGTTTCTATACACTAATTGGAAAGGGAAAAACCTTTTATTTCAAGATTAATCATACTGAAATTCTTTTTTTTTTTTTGTAATACATGGGAATTTTGCCTTACCAAGAAAACGAGCTATATTCATCTCCCCACTTAAGAGTTCCTTTTCAGCTGAATTTCCTTGTATTGTCATTATACCAGAGGGAAAATTGATTATTTGAAACTCATTCTCCTAACTGTGCCTTTGTACTAACCTTCAAATTCTGGTTCATTTATCTAGAACTGTCTCTATATCTCCACAGGGTTTACTATTTTAACTAAATTAATAAACATAAATAGAATAGATTACATTATCATTATTAAAATTATATTGGCTTTACCTACCCATGAATAACAAATATTATTTCAATTACTTGTATCTAACTTTATTTGTATAAAAAGTATTTTATGTTTACATTTGTATAGTTCCTGTATTTGCGTTGGCAGATATATTCTGATATTTTTTACTAACTAGTTATTTTAAATGGTATAAAACATATTAAATAATATAACTGACACATAATGTAGTTTTCCTATTTTTCTCCTTAGATTAACTATTTTTTGGTTTAACTTTGAAATCATCATTACTATCCTTGTTTTATGTGTGTGTGTGTATGTATATATATATATATATATATATATATATATATATATAAATTCTACTCTTGACCTTTATTTTATGTGTATGTCTCATTTTTATGGCATTTCCTGAAAGCAATATATTATTAAATTCAGTTTTTTAATCTGCTTCCATTACATAAGTAAATCCATCCCATTCACATTTTAAGCTTTTTCCCCTCCTTCCTCTATCTTCTCACACCATTTCTATTCCACCCTATTTCTATCCCACCTCACTCCTCTGCTTTACTTCTACCTGCTATCTTGCCCTTCTATTTCTTAATCTATCCACCTCCCCAAGAATCCCTCCCTTAACCCCCCATTCCCTCCTTGCTCTCTTATTCCTTTCTGAATTTAGATTTCTAGATATATACATTATTCTCTCTTTATCTCATCCTCTATAAGAGTAAGGCTTCAGTGCTGCTTGGCCTCCTCTGTACTAACTTCCTCTGTATCATTTTTTCTTCTTTTGCCTCATTTGTATGAAATAATTGCTCCTTTTTAATCTCTTTCCTTCTCTGGCAGAAGCAGTCTCCCAATCTCAGCTGCTCCCAGACTTCTTGTTTGTGGTTCCCCAGAATTGGTCCGGAGGTGTTTATGTTTCATTCAGCCAGAATCTTAGGCATTTTTGAGGTCTTCTTACGTTTCTTTAGAGAACACCTGCTTTACTCAGAATTTTGTTTATTTCCATGCTCCACCTTCCCTTTGAGCAATGGTCTATCTCTTTCTGTGGAGGAAATTCAGAGAACCAAAGGTTTTTTGACTTTGTATATAACATTCACAAAATCCTCTCTTTCCACTCTTTTGTAAAATGAGAATCTTCATAGCTAAGAACAAATGTGTTGTACCATAATTTAAACTGTAGACAGCTTTTTTTTATTTTTAGGAGAGAAAAGAAAAAAAGAAAAATTACTGTTGTCTATCTGGCTTAGGCTTCTCATACTGAGCTTCTCAAATGAATTTTTACCACTGAGGCATAAACCCCTGGGACCCATGGTTTATTAATTAACTGAAGCACTGAGAGAGCCTAAGCTAGAACAGCATAAATGTTAATGCTATAATAACTTGAAAAGCATAAAAGTAAGATCAGAAACCTCTATCCAGAAGCAAATTATAGCCTATCAATTTTTCTATAAGGCAATCATAAGGCATTTGAGTTAGATAACAAATCCACAAAAATGGACTGTTTGCATTTAAAATTAAGCATACTAATATTGCTTCATGACCATTTTTAAAGCCAAGTGCCTGTTAATAAAAGTTTTGTTTTCATTGTAATGACTTTCTTTGAAAATATCTTCAATTTGATATTATTTTCTTACACTCTGACTTTAGGGTATCTGAGAGTTAATTATTCTGAGCTTCAAAGAGGAAGATATAAGAGTCATCTCTTTGCATCTCTGCCCTCTTCAAAAAAAATGTGTGCCTATCAGAGAATGATTCTATCAGTTCCAAAGTAATTAGCTGAAAAAGTCATAGGTGATCATTTGTGGTTTACTGTACTTTTGGGTTTCTGGTCACCTAAAAATTAGTTAAAAGGTGAATTCTGAGGTAAGGATTGCATGGGAGGGAAGGGGACAACGTATGTGCTCATGTGTATCATAGAACAGGGGCTACAGAGCATTTGTATTGCTACTTGGGGAGGAGATATCCTTACTTTTAATACTTGGAGATCCGGAAACAAGAGCTACTCAAATAATGCAGGGGAACAAAATCAGTGCATAATAAATATAAACTCAAGTTTTAAAATGTCAGTAAGGTAACATCTGAATAACACTCAATGGTGTGCTTACTAATTATGGTGAAAAAAAGCAAAAGAGATCTCTCCTTCCAAAAAGCAGGAACAGCAGGGACAGATGCACTGCCTATCTTTTTATCAATAAAACTTAGTGACAACCTCATAAAAAGGGAGGATGTGTTTCATTTTCCAGGCTCATCCAGTCTTGGTCTCTGTACTAATGCTATCAATTTGTTCTTCTAATGGAGGGCCATTCTTTTAACAGCAGCAGTGATACTACCCATTTGTTGATGCTAGTCCAAAAGTAAATGGAATTAGGTTTTAGATGCTATTGTCGGAGGGTCAGATGCAAACTAGTAGGGTAATAATTCTATATGCCATGCTATTAAGGCTATTGTGGAGTTTCCAAAATGGTTCTAAATGTTAAATGTTGGGTCTGTGAAGTTGTTTCTCCTTTAGTTTCATGTCCACCTATATTGCAGGCAAAAATGTATGACCTATGTAAGATTTTGTTCCTTCCAAAATGTATAGGAAAAAAACTGATAGTGTAACACATGCTGTACACATAACCATACCCTCTGTCTTCCCATCCCCTTCCCAATCTTACTGTTGACTGGTTCTTTCTCTTTTGCCTACAAATGCAGCTCTTTTTAAATGCCTCTCATTTGATTTCACCTTTCTCTCAAGTAATTGTCTGATATCATTCCTATTTAAACTAAAATACTCCTAGAAAATGCTACCCATTCTTCTTCTCTCTATTCCTCTTCATTCCTTAATCCATTATAACCTGAATTTCAACTTTGTCCTTCAACCAAAAGTATCTAAAGTTATTAGTGATCTATTGATTAAGTGTGATTAATTTTTTTTCTCCATTTTTATCCTTCCTGTACTCTTTAGAGAACTTGCTGCTCTAAAGTTTCTCCACACTGGTTTAATTATCATTTCTTTGGAAATAAGAGCCAAACATGACTGAAAAAATAATTGAACTACAAAAGCAGATTTAGAGATCTAAATATTCAGTCCTCCCCCCATCCCTTCTCTAAGCTCCAGCCCAACATTACCAACAGTCTATTGGATATTTCATATTGGATATTACCCAGGTATCTTAAATATAATGTCTGAAACAGAACTCCATTTCAAAAACTACCCTTTTCTGAATTTGCTTATTTCTGGTAATATATCTCCATCCTTTGAGTTACCTAGACTCAACTCTCCCTTCTTTTTCCTTTTGCATAGCCAATCAATTACTAAATCTTATTTCCGCCCTCCCACATCTGTAACATTTCTTTATCCATTCAGCAATGTGTTGGTAAATGTTTAATAAGCTACTCTCCAAATAAAATGTACACAAAATACTTTTAAATTTAATCTATATATTAGCATTTTTCCCATTATTTTCTTCTACACAATTAACAAAACAAATCAAGTGCTAATTTGGATTATTCAATAAATTCTTTTATTTCTTTTTAAAAAATTTTTTTATATTCATTTTCTTAAATTCTGAGTTTTAAAAACTCTCCCTCTCTGTCATGCCTCCCCCACTCACTGAGAAGATAAGTAATATCATACATATGAAGTCATGGAAAACACATTTCCATGATAATCATGTTGTAAAAAAAAAAAAAAAGGAAAGGAAGAAAAAGAGAAGAGAATAAAATAAAGCAAATGAAAAAAATGCTTCAATCTGCATTCATATTTCATTAGGTCTGTCTCTCTGTCTGTCTGAAGGTGGATAGCACTTTTTATCCTTTGGAATCACCTTGAATTATTGTATTGATTAGAGTAGCTAAGTTTTGATCATTTGTGAAGTCTGGGCTAGCTCTCTGGAGACCTCAGAATCAGCTGGAGTCAGGCTTAAGCATAAGTCCTTGGTCTTTAGGTCTTGGTCTTTAAAGCTTAAGTGAAGCTCTCTCCACCATCCTTCCTTCTCCCTGTCCTCCTCCAAAGTGAGTCTGGCTCATCTCACTCCACCCTCTAATCCTTATCTACAATTCTCTTAACCCCAAGCATTGAGCTAGCATTAACTGTGAGAAGAGAAATTCCAAACATGCTAGTAGAATTATTGTCCAATAGGTAATTAGCCCTAAGTGCTCGGTTATCTGATTCAAGTGGACCTATTCAGAGTTTCAGCCTTTTACAATCATTTACTTTGTAGATCTCAGGTTTTTCTGAAACCCTTTATCATCATCAATCAGACTACACTTGGTCAACCATCTCCAATTGATGGGCTTCCCCCCACCTTCTAATTCTTTGCCAATACACACACAAAAAAGGGCTGGGATAAATATTTTGTGTATATAGTTCTTTTTTCTTTGATCTCTTTGAGACCAAAAACCTATTAGTGGTTTTATGAGGTCCAAAGATATGTACATTTTTATACTACTTTGGGAATAGATTTAAATTTTTCTCTAGTTTGTTTGGACTACCTCACAACACTTACAACATAATAGAGTATCTAATTTTTTTTCACATGCCCTCCATCATTTCTTTTCCTTATCTGCCTTGTTAGCCATCTTGATAGGTATGAGGTTATACATCAGAGTTGTTTTCATCTGTATTTCTTTAATCAATAGTAATTCAGAGCATTTTCCATAAAACTACTGATAACTGATTTCTTCCTCTGAAAAATGGCTTTTCATATATTTTAATTATTTATATATTGTGGACTGTCCATTATTTTAAAAATCCACTCAGTTCCATACATATTTGAAAATTTCTTTTTAGCAGAGAAATTTGCTAGAATTTGTTATTTTCTTCCCCATCCCTATAGTTTTGTTTTCCTTCTAATTTTGGCTGCATTGATTTTGTTTGTACAAAAATCTTTTAATGTCATGTAATACAAATTATCCATTTTGCTTCCTAAGAGCCTTTCTTTCATCAGTTATAAATTCTCTACCAGTTTACTCATTTTTGAAGTGTAAATAATCACATCAAAATTTAACAACCGATTTTCAGGAGTTGCTAAAGATTGTTTCCAACATACTCCTGCTCCAATGAAAAAAGCACTTTGAGAGACCCCTTGGACTGAGAATCATGAAGCCTGAATTCATTTTATAGTTTTACCACTAATCATTTGTGTGATCATGGACAAGTCATATTACTCTATAGAAATCACTATTTCCTCATCCATAAAAGGGAAAAGTTAAAATAGAAAATCATTAAGATCTAATGTAATATTCTCTCCAAAATATAATGTTCTCTGTTGAGGTTTTCTCAGGGTCTCTGGAGGCAGCCTTCATTTCAGTTCAGTAATCACCACAAGTACAGCCAGATGTTAAAAGTCCAAATCCTTTATTGTTTCTTTCAAAATCTTATCTCCTTTCCTGGGGGCCTACTTAGCTTTCTTTGAGGCCTATCTCTTACCTTGATTCTGTGGGCTTGAGCTCCTGCCTCATTCTCTGCACTCTCTCCTAAAATCTCTGAATCCAAAGGTTTGTGTTTCAACCTCCAGCCACCACAAAGGTGGAAGATGCAATGAATCTGTCTCAACCTCTGAGAGCTTCTAGTGCGCCTGCTTTTTCTGGTCCTGAGTGAGAGCTTCTCCCTTATATGTTCCACACTGAGTATACACCAATCATTATATCACTAGGAAACTATTATTTGTTGTAGGATTAAATCAATGCTAAACTAGATTTAACCATTGTCTCTTTAATTCCACTTAGTACCTTGTTTCAAGTTCTGGCCCATAACATCTCCTTGTAGGATTAAATCAGTCATACTGAATCATGCTAAATTGGATAACTATTGTCTCTATCAATTCCACTGACTTAGTACTTTGTAAGAATCCTTTGTTTCAAGTTCAGAGTTCTGGCCCATAACAGTTTAATGCCGTTCTAATGACTTATAATTTTATTTCTGTGACTTTTGTTTTATAAAGAAAGAATCATTCTAGCAAAAAAAATTTAAAATTCCCAATTAAATACTAACTTAGAAATTCTGAAACTCAAAGGGGAGATTAATAAAGCTGAAACTAAGAAAACTATTTATTAATAAAACTAAGATAGTTTACAACAAAATAAATAAACTTTTAGTTAATTTGATTAGAAAAAAGAAAGAAAAAGCCAAATCACCAGCATCAAAAATGATAAAATATAATAAAAATGATAATTTTACCTAAATTGGTCAACTTTTTCAGTGCCATTCTAACCAAACTATCAAAAATTATTTTACAGAATTAGAAAAAAATAATAACAAAATTCATCTGGAAAAACAAAACTTCAAGAATATCAAGAGAAATTAAGAAAAATACGAAGGATGGTGGCTTAGCATACCAAATATGAAACTATATTAAAAAACAGCAGTCATCAAAACCATTTGGTACTGGCTAAAAAATAGAGTGGTAAATCAGTGGGATAGATTAGATATACATGATACAATAATCAAAATTCCTAAACTCCAGCTTATGGAATAAGGATTCACTATTTGACAAAAATTGCTGGAACAACTGGAAAATGTCAAAAACTCAGCATAGACCTATATCTCATTTGCCATACCAAAATAAGGTCAAAATGTGTACATTATGGGCATGAAGGATGATACCACAAACAAATTAGGAGAACAAGGGATAATTTACCTTTGGAGAAGGGAAGAATGTATGACCAAAAAAGAACTAGAGAACATTATGAAAGGCAAAATGGACAATTCTTATTATATTAAATTTTAAAAGTTTCTGCATAAACAAGACCAACAGAAACATGATTAAAAGGGAAATACAAAGCTTTTTTAATTCTATAAATTTTTAAATTTCTTTTCATTTATATAAGTAACTGCAATAGTATAAGAGAAAAGCTGCATCTTTTTTAAAACTCCTTTGCTCTTGGGTTTCCTACTTTTCTTCCATAGACGAAGAAAGTGGGAAATTGCAAACCCAGAGAGTTTTTGTATAAGCAGTATAAAAGACTTTGGCTAGTAAAAGTCTTTGTGCTATTTTTTTCCCTTGATTAAAAAAGATGTCAATATCGTTACCCTATATTTAATACTTTGATTTATTTATCTCGATACCAATTATTGTTCCCAGTGTTTCTTTAGCAACAGTCACATAGCAAACCCTCTTTTCCTTTGTAGATAATAAAATATCAGGATATACAGCAAAAAGTATTTTCTAAATGTTCTGTCATTTTCTAGAGAAAATCTTTTTAAAAAACATTTATAAATCATTTTGTGGTTGTTTTGCAAAGAAGTTTAAGTTATTTAAGATTTTAGCATCAATATTCATTAGGGAGATTGGTCTATAATTTTCTTTCTCTGTTTTCAGCCTACCTGGTTAGGTATCAGTACCATGTCTGTGTCATAGAAGGAATTTGGTGGACTCCTTCATTCCCTATTTTATCAAATAATTTATATAGCATTGGGGGCCAATTTTCTTTAAATGTTTGGTAAAATTCACATATAAATCCATCTGGTCCTGGGGATTTTTTCTTGGGAGTTGTTTAATTGCCTGTTCTATTTCTTTTTCTGAAATGGGACTATTCAAGCATTTACTTCCTCCTCTTTAGTCTGGGAAGTCTATATTTTTTGGGGATCATCCATTTCATTTAGGTTATCAAATTTATTGGCATAAAGTTGGCAAAAAACCCATTATTTCTTTAATTTCCTCTTCATTGGTGGAAAGTTCCCCTTTTCATTTTTAAGACTGCCAATTTCATTTTCCCCCTCCTTTTTAATCAGGTTTCAAAGGCTTATCTATTTTATTGGCTTTTCATAGAACCAACTCTTAGTTTTATTAATTGTTCAATGTTTTTTACTTTCAATATTTTTTAATTTCTCCTTTTAATTTTAAATTTAATTTAGTATTTGATTGGGGGTTTTTAATTTGGTCTTTTTAGTTTTTTAATTTGCAAGCCCAATTCATTAATCTTTTTCTTTCTCTGTTTTTATTCAAGTAAGCCTCTAAGGATATAAAATTCCCTTATTACCCTTTGGCCATACAAATTTTGGTATGATGTCTCATTTGTCATTATCTTGGTGAATTATTAATTGTATCTAATTTGCTGCTTCACCCAATCATTCTTTAAGATGAGATTGTTTAGTTTCCAATTACTTTTTGGTCTATTTCCCCTAACTTTTTTTTGAATGTAGTTTTTTTTGCATCATGATCTGAAAAAGCATTTACTATTTTGCTTTCTTGCATTTAATTTTAGGGTCTTTATGTCCCAATAGATGGTCAATTTTTGAATAGGTTCCATGAACTGCTGGGAAGAAAGTTATTCCTTTCTTCTCCATTAATTTTCTCCAAAGATCCAACATACCTAATTTTTCTAATATTCATTTCTTCTTTAATTTCTTTTCTTATTTGTTTTGTGGTTTGATTTTTCTAATTCAGGTAAGGTTGAGATCTCCTACTATTACAGTTTTGTTGTCTATTCTTCTTGCAACTCTCTTAACTTCTCCTTTAGGAAGTTGGATGCCATACCATTGGTGCATATACGTTTTAATATTGATATTGCTTCGTTGTTTATGCTACCTTTAGCAGGATGTGTTTCCTTCCTTATCTCTTTTAATTAGATCAATTTTACTTTTGCTTGATCTGAGATAAGGATGGTACCCTTTTTTACTTCACCTGAAGCATAGATTTTGCTCCAGCCTTTACCTTACTCTATATGTATCTCCCTGCTTTAAATGTGTTCTTGTAAACAATATTGTAGGGTTCTGACTTTTGATCCAGTCTGCTATCTGCCTCCTCTTGGGGAGTTCATCCCATTCACATTTCGGTTAAATTACTAAATCTGTATTTCCTACCATCCTAATAACCCCAGATTATGCTTTACTTATTCTTGCCTCCCCAACCCCTCTTTTCCCCTTTTAAATTTATGTACCCCTCTTGTATCATGATGTTACCCTCTTTATAATCCCTCCCTCCCCCCTTTGAGTCTTTTCCCCTTCCTTCCCTTATTACTCTTTTTCTTTTCCCTTTTCCTCTCCCCCGTTTTTATTGAACAGTGGTGAGAAGGGCTTCTGAATTACCCTTCTTCATTATAGTTTTTACAAGTTTCATTAACATACTTTTCTTGTATTTCTACCAAATCTCAAGTTTGAAACTTTGTTCTGAATATTCTTCTCTCAAGAAACTCTATCATTTGGTTAATTTCTTCAGCTAATATAGACTCAATGATCATTTCTCTCTAGATAACTTCCAGATCTCTATATATGACCCTGATAGCTCTCCTGATTATGAGTCCCATAATTCCAAGTGGCTTTAGTACATCAATACCACAACATCCTATAAGCATCACAAACTTTATTTTTCCAGTAGAACTCTGTATTTTCCTCAAAATCTGGCCTTTACCAAACTTGCCTATTTCTAATAAGGTCATTACCATTCCTCAAGGATATGAGCCAGAAATGCAACTTTGAAGCCGTTCTTTCATATCCCTTAAACCCCATAGCTAGTTATTTTCCAAGTCTTGTCAATGTCTTTTTATTCATTCATTCATTCTCTTCTCTATATATGATGTCAGATGTAATTCTGACACTAGCCATGCTACTTTGGCAAGCTCTGGGAGAACACTGATATTAAAGAGGTGGCTTTTTTGTTGTTGTTGTTATTCTTGGGGCAGGCATCTTGAGATCTTGAAAACACAGTTGTTTAATCTTTCAGTCATGTTTGAGTCTTCATGACCCATGGACCACATCATATCAGTACTGTCAATAGGGTTTCCTTGGCAAAGATACTAGATTGGTTTTCCATTTCCTTCTCCTGTGGATTAAAATAGACAAATATCAAGTGTCTTGCTTAAGATCATATAACTAGAAGTGTTTGAAATTAGGTGTTTCCAAATCCAAGCCCAGTGCTCACGGCTGCCTTCATAAATGCAAAGTAGAAGTTTCTAAAAGTATTTGAATATAACTGTTTCACTTAACTCTCTGCCTTGATTTCTGCATACTAGAAGTTAGAATACTACTATGTCAGAGTGACACATTTTAAAGAGGGAAAACTATACCAAAATAAACATTAAATAATGATATAAAATAAAATATTTTGATAAAACATCACTTAAAAAAATGTGTGAGAGAGACAGAGACAGAAACAGACAGTGACAGAGATAATAGGGTTATTATGAAACACTGCTGTATCTTAAAAAAAAAAAAGAATGCTAACTTAAAAGGATTCGGTCAAAATGCAAGTTCATGTCATCACTACTAGATTTGTGCTGAAGCCAGCTAGCTTGTAAGTCACTTGTTAAATTTTCACTGTGAGCATGCATACCTTGGAAACCAGTAACTGCAACAATCAGGGCATGATTTATTGCTTTACTGATTGTCTCAACTATTGTCAAACTCTAATAGAAATGGGTCCCTAATCAGTATATAAAGATCCCTGTTGCTACATATTAATTTGCTTTTAAAATATAATGTTTTCTGTATTTTACTGAATTTTATTTATTTTGTTAAATATTTTCCAATTATGTTTTAATAAAATCAGGGCTTTCCACAGGAATATTGAGGGTCAACCCATAATAATGGTATTTGACACCTATGGTCTAGCCCTAAGAAAGTGATGGAGAAAATGTTCCCAATGCAGATCACACTTTAAAAATGTGTCTTGCTTAGTTTTTTTCCTCCTAGAAGAGCAGCAACACACTCCTGCTTAGTGTCCATGAACAAGCTATGTAACCTTTCTGCCTCAGTTTCTTCATCTGTGAAAGAGAGATAATCATACTTATACTATATCATTCCCTGAATCATTGTAAGGAAAGTACCTTATGAAACATAATGGACTATAAAAATGAGAGCTATTATTATTACTGTGCAAAGAAATTCCTGATAGTAAGGAAATGGTATTCAAATAGCATTTCAAATGAATTGCTTGTTTCAATGAACAAAAGGAAATGAGGAAGCTGGGAAAAAAGTGAAATCCATATATTTCAAACTGTAAATTATACTGAGATGACCACTTAAATTTCACATTGAATAACCAGATAGGATTTTACAGATATTTCATCATATTCTTAAAAGGATGCTTTCCTTTATAATGGGGCTGATACCACTTGGTATATTTTCTGTGTATCTAATGATCTGCCATTTATCAAAAGGCATTTCAGAGACCCTTGGCACTTATTTCTAGGAGGCAAACAAAGAAAATGGAGGAAAGACTGGTTATTTGGTCCTGAGATGTCAGTCATTCAACCTTAGAGTGATATCAACCTGCTTCAATATATTTGCATAATTATAGTGGCTGCTCTCCGATTAAGTCCTATGAAGTACCACATTCAGAAAGGTTACAATCCAATTAAAAAGAGAAATCATTGTATAAAATGCAATTCACAAATCCTTTCAACTTTCAGTTACTTAAGCCCTACTAAGAGAAATAAGGATACTCTTATATAGGATTCTAATTAATGATATAAGACTAATACCTTGGCAGAGTAAGTTTTTGATAATACACTGAAAAAAGAGTCCCAAATTCAAGATCAACCCAATCCTTGTATTCTCCCCTCTCTCTTTCAAAACTCTTTTCTTTCACAATTGCCCATTCCTCAGGGACATCTTTTTGCTATTTAGGGTTTTGTTCTCTCAGGATGTCCAAATGTCAGATGTTAATGCCTTTATTCTTTTTGAGTTACCATTACTACTGTTTTGTTCCTTCTGCATTTCTGTAGCTCTATGCACCTGTGATTTATGCTGTGAAGTTTTTGTGTTAATAACATAAAAACATGATGAGCACCTGGACTTCCTTGTCCTGCTTAACTGAAAACTAACAACAGGCTCTAAACTATAGTCCTATAAGTATTATTCTGACCTTTCTAGAAAGCATACCACAGTCAGAAAATTTTATTCTTCTCAAAACATTCTACTGTGGGGGCTGTTACTTGGTGTAGTGGATAGAGCACCAGCCCTGAAGTCGGGAGGATCTGAGTTCAAATCTGACCTCAAACACTTAACACTTCTGTCTGTGTGACCCTGGGCAAGTCCCTTAATCACAAATGCCTCAGCAGAAAGAAAGAGAAAGAAAGAAAAAAAGAAAGAAAGAGAAAAAAACATTCTATCTCATTCTCTTTTTTTTCTTGTAATTCAGTGTTAAGATATATTAATCTTTGCTGATTTGTTTGTTAGTACTAGTTGGCCATTATGTTAATACTTTACCTTTCCCAGGTTTTGTAGAGATAGAATGCCTTAACTCTAAAGAATAAATTTAATGATATAATATGCTGGTACTACAGTAGACTAATAAGAGAGCTATTTCAAGAAAAAAGATTTTTTTTAAAAAATCATAACACACAGGTATATGGATACCTATTTCATGTATGAATAAAAATAATCTTGTTCAAATCACTGTGATTCATCAGTGACATTTGTGTTAGAAGTTCAACATAAGATTAATTGTGAAGCAAATGAGCATTATCTTGGAATTAGGATTTTTTTGGTAAGAATCTTATACCAATGAAAAATGGAAACTCTGAAACAGTTGCTAGAGAACAGAAGAACATAAACAATTGGTGTATGGAGAGTTGGAGGAGGGTGCTTCTGTGGTTGGGAGTGGGAGGGAGGGGAATTACTGTCCCTAAATAGTTTAGTGTGGTTAAGATCTTGCTTGTGCTCTGCTAATCCATAGATTTACTAGGAGCTACACTTTGGCTTTCAGAATGGAAACATAGCATTCAATCTCAAATCATTTGGGGAAGTGATCTATATTTCTTACAGTAAAACAAGCATTTCTTTTAAGGGACTTCAATTTATTTGGTGTGATTTCCCACTCTTGTACTAACATGACAGGGAGGGTTCTTTTGTGCCTATAAGGCATATTGCTGTTCAGAATGAGTTTAATTTGTATTTTATTTTCTGAAATCATTTTAATTTGGTTGGTAGGAGGTCCTAATCTTTTTTTAATATGAAGTTACAAAATCAGGGGTTGTAAATTGCATTTTGAGCCCAGTCAATTTGAAAGCAAAATGTATTTTACCATTAATGAGAGAGTTAGTGCTGAAGCAGAAGGATAATGGAAATTAGAGAAAACATTTTAAAAAAAGAGAGTGGAGCATTTGCAAGTAAAATGTAAAAATCCATGTTCAGATTTTCACATTTAGAGAAATCTTTGGCTGAAATTCTATAAACTGGTTATGTCAATGTCTCAAATACTACATAATATCAATAATTCATTCTTGTGTGGTGTTTTAAGGTTTACAGTGGGTTTTCTTCCCAGAAACTTTGGAGACAGATAGTAAGTGTCCCATTATTTTTCTTTAAAAAAAAATTTTTTTTTTTTATTCTATGGGATGGTTCTCTGGGCAAGGGACAAGGGAAAGGATGCTGGAAGAAATTCTGATGATATTTTTAAAAGAAAACAAAATGTTTTTAAAAGAAAATATTTCATCATTTTTACTTGATGATTATGTGTGCTCCAAGCTGTTTGCTTGATTTTAATACATAATGTAAAGAGGCACACTATCCAATGGCTAGACAGCTGGCCTCAGAGGCAAGAAGACTTGGGCTGAAGTCCCATCTCTGATATACATTAGCTGTATGACCCTGAGCAAGTCACTTAATCTCTAAATTGTGTAGATACCTCTCTACAGGCATGAATTATAGCATTAGGGCTAACCTGTTTAGGAAAGGGAATGTCCTCACTGAAGAATTCCTTATAATTTTGACATTATAGCCTCACCACAAAAACATTCATACTTTGCACTTTCTTAATTATAGGGATATGTGAGGTTGTACTATTGATTTCTTTTGTTGAATTCCAGTTCCTTTTGATTTCATTGTGGAAAGATCTGGCGGTGTGGAAATTCCCCCTTAATATCCTCTCAACACATACACACACATGCATACACACACACACACACACACACACATACACACACATTCTCATTCACACATATACACACACAAGTGGAGGTCATCTGTAACTTACACAAGTATCTGGGGCTAATTTGTGGGTTCCTCAGGTTCACTTAACCCTTAGATGATTAAAAAGCAGAATTTGACACTAGGCTTCCTAACCCCAAATCTGGTGCCCTTTCCACTTTGTTTCTTTGTTTCTCTCCCCAAAATTAACCTGTTAATTAGGAAGCTAAATTTAGCTTCCTAAATCATTTTAAAGAGAAAACTGCAGTGCAGTTTTTTGTTTTTTTTTTTTTTAATACCTAAAGCCTTGCAAAACAACCCTTTTTGTTTTGTTTTATTTTTTAAGACTCTGTGTCAGAGTTTACATTAATGAATATGGAGTATCAAAAGCCCTAAATGGAGTGATTCTATACCTTGGAGATCTGGGTTAGAACTAAATTAAAATAAATTAGTCATGCTTTGTTTTATCCTAAAGGCCTAAATGCTAACCTGCTCTGCCTTTGTCTCAATAAACAACAGGCAAGCTGTTTCCTACATTAGCTCCCTTGAAACATGGCTAAGTCTCATTCTCATTCTCTCTCTCTCTCTTTCACTCTCTTTTAACGTATTTATTTATTTATTTATTTTTAATATGAATGCCTTTATTAATCATAATGGGAGAGAAAAATCAGGGCAAAAGGGAAAAACCATGGGAGAATTAAAAAAAAAAAAAAACAGAAAAAAGAAGTGAACATAGCATGTATTGATTATTCGGTCCCCTTAGCTCTTTTTGTGGATACAGATGGCATTTTCTGTTCAATAATACTGGGATTGTTTTGGAAAACTGAATCACTGAGAAAAAAATGGGTTCTCATCGCATATTCTTGCTGTTATTGTGTACAATGTATTTCTGGTTCTGCTTGTTATGCTCAGCATCAGTTAGTTTAAATCTTTCCAGGCCTTTGTAAAGTCAGCTTGCTCATCATTTTTTATAGAACAATAATATTCCATTATCTTCATATACTTGTTCACTTGTTCAGCCATTCCCCAATTGATAGGTATTTACTTATTTTCCAATTCTTAGCTACCAGAAAAGGGGCTACAACAAATATTTTTGCAATGTGGATCCTTTTCCATCCTTTATGGTTTCCTTGATATATAGACCCCAATAAGGGCACTTCTGGGTCAAAGGATATGCGCAGTTTGATAGTCCTTTGGTGATAGTTCCAGATTGCTCTCCAGAATGGTTGGATCATTTTACAACTCCATCAACAATGCATTAGGTCCCATTTTCCCCACATTTCTTCCAATGTTTATCATTATCTTTTCCTGTCATCTTGGCCAATTTGAGAGGTATGAGGTGGTATCTCAGAGTTGTTTTAATTTGCATTTATCTAATCAATAATAATTTAGGGCATTTTATAGAACTATATATGATTTTAATTTCTTCATCTGAAAATTCATATCCTTTGACCATTTATCAAGTTAAATTTCATTTTCAAATCTATTCCTATCTAGGTAGGTCTCACCTATTGTTGTCTTTCTCTCCCTAGTTTCAGTGTGACACAGCCTTACAACTGCTTTTACTTTATCTCTCTGACAAACTGCAAATGCCTCAAGACATGCATAATGATAAATGGGATATTAGATAATCAATAAACATTTATGAAGCATCTACTATGTGCCAGACAATGCACTGGTTATTCTGAGATGTTAGAATTACTGATCTGTGGGATTTGGAGTGAAAGAACTTGGATTCTAATTCTGCCTCTTCCACTTACCATTTATGTGGCTTTACACACAGAGCCTCACCTCTTCATTTTTTACCTCTCTTATTTCATATAAATTCCTTTCACTCACAAACTGGCCTGTCAGCATTATTTCTTATATACCTAGCTTTTCCATTTGCACAAATACTCCTTTACTTCTGTTATGCATGCTTTCCTGATTCTTCACCATTATAGATTCCCCAACTTCCTTCAAAGAAAAGCTTAGGCAATGCCACCTGCTGCACATGAGAATTTATTTTCCTTTCCCCAGTTGTTAATATTCTCCCCTTCTGAATTTATGACCAAAGAAGAACTAGAGATCATTACTGATCACAAAATAGAAAATTTTGATTATGTCAAATTGAAAAGTTTTTGTACAAACAAAATTAATGTAGACAAGATTAGAAGGGAAACAATAAACTAAGAAAACATTTTTACAGTCAAAGGTTCTGATAAAGGCCTCATTTCCAAAATATATAGAGAATTGACTCTAATTTATAAGAAATCAAGCCATTCTCCAATTGATAAATAGTCAAAGGATATGAACATACAGTTCTCAGATGAAGAAATTGAAATTATTTCTAGCCATATGAAAAGATGTTCCAAATCATTATTAATCAGAGAAATGCAAATTAAGATAACTCTAAGATACCACTACACACCTGTCAGACTGGCTAGAATGATAGGGAAAGATAATGCTGAATGTTGGAGAGGATGTGGGAAAACTGGGACATTGCTACATTGTTGGTGGAATTGTGAATACATCCAACCATTCTGGAGAGCAATTTGGAACTATGCTCAAAAAGTTATCAAACTGTGCATACCCTTTGATCCAGCAGTATTACCACTGGGCTTATATCCCAAAGAGATCTTAAAGAAGGGGAAAAGACCTGTATGTGCAAGAATTTTTGTGGCAGCCCTCTTTGTAGTGGCCAGAAACTGGAAACTGAATAGATGCCCATCAATTGGAGAATGGCTGAATAAATTGTGGTATATGAATATTATGGAATATTATTGTTTGGTAAGAAATGACCAACAGGATGATTTCAGAAAGGCCTGGAGAGAGTTACATGAACTGATACTGAGTGAAATGAGCAGGACAAGGAGATCATTATATACTTCAACAAAAATACTATATGATGATCAATTCTGATGTACGTAGCCATCTCCAGCAATGAGATGAACCAAATCAGTTCCAATAGAGCAGTAATGAACTGAACCAGTACACCCAGCGAAAGAACTCTGGGAGATGACTAAAACCATTACATAGAATTCCCAATCCTATATTTTTGCCTGCCTGCATTTTTTATTTCCTTCACAGGCTAATTGTACACTATTTCAGAGTCTGATTCTTTTTTATAGAAAAATAATGGTTTGGACATGTATACTTATTTTGTATTTAATTTATATTTTAACATATTTAACATGTATTGGTCATCCTGCCATCTAGGGGAAGGGATAGGGGGAAAGAGGGGAAAATTGGAACAAAAGGTTTGGCAATTGTCAATGCTGTAAAAATACCCATGCATATAACTTGTAAATAAAAAGCTATTAAAAATTATTCTCCCCTTCTGTAAATATAATTTCTTTTTTTAAAGCTTTTTATTTTCAAAACATATGCACAGATTATCTTTCAAGATTGATTCTCCCCTCCCTTTACCTTCTCCCCTACATGGCAAGCAATTTAATATATGTTATACATGTTAAAATATGTTAAATCTAATATGTGTAAATATATGTATACGATTCTCTTGCTGCACAAGAAAAATTAGATAAAAAAGGAAAGTAAATGAGTAAGAAAACAAAATGCAAGTGAACAACATCAAATAGAGTGAAAATGCTATGCTGTGATCCACACTCAGTTCCCACAGTCCTCTCTCTGGGTGTAGATGGCTTTCTTCATCACAAGATCATTGGAACTTGTATCAATCATCTCAGTGTTGGATAACATTCATCAGAATTGATTATTATATAATATTGATGTTGCCATGTACAATGATCTCCTGGTTCTGCTCATTTCACTTAACATCAGTTCATGTAAGTCTCTCCAGGCTTCTCTAAAATCATTCTCCTTATTTCTTATAGAACAACAATATTCCATAACATTCATAAACCATAACTTATTCAGCATTCTTCGACAGATGGGCATCTACTCAGTTTCTAATGGAAACTTAATTTCTCTTTTGCCTTGTATTAATTCTTTATTTTCACACATATTAAGGCATTATTAATGAACTTTAAAATGTAAGCTTCTTAATTTTATCCCTTATATCCTCCATACCTAGCAAAATACATGACATATAGTAGATATATAAAGCATCAAAAAGGTATGACTTCTTTCCTTCCTTCCTTCCTTCCTTCCTTCCTTCCTTCCTTCCTTCCTTCCTTCCTTCCCTCCTTCTTTCTTTCCTTCCCTCCTTCTTTCTTTCCTTCCTTCCTTCTTTCCTACTTCCTCTCTTCCTTCCTCCTTTCCTCCCTCTCTTTCTCTCTCCCCCTCCCTCCTCCTCCCTCTGTCTCTGTCTCTCTCTGTCTCTCTGTCTCTCTCTCTCTCTTTTTCTCTCTATTTTTCTATCTCGATCTGCATTCCAATCTATCAAATGTTTTTTTCTTGAATAGAATTGAAGACATTGGACCACATGAATTAGAATGTCCCTTCTACTTCTAAATTCTTTCTTTGTTGTCTTTGGCTGGAAATTTTGTTTCACTTTATCTTTTTGTAGGTTCTGATGCTCTAAAATTTGTTTAGAGTTGTTATTTAGAAGTATTTGGAGTGGTTTCAGGGAGAGCTCCAGTGCATCCCTTTCTTTACTCTGTCATCTTGGCTCAGTCCACTTTAAACTAAAGTCTTTAACAGGTCAGTTTCTTACCCTATTTCAAAGATCCCCTCTTTATTTTCTCCATCCACCTTTTCCCTTCCTTTTATACTATTCCCATTATTCTTTATACCTTATTTCATTCCTATTCTTCCTTCATTCTTTTTCCCTCCCTGTTCCTTTACCCTCTAATTTCTTTTAAAATTTAGAAGACTTTTATACTCTGCTAAATGTATATGTATTATTCCCTCTTTAACCCATTCCCAATGAAAGTAAGGTTCCAGAACTACCAGCCCTCTTCCTTCATCTAATTCTTCTGTGTTTCCTATATGGGTTTGATTTTTAGAATCGACATCATCTCAGTTCTTTTCCAATATTCCTTTTGAAATATCCAATTACTAATGATGATCTTAAACATATAGTTTACATTTCCACATATACAGCATGAACAGTTTGTTCCTATTGTCTCATAATGAAGTAGCTTTTGATGTTTACTTTATATTTCTCTTGTATCTTATAAGTCAAATTTTCTATTAAGTTCAGGTTTTTTGTTTTCAATAAAATCTTGAAAGTTTGGCAATTCATTTAATTTCTTTTTTTCATTCAGGATTATACTTAACTTTGATGGGTATGATATTTTTGGACAACACCAGTTTTTGCTCTTTGATTTTACACACACACACACACACACACACGGTGTTTCAAGACCTGTAATCTTTTAATGTAGCTGCTGCTAGGTCTTGTGTGATTCTAGTTGTGACTTCACCATATTTCAATTGTGGTGTTTTTTTTTCCCTTGTTGTTGCCTATAACATTTTCTCCTTGACTTGGGGGGTCTGGAAGTTGGCTATCTTTGTAGGATCTCTTTCAGGCGATAAAACGTGGATTTTTTTATATCTACTTTCTCTTCTTTGTTCTAATGCTTCAGGACATGGATCAAGTTCCTAATAAATATTTGTTGAACAAAGTAATGAATAAATTCACTCTGATATTTATTGGCAAACATGCTACTGTTGTCTACATATTTTTCAAATGATTTCAGATGACTATGGGTTACAAAAAAGCAATGTTTAAAAATAAAAGAAGATGGACTTGTCAAAAATAAGTTGCCACTTCTGCACAGTTCTGCTGAGGTGTCTCTGGTATATGATATCACTTTAAAAACTTCCCCTGGTTGACATTTTTCTAGTGTTTTCCATTAACTAGTAGGTTTATAATGGTTTTAATAAAAAATAATAGTGTCAGTACTCCCGATACAGATTGTATTATGGAAGGTCAACTTTCTATGACTACCTTAATCATATCATAGAATGTGCCATACACATGTAAAACAGCTTATCTCCATCTTCTTTCCAGGAAAATGATAGAGCAAGTATCTTCCTTTGTATAAAGACAAAAATAAATTTCAACCTCTTATATGCAAATGCATCTTCCAACAGTTTGTTAATTTCTGTTGTTTGCTCAAAATTGGGAAACACCAGATCTGTGATACATCATCTTTTGTACAGTTGGCACCTTCCATCATGAATCATATTAATCTGCTTAAACTAACAAGGATTAATTGCTTCAGTAAGGCAAACTGGCATTGAAATGATATATTGCCCAGGCAGCTTGGAAGTTAGCCATTCATAAATCTTGTTTGTTGGTTGGTTCATTTCTGTTTGTCTCTTGTCCTGACAGATGTGTGCCCAATCACTGTGAGCATGGTGGTAAATGCTCCCAAACCTGGGATAGCTTCAAGTGCACTTGTGATGGGACAGGATACAGCGGGGCCACCTGCCATAACTGTAAGTGCCAATTTATCTCACTTTACAGTTGTAATTATATGAGAATCCCATGTTTTTTGTTTGTTTGTTTTTATCACTGCTATAAAGCCTAGAAACCTGAGCATGGATAATCCATGAACTGGAAAATTAGCTACTGAATGAAAGATTTTGCTGTAGGTCTTACACAAAGTAACACCTGAGCTTCCAATATATACTTGCTAAGCTGAATGTTAGAGGGAGGGGGACAAAATAATATCCATATTTAATGAAGGCATTGTTTAGTTTACAACTGGTCTTGGCAGAAATACTTGACAGTGAGAATAATTGGCAATATTGATTCTATTCAGAGTTTGAATACTGGTGATAATGACATGATGGGCATGGTATGACCAATAAGTCTTAAGTGTAAACGCCTCTAGGTCCAGAAACTCATGTATATGTGTGTTTGGTACAGTATTCCAAAATATTGAAGATATACAATGAAGTTAAAGAATAGCAAAAAGAAAGTTACTTGTTCTAATAGGAGTAATATAATGGATCTTTTAAGGTCTATTGAATTATCATGCCAACCCAGAGCTGTTACTTACTGTCTGTGTAAATTGGTTTTTTTAGATGTTGAATTGTAGATGCAATAAATGTTTTGTTATGATTGTTCTCTTTTCTTGAAATGTAGAGTAAAAGGAAAACATTCATCTTGATGAATACAATAGGCAAACTTATAGAGGTATTTTGAGATGAATTGTAAAAATGAACAAATTTTATCTCGGAAGTCTGATGAGTAGCTCAGGAGGACCTTTAATCATACCCAAGAGAAAAGATCCTGACTGATGAATAGTCATTTTAATATCTTTCTCATGCCCATAAAGGCAGAATTATATTTTGAGACAGTTGGAACTGATCTTTGTAAGCTTTATTCAGCACCTTCTGGTAATTTGGCATTATCTATAAAAGATATATATTGTGATGGCATATCAAAAAAAAAAAAAGACCATTTAGGAAGTACTTAGAATTTATTTTTTTTAAGTTCTTATAATGTTTTGGATTTAATTTTAAATGGAAGTTAAAATTTTATTGGTTTAGGGAAGTTTGAGGTGAGGAAATTTTTTTTTCCAATTTAGAGTGACACATTCTTTGTAATTTCTAGTCTTTAAGAGTTGCTAGCAAACTTAGAAATGAAGAATGTTGCCTAGAATATCACAGTTAGTGTATGTTAGAGGATGAGCATGAGCTTAAGACATCCTGATGATTCTGGGTCTAGATCAGGGAACTAATTTCCCCTTATCCTTCTTGATGAAATTACAGAAAAAGGAGAGAAAGAATATAAAATGTTGACTAAATTACAAAAATTTACATGGAAGCTGGCAGGGAGAGTGAAATATTAAGCTTTTAAAATATAGAGAACACTTCTTAGACAGTATTAGATTTTAGACACAGAACATTTAAACACTGTTACATCTTTTCAAAATCTTTTCAATCCCCTCTACTCCTTACCTGCTAGTGCCTTCCTTCTATCTGCCCTGTAAGTATCTTTCATGCCACTTCTTTCATTAAGTTGTGAGCTCCTTGGAATTTGGGAATTTTTTTTTTTACTTAGCTTTGAATCCTTAGCATTTAACCCAATGCCTGGCACATAGTAAATACTTAATAAATGTTTGTTTACCTGTTTTGTCATGTGACATGTTCTTAGGTGACATGTAAATTAAAGTCCAGCTAAGGAAAAGCAATTCATTACATACTGGCCCAGTTGATCTACTCAGCTTGACTAATTGGTTTTGTTTATTTTCTCTTGTATTGCTTTCCTTTTATATTGTTTTTTTTTTCTATCTATCTGATTACTTAACTTGTATTTCCCCATACCAACTCTTTTTCAATCCCAATCCTGACCTCTATGTTTCTCACTCTAATTAGGTAATATTCTGATATTGGGTTCTGCTTGTTCCTTATGCTTAGTGTTTGAGATGGGATTCAAACTTAGGTTTCCAGCTCTGTGACCCTGGGTATGACACATACTCTGTGTGCCTCAGTTTATTTATATGTACCTACAGAAGATAGCATGAAATAATATTGAGATACTTATAGAATGCTTTGCCAACTATCAAGAACCATATAAACATCATCTATTCTTATTATTAACAAGTAATAATAACAGCTGTAGGGATCAGGGGAAATTTCATAACTGAGATAGCAACTGACCTAAACTTTAAAGAAAGTTGTGTGAGGTGAGGGGGAGAGGAGTGTATTTTCAACTCTGGGATGCTTAAATTCAATGCACAAAAGCAGGAGACAAATTTGTGGAATTGGTGACTAGCAATAATCTACTATTGATTAAAGGGATTAACTTGAAAAAAAATAGACTGGAAGCAAAAGAACCATTTTGAAAATTGGAACAATATTGTGAAGACAAAGAACTTTAAAAGTCTTGAGAATTATGCATAGTGCAATGACCAACCAACATTAAAATACTTATGTCAGTCTGAGATTCACTTCATGTGTCACCTTGAACTCAGTAAATTTAATAATTCTCACTCCCTGAAAGAGAGATAATAGTCTTAAGTTGCTAGATGACAAATATAATTTTAACATGATCAGTGTGGTATTTTTTCTTGAATAACTATGTATATTTATCACAAATTTTTTCCCTTGTCTTTTCTAATTGGGGAAGGAAACTGAGATGGAAAAAACATGAATATACATTAACTGAAAAAAATCTTTTTTGATTTATAAAGAAAGATAGACTATGACCAAAATGCAGAAGACTTTAAATGGGAATTTATATTTTACCCTAATAACAATTTGGAACCAGATTTTTGAACAAGGAAGTAACAAGATCAAAGAATGCTTTTGATTTTTTTTTTTTTTTGGTGGATTAGTAAAAATGATGAATTGAAATGGGACTGACAGTGAAGATCCTAATTAGGTCATGGCAAGTTAGAAAGCTTGATGAATTGGGAGATGAAGATGGTCAGAACACACTGGCTACATGTTGAAATCCCCAAATTTGAGGAAAAAGGTGAAAAGGAAGATAATTAGTCTGGTACTTGGTTTTATAGGAAAAGAGGAAATGTGTCCTCGATACTGGTATCATTACCTGTGGGACTTTGGACTAGTGACATATTTCCATCTAGAAAATGACATGATTGGATTTAGTGATTTGTAAAGTCCCTTCCAAAACTAGTAATAACAATAATAATAATTCATGAGAGATATATGAGTTTATATCCTTTGAACCTTCCAACAATACCATTAGGCAAATACTATTCATGTTACTCTTTTGATTCTGCAGAAGAGAGCCTCAGAGAAGGTAAATGACTTGGGTTTGGTAAATAGTGAACAATGTCAAAAATTGTATTGAATCCAGCTCTTGTGATAGCGAAACCAGCATGCTTTGACTGTACCCCTCTGCTTTTCTGAATTCTGTCTCTTTTTTTATTTTTTTTTGTTCTTCCCGTAACTCTATCTCAGCTTCATATACTTTGGTCCTTGTTTCATTTTATCCCATCTCATGATATGAGTGTATTGGTCTTCCAGGAGCTTGAGAGGATTCAGAGATGGTACACTGCTTTCTTTACAGATAAATTCTGAACAGAATAAAACCTAGTGAAAGGAGTCTTGACTCAACTTTTTAGGTGACCATTAGTTTTAATATTTGTAAAAGCCGAATGACATATTTATATCTTGTTTAGCATAGTGCCTGGCATAGAGTAGGTGGCATTTTGCTCCCCTCCCACAGTTCCTTAGGTAAGCCAGCTGAGCAGGAACAAACTTTAGGATGGTTGGTTTCTCATTGATTGACTTTTTCTGAAGCCCAAGTGAGAAAAGTTTCCTGATAAATGATTGAATGACACTTGAAAGAAGATGAGGTACTACAGAGCTCTTATCTAGGCCAGCCATGCTAGTAAGGGCTCAAAGGCTACAGGACTGGAGTACACAGTCCTGCCGAGTCTTATTGTTCATATATTTTTAAATCAGCAATAAAGTTTGAAAGAAGTAAAAAACATCAGTGTTCACAGAGGAGTGAACAAAAAAAAAAAACAAAAAAAAAAAACTTATTCTACTTTATTCAGTGGTATTTGTAATGTCCATAAGCCATAGCTATTTGGGTCACTGACATTACAGATTGACTTCATGAGTATTGAAATTTATTATGAGACTTTTAAAAGGATTTTAATGCCCATATATTCTCTTGTGGAATAGTGCTTATTAATGAAAAATAGTTCACTTGATCATTTAGGCAGCTCTTTAAATGTATATCAGTAAGTATATCTATCCAACTTTGAAAGCATGAGGAACAATGGGGGTGTGGGAGAGGAGGAAGTAAGGAAAAGAGAAGAAAAGAGGAAAGAATAAGATAGAATCTGCCTCATGTAAATAAGTTATAAATCAAGTTGTAAAAATATTTTAAGAAGATGAATTTCCACTGGTTAAAATCTAATCTCTAATACAACACAGCAGACATTTCATATTTTGCCATTCAATTTTAAAACATTTAAATACTTTTTTAAGCAGTAGATTAACTCGATCAGTCAAGGTGAGACAAGGCACTGTTGAGGCATATAATTTTACAGCTGGAACAGACTTAGAGATCATCTACTCCTGCCTAGTGATTTGACAGATGAGAAAAAATTTGAAGTTCTATTTCTTTTTCCTGCTGATTTATAATAGTTCACAACTTGGAGTTAGGACTAGAACATAAATTTCATATATGTATAAGTATATGCATATGTTTGTGTATTTACACTCATATTTGTGTATGTATCTATGAATACATATTCATTGCATATATAAAACACATGTGTATGCATGTGTGTGAGCATGTGCCTTTGTATGCAAATGTATTTTGTATATTGATCAAATACCTATGTATACACATGAACATATGTACCTGATATATACTCATATAGTTATATTTATGACATATATATGAGGTATGTATTTATTTACAGAGAAATATATACATATACATTTATATATATGTATGTTGTATTATCTCTCCCACATCCAGTGGATTTTTGCTCACTTCTAGGGAATTAATTTATATAATATGTCCCAGTGCCACATGACAACAGACTAAAGGATATTTAAGTTTGTCTAAAAGAATGGACTCCAAAGTTTTTTTTTTGATCCCACTTCTATCAGAGGGAAAAAATAAGCAAATGTCCTTATATATTTATTATATATATTTATTTACAAATAATATACTAGCAGTAGAATGGCCTCATGAATAGAATGCTAGCTTTGGAATAAAGAAGACGTGAATTTAAGTTCTGCTTCTGACCCATTTTACCAGTGTGATGCTGTGCAACTTACTTCATCTCTCAGAGTTCTAAGCAACTTTAAGACAAGGTATAAAGAAGGGATGATAAACAAAAAGGCACAGTTCATACTAGCAGTGGGTTATATGTCTATATCGTATGAGGTGTTCAGCTCATCTGGCAAAAGTGCAAAACCTTGAAATGAACAAAACTTTGATATGGTAGACTTTGATACTATTGTTATTGATTCAGATAGAATGTTTATTGTTAATAAAAACTTCATTTTTGGTGCCTTAAGTGTGGTAAAAGCACTTGTAAATTGCAGAAGCACTAGACTATGTAGCGAAATATATTTTCTGTGATTCTGGAAGAAGTTACAAAATATACTACATATTCAGTACCATCTCAAAGGAAACATGGATTCCTAACAAAAGGAAGTCCTTTTGTTGCTATTTTTTTATAAACATCATTGTTACTTCCCATTCATTGAGTTCCCTCACTTTGTCAGCCTTATGTTGCTACAAAGTAGAACCCTCCCAATATAACAAACATTGATCATGATGGATAATATATATCTTATTTTGTGATTATAGTCCCTGATTTCTCTGATAGAAGTGGAAGATACAGTTTGCTATTCCATCTCTGAAGTCATACTTGTTCACTTCATTGTTTACTGTTATATTATTGTTGGTTACCTGTGCTCATAGTCTACTAATGCCTATACTATTAATGGCATTTGTTAATTCTCTAAGATACGGGGAGGGATTCTAACTTTTATGTCTTCAGCCCCTACAAAAAGTAACTTATTAAGTTCATAGTAGAAATTCAATAAATAGTCAATGATTGTTCAGTTGGTGTGTTTTAGTATGGACTTCTCTCTCTGTTACCTCTCTCTACTCAAGGATTTGGCTTCTGTCTAGCCTTTTGTAGAAATGAGCACATAAGGATATTCGGGAAGTAGTAAAGAAACTATTGATTCTGGAAAGAAATTATGAAAAAGTTTCAATGGAAAAAAGTGAACATCTATATAGCTCGTGTGTGTGTGTGTGTGTGTGTGTGTGTGTGTGTGTATAGGTTGTATATGTATATATATATATATATATATATATATATATATATATATATATACGTAAATATGAACTGATGGAGAATAAAGTAAGCAAAATTAAGAACATTTATGTCAAAAGAAAAACATTGAAAAGACAAATACCTTTCAAAGCCTTAAAAAGCCTGAAGCTTGTGCAGGGGAATGAAGTAAATGACCTTTCAAGGTCTCCTCCAATCTAATGATTATGTGACTAGCCTGAAATTCAAGAATGAAAAATTCCACTGACAAAGCAATACCAATGTAGAAATCAGTTCTTCAGAAACCTCAACAAATTGATATTTGAAGAGTAAACAGTTCTATTTTCTGAAATCTTTAGTTGTAGGAACATAAATCTGCAAACTGTAAATAATAATGCATCTCATTGCTGCATACATGAAAGCTACAGATGATCTTCAATAACCCATTTTATATTATTTATAATCCATTATACCTATAGATAATTTCAAATAAAGCACAGTAAAAAAAAAAAAAAAAGAAATTAATCATATCTGGTGATAGACATAGAGGTTTACTAATGTTTACCAGCAATTCTGGTGCTCTCAAATATCCTAAATCACAAGCATCAAAGACAGTGGGGAAAAAAGATGTAGAAGGGTTGCCATCTTGAAAGAAAATTAAGATATTGTTTGCTAACTATTATTGTCAAAGCCAAGCCCCATACATCCCTAAGTATAGATGTCACAGAAAAATGAAGAGAAAGCAAAGAAGTTGTGGAGAAGAGAGCATAGTGGGACAGAACAAATGGCACTGGGTATAGAATGAAACACTAGCAGAATAGAGAATAAATGACTAAGTAATGTAGTATACTGTATAGAGATAAACAATTAGAGAATGGGTGCACAATAATCTGTCAGGGCATTTATTTAGCGCATAGATGAGCCACACCATAATTGAATGTTATAGCAAAATATAAAAACCATGAAAATAGAATCTATAATATATGCTTATTTTTGAAATTGAGTATAGATTTCTAGTGAAATGAAAGAGAGATATAAATTGTATTGTTATTAAAAGAGGAAACTGAACTTTGTGCTTCACAGTAATCATACATTCAGAGCTAGAAAAGACCACAGTTTTCATCAAGTCTCATCCCCTCTTTCATATATGAGGAAAAGGAGACTCAGAAAGACTGGTGCTCACAGTGACAGAATCAGATTTCATACCTAGCCCTCAGATTACAAATCCAGTGTTCTATCTGCTGTCCTGTGCTGCCTTTTTAAAAAGAAAAAGAATAAGGAAAATCTTGAATCATGATAATACAGTATAATTAAGTCTACAGAGGTAAAACCTAAAACCCCAATGGATAAGCTATCCATCTGTCTATCTGTCTATGAATACATGTAGATATATAGATAGAGAGAGATATGGGTTTTCTCTCTATATATATATATGTATATATGAATATTTATACAAAGAGAGAGAGAAAAGAAAGAATTGAAATTGAAGAGAAAGAAATGAAAGAAGGAATGAGACAGAGAGAGACAGAGGGAAGGAGAGAAGGAAGGAAGAAGGTAGGGAGAAAGAAAGAGAAAAAGAGAGAGAGAGAGAAGAAAAAGAAGAAGAAGAAGAAGAAGAAGAAGAAGAAGAAGAAGAAGAAGAAGAAGAAGAAGAAGAAGAAGAAGAAGAAGAAGAAGAAGAAGAAGAAGAAGAAGAAGAAAGAGAGAGAGAGAAATGATGATGTATGGCATATTCATACATCATCAATACAAGAAGATATGTGTATTTCATGTCATTGATACTGGTATCTGTCTTTATCTTGCTCTGGAAAATGAAACTGATATGTAACTATTTCTAGGAAAGTTGCCTTTCTAAAAATAACCATACTCATTTTAGTCCATGGCCATTAGGGTCTATGAGATTTTATTCCGAGGTAGAAAAATAGAGTTAGAATATGTTACTAAAGCACAAATCTATGGTAAACAAATTTTAGGTACTTCAAAGTAAATGTATCATGTGTATTGATTTCATTTTCAACAGTTGATCATAAAATTATTCACTTCCAAAATAATGAAACCATTTTACAATTGAATAAAACTTTGAAAATTTTAATAAAATGAAGTGTTTTGACTTGCACTTTAAAAATTCTGACAAAATTAACCCTTCAAATAGAATTATTTTGTAGCCTTAGCTATTGAATACCTAGATAAAAAAGAAGGTTCTTATCACCAAGGTTTTTGGTACTGACTGGCAGTTTAACATCAGAAAAAATGGCTTTTAATAATGGAAAGATTATTAAAGAAAATTCATAGCCATTTTCATTGCTCTTGTACTTTAAAAATACAGTATCTTTTCATGTGACATGCAGCTGAAACCTCCCATATATGTTCATTGATTGTTGCTGTTCAGTTCGTCTGAATTTTCATGACCCTATTTGGTATTTTTTTTTTTTTTTGGCAAATACTGGAGTGGTCTGTCATTTCTTTCTCCAGTTCATTTTACAGATGAGAAAACTGAAGCAAACAGAATTAAGTGACTTACCCAGGGTAACACAACTAGTAAGTGTTTGAGGCCAAATTTGAATTCAGGAAGATAAGTCTCTTGACTTCAGGCTTGATATTCTATTCATTGTGCCACTTAGGTGTTCTCCTATATATGTAACTTCTCTAATTGGAAAGTAAATTAGTTTTCTTCCTTTTCTCATTGAATTTTTAGGATTTAAGACTGTATTTTGGGACAGACATTTATTTATTTTAGTATTCTGCTGTGGAAAGCAGTGTTCTTTTGAAAAGTTGAACACCAGGTGCTGTCATTCATTCCATCACTCATCCATCTAATATAGTTTTTTTTTTAATTGTGAAGAATGTAAGCAACTAAAATGTTCAAAATGTTTTGCTTATGTGTGCTGATTTTCTCCATCTTAAAAGGCTTCCTTCCTGATAACTGGAACTTTGGTGCACAGCAAGAAAAAAAAAAAACCACCAAATATCAATTCCTGAAAATACATTTATTACAAAGGGAAGGAATAAATTGTTGCTTTAGTTGTGTTTTTCATCTGATGTAAATGGATAAAACAAGACTCAAAGGAAATGGAAAAGTGTTACCTGTTCAGGAGCATTAGAAAGGGGATTCAAAGTCTGTTGTCATATCTTTTAGCTACAGCTAAACTGAATCATATTGGATTAAAATAGTGCAGGTCATTTGGAGATAAAGCCCAAAGACCTTTAAATTTCTAAGGTAACTAAAGTTACAAATTAATCCCTTTCTTCATGAATTGCTTTGGAAAGATGACTAAGATTAAGAATGGAAAGAAAAGGTTTAATTTCAGTTTTAGAACTAGCTTTCCTTACTTTCAATAGTATTTCTTTCTTTTTAACTAAAACTCCTTTTTTAAAAGCTGATCTGCAAAAGTAGATGAAAAAGGAGATGGCTGTAGAGAGAAACAGTGATCCAAAGAGCTTCTCAAAGGCAGCTGAACACCAAAATCAGATATTTAAGTATCATCATTTTTTCTTTCACCCTTTATCATCTAGGCCCTGGGGATTGTCTCATCAAGGCTTTTGGTTGGCAAACAGTATAATGGAAACTCTGAATCTCCCAACCATCTTGCACTTCTTTGAACCATGAAAAAAATAGGTAAAAAGGAAAATGAGAAAGGAAAAGAAAAAAACAGGACTCGAGAAAAAGAAAGAAAATAAAAAAGAAGTAATATTCCAAAGTGACTAGTTCTTTCTCATAAGCAATAGAAACTGTCCTGTTTATATAAAAGAAAAAGCTGCATGAAGGGACTGGTGAGCAGAAATAGAGTACATGCATAGGAATGGATTATTTATCATTGTGTTGAAACGTGACAACTGAACCCCAGGGAATATTAGAAATCAAATCTATATTCCCATGGAAAACATTTTTTTCTTTATTCTCTTCAGTTGATTTCAGTAAACATTTATAAATCTGCCACAGAATATTATAATAAGTTTTAAAGTTATATAGATGAAAGATCCTAGAGGTCCAACCTCCAGGAAGCCTCTCTTCTATTAAGGATTAAATAAGCAAGTTCATCGATAAATATGGAATAAGTTAGACTGTAACATTAGTGAAAGAATGACCCAAGCAGGAGAGAAAACTAAATCTCAATTAGTAGTCATTATCTTTGTATATTCTTTATCAAAAACTTTGAGATGGCACTTTGTTCCCTTTCTGAATTAATGACATATTAGTCCAACACATTATAAACCTGTAGAAATCTTCCCATCCTACTTTGATAAGACATTGACTATGCCAGTTTGTGTGATGACTGCATATTTTAAAATCAGCCGGAGTCAGGGATTCAGGTTAAGGGAAAATCTTCAATCTTTATTCTTTGTGGAGGTGAAGGGGGGTGGAGATAGGAATGTGAGCGGCCACGACACAAACCTGGCCAGCAGTCTCTCTGCCTCTCTCTCTGCCCCCTCTCTCTCCACCCACCAAAATGTTCCTACATCATTTCCTATACAATACATCAGAACTTGCACAAAGAATGGGTGGAGGCCATTCTTTCTCCAAGCATATATTAATAGAATATGGTCCAATTACTATTTACCTCACATGCTTGGGATCTCAGTGCATCCACTCAAGCTTCAGCCTATTACAAGTTTGTAACACAATTGAAATCATTAATTGAAGGAAAAATTGGAATGAGATTTCCCCTCTACTTTCTTGTTGATTCCTAACTTAAACATTGCCTTTACCACTGCTAATTGAGATATTTTACTATGGTCCTAATATTTAGTTTTTCAGTGCAAACATTTGAAAGAAAGGGTATCCTGTGAATATAGAAGTATAGAACAGGGCAACATCTGCTCTCATAGAGTTGAGTTTAGTTTGAGAGATAAAATATAATCTCAGAAAACAGTTGTAATATCAATACAAAAGAGACACTAATCCAAGATGTTGGAGGGAGGAGTTCCTTTTTTTTTTAAATAATAACTTTTTGTTTTCAAAATATATGGAAAGATAATTTTCAACATTCATTCCTGCAAAATTTTATGCTCCAAATTTATTCTCCTTTGCTTCCTCCCATACTCTCCTCTAGACAGCAAGTAATCAAATATATGTTAAATGTGTAATTCTTCTATACACATTTCCACAATTATGATGTTGCACAGGAAAAATCAGATCAAAAAGGAAAAAAATGAGAAAGAAAACAAAAAACAAGTAAGTGACAACAAAAAGGTAAAAATACTATGTTGTAATCCACAGTCCCCACAATCCTCTCTCTGGGAGCAGGTTGCTCTCTCTATCAGAAGTCTATTGGAATTATCCTGAATTATCTCATTGTTGAAAAGAGCCACATTCATCAGAATTGATCATCACATAATCTTGTTGTTGCCGTGTACAACTCACCTCACCTCATTTAGTGTCAGTTCGTGCAAGTTTCTCCAGGATTTTCTGAAATCATTCTGCTCATCATTTCTTATAGAACAATAATATTCCATTACATGGGCATCCACTCGGTTTCCACTTCCTTACCACTTCAAAAAGGGCTGCCACAAACATTTTTGCATATGTAGGTCCTTTTCCATTTTTTATGTTCTCTTTGGGATACAATCCAAGTAAAAACAGTTCTGTATCAAAGGGTATGCACATTTTGATATCCCTTTGGGCATAGTTCCAAATTACTCTCTAGGATGGTTGGATTAGTTCACAATTCCACCAGCAAGGTATCAGTGTCTGCAGTTTTCCCACATTCCCTTGAATATTTATCATTATCTTTTCATGTCATCTTAGCCAGTCTAATAGCTGTGTAGTGGTACTTCAGAGTTGCTTTAATTTGCTTTTTTTTTTTTTGATCAATAGAGATTTAGAGCATTTTTTCATATGACTACAAATGATTTTAATTTCTTCATCTAAAAATTGTCTGTTCATATCCTGTCACCATTTATGAATTAGAGAATGACTTGTACTCTTATAAATTTGAGTCAATTATCTATATATTTTAGAAATAAGGCCTTAATAAGAACCTTTGCGTATGAAAATTTCTTCCCAGTTTTCTGCTTCCCTTCTAATCTTGTCCACATTGGTTTTATTTGTGCGAAACCTTTTTAATTTCATATAATCAAAATTATCCATTTTGCATTTCATATTATGAAGATAGTACATAGGCCATATAGTTCTTCCTTCTTGTAGACTATACTTTACTCTTCTAATTTGCTTATAGTACTACTCTTTATGTCTAAATCATGACCCTTTTTGGCTTTATCTTGGTATAGGGTTTTAGGTGTTGGTCAGTGCCTAGTTTCTGCCATATTATTTTCCAAATTTCTCAGCAATTTTTGGTACATAGTGAATTCTTATCCCAAAAACTGGGGTCTTTTATTTCATCAAACACTAGATTACTATAGTCATTGACTATTGTGTTTTGTGAACTTTACCTATTCTATTGATCAACTATTCTATTTCTTAGTCAGTTCCCAATAGTTTTGATGACCACTGCTTTATATATAAAGCTAGGGCACCTTCATTTGCATTTCCCCCCTTAATTCCCTTGAAATTCTTGCCCTTTTGTTCTTTCAGATGAACTTTATTATTATTTGTTCTAGTTCTATAAAGTAATTCTTGGCAGTTTGATTAGCATGGCACTGAATAAGTAGATTAATTTAGGTAGAATTGTCATTTTTATTACATTAGCTTGGCCTACCCATGAGCATTTGATATTCTTCCATTTGTTTAGGTCTGAATTATTTTGTGTGAAAAGTGTTTTATAACTTATATTCATACAGTTCCTCATTTTGTCTTGGAAAGTAGACTCCCAAATATTTTATATTATCTATGTTATTTTCAATGGAATTTCTCTTTGTATTTCTTGCTGCTGCTGAACTTTGTTGGTAGCATAAAGAAATGCTGTTGATTTATGTGAATTTATTTTGTATCTTGCAACTTTGCTAAAGTTGTTAATTGTTTCTAGTAGTTTTTTTGTTGATTCTCTAGGTATATAATCATATCATCTGCAGAGCATGATAATTTTGTTTTCTCATTATCTACTCTACATCCTTTATTTTTCTTCTCTTATTGCTAAAGATAATATTTCTTTTTTTTTAATTGAAAAATTATGATGATAATGGGCTATGTTATTTCACCCCTGATCTTATTGGGAATGCTTCTAATTTATCCTCTTTACATATGATGGAGTGAAAAGTTCAAAAGAAAGGAGCCTTATATGTCTCACAAAAAAGAAAATGACCTTTTAAAAATCAGCAAAAATGGGGCAGCTAGGTGGTGTAGTGGATAGAGCATCAGCTCTGAAGTCAGGAGGACCTGAGTTCACATCTAGGCTCAGATACTGAACACTTCCTAGCTGTGTGACCCTGAGCTAATCACTTAACCCCAAATGCCTCAGTAAAAAATAATAATAATAATAATAGTAATAATAAATAATAAATAAAAAAATCAACCAAACTAAAGCAAAAAGGCACAATATAATATTCCAGATGATACTACAGGTAAAGAATTTGGGAAAAGAAATTGTACAAGACTTCCTCCACATATATTAAAGGTATAAATAGCATATTTAAGGATATTAAGGAAGAATCCGAAATTCCAAGGAAATCACAAATCAAAATAAAACTTTAAAGTAAAAATTATAAAGAAATGCCTATAATTAAACCATGTAAAAATCAGGGAACTCATGAAGGAAATACGCAATGTGGGAAATAACACAGAGAACAGAAAAAAGAAAAAACTCATACAACTAAACTAGACATACTACATCTGAAAATGAAAAAACACAATATGGAATACCTACGGATACAAGCTCTGGGTAATACAGTATTATTTAAACTGCTAGAAAATATGCAGAACTGTGACAGACCCACAGTCTAGATTGAAACACAACAATCTAAAGATTCCTAACATCCTAGAAAATAGAGAGAAAAAAAGAAATTGCTACATACTATTTTGAGGGAAATTGTCAAAGTTTTCTCCTGAACTATTTAAAATAAATGGCAAAAATATAAATTACTGTCAGCTTTCTGACAGGAAAGAACCCAAGATGAAACATGGTAAAACTATAGCACTGCAGTTACTAAAAAAAAAAAAAAAAACTACAGACTACCAAAAGAAACAGAAAGATCACTTACCTAGAAAAAATAATTAGGGTCACAATGAATTTTCTTTTTTTTTTTAATTTTTGTTTAATTTTTCATTTATGGAATAAAGCACTTCCAAAATATATTATAATAAAAATATGATTACATATAAAACTGCAGATCTATTATGTACAAGATGTTTTTCCTTTTAAATATATAAAAAAGTTTTCATGTAAAAATCTTTTTTCTTTTTTCTTTTATTTTCTTCCCTCCCCCTGCCCTTGAAATGACTTTAATTATATACAAATATGTATATGGAAGAGTACATACATATGTGCATATATACATATATAAAATTATATGTGTGTGTAAAATCATTTTATATATACTTCTATTCATCAGTTCTTTCCCTGGATTGAGTAGCATTTTCCTTCATATGTTCTTGGTAGTTAATTTGGATATTTATAATAGTAAAAATGACTTTTTCACTCAAAATTGTTCTTAAAACAGTATTGTTATTACTCTATACAACATTCTCTTGATTCTATTCATTTTGCTCTTCATGTTTCATACAAGTTTACCCATCTTTTCCTCTAAAATCATCAAGCTCATTATTTCTTATATAGCAAAAGAGTATTTCATCACAATCATATATACAATTTATTCAGCCATTCCCCAACTGACCAGCATCCCCACAATTTCCAGTTCTTTGCCTTCACAAAGAAAATTGCTTTAAATATTTTAGAACATTCAGGTTCTTTTCCTTTGTTCCTAATCATCTTTGGAAATAGACCTAGTATAGTCTGTCTGCTCATAATACATTGTTGATTGATTAATTAAAAGAACAAACTAAAATTACTTAAAAGCAAAAAAAATAAAAAATATGGTTCTTAAAAAGGAAATAAACCAAGTAGTAGTATTGCTGGATCAAAGGCAGTTTAATAACGCTTTGAGTGTAATTTGAGATGGTTATACAAAATGTTTGGATCAGTTCATAATTCTACCACTAGTGAATTACTGTCACAGTTTTCCCACATCTCCTTTAACATTTATTGCTTTTCCCTCCAATCATTTTACTAATCTTATAGACGTAAAATAATATCTCAGGATTTTTAAAATTTGCATTTCTCTAATCCATAACAACCCAAAACTTTTTATGTGACTATAAATTGCTTTCATTTCTTTATCTAAAACCTATCTGTTTATATCCCTTGACCAAATGTGGGAATGACATATTCTTATAGACTTGACAAAGTTCTTTACATATTTAAGATATAAGACTTTATGTAAGAAACTGTCTTTATTTTCTCCCCAGTTTTCTGATTTCCTTCTGATCCTGGGCACAGTTGTTTTATAGGTAGAAAACTTTTAATTTAATGTAATCAAAATTATTTTACACTTCACTCTGTTCTTTATCTCTTGTTCATTCATAAATTGCTAAGCTATCCATAAATCTGATAAATAATATGTTCCACATTCTTCAAATTTTCTTGTGGTATCTCCCTATATATCTAGATCATTTATCCATTTTGACCTAATCTTGGTAAATGCTGTGTTTCTCTATGCTCAATTTCTGCCTTACTGCTTTCAAGTTTTCTCAATTTTTTTTTTTACCAAATACTGAATTTTTTATTCCAATATCTTAATTTTTGACACATATAAACTTACTATATTTATTTGCTGCTATAAATTATGTCTACTCTGTTCTATTGATCTGTTGATCTATTTCTTATTCAGAACCAGATAATTTTGAAAATTGATGCCCTCTTATAGTTTGATGTAATTTTTTTTATTAGTTCCCTTGATACACTAGACTTTTTTGTTCTTCCAAATGAATATTGTTAATTTTTTCCAATTCAATAAAAATTATTTAGTAATTTAGCTAGGATGGCATTGAATATATAAATTAGTTTAGGTAAAGTCCTTTTTATTATATTGGCCCTGGCTACCAGTAATAATTAATAGTTCTGCAATTATTTAAATTTTTTTATTTGTGTAAATGTTGCATTTTTATAATTTTTATATAGTTCTTGGGTTTGTTATGGTAGATATTCCCTAGTATTTTATACTATCTAGAGTTATTTTGAAGTTTTTTGATGATATATAAAAATGCTGATGATTTTTGTGAATTTACCTCATATCCTCCCATTTTGCTAAAATTGTCAAATGTTTCAACTAATTTTTAGTTAACTCTTCAAAGTTGAAAAAAAGCAGCATTATTCCCTTTTCTTGCAAATTTTAAATTGTTTTATTGGTTATTTAAATTGAAAATCCAGTTAGAATTTATTCAGATATATTGTGTGAGATACAGATCATTAAAGTTTTATTTTCTATGTAACTATATAATCTTTCTGGACATTTTTATTTAATCATTGCACCTTTCTTTAATTTTTATGCTTACTAAATATACCAATATCATATATTCATACATAGAAACACATACATATATAATAATTTTCATATTAAACACACCAACACATGTGGAGGTACATAGTGTTCATGTATTTAATAAACCCATGCATATACAAATATATGTACACATTTCAAGGTAGAGATATAATATAGAAGTCATAAAAATATGTTTATTTGAGCCCTAGTAGATTAAATTGTGATCTTATTGTTTATTTTTATCCTTTTTCCATAAATCTCTTTTTTTTACTGTTTTTACAAGTCACATTTTTACTGTTAAATGCTGATTCACATTGAAATTTAATTTAAAAAGTGAATTATTCTTTTTAATGTTTCAATGGAAACAAGATATCCCAAATAGAGATTGTGATCTTATTGTTTATTTTTATCCTTTTTCCATAAATCTCTTTTTTTTACTGTTTTACAAGTCACATTTTTACTGTTAAATGCTGATTCACATTGAAATTTAATTTAAAAAGTGAATTATTCTTTTTAATGTTTCAATGGAAACAAGATATCCCAAATAGAGATTACAAGTCACTGGCATTTGATTATTTGTGATTGCAAAAAGTTTCAAGAACTTAGGGGAATGTAATAAGGACTTTTGACAATTGATGTTTATGTAGAGATCATGTCTTTTACTAAGAAAAAGTAAGTGATTTTTCTCCTTCCCTTTCTTTTTCATCTGTCTATTTCTGTCTCTCATTCTGTATATCTCTGTCTCTATCTCTCTGTATCTGTCTGTCTCTGTGTCTTTCTCTTTCTCTATTTCTGTCCCTGTCTGTCTTTCTGATTTTATGTCATAGCTTTAGAATATGTGTTAGACTAGGGCATCAGCTGGTTACTTACTGTTAACTCTAAATTGAGTTAACTGATTTGGGGAAACACAAATGTATTTTGTGATCATTTTTATAAGTATCTGGCAAAATGAAAAATTACCTCATTTCAAAGCCTTCTCCAGCTGTTACCCACCTGTGCCAAAATTTTGCCTCTGTTAAAGTGGACAAACTGAGTATTCATGCTGGGAAACCAGCTGGGAAACAGGAAAATGTCTGTTCTAGAATCAAACTCCTGAGCTTTCTCCTTTCAGTTTTATATTGTGGTGAGGACCTGGAAAATGGATCCCTTTTGCCCTACATCTTGGGTTGTGTTTACTGTAAAAATTATAGTGAGTAAATCTTAAGGTTCCATTTGGGCTCATCTTAAGATGCTTCCTGCTTTCCACATCCCCATCCCATCTTCATCTGATATATATGCACTTCACAAGAGCAGAGGAACTCTGAGAAAAGTATAATTCATATTTCGATGATTTCTGTTTATTGTGACCATCCATTTATGTGCTACTCTAGTTAATACCTGATGAAAGTGAATGAAAACATGGAAGAAAAATAAGTCATAAAGAAAGTGTAGCAAATTTCATGTTCACTTTCAAAAGGGACTTATGCTTCTGCTTACTCTGAAAATAACTTTTTTATAAGTTTTAGTAAAAACCACTTGAAGATAATCCTTTGACTTTTCTTAATGGAAGAGAATTAGAGATTTTTGAACCTATGATTTCTTCACCTCCAGGATACCTCCTCTAATGCAGGTCATCAAGTCTTAAGAAATTTATAGCCAAAAAACAAATATTCTTTCAGGAAGTCTGTAAACTTGGAAAGGAACAAAATTATATATATATGAAGTTTAAGCAAAATTTGACATCCCCTGCAGTTATTACTATTTTTTAAATTTATTATTAGACAGGTCCATGGGCTTGATCAGACTGCCATAGGAGTCAAGGACACATAGAATTCTAAGAACTCCTGCACTAGAGAACTAATTGAGGCCCTGAGAAGTTAAACTATTTGTTCACAATTTGCTCACCCAATACAAATGTTTCAGAGAGAGGATTTAAACATAAGTTGTTTTTTTTTTTTTTTTTTTTCATTCTCAGGGGGTCTCTATCCACTATGTAATGCTTCCTTTGAAAGACAAACTAAATATGAAACACCCATTGAATTCAGATGAACTTTGATGAAAATAATTAGTTTATTCCATTTTTTTAAGTAGACCAAAAGTATAATTTGCTACATGTTCAAATGTTTCTATAATCAATCCTCAATAGAGTTCAGTCTTATAGTTATAGTGGCTGATATTGATCCACATCTGTGCCCAGCTGTTCTTGTGGCCTTTGAAAGGTTTCTCTTGCTCTTGTGAATGTTATACATGTCACAAAGCACCAGGGTGTATTTGCCCCACACAAAATAGCTGCCATTTTGCCTCAGTAGTCTACCTCACATTGCTCAGATCAGTCTCTCTGGCAGCATGTAAACCCCTTTGAGACAGCAATTAAAACATACCTTACTTGGCAGGGTTCCTGGGACCAACTATCATTATAGTAGGAGCTGAGAAAAAGTAGAATCCAGTCAATTTGGACAAAGTAACATCTGCTGACAGTTTGGCGGTGGCAAGGGAAAGGTATGCCATAATTATTTTCACCATAGAATGCAGGGTTCAGTTAAAATCCATCTGTGCTTCTCTCCTAGAGATCCACCATATGGATATCTGCCACTGAATGGCCCATTTTAATGATAATAATCCATCATCTTATTGAAAACTTATTCCTACTAAAACAAAGTGGTCAAATTCAATTTCCTTTGTGGTTTCTATGATATGGTTATAGGAAAAGAAAATTTTAGAACTGAATGGAAACTTAGAAATTAGAGAAACTTAGTGGTGTTCTTATTTTATATATGAAGAAACTTAGGCCCATATAATCTAATTGATTTTTTTTATATAATGTGTCTATTCAAAAGCAGAATAATACCACTTCTCCTGAATTCCATTACAGGGCTTCTTTCAGTAAAGGCAATTAGATGGCCATGAGGATAGAGTTCTAAATGGAGAGTCAGGCAAACCTCAGTTTAAATCTTGCCTCACACCCTACTTGTGTCACCTTGGGCAAGTCACTTAACCTTTCCTATATTGCATTTTCTCAACTTTTAAATGACAATGATAATTGCAACTACTTCAAGGGGTCATTGTGAGGATAAAATGAAATTATATTTGAAAAGTATTTTGCAAACTGTAAAAAATGCTCTACAAACATCATCATCATTATATTATTTTTTTTCCTTTCTTACAAAGCATCTGAATTACTAAGACTTGAACTTCAATAGACATGGATGTCCTCAACCATCTCAAATTTTGCATATAACACTCAGCATGGCACATGGGAAATAATATTGATTATATAAATGGGGATTAGAGGACCAAGATTCAAATGTCTCAGTATAACTTTAGTCAAATTGGTTATCTTCTCTGAGCCTCAATTTATTTTCCAATAAAATAAAAGAGTTGAGCTGGATGGATTTTAATGTCTTCTCCTGCTCCAAGTATATCATTTTTTGGAATATGTTCTGTTATCTTATTAAGTCTATGAGGAAAGTTTCTATTCTGTTCTTTGGGGCAATATTTGACTGAAACTCAGATTGATGCTGGTGTAAAATGAAAATCAAATTTCTGTATTCGGAAGTTCTGGAGCTTTTCTTTAAATGTCCTGTAATATTCTATTCAAGATTTTTGAGTTCTTCTGAGACATCAACATTCGTTCATTTGTCTCTGTAAACTCTTGACTTCATTTAGGTTAATTGCTTTGTTAATCTAAAAATCATGTTCTCTTAGTTAATGTCTTGTGCTTGTCTTCTTCCACATTGTCCTTTGCTTCAATCTTTTTTGTGTTTTGTACCAGTTATTTTTGCTTTTGCTTCTTTGAAGAAATTCATCACTAAGGATTCAGGTTTTTTTCCTAATCGGACAATTATTTCTGATGTGAAATTTATGTTTTGTCATTAGTTCATTTCAGACTGCAAAGCTGCCTCAGCTTTCTCCAATATTAGTAGATTGACTCTTCACCCTTAATAACTGCTTTGTGGACAGCACTAGCTTCAGTTGGATTTCAGTTCCCTTTTCTTTCAGTTCTGGTACAGCTGTCTGCCCTACTTCCTTTCTTGGAACTAATTTTTCCAGGTTAAATCAGCTTCTCCTTGTCTAACTTGTTGTTGTTTTGTTTATTTGTTTTTTGCAAGGTTCATAAACAAGGGAGTGAGTATTCTGATATGAATCTCCCCAATGTAAATGTTATCTAACATAGAGAACGTCCTAAAAAAGAAATAAAAGAAGTTTGATTGAATCAGATCCTTTTGATTATTGCATAATAATAATATAATAAAATAAGTAGAATATAGGGAGAAAGCAGACTATGCAGTCTGAAGAATCTCTGCAGTCTGAAGGGTCCTTTGTGAATCCCAGATACAAGCAAATAGGTCTCTGAGGAAAAATGGAAGCTGGAGCCAGTTTGCAAAAAAGCATCATTTGAATATACTAATGATGAATGATTTCCACTGTTCTTTCATAAAGCTTTTGATTTGTCTAGTTTGTTGCTTTCAGTTCTATTTATTCAACTGTCATTGTTTTATCTCTAATGCCTCATTCTTCTTTGCAAGTTTTTGTGAGTTAGTTGGAACTAAAACTAATGCATAACTAGTGAACCATCTTGTTGATCATAAGGGGAGGGGACTTAAAAATAATAACTGACAAAGGGAAAATCCAGCATAGGATACTTTTGCCCTCTTGTAAAACATATGTTATGATATAATAGTAATAACGTTACATGTTCAGGTAAACAGTGTGTTATGGTACAAAGGGCACTAGATGAGTTTCAGAAATCTTGGGTTTCAATTCTGGGCCTGATATCTGCTAATGTGTGACAGAGCCCTCTGTTTCCCATCAGTATAATGCCTCCTCATATTACCCTGTTGGAATGGTATAAGGACAGTGTTGGTAATGTGTCACATAAATGTGAATTATACTTTTCTCTATTCTGCTGATATAGGGCAAGGATGAAGGAACCATGTAAAAATGCTACACCTTCTCCAGGGTAAAAGCTATAATTGCAAGTTCCTGGTGATCTATTACTTTTACATAGAACTTTTGACCAATTCCCTGCAGAGCTATTAAGCCAAAAGAAATCAGAATATGAAGAGAAAAAAGGAATTTGTAGGGATGAAAATGATACCTCTTTTCCTTCTTTTCCTCACTCCATTGACCCACTCACCCACAATCAATTGATTTCTTCTTCTGTGATCTCATTTGATTAGATTGAATATAATTCTTTATATTGATCAATGTCTCCCTTTTTATACTTACAATTCAGACCTAAAGACTAAAGCATATATGAATTTCTAGAACCAAAAATGAGTGTATAAAACAGTAATAATTCATCAGACAAAAAAACCCCTAGGAAGTAAAAAAAAAAAAAAAAAAAAAAATGAAGTGTTCAAATGAGATACTAATGGGCAGGGAAGAGAGTTTATTAATAAAAGAGTTTTTCTCATATTCTCTATACATTTATATTAGGTTCTGAATGCCCTCACATATTGAAAAGGCATAGTGATTTAAAGTTCAATTAGTTTGGTGTGTTTAAAAAGAACTATAGTACAATAAATTAGGATTTTATTTTGGATGCAAACCATAATATTCTCTCTTCTACTTTCCCCTTCCTCCTCCCATTTACCAATCATTCTAAGACCTAAGAACTAGAAGAAAATGAGAAATAGATCCTATCGCCTGCCACATGTGGTTACTTATCTGGGAAATGGGCTCACTTTGATACTTGGCTAATATCTTTCACATGCCATAATCAGAAAAACAAATTTAATCTGCAGAAACCATAATGTTCATGCTGGGATCATTTAGATTCCAACAGGCTCTTTATTGATTGGTTTGAGAAAACTGTGTTTCCATTTGGTTTTTTTAATTAGACAGTCCATTGAAAAAAAATCATACTTAAATCTTGGTGAACTTTTTGTTTTTCTAAATTCCAAGTAGTAGCACAGTAGAAGTGGGCAAGATCAGTTTACTATTTTGCAGAAGTGTTGTTTTTTTTTTTTTTTATTCATTTGTTTTGTCTGACCTTGTGATTTCCTAAGCTTAGGGAGCTTCTAGTAAGGAACATCAAATGATGTTCAAATGTATGGTCTAAGAGTT
Source organism: Sarcophilus harrisii (assembly GCF_902635505.1). Lineage (NCBI taxonomy): Eukaryota > Metazoa > Chordata > Mammalia > Dasyuromorphia > Dasyuridae > Sarcophilus > Sarcophilus harrisii. The sequence goes on from NC_045430.1 coordinate 197,231,326, forward strand.
GTGGGGGACACTGAGCAGCTGATTTACCAAGTAACACCCTATCAGTAGGTGTGAGAAATGGGGACCTGCAACAGTGTTTACTCTGTGCTGTTTCTCATCAAAGTTATAAAAGACAAAATAAAACTAGTATTTCAGTTGTGCCTTTTCAGTGAATATTTGAGATTAATAATATAGATTTAGAACTTCAAAGCTATTTAGAGACCACTGAATCTGATCACCTGATTTTACAAAAGAAGAAAGTGGAAGGGACTTTGTGTTGTATTATCTTCATTTTTGGCACCTCTGTCTTAGAGCATTGGTTAGCACACTGTATTCACATGGAAAAGTATTGCCCCTCTCTGTTTTGATTTGGTTCTCATTAACTAAGATTCTTTTTCTCTTTTAGAATTTTTACATATAATGAAATTTTATTTAACAATATATAGTTATCCCTTCCATGTCACAATTTTCCCCATTGCAATTTTGTACCATAGGTCAACATATAAAATTAAATGAGGATTTAGGAATTTTGTGGACACTACAGTAAACATAGGAAGGTCAGAAAATGACACAGAAAAAGTCTAGAAACTCAAAATTCATGATATGTATGGATATATATATATATATATATAGCATAAAATATATAGTTCATATATCATTATATGTATGTGTATATGTATATATATATATATATATATATATAGAGAGAGAGAGAGAGAGAGAGAGAGAGAAAGAGAGAGAGAGAGAGAGAGAAAGAAAGAGAGAGAAAGAGGAAGGGAGGAAGGAGGGAGAGAAAGAAGGAGAGAAATCCTCCATATGGAAGAGATAACTGAGAAAAATCAACCTTGGTCCTTGGGTTGTACAAAAACAGGATAATGTTTTGCCCCCTGCTGGTTGTAGTTTACCAACTCATCCTAAAACGTATTCTTTATTTTCTAAGAAATGTTATGTTACATTGATACTGGGGCTAGCATCAAATATTTGGTGGCCTGATTCTTTATGAGTCCCCACAAGGACATGTTTGAGCAGTGTGTCTGTGTGATAGCTCTCAGTGTCTACCTATAATAACTGTGGTTATTATCAGGACTAATCAGGGCAATTCATTCCCTAAACATTCTACAAGTTGTTGTACTCCTTTCCTGCCACGATCACCCTAGGATTCACTGAAAAACTTAACCCTTTCTGGCAAAATTCAGGCAACAACCACGAGAGTTGCTGTTTAGAGAAGATCTTGGCACAATGATGTTTCAATGTATCTGTGATAGTATTGCTTATTGTCCCCTTCAATAATGCAGTTTGAAAGCTATTCACATCTGCCCATTCTTGTCCAAGTTTTCCTGTAAATTCTCTGTATTTGTTAGTTCTGAATTGGCCCAGATTTTGGCCAGTTCCCTTAGAATTTAAATTTGAACAAATAAGCCATTTTTAGGTCATTCAGTAATTAACAAAATAAGACATACTTAGCCATAGAATATTATTCAAAAAGAATAGATATTGAGAATTCACTGAGTAGGTCAATTTAGCCAAGAGGCTGAGAACTCTTCAGATCCTCCTGCCTGCTTTGTACTGACTATCAAAGAATGAGAATAACATTTTCACCCAACGAATTATCAAGGACTGCCTCAGTAACTTTAAAGGAAAACCAGAATAACTTGGATAAGTAATAGGGAAGTAATAGGGAAAAGCAGAATCTGCCCCTGCCAAAGGTCTTACCTGACAACTTGGGAATATAGGATCATAGGTTTAGAAATGAAAGTATTTCCAAGATTATCAAATCTAAATTCTTCATTTTATGGAAACTAATACCCAAAACGATTAAGAAACTTTTTTAAGACTAAATAGGTAATAAGCTTATACCCAGTTTCTCTGATTCTAAATCCAGCACTCTTTCTACTATGCCATAGTGGACCTCCTTCTGGTATATGGATTCATGAATATCAGGAAAGTGGATCCTTCAAGTTACATACTCTCACTGGGTATCTTCTAAGTTACTAAGTAGCCAGTCATCTCTTTTTCTAGTCCTACACATCTCTGATAAAATGCTTTATTTTGCTTCTCTTGATAGTTTTTCATTGATGATAAGTTGCAGCCTGCTGATAGCTACCAGAGCCCTTTGTGTGGTCCACTAGTTCATATAAGAAGCATATCATATATATATATATATATATATATATATATATATATATATACATATATACACATATATATGTAACTTCTTCATTTAAAATGATAAAGATTCAATTTCTAATACACACACACACACACACAAAAAAAAAAAAAAAAAAAAAAAAAAACACCAACACTGGATTCCTGATCTAGAAATAGTTTGCTCACAGACCTATGAACATTATTGATGGCCCTTATATATAGACTCTGAATGAAATAGAATTAAAAACCAAAGTTAATTTCAAGCTCCATTAGAAATTAAAGGTGTCAGTAGAAAAATCAATATTTGCCCAGTGCAAAATAACTACATTCAAAGCAATTCTATTGTTTTTAACTTGTGAAGATTAAAGAGGTCTTGCAAACTATCTATGAAGTGTTGCTTAACATCCACATCCCAACTATGAAGTAGTGAGAATAGATTCCAAAAACTACTTGTAGAATCATTATTGTTGCACTGTATAGCATGCCCCCTAAAACAGGGATAAAGCTTGAATCTGTGATTTCATTAATATAGGGAACTCCCAGGGTAAGGAAACTCCCTCTACTAATTTAAATGCAATTTATAATCTTAAAGAAGTAAGTATATTCTTGAGGGCTTAAATATGACTCAGGGCTATAGAGCCAGTATGCTAAATGGAGGACTAGAATCCAGATCTTCCTGGCTTTGAGGATTCCTGGTTTGATTCACTACATCATACATGTACTGTCTACAAAAATATATTCCACAAAAAACTGGTATTTCTACAAAACTGCTTATTTTCAAAAATCTCCAACACAGTTTTAAACCCCAATAAAGATAAAGTTATTATATAATTTGAGGGGAAATGAAGGTACTGTATAATCAGTATTTTAGAATTTCTTTTTTCTCTTTTTGTCTCTCTGTCTTATATAGTCACATATGTATATCTTAGTATTTGTGTGTATATTTGCATATATATATATGTTACTGTGTCTATTATATATCTATATAGATAAACAGATTTCACATATATACACACTTTCTTTTAATCATTCTTCTTGCTAAGTTTTTGTAGGTTATGCTTTTGCATTATAGCTATGAAGAGCCTGAGCAGCATCAGCCTCAGCCTATGTGAGAAACTTAGCAACCTACAAATTTATGGGTCACAAAAGATATAAAAATAAAAATTACAAAAATATTCTCTGTCATTACTGTCAGAATTCTTGTTCTGAAATATGTCTCAGGGAAAGCATGAGAAAGGGAAGTAGTATTTTGAATTCTAAAAAGAGCAGCGTCAAATTGGCCTGGAAGGGACCTTCTAATGAGCGTATATCACTTGCTTTCTTCACCTATCAAGATTGAGTCTTATGAGAGTTAGCAAAAATGTCAACTCTCATAGTAGTTCTTAAGCAAGAAAGAACAATTTTTTAAATGATATAGCTTCCAAACCATTTCTTGAGTAAAAAAAAGGTAATTCATATTAAATTTTACATTATATGTATGTGTGTGTGTTTGAATATGTAATTTGATCGAAAGCTAGAGCTGCTAAAGAAATGCCATAGGAAATAGATTCACTTTAGTTCTATCAATAGAAGGCAACAGATGTCATCAACATTTTATGAGAGTAGACATAGTTTGCTACACATTTCTCAGGGTATGACTGAAATATTTGAACCTTTAATTAATGATATTTCCATTAGATAAGATCATCAGAAAAGCTAAAACACTATTTATTGAAACTGAAAAACAGATGATGGAAGTTCTACCAAACATTAACATGGATTCTGGTAGCCCAGGTGCCTGCTACATCAAACCCTGTTTTTATAATTGCATAATAAAAGATAACTAGGTTCTGAGTGGATAGAATGCTAGTCCTGGAGTCAGGAAAACCTGAGTTCAATTTCATCCTCAAACACCTACTAACTATGTGACCCTGCAAAGTCATTAAACTAAAATCTGTTAGCCTTAATCCATTGGAGAAGGAAATGGCAAGCCATTATATGAGGTCATGAACACTCAAACATACTTGAGCAATAGAAATAAAAATTATATTTTACATGCTCATTGCAGGGAGAGATGTGAATTCAGCCCATTTTGTCTCTGCTCTTTCTCTGTTTGTTTCCAGTGCTCCCCTCCAAGTGTCTCAGTTATTATATTCTTCCTCCCTACCCAATTATACTCTTGAGAAGGAATTACATCCTTTACTACTTATTGTAGATTTAACTCAAAATACCCTTCTGTGAGATATTTGTATTTCATGCTTGATCAAGAGTTTTGGAATGCAAAACTTTTGTCTTTTTTTAAAGGGATGTTCAGCATCCGTAAGTATATGAAGTCGGTGGTATTTGATGGACATGAAAGCTCTCCAGGAGCATACTTTATCATTCATTTCTGGATATTCTCCTGGCATTAGATGTAAACAGAATTAATTGTAGGCAAAATTGTGAAATAAGTGGTTATTCTGTATGATGCTTGAAGAGATTGCCCCTTTTTTGCCTTTCTCCTTCTTAAAGAAAGAAGATAGATCTGGTATCAGCCGCTTATAGTTACTTATTGATTAGCTGACTATATTTTGGTGGGAATTAATCTCTGGGAATAGTATTATTTCTTTCAGTGATTTTCATTTACCTTCTTACTTCTTTTGGGGGCTGCTAGGTGATAAAATGAAGAGTCTCAGGCCCAGAATCAGGAACACTTCATTCAAATACAGACTCAGACTTATTAGCTGATATGAGTAGGCAAGTTATATATCATCCTTCAGCCTCAATTTCCTCATCTGTAAAATGACAAAAAATAGTATCTACCACCAAGGTTTTTAGGAGGATAATATTTGTAAAGCATTTTGCAAACTTTAAAGCATATACTTGCTTTTGTTATTACTATTATCGTAAGTATCTAATAAGTTCCCATGTTGACTTCATTAAAATGTAAACTCCTTTAGGGCAAGGACTATGTTTATATTTCTTTGTAATTTCAGAGCTAGTAGCAACACTGAGAAATTAGTGAGTGCTTATAAATGCTTGTTGATGGACTAATTTGTTATTGACCTTAGATTGTGGAATAAGAAATTTGTTTCCTATAGAAGAAATTTCAAGTATTTAGTTACCAGATATAAGAACCAGTTTTTTGTAATAGAATGAGCTCTCTCATAAACATCTGTATGTCCTCATTCTAACCCTATGTTGTAACTATTTTATGAATAAAAATAGGTATTAATTTTTTTATTTTTAATTTAATTTTATTGATTTTTATAAGTTCAGGCTGCAGGGTTTTTCTTTCTGCACCTTTTGATTAATTGAAAGTCTGTGCATTGTTAATATTAACCTCATCTGACTAAAAACTGAGTCATGGAATAATTGTGTTAGAGCAACACTGTTTCACATTGCTCAGATATAAGCCAGAGGGGAATTTGGTCTCCCCAAAGCAATAATTATTTGAAGAAGAATCCCAACAGTTGCTGACTCCTTACTTATCTTGGTGTCATGTAAATCTTTTCCCCTTTAATTAGCCCATCGTGAGCCCTTTAAATGTAGTTTATTCTATAATCTGACTTAGTTTCCCTATAGAGTCTATTTAATTAGGTTTGTTTCTTTAGGAAATATATGATTTTATGATTCTGTTTAAATTTGTTCAATTTTTAAAGCATTGAAGGATGTGTAGTATATTTATTTTTTAACTTTTATAGCTCAAAAGACTGTAAAATGTTACAATATTTAAAATATTTTTTTCCTATTTCTCTGATGCAATTAGTTTTCTGTAAAAGCTTTAAATAAACTTTCAAAAACGATTTTATTTTTGCTTTTTAACCTTCTGAACCTGTGCTTAAGAATACTAAAACCTAGATTTTTACTTCTATAATTTCTGTATTGTGGTAGATGTAGTACTGTGAAATTCCAGAAGAAATTAAAGAAGAGATATTTCTGTCACAATGCAGCCAAATCATTTTCCTTTGATTGGGCCTAAATTTTCTCATCTCTGAAATGAGAAATTGGATTAGGTAATGTTTAAAATAACTTTTACTATTATCTTCTAGGACTCTAGGTCCTTGTTCTAATTGGACAGTTCCTCCTAGAATAATTACTTTAAGGAAGGGTCAAGCCAACCTATGTTAATTTCTTCATTTCTCTCTAGTCACTTTACTCATAATTTCTTTCTCCACTATACTGTCCCTTCTACTCATCATGAATTCTAATTTCCTTTCTGTGCAGTTTTCCTATATTAGAATGCAAAATCCTTAAGGGCAGGACTTTCTATATATCTGTTGATTTTCTATTTGCTTCTGTTTCCATTCCTAAAATTTAATTTAGTACCCTACAAATAGTAATTACTTAATAAATATTTGTTGAATTGTTGACTTAGTGAGGAGATTTTTTCTTTCTTTTCCTTTTTTTTCCTTCTTATGTTTTTGGAAGAAGAAGAGAAATGTCTCATTCCTATTTCATTTTGCCTACTCATGAAGACAATTTTGAAAGTAAGCCAAATTGAGATCTTTTGGAACACTTGTAGTGTAAGACACTATAACTGAGAGATGAACTAGTTCAACCTCCTCCTTTTTAAACTTCAGAAAATGGAGGCCCCCAAAAGTTATGTCATTTGCTTATCAGAAAGGAAAGAATATAGGTATTTAGGGGGAATGGAACAAGAATGACATAGAAGGAATACTGAAGCATTCTTTTACCACACCCAAAAGATCTGCTTGTCCCAAAGTAGGGCATTGTGGGAAAGAATTAGCAGTGCTGTCCTAGTGACTGCCTTTTGTGTTTTAGCCTTGTAGAAGGCACCTCAAGAATACTCAAGGGCTAGAAGAAACTTGTGACTCTGATTTCTGACAAGAGCTAAATATAAGTGGTATATGTCTTCTGTACTAAGAGTTTGGGACTCGAGACCTTTAGATCATATCCTTCTGAGTAAATTGTTAATCTTCTGTTCCCTCCCTACCTTCTAAGCACAAATATCAGCTAGTCAATTATATCTACTCTCCACCTATTTGTTTTACTCTTCCTTCATCAAAATGCCAATCTTAAACCACTTTGCCTCAGCATTGTTCATAGGGACCCAGGTCTCAAGGGACTATTAAATTAACTTTAATACAAATATTCAAAAAAGTACGTTTTTAAAAAGCTGGTTTCTTTCTTTTTCTTCCTTTTTAAACTTTGATCACTTGAGGAGGGAAAGTGGGCAGGAGAGGTAATAAAAGAATCACAATGAGGGCAGCTAGTTGGTATAGTGGATAGAGCACCAGCCCTGAAATCAGGAGAACCTGAGTTCAAATCCGATCTGAGGCACTTAATTCTTCCTAACTGGGTGAGCCTGGGCAAGTCACTTAACCCCAAATGCCTCAGCAAAAAAAAAAAAAAAAAAAAAAAAAAAAAGAATCACAGTGACCCAGTGGGCTAAACATGAATATGGGTTGGTCTCCTAGTTCTCCAAAACACCAAGCTAGGGCGAGTTCCCAGCGAGAAACGCTACACAAAAGGCTGTGATAAGAAAAGATACTTTATTAAAGAGAGAAAGACACTAAGATGTTCTCTTAGTGGGCAATATCAGAGAATTGCAAGGAGACATTTTCTCAGGGCTTACTTATATACAGAAACAAAACAATTTGGGTTTTTGCATTCCAAAGGAACACACTTGGGATGAGTTTGCATCCAAAAGGTGCATAGGTTTTACATCTGAAAGGGACATACTTGGGATGGGTTTGCATCCAAAAAGGTGTGCATCTAAAAGGAACATTTTAATGCAGATGCTCTCCTGGGCGAGGCTGTATTGTCCTCATCAGTAGGACAGCTAGGGAACATAATGGATAGAGTGGCCCCACATTTAAACTAGTCCTCAATCAAGTCAATTAAATTGTCTCAGTTATCTTATTTCTAAAATAAAGATAAATAAGAACCAACTCCACAGGGTTTTGGGGAAAATTAAATGAAAAAAATATATCAGAAATGCTTTGCAAAACATAATATGTTAGTTACTATAACTACCACTTACTAGTATCAAGTAATGTTTATTTTCTAGGTATGGTGAAAGTCATTGACTTAGGGGTTTCTGGGAATTTCTAAAATTCAAACTTGGCCTAAACAGGGCAGGAACTTCTCTGATTCTCAAGCACTATTGATCCTGAAGCTTCATGGTATATATAAAGACCAGTAACACATGAGACCTTAACCCCTTTTAGTCTATCTGGGGAAACAGTATAAAACCAGTTGCCTTTGATATCATATATTTCAGTTGTGTTGTGATTTAATTGGTTTGCTTACCATAAAATTAATGTTGCATGAGGTCCAAAAGAATGTCAGATTCTGGAGGGAAGAGACTTCTCCTTACCTTTTTCTTTGCTTCTTTAGTACTTAGTACAATACTTTTTTGCATAGTAAGAGCTAAGGAAATGCTAACTAAATAGAGAAAGGGAGGAGAAACAAATAAACAAAAAGGAGTTTGGACAGCATGGGTGAATTTTAATTTCACTTTTCATATTGCCTTGTTTACCCTGCATAGATTTTGTATTTACATAATCATTGTATGTTATCTACCCCCAGAAGAATGTGAAGGATGGGGACTAGTTTCCCCTTGATTTATAATCCCACTTAGCATAGTCTCTGGTATATGCAAATCATTTTAAAATGCTTGCAGATGCCTAATATGAAAATATGCTTTATATGACTTCAAATGTATTATGGTTATAATATTTCTTGAGAGGCTAAAGGGATGTAGGTGTGAGAAATACCAAAAAGTTGAGTTTACATGGAGTGTTGCAAGCTTCAAGGTAGTGTAAAATCCTGGGTATCACTGACCAATAGATTTTCAAAATGTAAGTTTCCATCTCTCAGAAACCTTGAGCAAACAAGGCTTTGGGGCGCTAGGAAGGTACAGGTGGATTCAGTCAATTAGAAAGATTGTGGTTTGGAGAAAGCCACAGACTTAAGATAATAGCGATCCAGTCCAAACTAGTTGGGATCAATGACCTGATTTGACCAAATCACTATTGTGCCTGCTTAATAGGCTAATAGAATATTAAATAATAGTCTTTTTTGAACATTAGATGTTCAAAGGGAAAGAGGACATGCATATATATATATATATATATATATATATATGTGTGTGTGTGTGTGTGTGTGTGTGTGTGTCTATATATATATGTATATGTATATATATATATATATATATATATATATATAAAAAATTTATAGTGGGCATTTCAGAAAAATTGTAATGCAGAAGAGTATGGGCCAATCTATTCTCTGAAGGGAGGAACTGGCCAAGCTAACAGGTATGAAGCTTCTCTTGCTTCTGTGCCCAGAATTCCCTCTTTCCAAACAGAAGAGCACCAGACAATTCCTTAAGATTCTTCCTTAAAATAAATTTTCCTCAATATCTGATTTTCAGTGTCAATAGTATGTTTCAAATATAGGGAATCGAGAATTGAAATTTAAAAAAAAAATTAATTTAAAAAGAGGAATCCAAGAACATATTATATTCTAGTATCTAGTTGAAATATCACATTGCTGAATGTGATCCATTGGTTTAAATCTAACATGCCATATATTCTAAGCTCATGAAAAGAGCACCAAAAGTTGAAGATTTTAGTAACACTTATTTTGAGTATCTGTGAAACTCAAAAGTATGTAACATAAACAGTACATCTCCTTAACCATTGCTCATCCCAAACACAAATATGTTCATAATTACTCTATTTATAAAATGCTCATTATATACATTTTTGTTGTAGAGGAAGGAGCCACAAATGAGATCCTATTTTGAATATTTCCCATGGCAAATAGTGAATTGTCACAATCATTCTAGCTCTAGTAAATAGTCAGGAATTTTATTTACTCACCTTGATGAGGTGTGAGAAAGTAGCAATTCCTGGGAAACCTTAAGGCTCTCTAGCCTTGAGAGTAGCACAAACAATGCTAACTGCCTGAGAAATCCTAAAGCTATCCAGCCTTGAGAGTGGCACAAATAATGCCGGCCAATAGCATTCATTTAATACTGATTCTGTTGTTCAAAAAGCTGTAGAACTCAATGATGGGAATTATGCCACCCCTACCACTCAACAATTATACCTCTAAACCATAATATTAAGATATCAACTTAATCTTTGTTTCTCTTTCCTATAAAGTTATCTTCTTGATTCTGACTCTTTACTAAAAACGTCTTTGGAGGTTTGGCCTGCTTCAATTGTCACAAATATTTTACTGATTCTGATTCTTTGCTAAACTCCCTTGGAACTTAAGCCTACTGTCAAGCAGGATAATTTCTTCTTGCTTCTGCTTCTTTGCTAAATTCCTTTGGAATTTAATCCCCCTCTCAAGTACTATAATAAATCTTTGCCCCTTAACTTGAAGACAAACTGAGTATGAATTTTTTTTCACCATATCCTTACCAGACAGGCACCCTAATTTTGTTGGGGTGTCTTTCTCCTAAACAATCTCTGCTATTCTAACACTTTCCTCAGTTTTGACTAAGAACGATTTTTTTAAATGATTCAAGGATAATTATACACTATGGTCTATTTCAAATGCACATTGTTTGGTATATTAACCAAATGAAGTATAGGATGATATTTTCAGTTACTCAACATATTGACTTGATCTCTTGCTACCTAGAATGATGATTGTATAATCCTTTAGTCTCATTTTGCTTTGTGTCTAAGATCCCTGCTCTGACTTACATGAGCTAAAATACTTTATGAAAAGAGATATGGGACATATGGTTAACTTGTCTACAGGGACTTATCAAAACATCAAACAAATTTTGAATCTCTTATATATGAATTTTTTCATTCATACAAAACAACTAAATAAATGGTTGTTGATTAATTTATTGAATGTCAGGAAATGAAATATAGTTCTTCCAGACACTAAGGGACCCCAGTAATATAGTTTTAGTTATGTGGAAGCATTTTTATTATTATTTTTAATCTTTTTCCTATGGAAAAAAATAGAATAAGTATAATCCCTCTTCTGCTTGATAATCCTTCAAATACTTAATGACAATGATCATGTACTATCCTCATATTTGTTGTTTTTACTTGCCATGCAAAAACAAACAGTTTGCAGAGAAGAATCTGAAGTTGAGTGGTGAAAACTATGAAGAAAATATCTGAGTTGATTAATTATGACCTCCTAATAAAGGCAATTCATTGTAGGAACTGGAATGAGAGTTCTCTGAGAGCAAGGAAGTTAAAAATTAGTGAGAGACTATTTAAATTCATTTAGTGGCAAAAGCCCCTCGTAATGGTACATCAATTCCTAAAGTGACTTTCTAAATTTCTTTTATTCTATAGGAGGTCCAGTCTCTGATATAAAAATAATAATAAAAATCCTCTTTCCTTTTGGAGGGGATGGGAAAGGGAAAAGGCAGAATGTCCCTGATAAGGACATGATATTATCTTCCTTTGCTGCAAGATTTCTTCTTTGAGATCTTTGAATAATACAGTAAGGTAAGATGAACAGAGTATGAGTGTATTGTTCTGTTATTTATGCACAAAAAGGAAATGAGGAGGGCTTTACTTAGGATTACCATTATTGACAAACACTTCATTTATTAGGTTGTTTTTAGTTAAATAGGAGATATCTTCTAGTTTCAGGGGTAAAAGTCAGAAAGAAAAGGGTCAATTAATACTTATAACATATTAGGAAAATGCCAGTTTATTAAGAAGAACCAAGAAAACAATTATGAGTTATTCTTTCTATATATTATTATGTTTAATTATATATGTAAAAATTCTATATGTAAAAAAATTCTGTATGTAATTCAGATTGCAGAGTAGAAGGGTAATAAACTTCGCATATACAAAGATCCTAACTAGAGACTAAAACTGTTGCATGTTAATGTGGCTATATGCAAATATATATATATGCATATATCTATTCCACAGCAAGCCAAATTGATTCATTTGCATTCTTCTGAATGAAGAAAGATATATCTTATAGTTAAGAAATTCCAAAAATCAAAACCATATCCTTGTACACATAATAAAAAGAGGACTTTTTTTACAGAGACTAACCATCCTGGGGGAAAAAAAAATTACAAATAAACTTTTGTTGATCTTAACAAGCCTCCTTAGCTTCTACAAATCTTTTTTCCCTTCATGACAGAATTGCAAAGTGTAAAGACGTCTATCTCTGAATTAAAGGTATTTGGATTTAATTCTTGCTTCTGGCAATTACTCTTTGTGAACTTTTCAAGTCACTTAACTTCCCTGAGCCTCAGTTTCCTCATCTATAAAGAAAAGAAAAAAGATAAAGGACTAGATATTCTCTAGAGTTGTTGAGGTGTTCCAGTAGATGGAGCACTGGGTCTAAAGCCAGAAAAATCTGAGTTCAAATGCAGCTGTGACACTGTGGGCAAATCGCTCAGCCCTTTTTGCTTCAACTATCTCATCTGTAAAATTAATTAGAAAAGAAAATGGAAAACAACCCCAATATCTCTGCCAAAAGAATCTCATGACAGTATGAATATGGCCCATCGGGTCACAAATAATTGGACACAAGTTAACTGAACAATAAAATATTCTCAGCAATTCTTTCCAATTCTATATGTATGACCCCACTATTCCTACAGAAAATTCAGCATTAGGAAAAAGCTTAACACAAGGAAAAGAGTGCTGTTTTTGTATTTTCTGTACTTGGATTTAAATCCTACCTCTAACCCTACTTTTATCAATTTAGCCAAGTCACTTAACTTCCATAAATCTCATTATTTTTTTAAGTTGAATTGATGTGTTTTCTTTTTATACCAATAGCATTTACAGATTACTTCCACTCTAAGAGAGCTGTCTTGTAACAAAGAGATTAAGCAAAATAGCAATACGATGGTCTGAACTGAAAGTAAAGGCATCATTCCACATCTGTAGCACTCACAATTTCTATTTAAATTTTTTTCTCTAATTAATAGAAATCCATTTTCTTTCCCTCCTTTTGGAGAAAAAGGAGAAAAAGTAAAAACAAATTCTTTACAACAGACACACATTTATAGCAAAACAAATATATGAAGGTTTCATTTGGCATCTTAAATCTGTTACCAATACCTTCTTATTATTTTTTTTTTAATTTTTCTTAAAGATAGTTTGCTTTATAATTTATTTTTGTGTTGCCTTCTCTACTAATAGGTAAGTTTCTTGAGGGCGGGGACTGCCTTTGATTTCTTTTAGTATCCACTTTGATTAGCACAGTTCCTGGCACACAGGTACTAAATAAATTAGTGGCTTGTCTTTTTGGATATTTCATCATTGATTCTTTGGAATTAAGGATAGTCACTGTATTGATCATAGTTTTCACAGTTTCAAAGTTGTCTTTAGAATGTTGTTTATTCCATTCATCATCAGTTTATAGAAAATTTTTCATTTTTACTATATTGGTGTTGTAATATCAACTATTCTTCTGATTTAGCTCCATGGCATTGATATATATTTCTTTAATATATCTTAATTGAAGTCATCCATTTCCTACTTTCTTACAGAACAAGAGTATTTCATTAAATTTAAATACCAAAACTTATTCAGCTATTCCTCAGCTGATAGGCTTCTGTTTAGTTCTTGGTATATTTTTGTTTCTACTATACTTACACACAAACACACACACATACACACTGCCAAAATGTTTTTTGTACATACTGGATTTTTCCTCTTGATCACTTTTGGGATAGAATTAGTAGTGTTATATCTGGGTTAAAGAATATGTATTATTTCATATCTTTCTGTGTATAATTTCAAATTGCTTTCCAGAATCATTGTACCTATTCTCACAAGTCCATATAACTGTTTTTCTCACAGCCCCACCAACACTTATCATTTAACTTCTTTGTCATATTGATCAATCTGGCGTGAGGGAGAATTTCAGAAATGTTTTAATTTGAATTTCTCTAATAAGTAGAAAAATATTTTTCTCCTCTGTAAAATAAGAGAGTTGATACAAATAACCCTTGAGTTTCTTTTCAATTCTTGTTTTATGATCATATATACCCTCTGTTGATAATCATCGTCCTCTGTCCCTTTTTCCCCATATGTCCTTGGTAACCTACTTATATTATGCTATAATCAAAAGATTTTTGGACTGAGAGTCATAAAACCTAACTTGAAAATTGTCTCTACCCCTTACCCTTATGAACTTGAATATGGCATTTAATTTTTATGTTGACCCTCAAGAGTTATGGCAGAACAGCATCCTAGAATATGGCTAAAAGAGAAAGCAATGAAAATGGAAAAGAAGATGTATACACTTTCCCAAGATGTCAAAATCTGGAACACAATGACTATTCAGAACCTGAAATAATTACCTAAATTATTTCTGAAAAATAAGGATCCCCTTCTATTGGAGTAATTTAAGGGAATAAATTGCTATACTCTTTGAAAATATTGAGATGCACTGATAAAAGGTGGGACATTGTTTGAAATGCTAGAGAAACATTATTTAATAAAGTCCTTGTAATATACTTATGAAAAAATGAACAAACAAATATATCCAAAGGCTGATAAAAATTATCTACTGCTGTAGATATAAATGCGGTTTGTGTTTTTTAAAAAAATTACCCGTGTGTAGAACAAAAAATAGACAGAATTAATCATAGCCTCAGTATAATTTAGTACATTCAATTTATGAATTAATTAGCTTTCTTTTAATCTTTTCAATTAAAAAAGTGTCAGTTTATTGCTTACTTTAATGTTAAAATGCTGGTTAGTTGCAAAACACTATTAGGGACTAATATTAAAATTCCACCAACAAAAATCAGGGAAGCAAAACATATTTAAGTTGATTTGCAAATCTTACTTTCCTAAGGTTGTTGAGAGGGCTAACTAACTGAAATATAGGGATGTAAATATATAAACTGACCATAAACAATGAATTTAGGGATCTGAGTTTTCTTTTTCAAATTCATATGTACGTTTTTCTAAACTCTAATAGATTGATTCATATTTGCCTGAAGAAAAAAATAGGAATAAAAGAAATATAAACAAATTGTGTTATGGTTGGTATTTTCTTTTCACTAAGATTCTAGTTCAGTCCTCTAAATTCCTTCCAATCCACCAACCTTGCATTCTTACAGATAGGAATAGAAGATATCCTCTTAAAATATTTATATAATTATTTTAGTTAAAATTGAAAATGTTCTCCCATTAAAAACTCATTCAGAATATGATGTTTTTGCTAAAGAATAAAGTTTTGAATGCTTTGGTGACTGTCTTGAAACTATCTGATTAAGTAACTTTTGTGTTACTGTAAAAGCTTGGCATTATTTAAAACTTTCAAGAAGGTCAGGAATCAAAGGATAGATTTTTTTCCTATAACTATAAATTAACAGGCTATAATCAGTATTTTAGAAAACAAGATTCCTTTTGAAACAGTCAGGAAAAGCTGAAGCTGTGGGTAATTTTAAGTAACTAAAGGTTCAGTAGGAACAAGGAAACTTCAGTTCACTAGCTGAGGAAAAATAATTTTCCAGAAATATATGTCAAGAAGGATTTCATAAAACACAAGTAAAGTAGAATAAGAAGGACTGATTATAATGAAGCACAAGTATAATTAGACATGAAAGTGGAATAGTGCATGAATTGGGTTTTTTTGGTGACTCTGACAAACAAAAACCAAGTTTAGATTGTAACTTCACAAGACCTGCTGGTTGGAGGAATCGAAGTCCTGGTTTCAAGTTCCTTCTCAACCACATTGTTATTATGTAACACTGAGCCAGTAACTTCTGCCCTGTAGATCTTAGCTTTTTAAAGTATAAATGGAAAAGAATTAGGTTAAACTAACCCCTTTCCAACTTGAAACAAACATACTGGTAAATCTATTGAATATGTATGTTTATGGACTTAGGTAATCATCTTATTGTATTCAATTTTGTTTCATTAGTTTTGTTATCTTAGTATATTTTGCTTTTATGGAAAAATCGCTTCCCATAGTTTCTAGTTGCTTTTCCCTCCTTACCAAAAACAACAACATCATCAGCAACAACAAAAACAGTTAACTAAAACAATCTAATTGAGTGGTTTCACATTTCCTTTTAATAGCCTTTTATTTATTAAGAGAAATAATGTGTATTTTAATTTTAATAATTAGGAGTCAACATTGCCTATTATGTTTAATATGAATTTTGTTGAATTTTAGTGTTGTAAATTTATTCTGCTAAAATTGTGTACTTTTGGCTCAATTTTTCTGATTCTATTTCATTTCATATATAATTGTATTAGTTTTTCTGAGTTTTCACAGCCACTGTCACATGATATATAGTCTGTTATATTCATAATCTCAATAAGTATAGTGATTCTTCAGGTTTAGGTATTTTATAGTAATTAGTTTCTAGTTATTTTGTGCTAAATTATTAAACTATTAAAATATTTTCATATAGAGGGATTTTAGGAGTTTGTGGTTCCTAGAGATATAGAGCCAGCAGTAGGATCACTATGTCAAAGGAACAGCTTAGCAAAAATTCTCACAAAATTCTAAAATGTTTAAAGTACCTCTTATCCAGTGGTCCACAAAATTATGAAATTCACCATTTCATCTGTTATTTATCATATATAATATATACATTTATCATATCATCTATGCCAATTTAGTAGGTATCTCAGAATATCTCAAAATAGCTTAACCTTTCATTTCTCAGATTAGTGATTTTAACTGTTTGGACTTTTGATAGTTTGCATTTTTTTCTTTTTTTCCAAACTGTTAATTTATGTCCTTTTCCCATACATTTTTTAGGAATGCTTCCATTGTTTTTCCCTTACAAATAATGTTAGTCCTTGCTTTTAGCCTAATAATTTTGATATTATAAAATATCTTTCTATACTTAAACTTTTATTTAGTATTTTTAAGATAAATGAGTTATGTTATTTAAGATAAATATGCCAGTCTATTATGCATAAATTAACAAAATTATGTGGTTTGTTATTAGTGATTAGACATTAAATTGTTTCCTTTAAGTTTAATCATGCATGTATCTCTTATAAAAATTCAGCTGACTCAAAATGAATAATTTGATTAGTTTCATAATTACTGGTCTCTAGTTCTCGTTCTTTGCTTTATACTCTCATTTGGATTTCAGAACAATAATTGGTTCATAAAGCTAACTTCATCACCTTTATCTGAGTTTAATAAATTTATGTAATGTAGGGATTAATTGATCATTAAATGTTTTACAAACTTCGTTTATTAATCAATCTAGTCCAGGATTTTTCCTCCTTTGAGAGTTGATTTCTAACTTGCTGACTTTCCCCTCTCCCCCCCATATTGAGATGTGGAGAATATCTAGTTTCTGCTATATTGTCATATATACTTTCTTTGTTTTGTTGTATATAACCATTTCATTTAAATTTTAAGTTTAGTTGAGATCATGTCTCCCTATTCTTCCTCTCAGAATCAAGCTAGTTGATTGTGTAATTGCTTTTATTCATTTTGATAATTGTTTAGTTTTTGTTTATTTTGTTTGTTAATGATCTTTTGTTTTCAACTTTATTCCTCCTTTGATTTTCAAAACAGCTTGAATTAGTCTATGTGTGGATTATTTCTTGATTTTCTAGGATTTTCTTTAAATTGCTTCATTTTATAGGTAACTTCATCCCATTCACATTTATGATTATGATTTAAAGTTGGATATGCTTCATTTATATATGTATATATAATATATACATATATATATAGTGTAATATTTATTTAACAAAGAATTCAGTACCAAGCATCCCTAGTTTCTGTTTCTTTAAACGAAACAGCACTAGTCTATTCCTTTTCACATCCCCTCCTAGCCCAAAGTCAAATTACTTAATATTTCTCTCATTTTTACCCTTTTTTTCAAACAACTTTCAGTCATTATAATTTGTTTACCTCCCTTACTATTCTCCTCTTAAAATGTTTTTCAACCATCCTTTATTTAATAAGATAAAAATAAAATTCATGAGATTCCCCTCCTCAAAATTGCCTCTTACACCTCTAAGTCTCAGTGAACTTCAAATTTTTTCAAGAAATATTCATTTTTTTCTTCCCCTTATCTCTACTTCTATAAATACTTTTCTGAACATGCAAATTTATCTCTTCAATTCCTCAGTAACACTTAGATAAGGCTTAAATCATAAGAAATTATTATTTCATCTTGTCCTTTCAACTTTTAAAAATTGAATCAACTAATAGTATTTAGATTTATTTATGTAGTATTTAAAAGATATGATCATCAATTCTTTTCTCCTGTTTTTAAGGCACAAAGAAGGAATAACTCTTAATATTCTCTCTTTCCTCTTTTATCACTTTAGTCTCTTCTGCCATCTTTGCATGAATTTTTACTTTTATTTACTGTTAAATGTTGATAAATAAACTTATTCTTGAATGGAATTTACTGTTTTAAATTTTAATGTTCTACATATGCATTCCCTTTAATCTTTTGATAGCTCCTTTATTCTAACACTTTATTTTTTTCTATAATATTACCTCCAGGATCTCTACTGGTGCTGCTGGAGCAAAATATGAAACATATAAGAGGAAAGAAGCAAAGAACTTAGTTCATTTTCTCATGAATTCCAATTCTCTGACAGATAATCATAGAAAAAGATGTATTTAGAATATTAGTGTCATTTCACACCACATCAGATCAATGGTTTGGAAGAAACTTAATTGCAAAAGAAAATTAGACATATTCCCATAGAACAACTTGCCTTATGGCCTCTTCTACAACTCCACATCATATAGCAAATTAGTTGTCTCCTACTTTATCTTCTCTTTCTTAGGAAAAAAAAAAAAAGAAAAGGAAAAGGGAAAAAAGGGAAAGAAAGAAATTGCTTCATTTATTGTTGATAACATTTAAGCACAAAACATTGGAGATGATATTATATAACATGCCCCTATGTGGAATCTCTAAGGTACCAATCTAGCATAAAATGAATTTTGTAGCTCATCCATTATCTGAATGGGATGTAGAAGTAATTTCCTATAAGTTGCCAGGAGATAATCAGTTACACTTGACTAGCAGTGAAGAATTTTAGAATGAAACAAGATATAGACATTGGATTTTTTATTTCTATCTACTTATAAGAGAGAGAATGAAAAGACAAGAAGGTACTAAATTTTGTTGGCATGGTATTGTTGAAGTAATATTGAAATAATTATGTGCATATACATGTTGAAATAATATATCCATGATTTATGAATTGAGACATGGTAATAATATCTTAATTAAGGAGAGAAGAAAACAATATTTTTTTCCTTCTCATAATTCTGTCATCAGCTTTCATGTGCATATAAAATGTATTGGTGCATTGTTTCTCTCCATAAACATGTTATACAAAATGAAATAATTATTAATAAAAAAATAATCATCAATACCCATTATCATTATACTCCTATACTGCTAAGACAGATAATAATAGTAGTTCCTATTTACATAATAAAACACATATCTAGAGCATGTTATAGTTTATAACTCACTTTTTTCACAGTCTTGAGAGATGAGAAATAGAAATATTTTTCCTATTTTAACGATAAGAAAACTGAAACTAAGAGTTTAAGAGACTTGTCCAAAGTCACTCAGTAATTGGTGGAAACAGGATGTGAAATCACCTGATTCCAAATCCATATCCCTTTGGACTAGACCTTCTTACAAAGTAACAAATGTTTCTTTCCATCCCCCCTTTTCTAATTAAGGCTGCCGAGTATCATATTATGAAATTTAAAGGCCAGATCTAAAGATATATTACATTTTAAATTTTCCTCTTATTTCATATGCTAATTTTAACTTCTAAAAATTTTAGAGAAGCAAGAAAAATCAGTATATGTGAGTAAGGATCCTGGAAGAAGATGGGTTTCCAAGAAGCAAGATTAAAAGAGAAGTACAAAGTTGGGGAGGAAAATCTTTACAGTCAGTATTTCTGATAAAGGTCTCATTTCTAAAATATATAAAGAATGGTATCAAATTTAAAAGAATACAAGTCATTCCCCAGTTGATAAATGGTCAAAGGATATGAACAGATAATTTTCAAATGATGAATTAAAGCCATTTATAGTTATATGAAAAATGCTCTAAATCACTATTAATTAGAGAAATGAAAATTAAAACAACTCTGAGTTACTACCTCACACCTCTCAGATTGGATAAATAAAAGATAATTACAAGTATTAGAAGGAATGTGGAAAAGCTGAGACCCTAATGCATTGTTAGTAGAGTTATGAAATAATCCAACCATTCTGGAGAGCAATCTGGAATTATGCCCAAAGGGCAATAAAACTGTGCATATCCTTTGACCCAGCAATGCCATTACTGGGTTTGTATCCCAAAGAAATTAAAAAAGATGGAAAAGGACCTATATGTGCAAAAATATTTGTAGCAGCTCTTTTTGTAGTAGCAAAGAATGGGAAAATGACTGGATGTCCATCAATTGGGTAATGACTGAATAAATTGTATTATATGAAGGTAATAGAATATTATTGTTCTATAAAAAATGATGAACAAGTTGATTTTAGAAAGACCTGGAAAGATTTATATGAGCTAATGCTGACTGAAACAAACAGAACCAGGAATACATTGTACACAATAACAGCAAGAATGTGTGATCAGCTATGAAAGGCTTGGTTCTTCTCAGTGGTTCAGTGATCCAAAGTAATCTCAATAGAGTTTGGACAGAAAATGCCATCTGTGTCCAGAAAAAGAACAAAGGATACTGAATATAAATCAATACATGCTATTTTCACTTTTTTTCTGTTTTGTTTTTTTTTTTAATCTCTCCCATGGTTTTTTCCTTTTATTTTTTCTCTTCCAACATGATTTATAAGGCAATTAAAAATAAATGAATTTACTACAATAAAAAAGACGATGGTTTCCACAGAAAGCATATTTAAGAGATTTGGAATCTATTATGGAATAAAAATTCCCCAAAATGTATTTTGTTAGATGAGGACAATTTTATATGAAGGTAATGTAGGTCAGTATCCTGAGATTCAGGGTTTATCAATGATGAACATATCTGTGAGTGTATATGTACGGTGTCTGGAGTAGAAATTTTCTCAGTGATAGAGCATAGGTTAATCAATAATTAAAAAACAGAATAAGGGCCTATTATTTATCGACCACTCCATTTAGTATTGAAAAATCACATGATTGATTTTAGGTAAGTGTCCTGAAATGGTCCTTATCCTGGAGAGTCTATGAGCAGATAAAAGAAGTGATGAATTTGTTTAAGCTAGATGCTAAGGAAGACAAAATTTCAAGTCAATTCACTTGCAAAAGAATAAGAATGAGGTAGATATTGGCTATGGTTGTAGCAGGGAGCAAGAATAGAAAAGAGGGAACAGTGTTTAGAGATTTAAAAGACTTGATAAGAGTTGAGAGAGAATAATGCATCAAGGTCTGAGTTACTAGAGAAATGAAATGTTGTTCCTTTAATTTAACACCCATCCCAAGTTCTATTGTAGAGAATGTTTTCCTGATTGGTAAAAATGAATCTTCTTTGTGAGTGGGATAGGATAGATTTGGCGAGTCAGAGACTCTGTCTCAGTTCTTAGCCACTCCTTTTTAGATAAAACTCATCATTTTCTTAGGGATTCTTCAAAGTCTCAAATTGCTTCTATCTTCCATTTTGAGAGAGAAGTTGGAAGAAGTCAACCTCGCTTCAGTTTGCTCTAAAAAATCAAATCAAACCAAACCAAAAGACCATAACCCTGGTAAAACATGAGAAGAACTGGTAATCTCTACCATGTCTTTTTCTCTTCATTCATTCAATCCCATCTGACTCTTTGTGATCCCCTATATAATTTCCTTGTCAGAGGCAAACAAGTAATTTACCCTCCCTTTCTCTAATGGATTAAGGCAGAGAGAGATTAAATAATTTCTCCACGTCACACATTTAGTGTCTGAAGTAGCATTTGAACTCAGGTTTTTGTATTTTTTTTTAAACTTTAGACCCTACACTAGCCAATGGATTACCTTGCTTACCTGTCTTTTAAGGCTCATTGTTTAGATTATGTTAGTTTGAAATTAGTTTCAATAAATAATGTTATTTACATTTTGTAGTTTCAAAATAACACATTTTCTGGACGAACTAGCAGATCTTTCCCTCCTACTTTGTGTCTGTGTGTGTGTGTGTGTGTGTGTGCGTGCGCGTGTGTTGATAATGATGCATCCTAAGGCAATCTTCTTTCGCTCCTGATTTTTACTTAGCCCTAAGAGACTGAATAGGGATTGACTCAGCCAGATAAACTGAATTGTGGGAAATGTCCTGGTTTTAAAGAAAAGTTTTTGGCCTTTTTCCCCCCAGAAGCACCCAAAATTATTTGATTAAAGAGTCCTAAAGACTAGAAATGAAATCAGAAATGAACTAGCAAAGAGTTGAAGCTAGCTCTCTCTCCTTTTTTACTCTTCAGGGCATTCATCTCCCCCAATAAGAAGAAAAATCACTTTCTAAATGGAGAACTCAGAAATAAGTTTAGTTTGTTTTGGAGAATATGAATTTCTTTTGTTTTATTTTTCAGTTTTTGATATATTGACTTTGAAATACTAATATGACTAATATCTGGGGGAAATATCAGACTAGCATGTGGAGGATTGAAGAATGATGAAGATACAAAATTTATGAGCCAATATAACAATATGATCAAGTAGAAAGGCCACCAGTGAGCCTCTCTTTAAAATTAGGTTGTACTTTCCAAAGAAGGAGGTAATCTAAGAAATGTTTGCTTATTCCTCTTTTCTTTTTTTGGTGGGAGAACTTAAAAGAGTGTTATAATAGTTTTGCTTATTTGAAAATTTTATTTTTTGGATGCACAGTATTGAAATGGACTAATAATTCCCTATACTTCTTCAAAGGAGAATTTGAATAGAATTGCCTTTTCTTTCTCTTTTTTTTTTTTTTTTGGTTGAACCTTTTATTTGAACCATATTCAGACCATATATCCACATGAGGTTTTTGTAAGGAACAAGCTTTACAAGATTTAACATGTAAATTGGATAATTATTACTAGTATTTTGATTATTGTAACCTCTCAGCATTTTACTATTTTTGTCAGCAAAATGAAGCTTTTTGCCTTTGGTGCTCATTAAAACAATAATGTATGCTAAGTTAACACTTTCATGACCTTTCCCTTTGTGAAATTTTTATCTTAATTGGTGCTAGAGTCAACAACTTTTTTTTGTTTGTTTGAAAATGTTGGTTATCCAGTGTTGCCAGCACAGTTATATAAGTATGCTGAAGAAATGTTTTTTTATTATTATTATTTTTACCATCTCAAACAGAACATTAGAATATCTGCTCTAAATTTTTACTTTATACCTAGTTTTCTCAAAGAAATCCCCATTATTTTTGACATTTTCTTATATTTGCATACAATTCTAAGGTTATTAAATCTTTTTTTTTTGTTTTGACTTAGTGAAGTTTTAAAGTAATAAATTCAAAATAGAGAAATGTTTTAAAATCATAAACACTATGTTTTATACAATAATCAACACTGCATTAATAGCAGAGAGAAAAAGTACTATCTCTATAGTTAGAGGATCTGGAATTAAATCCTGGTTCTCACTCTTCCAAATTGTGTGATGTGGGTAAGACATATTACTTCACTGGATCTTAACTTCCTTAAATCCTCGTAAGAGATTTTACTAGGTAATTTCTAAGGTTCCTCTTAGCTTTGTATCTGTGCCCTATGTCTGTCTAAAGAGTACCAATCTGAAGTAAAAAAGATTGCCAAAAAGTGAAAAGTAGAGTCTTTTAATAGAGGCTGGAGAATTGCAATCCAAGGCACATTGTTTCCCCATACTTTCTACAAAGGTGCCAAGGGTAAAGGGGGGCAGGGTTTAAATAACAATGGGTGGAAGTCTCTGGGAGAAGCATCCTGTGAAATCTATTACTTAACAATCGAAAGTCCTTTGGGAAGGCTAGGGAGTCTGAGTGGAAAAGGTGATACCAGGTCTGAACATCATTCTAAGGTTCCAAGTGCACCAATGAGAAACCTGGTTTGCATTGGCTCCAATCATGAAATCAGTTGGAATCAAAGTCAGGAAGCCTCTTCTGATTTCTGCATTCAACAAAAGAAAAGCTCCTATGTTAAATAAAATAGTTTTATAAATATTTCCCCAATTAAATTAGATGTTTCCTATCATGTTATTTTTATTATCTTTAAAATATTTTGACATGTAGTTATCCAAATAAGTTAAATATGTCCAGTCATTATTTTCTCTATACTATTTTCTATTATAATTTCAAAAGATCAAATAATATATAGCTTATGAAAAAATCAGCTCAATTTTATGGCAGAAATTCATATTGATGTATTATTAATCATATATAACATATAATCATATATCATTTAGGAGTGTCACAAATCACTCCCAGTATTCTCCGTCTCTCACTTTTACTCAGTTGCTATTTAGCTCCATAAAAGAAGGCATGCATGACAGAAAGAGCAACATTTTATGACTGCTTTTGTTAATTTATCAGACATTTATCAAGCAACTACTATATGTAATGATCTGACCTACTTCATGTATTTCTTTGCTATACTTGTTAGGGGAGGGGGGAAAGGAGAGGGGAACATTTGTGGTTACTGTGATTTGCATAGTCACCCAGCTTGTAAGTGTTAAGTATCTGAGGTCCAATTTGAACTCTAGTCCTCCTCACTCCAGAGCCAGTGCTCTATCCATTGCATCATCTAATTGCTCCCTTTGTTATATTTTGAAAATTTCGTTGTATTGAATTTTTAAAGCCATGTCAAGCTGACTTTCTCCCCTTTGCCTTGGTTTAGACATTAGAAAACTATAATCAATTTTCTTTTAATTCTCCTATCCTTATGACAATTATTCCTCCTCTGATTCATTTTCTTGCTGCTTCTCTTCTTTTGACTTCCTTAATATTGGTGTTCATTAAAGAGCTAAATTCTGTATTGTTCATTTCTCTTTCAAAATATATGATGGAAATAATGCAATTACCTTTCAAGGTTCCATCTGTCACTTCTACATGCAGAAACCTTATTTCTATATTCCTAGTTCTCATCTTCTAAGGTCTAGATGCACATTTTTGTCTGCCTATAGAAAGTACTTTGCAAATTGTCTATAGAAAATGCTGTTTATATGAATTATCATTGAGAATCTTCGCTTAAGCCCTGGTCATAAGATTTAGCAATATGAAGCCCAGGAAAGGTAGGCAGTGAAGATGAGATGGAAAGAATTGAAGACATTGGATTCAGCCAGTAAATATACTCAGGCAAGAAATGATTTCTCATATTTAAGAAACAGGAAGTCAGTATCACTTAACCAGAGAGTAGGTGAGGGAAAGGTGGAATAAGGTTATAAAATGATTATAAAGGTAGGGGATGGGCAGGTATGAAGGGCTTTAAAAGCCAAACAGAGGAGTATTCTCATCCCACATAGAGTTTCCACTGTGTCATATTGCTTTGTGTTCCTTTACTCTTCCCTTCTCTTCTTTCTTTTCCATCCTTCCCTTCTCTTATTCCAAACTGGATAATAAGACGAGCTCTGAGGAAGGAGAGGAGGAAATATGATTAATGATGATCATCATCATTATACAGCCTTTATCAAACTCTAAAGAGAAACATCATGTGGCCCTGCACTGTCATTTGTGCAAAGGTAGCTCATCTCATTGTCACTTGCTTATAATAAAAGCCTATATGAAAAGTATTTGGCATGTTTCTGGCTCTCTGCGTTAAACTGTAAGATTAGTGGGCCTGCA
This sequence comes from Sarcophilus harrisii, assembly GCF_902635505.1. NCBI lineage: Eukaryota > Metazoa > Chordata > Mammalia > Dasyuromorphia > Dasyuridae > Sarcophilus > Sarcophilus harrisii. Next base: position 197,257,086 of record NC_045430.1, read on the forward strand.
GGATAAGATTAAGGTGCAGTGGTGGAGCTTCTTAAGAGAATGAGCCAAAGGCCTCCCTGAATATGTATGGAGAGCTGGAAGTAGTCACTCACTCTCTGGAGGATTAAATACAGTGACAAATGGCATGTTTAAGAAAAAATATATAATAGGTTTGAACACTATAATGATGGCTTAGTCCTTGTGGCTTGAAGGAATGATTTTTAACAAGGTCATGATTTTAAAAGCTAATGTTCATTTTTGACTCAGTCATAAGTAAAAAAGTGGAACCTGGAGTGTACAGGTCAATATATTATGAGTTGTAGTTCAGATGTGTGTGCACCAAATCAATTAAGAACTTTAAAAATGGAAGTGGAAACCACTTTAAGCTTCAGGCACAGTGGATAAAATTAGGCTGACTCCCTTGTTAAGATTATTCATAACTATATAGTTCTTCAATGTCCTATCATCATCACACCTGAGAAATAAGGAATGGAATGTTGGCACTTCTAAATGGGATATTTAATACATAATGCATGAGTAGGCAGCTCAGTTGTCCCCATGCATCCCTTAGAATATATGTCAGACTTAAGAACTTTGATCAGCTCACTGACCAGTCATGATTCCAGGGGACCAATGGGGAAGCATAATGCCCATTTTTTGATAGAGCAGTGATAGACACAGGGGACAAAATGAGGCATATATTTTTTGAATATGGCCATTGCAGGAATTTTTTTTTTGCTTGACTGTAAACATTTATTACAAAAATTTTGTCCTTTTTACCCCCATGACTGTGGGAAAGAAAATAGGAGAAAGACTTTTTTTTTTTATTCAATGAAAACCAATTTTAAAAAATTACATATACCAGTGTCCCCAGATTTAATGGGTGATTCAAAACTCATAATAATAAAATTGAATCACAGTTGAAGTCAGAAGACCTTAAGAAAAGTTTACAAAATAGATATGTCTAAATTTTAGCCAGGTGCTCAGGGGAAGTATAATTACAACCAGATCCTCATAGATCCTTAGCAAATATGGAGAAAGAAGTGATAAAGATTGGGTGTCTTTTAGTACAAAAGGGAAATAGAAGAGTAGGAATAAGTGTAGGGTGTATCTGTTATTATCACAGGAAGCAGAGGCTTCCTGTCTTATTAATGATTATAGTAAGATAGGAATGGAATGTAAGAGAAAGGATTAGAGGGCCAGCCTTAGAATTTGGGAGACATGAATTCAAGTTCTGCCCCTTATCTATGCTAACAATATACTATATATTGATAAAAACGCTTCACATCTTAATGATCTATGCCATACAGTTATGTCTCAATTAGTGCAAATAATGAATCAATTCTCTGAAGTGGTCATGTATAATCAAACTTTACTATTCAGGTTCATAATTATATAAAATGTAGTCATTGGTTCTAGCATAATAAAATATGTGTGAATTTGAATTATGCAATCATGTCAGGGAAGTTTATTTTTTACATCTTAATATATTTCAGATGTACAAGTTTACAAAGTGATTTTTGTTATGGGGAATTGACCCCACCAATGAAATCACTACACTCATTTCAAAACATTTGATCTGAAAACTTTTCCTATCTATGTTACTTTCACAAAACCAATGATAGTTTCCCAGTGAGAAAAAAAGCCTAGTCAGGGAAGCCTGTAGGAAAGTCATAATGGTTTTGGAATTTCATAGATAGTTGGATAGATAGCTTGACATAGATAATAATATATAAATATATGGAAATATATACGTATCTATGTATAACTGTATATATATGTGTGTGTGTGTGTGTCTGTGTCTGTGTATCTGATCTTGTAGCAAAACTTACCTCTGGAATTGGAGTTGGCTCTATAAGAGCTTGTTCTAAGTTTCCCCTGAATTCTTGATTTAAGTTCTACATGACTTACTCATTAAAGCAGGTCATAGAAAGGCAGAAAATATCCTTTTCATGGAAACCTTTTGAGAATTAGGGGGCTTTCAATGTCTTTAGAATAAGTTGAAACCTCCTTTTTAAACTTTGCCTCCACTAAACCATCTTACCTGTTACCAAGGAGAAAACCAACAGAAGCAATTAATCTTTATTCTGTGTTTTCATGGTTACTTCTCTAGACTCAGGCCTCTCTCCTCACTTTACATTTGATTTACTGAAGTGCCATCCCCATTCTCCAAACTAGATTTGCCTCTCTAACTTCTCCTGTTTCTCTCCTTGTCTCCACTAAATAACACTGACACACCAAGCAATCTTCCTAATATAATTTTTTCATCAGAATAATATACTGCTGGAGAACTAATGTCTCTTGATTTTTTGCCTCTTGAAATTTAAACTCCCTTACCTAACTTTCAAGGTGTTCTATAAAGTGATTTGACTCCTATGTAAAATGGTTCCCCTTCTTCCCAATCTCTGTTCTTATCAATTTTTATCTCTTCAGTGCCCTGTGAACATCATTCATTCATTCATTCGTACTTTCATTCTCTTACTTTTTCCTGGAATGGACTTTCCAACCCATTCCTTATCTGCTTTTCCACCAATCCTGTCAGCAAATCCTACTTTCCTTTAAGATTTAGTACAAATCCCATAGTAACTTTTTGATAAATTCCTTGAGAATAGACACCATGTATTTTTTTTTTAAATAAAGAGATATTAACTATGAAAATACAACAAGAACAGAAAGCACAAATGTTTATTTTTTTTTGAAACCTTCATTACTTAGGAATACACTAGTCTCTCCCTTCACTATTCTTCTGTTGAGTTTATAATCAATTTAGTATTTGAAAACTTTATATTCTGCGTTGTACCTTCTTAACTTCTTAGATTGTGCGGTAGCTTTACTCTTAAGGCTCTGACTAGCTGCCTCTAAGGAGACATAAGTCTCTAAGGATTCTTAGAGATGTATGTCTTCTAATCAAGAAGAAAACACTCTTATCTTGCCAGGGGAGTTTGAAAATGCCCTCTGAGGATGGATGAAAGGAAAGTTGGAGAGAGTACTGGGATGGCAATGGCAGAAGAGTGACTCTTCCTTGGAGACCAAGAAGCCTCTTAGTAACTGGGGCATTTTCCTTTTTCCACAAGGCTTTTTCTTTTAAAAGCACCTTAAAATGCAAATTGAATTCCAAAATACTTAAAGTCCCTGGGTAGTCTATTGATTGCCTTTCCAGGATGTTGATCTCCCAGCCAGTTGAATTTGATATTTACCAAATACCCACAAGATTCACTCGCTTTTTCTCAATTTTACTTTGGAAAGCACAAATTGTCAGCCACTAAAATTATTTTTAGGGAATTATTGTTTTTTAAAAAAAATAATTAGTATGTCAAATATTTAAATATCAAACTGAGTGCTAGTAATTAGCCTAGTCACCCATTGCTTCAGGCAATAAAACAAAGATTTCTCTTTCTTCTAAAAATTTCTGCCAGAATACAAAATCTAGTCTTTCTCTAGTGATTCTCTTAATAAGCAAGCTGGGAGCCAGAGGGGGCGAAAAAAGGCTTTGGTTGTTACAGAGAATCTGTAAATCTCCTGGAAAGGGTCTTCTGCCTGCTAGCCCCACCCCTGCACTTTCTCTTCATCTTTCTCTATTCTATAGGGAGTTTTTTTAAAACTCTCAATGTAGCAGAAGGCCAGACCTCCAGAAATGATTTGATGGTAAGTGACATCAGATCTCACTTGAGAGAAATACAACTCCCTAGATCCTTTAGCAATTTACATACTTCCTAAGTGGCAATCCAGCTTTGCCAGAAGAGCTTTTATACCTGCAAGAGAATAGGGACCATTTGTTGAGCTTTTGACTGCTCCACGGCGCCTAACTCAGTGCTGCTGTTTGTATTACTGCTTAGGGTAGTTAAGAATCATTCCACCGGGGCTACTCAGTGATCTCTAGCAATGTTCTAGAAAAAGTAACTCAGAATTCCTTTCTTGTTTCTTCTTTTACTGACAAATATATTTGCTATGTGACTGTTGGGGAGGGGACATGCTTTAAAATTATCCTTAAGAAACATATAGTGAAAGTAAGGTTACTTGAAAAAGACTGACAACTGTAGTAAAAAAAAAAAAAAAAAAAAGGATAAAAGGAAAACATTAAGAAAGTGTAAAACTAATGGTTTGTGTTTTTGTTGTTCTAAGAATTTCTTTCAACAACAACAGTTATTGTGACAGCAGGATAATTTAATTTACTACCTATGATATTCTGCAATTATTTATTTACTACTTTAGAAATTATTAAAGAATTAACTCTTTGGACCAGTCACTAGGCTAGTGGAACAAATACTGGTTGGTGAGAGCAGTGAGCTAAGATGAGTATTTGAGTCCTCTCTCTTTTGCTGAGTGCATGATTCTCCAAACTTCTGGTTCCTCTGTTAAGAAATGGTAACTTCTTACTACATGCATCAATGGTTGAGAGAAAATACAGATTGGACGAGAAAGTTTGCACTTGTATGAATTCACTTTAAAAAAAAAAAAAGGGAGCCCTATAAAATGGAGAAAACTTTCATCTTAGAGTCTGGAGATTTGAGTGTTAGTGATAGCTCTGACACTTAACTATCTGTGTAACCCTCTATTTACTCCTCTTATTTTCAGGCTTTCTCTGTAGGCTATGGATAAAACATACTAGTAAAATGTATCTCCATGTTGTTGTGAGGAAAGAGTTCTATAAATTTTTAAGGGAGAAATGTGAATGTAAACTCTCATAATGGTAACAATATTACTTTCCTCATACTATTACTGAAATTACATTTTGTTGTAGCTGTAAGCCCATGAGCCTCTCACTTAATTTCTCTGAACCTCAGTTTCCTCATCTGTAAAATGGGAAACCAATTAAATGCCCTATAAAGTCCCTTCTCATTCTAACATTCTGTGATTCTATAAGTCTTAGATGCTTTTACTTTAATATCATAGCTGGAAGATCACTTTTTTAAGATTTATTCAATAGTCACCTTCCAATGCTACCAATGCTGTGTAACAGTCCTAGGGAAATAAGAATTATCTATCTATCTTTGAAATTTTGTATGGAAAAATCTTTATTTCCCACTACCTTGAGGGGAAAATAGAATAGAAAATACAAATGAATCTTTAATCAAAAGACCTTATGTCAGGTTTATTTCTGTTTCTCCCTGGCTAGATACAAATTCTCCACATTTATTACTGGAAAACTTTAGTGGGCAAACCAGCAAACTGCTTTTATCTCCTACTCAAATTAACATGCATGTGCACATACACATATATGCATATGTGTGTATGTACATAAATATGTCTATTTAATAGTCCATTATTCATTTTACCATTTATAGATGCATGATAAACAGGCAATAGAAAATGACATCAATTTATTCCTCTCATTTGGGAAAAATAATTTTAATATTTCTCTCACATTCTATTTTCTGTGGAAAACCAAATTTGAGAAATACATCCAATCTCACATTGTTGTATGGTATAAAAAATTCTTTCTTACCTTGCTCACCTCTAAACAAATAGACTTTTCCTACCACCTTGGGGAATTAGGGAACAAGAGTCCTTTTCTTGAGCCCAGGATGAGCAACATATTAAACATTTTAGCCTGTGGCAGAATGGATAGAAACCTGGCTACCTCTGTCATTTCCTTGCTATGTGACCAAAGACAAAACATAGAAAATTCAGTGGTGTAGACAATTTCCTAAGAATAAATGGCAGAGAAGTTGCCAATGTCTATTTGTGGTGGGAATTTGCTCCTCAGGAATTTCTTAAGTCAATGAAAAACGCACCCACTCATTATAACAATCCAGTCATTATTTATCTCTTTTTTTTGTTTTGTGAATTGTAGCTGAGAGCTAGGTAATGAGGGAATTTGAATTTTAATGGAGTGGGTAGAAGATGAAAGAAAAATTTTAAGAACAAATCTCCACCTGAGAAAGACAGCTTCAAGTTCATCTCTGCAGGGTCTTTGGGTTTAACTGAGGACACTGGATACTTGAGGGAGATAAGGAGGAGGGAAGTAAAAACCTCTTTTTCCATAGTTTTGCTTAAGGTCAACTCACTTATGTGTAAATAATCAAACTATCCAAGACATTTCTTATATAAGTGAGAGGTTTAACCTTGGTCTGATTTTAAGTTAGGATGAGTTATATAGGCTGTGGTTTTTATTACTCGAGTACATTCAGATAGTACTTCTCTACGTTGTAATTGTTTCTCTGGAAAATGAAGGAGTTAGACTAATTAACCTCTAAGGTTCCTCCCACATGTAGATACTATGCTTCCCTGTGTGATGATGTAATGATTCCAAGAATTCAGCTTATTCCTTACTATTTCTCAGAGCAGAAGAAGGACTGGTAGATGAAAATCACTAAACTGTGAGAAAAAGTAGATTTTGACTCAATAAAATGATGCCATATCTTCTTCACTCTCCAAATACTTGTAAGGATGGGCTCCACCTTCAGAGACCCATATAAATACACTTGGCACTTAGTCTGTTTTCTGTCTTTGTGGCCACTGTCATTACATTTGTGGCCTCATTTATGAGATTGTACCTTTAGTCCTCCATTGCCACCAAGGATCCAGTTGTTAGGAGCTGCTCCAGCTGGGGAAAGGGAATACAGAATTACCATGACCCTGACACAGTTCTTGTAGAATGTAAAATACTTGAGGGCAGGGATTTTTCCATTTTCTATTTTGTTGTATTCTTAACATAGTATTTTGCACACAATAGACCTTTAAGTATCCTTCTAATTGAATTATATCCCAACAATCAGGTCTTTCAAAATAAATAACCTGTATCTTATGAATTGCTTTGCTTTCTGTTTTGATGAGGTTCTTCCCAGTTCTGAAATTCTAGATCTCTTTAATCACATAAACTCTAAAAAAGGTTTTCTTGTTTGTTTGTTTTTCCATTTATGAATAACGTACAAGTATACATGGATTCTTTGGTCTCTTTCTTTCATGCTTCATTCTTAGTTTTCATATGTTTTGCAGGTGTTAGTAACTTTCACCTAAGTAAGTAAATTATAATGTCCTTTCTTGGGTTTGACCAAAGTGGTGATTTATATTCAATAATGCTGGGTTCTTGAACTTTTTCTACTTTGACCCCTTTTCACCTGAGGAATTTTTACATGACTCCAAGTATATAGGGACATAAACATTTTTGTTAAATCATAATTTTGTGATCCCCACATTCAGTTACCTGACCTTACATGGAGTTACAATCTATTGTTTAAGAAGCTTTGAAATAATGGAACAAAATGATATGCCAGTAGGTCATTTAATAGTGAACAATCAGGCACTAAACACATATTAAGCACTTATGTTCCAGAGGCTGTACTAAATGCTGTGGATAGTTTGACTCAAGGATTTTAGAAATTAATTGGGAATAGACAATATGAAAATAAGATATATAGAGGATAAATTGGAAATGATCAAAAAGCAGATGGGCAAGCAGAAAATGCTCTACCAGAAAAAACAACAACAACAACAAAAACAACAAAAACACTGTGAATATTCTAAGGAGATTTAAGTTAACAAATCTGTTTCCTGAATTATCTATCCATCATGATCCACTAATGAAGCATCAAAGAGAATGTCTGCAATCATTGTTGGTGGAGTTGTGAACAAATCCAACCATTTTGGAGAGTAGTTTGGAACTATGCCCAAAAAGTTATCAAACTGTGCATACCCTTTGATCCAGCAGTGTTACTACTGGGCTTATAACCCAAAGAGATTATAAAGAAGGGAAAGGGACCTGTATGTGCATGAATGTTTGTGGCAGCCCTCTTTGTAGTGGCTAGAAACTGGAAACTGAATGGATGCCCATCAGTTGGAGAATGGCCTGAATAAATTGTGGTATATGAATATTATGGAATGTTATTGTTCTGTAAGAAATGACCAACAGGATGATTTCAGAAAGGCCTGGAGAGACTTACAGGAACTGATGCTGAGTGAAATGAGCAGGACCAGGAGATCATTATATACTTCAACAACAATACTATATGATGACCAGTTCTGATGGACCTGGCCATCCTCAGCAAGGAGATCAACCAAATCATCTCCAATGGAGCAGTAATGAATTGAACCTAGCTATACCCAGAAAAAGAACTCTGGGAGATGACTAAAAACCATTACATTGAATTCCCAATCCCTATATTTATGCACACCTGCATTTTTGATTTCCTTCACAAGCTAATTGTACAATATTTCAGAGTCTGATTCTTTTTGTACAGCAAAATAACGTTTTGGTCATGTATACTTATTGTGTATCTAATTTATATTTTAATATATTAAACATCTACTGGTCATCCTGCCATCTGGGGGAGGGAGTGGGGGGTAAGAGGTGAAAAATTGGAACAAGAGGTTTGGCAATTGTTAATTCTGTAAAGTTACCCATGCATATAACCTGTAAATAAAAGGCTATTAAATAAATAAATAAATAAATAAGAGAGAATGTCTGCAATCCCTCTTAGCTGGTTTGTACTCAGATACCAAGTCAACATTTTAAAATTTTAGTCTGCTAAAACAAGCAAATCATAAAGATAGTCTTGATACCACTCAAAGAATAAAATTAACTTGAATGAGGGAGGAGGCAGAATATTCCTCCACCTGAGAATGGGAATAGAGATTAGATAATATTGATAAAACCTGGGGGGGGGGGAAGGGGAAATAAGACAGTGTATGGTTAAATATAGTCAAGAATGTGAAGTGAAAAAAGCAAAGCTGGAGCAGTGATGATGATGGAATGATAGAACAGAGAAAGATGGCATAAAGAAAAATTAGGGTGAGAACCCAATATTGGTTTGATGGGTGTTCAATAGAACTAGAGCTCAAAATAGATACTTTCTGTGGTCCCTTTAATTTCTGAGGTATTGAATGAAATTTAGTATTGATAATCTTCAGTTATGAATCAATAATTTAGAAAACATTAAAATATTTTTATTTGTGATGTACCATGTGATATATAGTACATGTTTTTCTACTTGCTAATCATTGATTCTTGCTAATCATATTTAGTTCATAGACACATCATTAAAAAATTATATTCCATTTCCTCTATCCCACACCAAGTAATGAATAATTAGGTAAAGGCAATCCAAGATGTCTGTCCAACCCTTGGACCTCCTTATTGGAGGTGGAGAAGGAAGCTGATATCTATCAAAATCTCCATAAAACAATACTATCTTTAAGGAGAGAACAGAGCATGATGAATATAGCCATTTTCTTTGCATTTGTTCTAATTTACTTTGAGCTTACATCTTCCTAGTCCTTGGATTTTGTTTTTCTGTGGACTCTGAGTTGATCAGAAAGAGCATTCAGAATTCCTTTTGTTGTTTAACTGCTAATATGACTTAGTGCCTCTCCTTAACCTTGGAGACTTCTATCCCACTGGCTTTGTTAATTGTCCCTCAGTACTGGATTGTGACAGTCCACATCATTCTAGGAAGAATCTAGCTGGCATAGAAGCAAGTTGGATAGTAGACCGAAATTATGTAGGGTTGAATTTGACACAAAAAGAGCATTCAGACTATTGAAAATCTCTTATACACCTATTGTCCTTCCAAAGTTGTGAAGCAATGCAATTACTTTATGTCTATAATGAACTTTAAGATCCTAGAAGTGAGAACTCTCATTTAATTCAGGATTGCTGTTCTCATTGCATGTACTTCTGTTTACTTCAGACTGTACTCCTTACCTCTTCCTTGTCCATTTTTCTTCCTTTGTTGTTGTTTTTGTTTTAATTTTTTCAGAAAAGGAAGGGTGTGAAGTAGAAATCAAGCACACTGGTATATGGAACCTGAAATGGATGACCTTAGAAATTCAGCATATATCTATTTCCATATTTAAAAATAAACAGGCCAGCACTAAGCAATGTTATCTCATTTTACCTTTGCATCTTTTCATCTCCCTTTCTATTCCTTTCCTTAATATTTATTAAGTATGAATCCCAAATTTAGGAAACGGGACAAAGAGATTGTGTATTCCACTGCCATTGTTTTATAGATGACTAGAGGAGTTCTGGAAGAGCAAGATGATTGCCCCAAGCAACAAATGTCTTTCTTTTATGCTATCTCAGATACTCAGTGTCTCATAATATAAACTTTTCATGTAACTCCTGATCAAAACTCCTTGGTCCTATTCCCTAAGGCCCTTCTAAGTGAGTACCTCATTTAACTGATAAACCAATTAAAGTTAAAGCATTGAGTTTCTTAATGACTGAAATAGTATTTTCAGAAGAAAAGAAATGCATACTTAAACAGATTGCTTCAATCTAAAGGAATAGGTAATGCCAAAATCTGTAGTACTCCAAATATCTGAGTACCTGGGGAAGATATTTCAATAATTCAACAATTCAGGTTACAGAACCTGGATGAAAAGACAAATATGTTTAAGCATATACTGCTTGTAAAGCAACATATAAGACCATAAATAAGGTAAGTTTAGATAAATATATGTTTCTATCTTTATGAAGTTTATAAACTATTACAAGGATATAACACAGTCAATTATAATAGAGAATAGTACATGAAAAATGCAAAAGACAGATTAAAAACTGGGATGCATATTGGCGAAGACTTTATAGAAGATGGCATATAGTCCAATTTAAAAAAAATTTTTTTTTTTTTAAGAAGGAGCAGGAATTGAGGAAAGGATGAGGAAAACATTCTAAAGGTAAAGAGTAGAAGTAAAGGTATATGAGCTCAAAAGTCCAGGGTCTCTAAAGATAGCAACATTTGGGATAAGAATGCACTTTAGCACTCTTCAAATCGCATCATCTAACTTGCTGCGTGTACAGGCTAATAAGGCCAGACCTAAGAATGAAAATAATATATAGCAATATAATGCATGTTTGATCCCACTTCCATAGCAATCATCTTACTCATAATTTTTCATCATTACTCCAAATTGTCTCTCAGATTAGTAAACATTGTTATAATCTTCTTCTGATCTCAACTTTTGTTACTCAGATTTTTAATTATATAGTTTATCATAATAAATAAGCACATACTACAGATATTATTTTTCCCCAAAACTTGAGGCTCAGGTATAGTTTCTTTTCAGTCTTTGTTATTTTCAAATTCCTTTTGAAAGTTGAAAAATAATATTACTAATAATAAATCTAATAATATAACACCAGCTGGAATCGCCAAAGGAATCATTGGTTCACAAAGGTAAAAGCAAAATAAACAGAATTTTGTTTGTATTTAAGAGAAATAAACTGTTTGGAATCTAAGAGGTGGTGTGGTATAGACAGATTTGATATATTGTGTCCCAAGTCTTAGTGTCTCTTTAAGATTCAATAGAATCATCAGTATTTTTTATATTTTTATATTTTCTTTTTTCCAATAACATGTAAAACAACTATAATTTGTTTTTACAGTTTTAGTTTCAAATTCTCTTCTATCCTTCCTACCCTTTTTTCTCATTGAGAAAACAATTGAATTTAGATTATATATGTGCAGCCATACAAAATATATTTCAATATTGAATTGTGAAAGAAAACAGAAACAAACAAAAAAAAAGAAACTCAAGAAAAATAAAGATTTAAAAAACCCAGCATGTTTTGATCTGTATTCAGACTCCAACAGTTCTTACTTTGGAGAGGGATTGCATTTTTCCTCATAAGCCCTCCAAAACTGTCTCAGATCTTTGTATTACAGAGAATTTGCTAAGTCATTCACAGATGACCATTATACAGTATTGCCGTATACATTGTTTTTCTGGTTCAGATGATTTCACTTTGCATCAGTTCATGCAATTTTTTCCGAGTTTTTCTGAAACCATCATAATCACCATCTCTTATGAAATAGCAGTAGTCCATCACAATCATATAACACAATTTATTCAGCCAATTCTCAATTTTTTTTTTGTAATTTTTTTATTTATTTATTTTTTATTTAATAGCCTTTTATTTACAGGTTTGAACATCCTCAATTTCCAGTTTTTTGGTCACCACAAAAAGAGCTACTATAAATACTTTTGGACATATAAATTCTTTTCTTTTTTCTCTGATCTCTTTGGATACATACCTTTTAATAAATTATTTCATCAAATTTTGATCAACATGCACAGTTTTATGCCCTTTATGTGTATAGCTTTAAATGACTCCGGAATAATTAGATCAGTTCACAACTCAGCAATGTAATAGTGTCCCAATTTTCCTACATCCCCTCCCATATTTGTACTTTTCCTTTTCTGTAATGTTAGCCAATCTAGGTATGAGTTGGTACCTCAGAGTCATTTTAATTGTGGTTCTCTGCTTAATAGTAACTTAGAGCATTTTTTCATATGCCTAGAGATAACTTTTTTTTTTATCTTAAAACTGTTTGCTCATATCCTTTGTTTATTTATCAGTTGGGGAATTACTTGTGTTATAAATTTGTCTCAGTTCTTTACATATTTGAGAGATGAAGCTTTTATCAGAGAAACTTGTAAAAAAAGTTCTCCTAGTTTTCTGTTTTCCATCTCTTCTTGGCTTTATTGGTTTTGTTTGTGCAAAATCTTTTAATTTATTATAATCAAAATTATTCATTTTATATAAAATAATGTCCTTTATTTCTTGTTTGCCAATGAATTCTTCTCTTAGCCACAACTCTGATAGGTAAACTATTCCATATTTCCCTAATTTGCTTATGGTATCACCCTTAATGCTTAAATCATGTAACCATTTTGATTTTATCTATTTAAAATATTATGTATAAATTCTGATAGAAAGATTAATTTATCTTTGTAAAACCAAAACAACTATATAAACAAATGAACAAACAAATAAATAAATGTTAATATGGTATAATAGGAAGAACACAGAAATTATATATAAACCCATGAAGCTGGAAAGGATCTGAGAGAACATCTGATCCAATGAACACATGTACAGATAAGAAAATTAAGACCTTAAGAATCATAGTGAATTGAAGTGATTTGGATTTAAAGTCAAAAGAGCAACATTCTGGTTTTCTAGGCTTTCAGCTTTTAAAATCATTCAAGGAACTATTCATTTTTCCAGCCTTTCAGTAGTTGATTTAAGTGAGAAGACATAAAATCAATTTCTCCAAAAATGCGACATATGAAAGCCAGGACCAGAAATAGAACTCTTGTTTCAGTTTTTTCATTACATTACTATTTTAAAAATGAAGGAATTTCAATTGTATAATGTTCAAAGTATAATTCAGAAAACAGTTCTCTATTATCTATAAAGGTTGATGTTATTTTTCTCCTCTACCAGTAGTCCCCTCTTCTTCCTTAGCTCTGATTTTTGATTATCTATACAAATAGACAAGAATAATGAATGATATTTAATTTATTTGCTTGTATTTATCATCTCTTTCATTAGTGAATTAGTAAAGGCAATTAGAGTGTTCAGAAAGAAAGAAAAAAATCACTTTTAAGGGAAATTCTTTGGGAAATAAAATTTAACAATAGAAATTACACATTTTGATTCTATCTTTTTTTATTTGTTTCTTTTGACCCACATTTTCATCATGTAGTGATCTCAGTGGCAAAGAAACACCTACCAAACTTAGAGAGTAGTTCTACTGTTCAGCATTAGAGAGAGCTGTCTTTAGTAAGGACTTGCCCAAGATCTAAGAATTTGCATAATGTTAAAATTAAAGACTGGTTTTGCTGACTCGAAGACTAACTAATCCAGATCTACTTCCTGTAATTTCTATAAAAACAAGAAATAGATGTTATTGGTTACATAGGTTAGTACTTTCTCCCCTAAATTTTACATATCATTTAGCTTACAATGTTTTAATGTATTTATTACATGATACAGTAATAATAGCTGAAAAAAAACCCTATATCTCTATGTAGAAGGTTTATAAAGGGTTTTGTTAATATGTTTCATTTGTACAAGAATCCTGTTAATTAGGTGCTATTATTATTTCTGTTTTTTAATGAGGAAATTAAATCTCAGTGTAAGTGACATTCTTAGGGTGACAAAACTGATAAGTGTATGAAAATGGGTTTGACTTCATCTTTCTGAGTCCAATACTCTGTCCTAGGTGTCATAATGACAACCTGCTATATTATTATGCATTGACATAGTTATCTGTATAATTGTCTTTTTCTTTATTGTATCATTAGCTCCTTAGGGAAAAATAAAACCTCTTACCTAAATTTTATATCTCCCAGAGACTATCAACATCCAATATGTTTAATAAATGTTCTTTGCCTTGACTTGAATTAGCAAATATAAAGGTTTGCTCTGATATTTTCCAGAAACAAATCAAATTGACATTTCAACTCTCATATCACATTTTTTAATGTGGTCTATCAAGAAATTTTTTTTTAAAGCATGAATTAAAAGACTTGATGTAACAGCTTAGTTATGATCAATTTTTTTATCACTTTGGTTATATATGAGGATCTTTTTAATTTTTTTTCATTCAAATTCTCTTGTCTATTATTATCTATGAGCTTTGCTAAGCAGCTATACCACAGACAAATAAAAAGGTTGAGGGAGAGAAAGGAAGAACCTGGATGTTCACAACAGCCATTCTAATCTCATCTGCTTTGCCATCATCAGCTAAAAAAAAAAAAAAAGACAATATTATTACCTTGTACAACTTGGCAAAGCTTCCTTCTGAAATCACCCTGAGCTCATGATAATGACAATGGATCCCAAGTCACTGATCCCTTAACATAAAAATAATGAAAAAAAGAAAAAGTTCAGTAAAAACATATAGAAATCAGGTTTCAAATAAAACTGTGACATGAAAGCTCCTTGATTTTATTTTGTTGGGAGAGTGAGATGTTTCAGTGAGCTGTCCTACTTTTGTAGTTGATGAATAATGGCTCAATGTATCATGGAAGTTAGGCTAAGTTGGCCAACCCTATGCAAATGGAGCACAGATCATAAAGACATTGGAAAGATTGCGTACAGTTTAGATATGGACTTTGAGTCTGTTTTTGAAAGCCATTCTGGTAAGGATAAGGGAGGTTTATTTCCAGAAGAATAAGCTCAGTAGGATTACCTCAAAGCCATCATGAAATATCAGAAGGAGACTTCAGTGTGCAAATTATATAAATTGAAACAGTTTTATGGGTGTTAAATTAATGAGAAGTAATGACAATGGAAAGGAAAAATTACTGGATCTGGGGTCAAAAGAGATGAGTTTAATTCTGCTTGTACTACCTAATTGTTCTTTTAGCCTTCCTCTTCATCAAATGGAAATGATAGTGTTGAGGTCAGGAACCAAATGTTGAGGTGTAGACCACATGTTGAGGTCTACATTTGAGGTACCTAAATGAAATTAGGGTTTAGTTAAGGTCTAGTGGCAGGTTTGGGGTACAGGGAGTCAAACAGAGTTCCCCTGTGACCCCTTGGATTCGGCGCAAGGATACGGCGGTAAATGAGGTCTAGTAGCGGCACGGAATTCCCAATAAAAGCATTTATTGGCCCAGAGAGCTAGATTAATAAAAGAGGTTTATTACTGAGTTTAGAAGTAGGAGATAGATGAAGGTAGAGATAAGGAGGGCACTGGACAGAGGGTCCAGTGGACAGAGGGTCCTCACATGGCGACCATGTTTGGAATCTCTGCAAAGCGGGGTTCCCAGTGAGGCCCTTTTAAGTGGAGACTTAGCTTGAGGGGCTTTGGGGTGTAGCCCCAAAGTTGGCTCAGATCTGGGTGGGGCTGGGACAGGTCGGAATTCAAAGGGACCAGGATTTGTGAGTCAAAGGGTAATTTACATTAACTGGGGGGGTTGGGAATCAAAGACTGGAATCTTTCCCCCATCAATAGTACCATTCTTATCACTTTCTCATGCTTATTTTGAGGCTGAGTGAGATGATGAATATAAAGTGTATAATATATTTAAAATGTCATATGAGGGTACATTTTAGGTACATAATGTACTTTTCCCTTTCTTATGTTCTTACCTTACTGTCTGTCTCGTGTAGGTATCAAATATAGAATTAATTATTAATTATATATTAATTATTAATTATATATCAATATCTCAAACACTATATTAATATATCATATAATAGGTACAATAAATATTCTAGATAGGTTTATAGGTTGATGGTATTGACAATAAGCTAGAAAATAGATTATAGAAATCTGGAAATGTCTGTATTTTTTTTAGAAGCCATTTAAAAGTCCCGTCATTCTCCTAGCTGAAATTCTCTTTCATGCACAAAGCTTCTGTTTATTTCACATTTTAAAAGTCTAAATTTTAAAAATCTTTGCAAAGAGATAGAGATACTGATCATGGTTCTAAAAAGCTGCTCCATAATGATTATACATAGCAAGTTTGGAGAAGGAAAATTTAATAATGTGTGGTAATGTTTCCTCTTTAATTAGTGACTATTAGTCTCTTGATTTATCATAATATTTCACAACTAGCTGGTTATAAACCAATTACACAAAGCATCGACAAATCTTTGGACATGTCTTAGCTAAAGTTTACTTGGATGGACAACTCAGTGTATAGGAATATAGACTATAAACAAAAAAGGTTATCAGTATGTCATTAAGTTTAATCACTTAATCATACAAATGATGAAAACTAAAACCCCCAAACTAAGAGTTGGCAGACATCATGAAAATAGTAGATGACAGAACCAAAATTTAAAAAGAGGTTGCTTGGTTCCAAATACAGTATTCTTTATGCTATACCATATTTCTGAAAACACTTCTTAGAAATTGGACCCAATTTAGAGGTCTTCTCTTGGGATTTAGACCAGAAGAAAGAGATAGATAAATATATATAGACAGATTAGATTAGATAAAACAGAACATTTAAGTACTTGCTCAGTCAGATCCCTTAGAGATAGGTAGGTAGAAGATCCAGTGAATAAAACACTAAACTTAGAGTCTGGAAGAGGAGTTCAAATGTAATAAATGTAGATGGGAAATGCTGTCTACATCTAGAGAAAGAACTATGGAGAATGAATGTAGATCAAGGCATTCTATTTTCATTGGTTGTTGATGTTTGTTTGTTTTTTTTCTGGTAGTTTTTCCTTTTAGTTCTGATTTTCACAATATGACCAATATCAAAATATATTTTAAATGATTGTACATATATAAATTATTTCAAATTACTTGCTACTGTGGGGTGTAGGAAAGGAAAGGAGAAAAAAAATTTTGGAACTTAAAAATATTACCAAAATGAATGTTGAAAACTATCTTTAGTTTTGTAATTGTGATGTAACTGGACAAAATAAAATATTATTATGTGGAGGGGGGGGCGGATGTGACATCATACATTTACTATATAGTTTATCTTGGGCAAGGGACTTGACATTTGCCTAAATTTCCTATCTCTATAATTTGGAGATTATAACAACACCTACCAAGCAGCTTGCTAGTACAGTGGCTAAAGAGATAGGCCTGGAGTCTGGAAGACAAGTTCAAATTTAGCCTTAAACACTAGCTGTGACCTTAGGCAAATTGCTTATACTTTGTTTTCTTTCAATTTCCTTATCTGAAAAGTGGGAATAAAAACTGTTCCTTCCTCCAGGGGTTCAAATGAATAACAAATCAGATAACATTTGTAAAATGCTTAACACAGTGCCTTCTATAGAGTAGAGGTTCTACTACTTTTTCAAGTAAATTACTTAGTACTTATTTTATTTTTACATGTCTGCATATTTATTACTTCTCCACAGTAGACTATAAGCTTTCTGAGGACAGGGCTCATTTCCTTTTTTCTATTGATGTTAACAGCTAGCCAGCTGAATTCCTAGAAGATGGTAGACTGAGATGAATAAAACTTATAAGGACTTTTGATCCATATACTTCTCTGCCTTCAGACCTTTCCTTCCTTTTTCTTAAAGCTGTAAAATTTCTGACTTTCCTATGTCTTTTACTTTAACATTCCCTTCACAGTTGATGCTGCAATGGGAGGGAGGGAGGAAGGGAGGGAGAAAGAGAGAGAGAGAGAGAGAGAGAGAGAGAGAGAGAGAGAGAGAGAGAGAGAGAGAGAGAGAAAGAGAGAAAGAGAACAAAGAATTGGGGGAAAGAGAAAAAAAATCAAGAGGGATTGTGTAGATTCTGAAGAAATAAATTGTTCTTATTCACTTCTTTTTATTTAAGGAAAACTGATGTGTTTTCTTGCTACTTAAAAACCAGTCTTTTTCCAGAAAAAAAAAAAATTTCATCTGATTTTAAATCTAGATATTTGAGATTTATCCTTAAATAAATATTGGTGTTTGTTTTATTTCTTTAGGATTCAGGTCTTATCTAGTTTGTGGAAAAGATGGTTTAAGAAATGAAAAGTCCATTTCACTTTTAAAAATCCCTTAGCTTTTGTTGTTTGAGAGATTAGGAGAAGTTGTATTTGGAACCAATGTTTTATTTCATTGTTCTGAGTGGATTATTTTTGCTAACAAATTCTGGAGTTTTGATTGAATTGGGTCACTGTGGGGACAGCATATGATGGAAAATCCCCATTCCCCTTGGGAAGAAGTTTAAAAAAAAAACTCCTAAGCTCTGTACCCACTAAATAGCTGAAAAGATCTCAGTCAACACAGGCCTAATGCTCTTACTCAAATCTTCAAAAATTTTGAATGGACTTTCTCTTCCTAACACAAGAGTGAGAAATGTAGGATTCTTAGATGCAGGATTAAAGAAGCAGTGTCTCAGCATGTTTTGCTAAGTGCTAAATGAAGTTTGATAGTAAGACTCTAGTAAGAGTTCCAGATCCACTACAATGTTCCTCACCCATCCCTTTGTCCATAACCTCTCCCTACCTCTACACACTTTGCAATTTTTTCCCCCTAGGAATAGTAATCATATCAAGTTTATCATTCCCAGAAAACTGATCCAATCAGTCACTTGTCATATGATTGTATTCACTGGATATTCCTATAACTTCCTCAAGCAAAGCACTTCTCCTTGGATCCCAATCCCACAAGATTTTTGCTTTCCTCTATTTAGAATATAAAAAGGTAATTACTGTCTTGTGAATTTGCATCCTCAGGATTTAGCATCAAGGCCAGTTTATGATGTGTTTAATAATAAATGCTTTTCACTAATTTATTGTTAGTCTTTAGGTATAACATAATGATAAAATCATGGGCCTGGGTTTGAGCCAATCAGTTTACAAAATAGGACTCAGATTTTTGTTTTTCTTCGCTAAAATGAGGGTAATGAGCTATATAGTACCTGAGGGACTTCCCAATTCTACAATCTGCAATTCTGTAACATATAATTATAGTAACTGAGTTTTTCAACTTTTGTCAAAAGTTTACACTTGGAAAGATTTCTCATTTTTCTTGCTCATTGCCTTTCTCCAGAAAATAAAATAAATTGGGTATGAGGAACTCTTGGCAATTGTTAATGGGTAACCTTCCCAGATTGTACATAGAGCACTCCATGTTCTGGACATCCCAATAAAATGGATCTCTAGTATGGTTCCCTATTCTTGACTTTTACCAAGACTTGAGCTTAGTCTTCACCAAAATTTCTTTCTACTATTGTTCTGACCATCTAGATCATCTCTCTCCTTCCTCTGCCTATAGTTTTCTTCAGCATCCAAGCCATGACAATGGGTCAGAACTTTTCATCACAGTTCTTTCCCAATCCTGAACTGCATCACTTTGACAGCATGTTTCATTGCTGTCTTGTTATTTTTAGCTGATGGTCTCCTAGTCAAAAGCCAGTACTCTAACTAAATTTTCCTTTCTCCTAGAAGAAACACTTGGGCTTCCTGCATCTAATTCTTAACCAAGATCATTAGATCTTAGTCCTAATTATCTAATCAGGCATATATTTTCAATTCCAAATAATAATTACAAAAATATTGTCTTCGTCTAGTATTTTGCATAGTAGGTCTTCAAATATTTGTGAAATTGAGATAAAAAGATTTGAGCAGCACAAACAAATTAAGTCAAGAGCAGGAAATGTTGCTTTTTTGTGTCATGGATACCTTTGATAGTCTAGAGAAACCTTTGGGAGTCTTTTTAGAGGACTATATTTAAATGCACAAAATAAGATATATGAGATACAAAGGAAAACTGATGATACTGAATTAAAGATGTAATTACTTTTCCATCCAAGTTTACAGACTTCCCGAAAATAAGATTAAGATAAAGAAGTCCTGGTTCAAAAAGATGTCAGATAACAATTTTTTGCTCAAGGCCTGAAAAAATATGTTGTGATTAGAATGATGCCAGTTTTCTCACTTGCACAATGACAAGGTTAATCTAGAGGGCCTGTAAGGTCCTTTCCAGCCCCAGTTCTGATGTGTAGTCATAGGTTCCTATGATAAAGTCTCTGAAGGTTTTTTTTTTTATTTTTTACTTACAAAAGATGTTTCATTAGAACAAATAATTGAACATAAAAATTAAACAGTGCTCTACATCAGGCTTCACTTGTTAGTTAAGAGAGCTACACTATACAAATATATAACAACAAAGGATCTGGTAATTGTTTAACATTTCAAATTTATCATAGAAGAAAAGGCTTCCATAAAGATATTAATAGTTCTGGTTTCATTTACTTAGTCATTGGTGTTTCTCTACATGACATTTCATCACCTATACTCTTGCCTTTGCTCACATAGTTTTCTGTGATATGCTCTCCTTCACTTGCACCCCACAAAATTTCTAATCTCCTTCAAGAATGACTCGTGTGTATGAGGCTATTGTAGATGCTAACTCCTCTCCTGGGTTTTTAACCCTCTTCCTTTTGAAATTTACTGTCTTCTATTTAATCCTGTACCTTAATTATTCTCTCAGTAGAATATAAACTCTTGGAGAATAGGAATGCTTTTATTCTTATTCTCATATGCTCTGTGAGCTTAGTGAGTTGTACATAGTGGATACTGAAATCAAAGCTTATTAAATCAAATTACCAGAGAAGTAGTTTCATGATAAAGTTCTTCCTCCAATTATAGTTTTGTTAATTTCTGGTCTTCTAAAAGCATGTCCAATGGTGAGGAACATATTTCTCCTTAATACTTCCTAGTAAATATCTATCCTCAATATTGGTTTAAGTTAGGATTACTTAGTTGTATGGCTTTTCTTCCCCAACACCCAGAAGACTGACCTTCTACCTGTGTTTAATATCTCTCAGGAAGTTTTTAGAAATCCAGCATAGATTCCAAATAATTGCATATTTCTACTGTCACTTCAGTCCCTTGGGAATCTCCTGGGTAAAGGATGAAAGGATTTTCAGATCAGCCAGGGCTCCTTCTCTCAGATCATTCAGAGTCAGGATATTGTTAGTAGGGTTGGGGAAGGCAACGAAAGAACTCAGCATTGCCAAATAATTTTTTTATCCCTGCTACAAGTACATTTGGAGGTCCATCTCCCAGGAAATGAAGTGGCGCTAAAGATTGCTAGAAGAGAAACAAAGAAGTTGAAATTAGTTCAGGTAAAAATTTGCCCTCCTTAAAAAACACAGGGGGAAAGTAATTATACTGATTAGTTAGGAAAAAGGAGAAAACTAGTAAATTTTAGGGGAAAGAAAAGAAGAAAAACAACCTTATATGCAGGTTAAAAAAAATGCAATAGTCCTTAAAGAAGACTTTTTTTCCTTGAGATTTCTCAAACATGGTATTCTAGAGAGCAGGAGAGTTATGATATCACAGAAATCTTGAACTGGAGGTTCTTAATTCAGAATGTTCTTTCATGAGTCATGACTACCTAGAAATGGAATGAATGGACATCATGAGTCTAGAGGATGTCAACTTTAGCAAAGGCAGCTACCTTTTCCTGCTTGCTATTACTACTCCCTTCAGCAAGGGAGGATTTAGGGACTGAATTTGAGAATAAAGTTATCATGTTACCACTGACTTAAAACAATAGAACTATGCAACTCTGTTTACCTCAGGTTTCTCAACTGTAAAGTGGGAATAATATTAGTACCTAACTGTCAGGATTATTTTTGAATATCAAGTGAGATAATATATGTAAAGTTCTTTGCTCGGTTCCTGGAACACAGTATATACTATATAAATGTTAGGGATGATCATCATCATCTTGGAACTGGAAATCTAATTCAGGAGTTCTTAACTTTTTTTTTCTTTTTTGTGAAGGAGGGGCAATGTTGTGACCACTTTGGTAGTGGGATGAAATCCATGGACTCCTTTCCAGAATAATGTTTTAAAATATATTCGTTAATAATAATAACTAGCATTTTTACAGAACTCTTAAGTTTTAGAAAGAGCTTTATATATATTACCTCATTTGATGCACACACAATCTTGTGAGGCAGGTGCTATTATTATCTTCATTGTGCATATTGGGACGTGATGAAAGTTAAATAACTTTCTTAGAGTCTCACAGGATTTGAACTTATCTCAACTCTGAGGGCAGCTCTCTACCCAATGGGCTTCTTAACAATTTTAATATAAAATAAAATACAAAAGATTCCAAAGAAACCTATTATGTTAGAAAATTATAAAAAAAAATTTAAACATTTCACAGATCTCAAATTAAGAACCAACTCAATCTAAGCCAATCAATATTTATTAAATTCCTGCAATGTTCCAGGCATTATCTTCAAGTTAGTGCTAAGCTCTGATTTTAGTCATAGAAATGTCACAGAATAACTTTTCAGTGATGTAAAATACCCTGAGTCAGTAAGGAGAGAGCCAGGCTTAGAATCAAGTTTCCTCTTCCAGGTCTAGTGTTCTAGTCACCCCATAGCATGATAGTTTAAAGAGAAATGAAATACAGTGTCATGGCATAAAGAAAAGAGCATTAGATTCCAAGCCACAGTAGAGGAGTTTGAATTCCAACTTTAGCACTTAAAACTAATTTGACTTGGGTTAAACATTTCCTTTTTCTGGTCTTATTTCTTCATGTATTAAATTAGATGGTTAACCTGTAAGCTCTCTAGTTCCCTTCTAGCTAACAATATTCTGATCTTGTGAAAAGGAAATATAGAGGACAAAATTGTAAAGGAAAGGAATAATGAGGGATAATGTGAAGTATTGATTTTTGACCCAGTGTTATTTACTATTTTTGTCAGTATACTAGATACAAACATACATAAGATTAGGAAAGCTAGGTAAAGCAGTAGATAGAGCATTGGGCTTGGATTCAGGTAGACTCATCTTCATGTGTTTAGAAAAAATTGGTTTCACCTTTCCCAGTAAGATCTGGAGTGAAGCAAGGTTGCCCACTATCACCATTATTATTCAATATTGTATTAGAAACACATTGGCAATAAGACGAGAAAAGTTAAAGGCAGAATAGGCAGTGAGGCAACCAAATATCACTCTTTTGCAGATGATAATGTATTCTTGAGAACCCCTGAATTTACTAAAAGTATTAGAATAATTGAATTCATTAATTATTTCAGAACTTTTAGCAAAGTTTCAGGGTATAAAATAAACCCATAAATCCTCCCGCATTTTTAAATCCCAACAAAATAAACAAGAGATACAAAGAAAATTCCATTAGAATAACTGTAAGCATAAAAATTTTGGGAATCATCTCCAAAGGAAAGTCAGGGAATTATTGAGCTAAATTTAAAAAACCCCAAAAAAGTGATTTAAACAATTGAAAAATACAAATTTTGGATAGGTCGAGCAAATATAATAAAGATGCAATCTCCCTAAACAATCTATTTATTTAGTGCTATAAATCAGCTTAAGAAAATATTTTAATGATCTAGAAAAATAACAAAAAATTATATGGAATAATAAAATAAGTCCAAAAGAATTAATGAAAAAAATCAAATGAAGGTGGCGGCACCGATCTAAAACTATATTATAAAGCAGCAGTCACCAAAACCATTTGGTATTGGCTAAAATGATTATTGATCAGTGGACCAGGTTAGGTTCACAAGACAGAATAGTCAACTATAGAATTTAGTGTTTGACAAACCTAAAGATCCTCACTTTGGGATAAGAATTCATTTGACAAAACTGTTGGGAAACTGGAAATTAGTATGGCAGAAAATTAGGCATGGACCCACAAACCGTATCCAAGATAAGATCAAAATGGGTCCATGATTTAGACTAAAGAACGAGATTATAAACAAATTGGAGGAACATAGATAGTTTTTCTCAGACTTTGGAAGAAAAAACTTGTGACTAAAGAGAACTAGAACCATTATTGATCACAAAATAGAAAATTTTGATTACATCAAATTAAAAAGCTTCTTAAAAACAAAACTAAGTAAAAAGATTAGAAAGGAAGAACAAACTGGGAAAAACTTCACAGTTAAAGGTTCTGATAAAGGCCTATTTCCAAAATATAAGGCTGACTTAATTTATAAGAAACCGCATTCTCCAATTGATAAATGGTCAGGATATGAACAGACAATTTTCAGATGATGAAATTGAAATATTACCACTCTATGAAAATTTCCTCACTATTGACCAGAGAAATGGTTAATACAACCTGAATTTTAATACACCTGTCAGATTGGCTAAGATGACAGGAAAAATAATGATAGTGTTGGAGGGATGGGGCGGGAAAGGATACTTGTTGGTGGAGCTGTGAAGAATCCAACCATTCTGGAGAGCAATCTGGAATTATGCCCAAAAAGTTATCAAACTGTATCCCTTTGATCCAGCAGTGTTTCTACTGGGCTTATACCCCGGAGATACTAAAGAAGGAAAGGGACCTGTTGGCCAAAAGTTTTGGTAGCCCTGTTTTGTGGCTAGAAGCTGGAAACTGAGGGCTGCCCACAATTGGAGAATGGTTGGAAATTTGTATATGAATGTTATGGAATATTATTGTTCTGTAAGAAAAAGAAGATGTACAGAGAAGCTTGGAGAATTACATGAACGATGCTAAGTGAAAAAGAACCAAAGAGATCATTAAACCCAAGATATGTTGAAGATGTAATCTGATGGCAGTGGTTTCTTTTCAAAAGACCTAATTCGTTTAATTGATCAATGATGGACAAAGGGCTCACCCAAAGAAAAAAACACTGGGAAATGAAGAACTGTTTGATTTTGTTTTTCTTGGTTATTTCTACCCTGAATCCAATTCTCCCTGTGCAACGAAAACTTTTGGATCAGCACACATAATTGTATCTAGGATATACTAGGCATATTCAACATATAGGACTGTTGCCATCTGGGGAGGGGTGGAGGGGGAGGGAAAAATCGGAAAGAAGTGATCAAGGGATAAGGAAAAATTACCCTGGCATGGATTCTGTCAATAAAAAGTTACTATAATAATAATAAAAAAAAAGGGTCTCTGAAAAAAATTTGTCAAGGGTTCCATGATTTTAAATTATGTCATTGTATTTGCCTATTGTATTGCTAAGAAGAATAGTTCATATATTCTCTACACTGGCTTATTAGGGTAGGATTGAACATGCAAGATATACTGTTTAGGAACTTATATTTTGATGAGAAACATCACTATTTGAGGGATCATGTCTTGATACTAATGCTGCATGTAGGGGAAGTTATGATGGATAAATATGGTAATAAATAATGGTTGGTAAAAAAAAAAAAAAAAAAAGAGTATCCAGAGGAGGGAATCCAGGATAGGGAAAATCCTTGAATTCATATGGGGAGCTATTTTTAGCTTCAAAAAAAAAAAAAAAAAAGACTAATAGGTCTTTTCAAATGTCTGAAGGACTTTGATGTGAGTCATTAGACTTGTTCTATTTGGCCTTGGAGGACAGGTCCAGGAGCAATGGGTAGAGGCTGCACAGACAAATTTATATTTGATATCAGGAAAAGCTTAATAACAATTAGAATTGTCCTCATGTGGAGTGTACTGCCTCAACAGATGATTGGTCTTCAGAGTCTGGGTGACAATTTGTCATGTATGTTTTAGTAGAAAATTATTTTATGTATGGGCCAGATTAGATGTTTGCTAAAGTCACTTCACCTTCTGTGACTCTATGAATCAGCTAGTGGACTAATTTCAGGAATTCTATCTGCTAAAAAGCTTGTCACATAAAAAGAATTAAAACCTTTTGCTTTCTTAGAAACAATCCAGAAACACCAACTTTATTTCCCTTTTCCTATATCCCCAGTTCTCTCTGCATTTAAGGGGGAAACATTGTGGGTCTACAATTAATACTACTTCATAAAGAAATAATTTTTATTAAGAGAGCATGGCACAGGGTAATCCCACACAGTAGCCTGAAGAATACCTGATTAAAGAAACTACAACATTTTCTTTGGGTCAATAATGATTCAGCTATTCCTAGGGGAGCTCCTGCAATCTTCTTAAGGCATGCATTCAAGCTTTGTCCCCACCAAGAAAAAATCCCAGAGACAGAAAATAGATGAGGTTAATATTAAAGTGCTAATGAAGAAGTGCTATTATACACTTTCCATTGTGCTAATGAACACAATAATTGCAACATTGTAGTTGTTAAATTCTTAGGGAAGAGAGATGGGGCTCTCTGGGTTACTGCTACCTCTCATACCTTGAAAGTCTCATTTTCTAACTCTGCTCATGTAGAACCACAATGGTCAGTTTAACTATGGTTAATTAGGTCTTAGGAAAATTAACTCAAGATCCTGAACTTATATCGATTAGTATCAGAAAGGCAATTTAATAGTCTCTGTAATAACAAAAGTTGCCTGAGAAATCAGGTTAATATCAGAAGGTAGCTTGATCATGATAATGGGTCCAGTCAAAAAGATATTTAGCTCTTCCCAGGAGACTTGGGCACAACAAAAACTCTTATTTTGTTTTTCTTTTGATATAAATCAAAAGGGTTAGATTTGGAAAGCCTTTAAATATATTACTCAATGTAATACTAGGTGGATTGGTCCTAATCCTAAAACATACTAATGATAGAAGTTAATCTTTCATCATTATGGCCCAAGTATGAATTTCTCCTGACAAAACATGTCTACTTTGGGATCTTTTCATATCAACTGTGGCTCATTTACACCAACAAAGGAGATACACGAAATTATAAAAATCCATTATTTTTCAGTAATTTCAGTCATGTCCAATTCTTCATGACCTCATTCCTGGCAAAGATACTGGTGTGGTTTGCCATTTCCTTTTCCAGCTCATTTTATAGGTGAGAAAACTGAAGCAAATGGGGGTTAAGTGACTTGCCCAGAATGACACAGTAAATGTCTGCAGCAAGATTTGAACTTAGGAAAATGAGTCTTCCTGATGCCTGATTCCTACCTGAATATTTGATCCATGATGCTACATAGATGCCTTGGTTTATATTCATGTTTCTTCAAAACTTGACCATCAGCAAACATTTAAGGCTTCCAAAGCATTAAGCATCAAACTAGCCTTGTTTGAACAATGAAGAATGCAGAGAAAATTCACACTTGAGAAAGTCTCAAGTGTGACTCAGTATCAATACTGGTGGCTTCCAGACCTCTTAGCCCAGAGATACCAAAGAGGAGATGGAAGGTCAGCAGGAAAGGTCTGTGGAACCAAGGTGCAATCCCAGCACAGGTTCAGCCCCAGCTCTAGCTTGGATCCCAGAATCAGTGAGGCAGGACCTCTGAATCAGCAACAGTGCTGGAGGTTTCTGGACATCTCAGCCCAGGGATGCCAGGGAGGACTTAGAAGGTCAGTGGAGAGGGTCTGTGGCAATAGGGTAGGGAAGTCTGGTATATGGTCCCAGTGAAGCCTGAATCAGCAGAATCCCAACCCCAGCCAGTACACTAAATCTTACAGCTACAGTGATATAGGAACACACCTAACAGCTCCAGGGCAGAAAAGAGTGCTCATGGTCAGATTCCTAGAAGGATTTCTGAAAACAGCTGCACAAAACCCCTAAAGCTTGGGACAATGCAACCTCCACCCTGGAAACAGAGCCCTACTTTAACAAAGAGTTAAAAGCAGAACAATAGACTAGGGAAATAAACAGAAAGCAAAAAAATGTTTCTGACCATTGAAAGTTATTATAGAGACAAGGAAGATCAAAACACACATTTAGAAAATGATACAAAGTCAAAGCTCCTACATCCAAAGCCTCCAATAAAAATTAGCTCTAGGAAAGATAATTTTAAAATTACTGGTCTAGCTAAAAGTCATGATCAAAAAAAGAGCCTGGATACCATCTTTCAAGAAATTATCAAGGAAAACTGTCCTGATATTCGAAAACCAGAGGGTAAAATAGAAATTTGAAGAATCTACCCATCACCTCCTAAAAGAGATCCCAAAATGAAAACTCCCAGGAATATTATATACAAATTCCAGAACTCCCATATCAAGGAAAAAATATTGCAAGCATCCAGATAGAAACAGTCCGAATATAGTGGAGTCACAGTAAGGATAACACAATATTTGGCAGTTTCTCCGTTAAAGGACTGGAGGGCTTAGAATATGATATTCTGGAGAGCAACGTAGCTAGAATTACATTCAAGAATCACTTATTCAGAAAAATTAGTATAATCCTTCAGAGGAAAAGGTAGTCATTCAATGAAAGAGAGGATTTCCAAGTGTCTGGGATGAAAAGACCAAAGCTAAATGAAAAATCTGATTTTCAAATACAAGACTAGAGAAGCATAAGGAGGTAATCAGTTAAGTGATATCATCAAAGGATACATTCTGTTTTCATTCCTACATGGGAGTTTGATAATTGTAACTCAGCAAAACATTTTCATTATGAGATTAAGGCCAGTTTCAATGATCTTGTGATAAAGAGAGTCATCTATACCCAGAGAGAGGACAATGGGAACTGAGTGTGGATCACAACAAAGCATTTTCATTCTTTTTGTTGTTTGCTTGCATTTTGTTTTCTTTCTCATTTCTTTCCTTTTTGATCTGATTTTTCTTGTACAGCAAGTTAATTATACAAAAATGTATACATATATTGGATTTAGCATATATTTTAACATGTTTAACATATATTGGATTACATGCCATCTAGAGGAGGGGATGGGGGAAATAAAAGGAAAATTTGAAACACAAGGTTTTGCAAAGGTCAATGTTGAAAAATTATCCTTGCATATGTTTTGAAAATGAAAAGCTTTAATAAAAAACTTCTCATTATTATGACAGAAGGAGTATATATATAGATAGAGGGCACAGTAAGTTGAATATGAAGGGATAATATATATATATATATATTTTTTATTTAATAGCCTTTTATTTACAGGATATATACATGGGTAACTTTACAGCATTAACAACTGCCAAACCTCTTGTTCCAATTTTTCACCTCTTACCCCCCCCCACCCCCTCCCCTAGATGGCAGAATGACCAGTAGATGTTAAATATATTAAAATATAACTTAGATACACAATAAGTATACATGACCAAAACATTATTTTGCTGTACAAAAAGAATCAGACTCTGAATTATTGTACAATTAGCTTGTGAAGGAAATCAAAAATGCAGGTGTGCATAAATATAGGGATTGGGAATTCAATGTAATGGTTTTTAGTCATCTCCCAGAGTTCTTTTTCTGGGTATAGCTAGTTCAGTTCATTACTGCTCCATTAGAAATGATTTGGTTGATCTCGTTGCTGAGGATGGCCTGATCCATCAGAACTGGTCATCATCTAGTATTGTTGTTGAAGTATATAATGATCTCCTGGTCCTGCTCATTTCACTCAGCATCAGTTCGTGTAAGTCTCTCCAGGCCTTTCTGAAATCATCCTGTTGGTCATTTCTTACAGAACAGTAATATTCCATATTTTTCATATACCACAATTTATTCAGCCATTTTCCAACTGATGGACATCCATTCAGTTTCCAGTTTCTAGCCACTACAAAAAGGGGTGCCACAAACATTCGTGCACATACAGGTCCCTTTCCCTTCTTTATAATCTCTTTGGGATATAATCCCAGTAGTAACACTGCTGGATCAAAGGGTATGCACAGTTTGATAACTTTTGACATAGTTCAAACTACTCTCCAAAATGGTTGGATTCGTTCACAACTCCACCAACAATGCATCAATGTCCCAGTTTTCCCGCATCCCCTCCAACAATCATCATTATTTTTTCCTGTCATCTTAGCCAATCTGACAGGTGTGTAGTAGATCTAAGTTGCTTAATTTTGCATTTCTCTGATTAATAATGACTTGGAGCATCTTTTCATATGACTAGAAATAGTTTCAATTTCTTCATCTGAGAATTGTCTGTTCATATCCTTAGACCATTTTTCAATTGGAGAATGGCTTGATTTTTTATAAATTAGAGTTAATTCTCTATATATTTTGGAAATGAGGCCTTTATCAGAACCTTTGACTGTAAAAATATTTTCCCAGTTTATTGCTTCCCTTCTAATCTTGTCTGCATTAGTTTTGTTTGTACAAAAACTTTTCAGTTTGGTATAATCAAAATTTCCTATTTTGTGATCAGTAATGATCTCTAGTTCTGCTTTGGTCATAAAGACCTTCCGAAGGGATAATATATTTTTATAAAAATGATGAAATTCTGTATACCAAGATAAGGTCAAAATGGGTTCATGACCTAGGCATAAAGAATGAGATTATAAATAAATTGGAAGAGCATAGAATAGTTTACCTTTCAGACCTGTGGAAGAGGAAGGAATTTATGACCAAAGAAGAACTAGAGATCATTATTGACTACAAATTAGAAAATTTTGATTATATCAAATTGAAAAGTTTTTGTACAAACAAAACTAATGCAGACAAAATTAGAAGGGAAATAATGAACTGGGAAAACATTTTTACAGTCAAAGGTTCTGATAAAGGCCTCATTTCCAAAATATATAGAGAATTGACTCTGATTTATAAGAAATCAAGCCCTTCTCCAATTGATAAATGATTAAAGGATATGAACAGACAATTCTCAGATGAAGAAATTGTAACTATTTCTAGCCATATGAAAATATACTCCAAGTCATAGAAATGCAAATTAAGACAACTCTGAGATACCATTACACACCTGTCAGATTGGCTAGAATGACAGGGAAAGATAATGCGGAATCTTGGAGGGGATGTAGGAAAACAGGTATACTGATACATTGTGGGTGGAATTGTGAATACATCCAACCATTCTGGAGAGCAATTTGGAACTATTCTCAAAAAGTTATCAAACTGTGCATACCCTTTGATCCAGCAGTGTTTCTACTGGGCTTATACCCCAAAGAGATACTAAAGAAGGGAAAGGGACCTGTATGTGCCAAAATGTTTGTGGCAGCCCTCTTTGTAGTGGCTAGAAACTGAAAAATGAATGGATGCCCATCAATTGGAAAATGGTTGAGTAAATTGTGGTATATGAATGTTATGGAATATTATTGTTCTGTAAGAAATGACCAGCAAGATGAATACAGAGAGGCTTGGAGAAAATTACATGAACTGATGCTAAGTGAAATGAGCAGAACCAGGAGATCATTATATACCTCAAATGATACTGTACGAGGATGTATTCTGATGGAAGTGGATTTTTTTGACAAAGAGATCTAACTCAGTTTCAATTGATCAAGGATGGACAGAAGCAGCTATACCCAAAGAAAGAACACTGGGAAATTAATGTTAAACTGCTTGCATTTTTGTTTTTCTTCCCAGGTTATTTTTATCTTCTGAATCCAATTCTTCCTGTGCAACAAGAGAACTGTTTGGTTCTGCACACATATATTGTATCTAGGATACACTGTGACATATTTAACTTCTATAGGACTGCTTGCCATCTGGGGGAGGGGGTGAAGGGAGGGAGGGGAAAAGTCGGAACAGAAGTGAGTGCAAGGGATAATGTTGTAAAAAATTACCCTGACATAGGTTCTGTCAATAAAAAGTTATAATAAAATTTTAAAAAATGATGAAATTAAGGAGTGAAGAATGTACTGGGAAAAGGGAAAGGGAGAAGTAGAATGGTGCAAATTACCTACCATAAAAAAGAGTCAAGAAAAAGCTTTTACAAAGGAGGGGAAGAGAAGAGAGGATGAGTGAGTGAACCTTAATCTCATAAGAACTGGCTCAAAGAGAAAAATAATATAATTCTCAGTAGGGGTATAGAAATCTGTGTTAACCTGCAGGAAAATAGGAAGGGAATAGAATATGGAAGGAAGGGGAGGGTGATAAAAGAGATGACATACTGGGGGAGGGAGTTGAACATGAATAAAATATTCAACACCAATTCAAGAATTGTTAGGAAGGCATTGCTTTGTAATCTGTAAAGTGATATATAACTGAGATTTTATTATTACTATTATTAGTACATTAGTCTCACAATTCCTGGTTGCATCTCCTTTTTACTATTTTTGGGTCCCACTTACAGTTTTATTTTTCATTACTTACATTTACATTTACATCACTCAAGGAATGTTTTTCATATCTGATGTTCACTAATTATACAGAGTAGCCAGAATGGAATTGTCTGTATTGTCTGTATTTTTACCTATTAATAAACACATGAAATATATAACAGTTTAAACCATAACTTTTTTTCCCTTAAACCTTTGGGGCTTCCAGAAGGATACTATGCTAGCATAGTTCCATTGTCCACAATTTGTTTTGTTTTCCTTTTCACATAATAAGGTTTTCAAAATCACACATTAATCAACTAACAAATAATCTTTTAGTAATATTTGAAAAATGAAAATGATTCTTCTCTCAAGGAGTTTCTCTTCTATTGGTTGGAAATGATATATACACAGACACAAGCTGATCCACGATAATTTGGAGAGAGAGAGAAAGCACTAAGAATTAGGGCAAATAAGCAAAAGTTATCAAAATGGGTGGGAACTAAAGGGACGTCTGAAAGGAGATAGTCCTGGCAAGCAGAAACTAGGGAAAGTATATGTTAAAGATTGAGAAAGATTTACATAATTCCAAAGTAGGCTGAGATCAAATACTGAGTTTTTTTGGGGGGAGGAGAAATATTAATAGTTTGTAACATAGAATGCAAGGAAACATATAGATAAGTAGGGTTGGGTCAAATGGAATCTCTTATCAATTCCAGGATTAAATATAAAATTCTCTATTTGGATTTCAAGTCCTTCATAATTTGGTCCCTTCATACTTTTCCAGTCTTCTTAGACATCATATTCATCCAAATACTTTTTGATCCACTAACTAGCATCTTTACTCTTTCTTGCACAAGACACTTCATCCTTAGGTTCTAGGCATTTTTCACTGGTTGTCCCCTTCCCTGGAATGTTTTCCATTCTCATCCTTGTCTCCTTGTTTTCTTGGCTTCATTCAACTCCCGGCCAGCATCTTACCTTCTACAGGAAGCCTTTTCTGACCCTCCTCTATGCCATCGACTTTACTCTTTTGACTGTCTTCAATTTTTTCTACAATTTTAATTATTCTTCTACTGTTAGTATGTCCTCCAATTTACTATGTATTCTAGATTGCTTTCATTTTGTCTCCTTTATTAACTTAACTCCTTGAAAGTGGGGACCATATTTTTTTGCCTTTTTTGATACCCCTGGTACTTATCACAATAAATGGAATATGGTAAGCCATTAATAAATATTTCTTGATAACTAGGTTAGTGGGTTCTTTGTTGTACAAGCAAAAGGAGACCTTGAAGGTTTGTGAGCAAATGGATGTGTAAAGAAGACCATTTTATTAGCTGTATGAATGTGAACGGGTTAAGTGAATTACTGATAAGGAAAATAGTTAATAGAAAAAATTATGCTAACACTAATTTATCTTGATATTGAAATTTAACTAATATTCATCAATTGCTATAAAAAGTAAATCAAAAGACTCTAAAAAGAACTTAGATAACAATTTAAATGTCAACCAGAGAGAGATGACTGTCATATGCTATAGTAATTTAAAATAGAAAAAATTTAATAAAATCTTATGAAAACACATAACGAGTGGTGTCACCTCATTATAGGGAATGGAGGGTAGAACAAATTTCAAAAGCATATAACAAAAGATCCAACTCAGCAAACTTGCTCAGATGCAAATTTGAGGATAAAAATTGAAAGAGAATAAATGTGAAAAATGTAATAAAACTTCAAGAATTTTTCATTACTGCCTTTTTTTCACCACTAATAATCACTACACTTGGACTCTAACTTGATCATTTTAATGTGCTCATAGAGGAGGTAGAAATGACACTGAGAGCAAAAATGGGAAATGTACCCACATATAATATGTAAGTGATTAAGTGTATATAGAACCAAGTGTAAAGAGAGATTTGTGCTGTGAAAGTGACACAATTATGGAGGTGTTGAGGAATTGATTTATAAAGTATGTAAAGGAACAAAAGATCCCAGAGCTGTGAAAAAATTCTGAAACATTCTTAATTCTGAGAGAGAGAGAGAGACAGAGAGAGAATGTCACCATCTAAGGCCACTTACTCATCTAATCCATACATTCATTGAAGATATCCTACAGATCATATCAGCAATGTAGGCAGGATTTTGCAAGTAATATTCTATAATAAATTACATCTTAACTTTCACAAATGGCGGAAAGATATAGAGAACATAAAATATCTTTGTGCTTATTGTTTATTAATTAATAGCATGTAATTTGGTAGAATAAACAGTGTATCAAAGTAGGGATAATTTGGGGTCTGTGAACTTGAAGTGAAAAATATTTTGATAACTTTCTTTTTTTTCTTTATTTTAAAACCTTTTTATTTTCAAAACTTAATTTTCAGCATTCTTTCTTGCAAAACCTTGTTTTCCAAATTTTTTCTCCCTCTTTCCCCTACCACCTCCCCTAGACGGCAAGTAATCCAATATATATGCTAAACATGTACAATTATTCTCTATATAGTTTCGCAATTTTCATGCTGTACAACAAAAATCAGATAAAAAAGGAAAAAATGAGAAAGAAAAAAATGCAACCAAACAACAACAAAAAATGAAAATACTACATTGTGATACACACTCAGTCCTCACAGATGCAGATGGCTGTCTGCATCACAAGACCATTGGGACTGGCCTGAATCACTTTGCTGTTGAAAAGAACCACATCCATCAGAATTAATCATCATATAAACTTTCTGTTGCTGTATGTAATATTCTCCTGGTTCTATTCACTTGACTTAGCATCAGGATAACCATTTCAATTGTGCTTTTTAGCACTATGTATTTCATTTTATGCATTTAAGAAGATTATTCCCAAAATTTGTCCATGGCTTTCATTATTCAATCAAAAGTTTTCATGGTACAAAAATACTTAATCCCTGACTTAAAGGTTATCTTCCATCAATGTCTCTCACATTTGCATATAATAAGCACTTTAGATTGCTTGAAAGATATAATGACATAAAATATATAATCACCTGGTAATAAATATGAAACAGTGTTCATGTTTATGACACTTATGATATGCTTTCACTATTGGAATAGAAGATATTCATCACAGTCTTAAAATGGAGAGAAATTCCATGGTTGTGGTTCTCCACATGCTATTATTTTAAAATAATATTATATTATATCAAGTTCCGTAATCTACTGAGTAAAGATCTGTAATCATTCAAGAATATGGCCTGACTAACAAGGTAGGAAAGATCAAGTGGTTGAAAAAAATCCATCACCAAGTTTTTAATATTCAGAGAAAGTTTGAAAAATACAGTTTCCTTAAAATGTTAGTAACTGTCAATCACTCATTCAAGAAATTTTATAACAAAAGAAGAAAAGATGGCACTATTGGAAAGAATAGAAAGAAATAACTTTCCAAAATTATTTTTTAAAGATTATGAGAAAACTGTGAAAAATTTAAGTAGAAGGAAAGGAGGTTTTAATAAATACAAAATGGTGAGATGGGCAAGGGAACCTAGAGAGATAGAATTTTAAGCATTAGATGCCACCCATAGGGATTGATTTGACTGAGTACCATTAGGGATTGCAAAGAATACAGGGTAAACACAAGACTTCATAAAGGAAGAAGAGGAGTAGATACCAAAAAGAAAAAAATGACTCACCAAATTTCATCTCTTCCTATTTCACAGGAGAGAATATTAACACTCTTTAAATGCATTTTCCAATGATTATTAAAATGAATGTACTAGAATCTTTTTGCCAAAAAGTATCTTTGTTAATTTTAGAAATAAGTTTATTTGCCATTAAAATGCCAAACCAGAGATGTTAAAAAGTTTTCTCTATAGAATTCTAAAATAACTTCTATCAACAAGTAATATAGATGACTACTTTTTTATTTCTGGGAAACAGATGCAGTCCCCTTTAAAAGGGGAAAATACTTCAATCTCATCATGGAAACAAGAAGGAAAACAACTGAAAAGAACATATAATTTAATTACACTATTGTCTCTCTGTGAAAGAGAGATTTGATGCAATTAAAGTACCTGTAACAAATAAAATTATCTAAGGGGTCTTTTCTTTACATTTCTTTTTTCCTGCATAAAGAGAGAGTTAGGATTACATTATTTGTGCCAATATAGTTGGGTTTCTTCAGTCTCTTCTTTTTTCCAGTTCCTTAGTATCTGGCTGATATCCCATAGCAATGGAGACCCATCTTTCACTGATTATAACTCAGTGGGACCTCCTCTCCTTATTGATTTTTCTTTTAATTAAGCCAAGTAGAGAAAGGAGATAATTTATTTTTTTAAAGGCAGGGAAGTCACCAAATGAGGTGAGATTCAGATTGGAAATGAACCATATCAAACACAAACATTTTATTTGTTTAGTAATTGATCAATTGATTAATTGACTCTAAGTTGCCAAGCACACCATATGACAATAATGACAATAGAGAGAAATTACAAACATCTAAATGATTTGCTTGATATAATTTCCAGGTTTGCCCAGAAAAATGTTAGCTTTGCAAGAATATTTCATGATCATCCAAGTGGAATTATCTTCCTTTGGGCTTTTAGGGTAGAACAGTATGCAAATATTATGTGTTTGACAAATCATTGAATTTAATTTAAGGTTGAGAATATTGGGAAGATTATAAGTGAAGAAAGATATTTGCTTAAGCAATGTTTTGACAGGCTCTAATGCATCATTTTTGTGTAAATATGAAATTTAAAAATCAGAGAAATTTTGGTAAAGAATCACGGTTTTCATTGTACTTGGGTGAATTTTGCTTTGTTTGTTTTTTTTTCAGCTATCTATGAACTCTCCTGTGAAGCTTATAAACACCTGGGCAAAACCTCAAATTTTTATTGGATTGATCCTGATGGCAGTGGGGCTCTGGGGCCTCTGAAAGTCTACTGCAACATGACAGGTAACTATAGCATATTCACATATATGGTCATATTTGAAGATAATTTAATGATATATCAAGAATAAAAGGTGTCTAGTGAAATTTAGTTTTGTATTTTGCTGCGTTTTCTGTTCTAGCATTTTATAAATTAAATATTATAAATGTTGTGTCAGTCATACAAATGAAATCACAGCTATTTAAAACCACAAACTAGATGTCAGAGATGTGAAATTGTTCCTGGAAGTATATGCCCTTAGAACACTACAATAGAAACCTTGCATTTCAATTTAAGTAATCAATGAGATACATTTAAAAAGTCAATACAAGAAAAAAAGGACTCCAAAGTTAAATATTCTAAGACTGTAGTCACTTCAATGATTGGAGAAAATAACTATTGAGGCAGTACCCACAATTCACAGTGCTAAGAAGACAACTGAGGACTGTGTGATTGACTTGCACAGACATTTTAATAGAAACTGGTCATTTCCTATTAATGTGCTATATTCTGATTTTGTGTTGTTTTCATATTTTTAATTTTTATTTTGGTAATGCTACACAGAGAATGAGAGGCAATGTGACATAATGGCCTGAGAATGGTCAAGAAGATCTGGCTTCAACTATCTCTGATGCACTGCCTCTGTGACCATCAGAATTATTGAATTTTTAGTGTCTCCACAATTTTTAGGCTTTCTAAGACAGAAGCGTCAAACATACAATCTTTTAGCTCATTACAACCTTGAATCAGATTGGAATTTATCAGATAATATTTAACATAATAAAAAATAGGGTAGATTTTTATTACATTTTGAAAATGTCAACATGCAACCTGCAGGGATCCTATGTACAGATTTTTGTTTTTTGTTTCAGTCATGTTCAACATTTCACCTCGATTTCGGCTTGGGCTTTTTGTTTATTTATTTGGCAGATACTGAAATGGTTTTCCATTTCCTTCTTCAGTAGATGAGTGCCTAAAGCAGACATAGTTAAGTCACTTAACAGGGTCATCAAGTAGGCAATTAATATCCGTAGTCAGATTTGAATCCAGGAGTCTTCCTGAATTCAGGTCCAGCATTCTCTCTACTGTAGCTATCCCTTGTACAGATGATAGTCTTGACATCTATAAATGATGGATGACCTGATACAGATGGGATTCTGAGACTGTTGTGCTAAGACTGTAAATTTGAGTCACCTTTTTTATTTAGCTCTAAAGGAAAAAGTTTTGAAGTTGGATTGCTAACTTGTAGTGTTGGAATTGGAATGGGAAATCCCATTCCAATTTTGTGTATATGTGACATTAGACAAGTCACTTAACTTTTCTGGCCCTCAATTTTTCATCACCTGTGCAATGAAGGTATTGGACCATATGACCTCCAAGGTGTCTTCTACCTCTCAGTTTATGAACATATGAAACAGATTGCCAATAGTTTCTGTATGAGTGGATAGATTTTGATAGAGGAAGATGTCTGCACAAACAAAAACAAAATTTTGTACATCCCCCAAATCTTCCAGTATCCTTAGACTTACATCATTTAGATCTTACAGAGAATCCTAGCTCTTTTTTTATCCATTCAAAATTAAGGGAAGCTATGCAAAAACCCTAAAAAATCTAACCACAAATATTCCTTTCATTCTCCCCAAAAGATAGTTGGAATCCTTTACTTGGGAATGAGAGATGGAGGTTCTCCTGACTCGTGCCCATTGCAATTTAGGACTAAAGAATAAGTTTCTAAGCCTAGGCTTGTAGACTATAATATATAGTATAAAGGTCCAAGGCTAGTTCTGATACTATTTTTTTGGAGAAAAAAATGCAGATTTTCTATTCAAAGCCTTCCAAAAGCTTTAATGGAGTTCTAATTTTTATTTGTTAAATGTTATTTATTTAATAAGTTATTTAGTTTATTTATTTGAAAAGTTAAACCTTGAAACCACATTAAGATTTTTGAAACACCTTATTATATGGCTTCCTGGAAGCCTTTTCTTTCATCACACCTGAGTAAGTCAAGTTTACAAGCGTTTATTAAGTGCTCACTACGTATTAGGTTCTAGAGATAACTTTAACCCTAGTAGTTGTAGAAGCATCTCATCAAGGGTGATAGCTGACTTTGAGTTTCCACACCATATTTATTAGACTGGCAACAATGAGATGAAGAAAATTATACATATTGGAAGTCCCACAGGAAAAAGAAACACAGGAATACCTTAGTATTCTTTTGCCTGGTAGGCATTTGCTTCATAGTGAACAAAAGAAAAGGAAAGGTGTTTATATACACATACAAAAATATTTTACCAGTTCTTTTTTTGTAGTAACCCAAAACTGAAAACTAAGGAGGTGTCTCCTTGTTGGACAATGGTTGAACAAATTAGGTGGCATTTGCATGTAATGGATTATTATTAGAACATTAAGAAATGACCAAATGGGTAGTTTCAGAGGAAACTGGAAGACTCCTTTTAAATAGTGGAGATCAAAGTAGATTTTTCTTTGCATGGCATTCAAATTAAAGTCTCATTTGCAGTTTGAGATTTTATAGCAATCTATATAGAGTCTATCTGTTTTCTCTAATGCTGTTTTATATTGTTTGAATCCCTAGTAGTCTTCTCTTTCATATTCTTACTTAAAATCAGGGTTTCACATGGCTTACATGTAGAATTTCTTTGGATGTGTAAGCTTACATTTTGCCCCATCTGATCCTTTTGTTTGTCTTCCTTCTCTGTCTCTAGTCATCTCTTTTTCTTTTCCTCTTTCTTCCATCACTCACATTTTCTTCTTATTATTTGGTGTTTTGCCTCCCTAATTCCTTCCCCTCCTCCCTCCTATTAGTTTTGTTTTGTTTGTTTGTTTGTTTGGTTAGTTGGTTGGTTTTTTTTTTTCTCCAGCCTTTGAGATATGCTTTTTTATTTCTATTCTGATGGTGCTGTCACCATCTCAGGAGTAAACTTGAATTTTCATTGGTTTATGTCAACTACTTATATGTGACACACCCCTTTCTAGGTCAATAATAGTAATTGTGATAACACTATGTGTACATATATATGTATAATTATATATACACACATATAATCATAATGTATATATATACATTAAGGATTTGTGGTTTTATCACAAGAGGAATAAAAACAGCTGACATCTATTATGCTTCATGTTTAAAAATCTGTTTATAAACTATCTCATTTGACATTCATATATTACAAAGTTGGTAGTTTAATTATTCTTTTATTTATTTTACAGATGTGGGAACTGAAAGTTGAGGAAGTTAAGGGACTCTTTTCAGCCCATTATATAAATGATATTTATAAAAATATATAGTTGAAAAGTCAGGAAAAAATTCATTGATAAATGGTAGAAAAAAGAAGACTTACACAGATCTAATTCTTAGCCTGGTATTCCTTTCAATATACCATGTTATTTCTAAGTTATTAATAAGTAATAACGGGAACTAAAACTGCACTCAACAATATGCCTGAACCCCAGCTTAAAGCTCTTTGAATTATAAGCACTGTCATTTGTTTATATTTGTTGTCCCCACTCTACTTTGCAAGCACTGTGACTGTGTTCATGTTCTGGAAATTTCATTTCATTTTACAATCCAAGTAAAAAGCATTTTGTCCTTTAGATTATGAAGTGTGAAGTCCAAATATAGAACACCTACTGGGTTTCTTCTTGCACTAATTTTGTGGTTTTATCAAAAAAGCTATTGTGTTTGTTTACATGATTTGTGTTTTATAAAGTCCTGGGGCCTAGCTGATCAGATGTTATTATCGTCCATATGAGTATGAGCTGTTCTTTCCTCTTTATTCTAATACTTAGAGAGAGCTGATTACTGTAGTCCATAAACACATTACACAGAATAAACTCAGAACTTTGAGTGGGAGACTTGCTAGAAAAGGGATAACAATTCATGACAGCGCCAATTGGACTAGTTCATGGTGGAAAGGCCAATAATTCAATTGTTGACCTATTTGTACTTTTAGTAATCTCCATGCAGTATTTAAAAAAAAAATGAGTACTTATAAGATTATAGTATCAGGATTTAGAATTTTAAGGAAACTTAAAAGTCACTTAATACAACCATCTCATTTTTCAATTGACATAAATGAGAACTCGGAGATAAAGTAAGTTACTAAAGAACAAGTCTTATGGCTAATTTCAGTTTCTGGATTGTAATTGCTGTTGTTATTTCTTCTTTATCATAGGAAAAACAAAACAAAAACAAACTATGAAGGTCTGAATTTTTCCATGCTCAAGGTTATATAAATTTCTGTAAGCTAAAGGGCAATGCCTTTAAGAGGCAATATGGTGTGGTCATTTCAAATCTTTATTTGGAAAATAACTGAATGACCTTGAGTCTATACTTTGATTTTTTCATCCATTGTGAAGATCGTGTATTTTTAAATCAGCAGGAGTCAGGAATTCAGGTTAGGGGAAAATCGTCAGTCTTTATTCTCAGTGAAGAAGGATCGGAGGTGGAAGAGAATCGGCAATAGCAATGTGTGCAGCTGAGTCAAGAAGCTAGCTCG
This sequence comes from Sarcophilus harrisii, assembly GCF_902635505.1. NCBI lineage: Eukaryota > Metazoa > Chordata > Mammalia > Dasyuromorphia > Dasyuridae > Sarcophilus > Sarcophilus harrisii. The sequence goes on from NC_045430.1 coordinate 197,298,446, forward strand.
ACCAGCAGCCACACAACCAGCAGCTCGGAGTCTCGAACCCAGGCCCAATCTCTCCCAGCTTCTCTTCCTGTCTCTCTCTCTGCCTCCACCCACCAAAATCGTCATTTCCTATACAACACATCAGGATTTGCACGGAGAGTGGGCAGGGACCATTCTTTATCCAATCATGTATATTAATAGAGTATAGCCCAATTACTATTTAGCCTCACATACTTGGGACCTCAGTGCATCAACTCAAACCTCAGCCCATTACAATGCATAACATGAGAACTGGACTTTATGACCTCTAAGATCCCTCCCGCCTCTTGAAATCAGTACTTCCATGATCTTTAACTGTGTCTGTGATAGAGACCAGCATCCTTATTCCTACATGAGTTCTTTGGCTTCTTCCTTTCCTAAATTTGATAGATAAGGGAAGATATGGCCCTGGATAGCAAAACCATAGTTAAATCTATTGTATAGCAAAAGTACATTAGACTGGGATTTAGAAGAGCTGGAATTAGCTGCAACTTTTAGCTGGCTGGGTCACATTGGGCCGTTGATTTGCCTCAATTTCCTCATTTTTAAAATCAGAGTAATAATACTTTCACTACTTATTTTACATGGAGGGCCAAATGAGAAAATAAATCTAAGATGCTTTGAAAACAAAACTGTGCAAATATTGGTGAAATAAAAATTAACTAAGAAACCAATAACAGAAAGTTGTTTACTTGAAATGATACTATTGCTATAATAATGTAATATAATATAATAATATATAATGTATAATGTAATATAATAACTAATTTGGGAACTTTAATGATATAGGAAATTCCCTATATCCTATTTTTTTTTCAAGAGAACTTTCCTGTGTTTTATATTGAAGTTTTAGGTATTAGTGAAGACCATTACATTTACTGAGATTCCTCACGGTCTCTGTACCTATTCTTTTGAATGTGAGAGACCTTACAAAACCCCTAGAATTTTGTACACCAGCCAAGATGTATTATGTCTCTTTAGCTATTATACCAAATTTTGTTGCCAGATCATATTTATTATTTTTCTTACACATAAATAACTTGTCTAACTCATTGTCTTTCTCCACTTATTTTTCAAATTCTTGTCATGTAATAATATGGTATATATTACAGACCTCATGCTGATGTTTGATGGTTGGATGTGCTAAGTTTCTTAGCTCTCTCTTTCCTCATTATTTATCACTTTTTCAATAGTTATTTCTTCCAAATATTTACTTTTCCTAATTGTTCCACTAATATATCACAAATATTTTGAAAATAAAATGGATAGCTAAGTTATTAGGATAGCTGCATTAATTTTAGACCCTGCTTCAACTATTAGTATTTTTTCTAAAGGAGTATTTCTTTCTTTCTTTAAAGACCAGCTCATAAGAAGCTATGAGAAAAGAAGTTTCTTCTCTATCTACCTCAAACTGTAGATCAAGAAATTGTCTTACTGATTACATAGAGAATTCCACCTTACATTTTCTATAGCAATACCATAGAAAATGGGATCTGAGAGTGTTTTGGTTATTATCTTTGTCACTTAGTGTGTAATTTATCTATTTCCAGGGCTTCTGTATCATTTTGGTCTTCTTCTTCTGAAAGAAAATTAGTTATCAACTATACAGGTTTCCCCATTTCATTTTGATGCTTGGGAGAAGTGAGGACTTTCCACTTCCCCTGAAGCAAACCCCTCCTGCTATATACATGTCTTAGACGAAGGATTTATTACAACAAAAGATTAATTGACTGACTGATAGAATCATTTATTCATAGATTTGGAACAGGATCTAAAATTGAAGATTATCTAATTCAACCCCCCTTTTTATGGATGAAGGAATTGAAATGGAGAGCAGGGAATAAATCATTTGCCCAGAGTTATAAATGTAGTAGGACAGAAAAATACAGTTTAGATTATGAATTCTCTGTGGGCAGGAAGTGTGTTTGTTTTTTGCCTTTTTTTATATTCCTAGGTTTTAAAACAGTCCCCTTCACATATTAAGCACTTTATAAATGATTGTTACTGACTGATGGGTTTGCATTTTGATATCTTGGTTAACCTATAATTACTATTTTCTGTCCTTTATGAACTCCCATAGTGTTGTTCCCCTTTCATCCTAAAGAATATCTCCTTCCCATCCTTATATTAAGTTTTCTTATTCAACTATTCATCCTTTCCTGGATAACTCCCCTTTGTTTGAAACATCTCATCCTTGCAACCTCAGCCTTTGCTAGCCTCTCACCAGCTGTCTTTGTTCTAATCCTTTCTAATCACTCAGCCCTTCCTGCTGGGATGCACAGCCATTTCAGTTCATCACTATCAGCATAAATCTTTGAATCCAATCCAGTTCATACAGGTTCTAATGAAAAATCTGAAAACTCACAGATCAAACTAAGTTCTTTTAAGTACTCCCTCCCTTTTGTAAGTGATTGCTTACTTAGGGAAGATTCCCTTTGGATTCTCATTCCACTGATAGTCTCTGACTACCTATTTTTCTTGTATACCTCTTTACTCTCAGCCATAATAATGGTGAAATACTACCACAAAACTCAATGGCATTATCAGTTAAATAGGTTGAAAGGGAGATATAGTCAACCAGAGAACCAACTACAAAGTAGTACCACGAATTTGATTCCAAAGCTTGAAGTCACAATTAAGCATAGAACAAAGGTGTTAACTGGTATTGAGATAATTAATATACATTACTTAGTACAATAGCCACTTGTAACATCTTCCTTCTTTAGTATTCCCCAATATATCCCCTTAATCTACCTTCACAATATTGAATGATAAACCTTCCCATAATTGTCAATTGTTGAATCATTAAAAATTGAAGTCAAAAAAATAGCTTGGCAATAAACTGGGAAAAGATTTTTACATTCTAAGGTTCTGATAAAGGCCTCATTTCCAAAATATATAGAGAATTGACTCAAATTTATAAGAAATCAAGCCATTCTTCAACTGATAAATGGTCAAAGAATATGAATGTCCAATTTTCAGATGAAGAAATTAAAACTATTTCTACCCATATGAAAAGGTGCTCCCAAATCATTATTGATCAGAGAAATTCAAATTTAGATTACTTTGATATACCACTACACACCTGTCAAACTGACTAAGACAACAGGAAAAGATAATGATGAATGTTGGAGGCGATGTGGGAAAACTGGGACACTGATACATTGTTAGTGGAATTGTGAATGAATACAAACAATCTGGAGAGCAATTTGGAACTATGCTCAAAAAGTTATCAAACTGTGCATACCCTGTGATCTAGCAGTGTTTCTACTGGGCTTATATCCCAAAAAGATCTTAAAGAAGGGAAAGGGACTTGTATTTGCAAAAATGTTTGTGGCAGCCCTTTTAGTAGTGCCTAGAAACTGGAAAATGAATGGATGCCCATCAATTGGAGAATGGTTGAGTAAATTGTGATATATGAATGTCATGGAATATTATTGTTCTGTAAGAAATGACCAGCAGGATGATTTCAGAGAGTTCTGGGGAGACCTACATGAACTGATGCTAAGTGAAATGAGCAGACCCAGGAGATCATTATACAACAAGATTATATAATGATCAATTCTGATGGATTTGGCTCTCTTCAACAATGAGATGATTCAAACCATTTCCAACTGTTCAGTAAAGAAGAGAATCAGCTACACCCAGCAAAAGAACTATGGGAAGTGAGTGTGGACCACAACATAGTATTTCCACTCTTTCTGTTATTGTCCACTTGCATTTTTGTTTTCCTTCTCAGATTTTCTTCTTTCTAGATCCGATTTTTCTTGTGCAGCAAGATAACTGGATACTTATGTATACATATATAACATATACTTTATCATATTTAATGTGTATGGGACTACTGGCCAACTGGTGGAGGAGGTAAGGGGAAGGAGGGGAAAAATTGGAACAGAAGGTTTCGCAACAAAAAAAGAAGATAGCTTGGAGTTTGTCAAGTGCCTTCATATTGCAGACTAGTTTAGTCCCTTCATGTTGGGACTTAATGAAATTAAGCAATGAGGTACATAATTATATTGTAGTTCAATGGTAGATGTGGAATCAGAACATGGATTTTCTTAATTCTAGTTTTGTGCTTTTTCTACTTTGTCTAAAAAAATCTATAATTGCACAGGTCACTGAGCCATTGCTTTATTTCATCAAACTTGTGGACTATAGCAAGGAAAAAAATTTTCCTTGGGGTTGTTATTTCCCCTCTTCGCTATGTTTTTCTGATTCAAATTGAAGCCTCTGAAAACTTAAGAATAAGAGTGGTCATTGAGCCAAAAACAAATACTATCAACAAATTGACTAAGAGAAGCAGTAGCAATAGGTGGGAAGAGATGAACAGAATATTGTTTGTTTTGCTTATTATCATATGTATTGAATTCCTATGAAAAGTTGAACAATTTTGGTAGTTTGTATGACTAACTTCTAGAAGGTTAATACTTTTGGCAATTAATTATATTTAAGTTCACTTCTCCTTTCTATCTTCTAATGATTTTCCTGCCACTACACCATCTCTTAGACTTCAAATGAAACTGTTTTATACATTTCTAATGCATTTATCACTATAATTATCTTTTTTTTAACTTATACAGTAATCTGCAGGAACAGGCGGGATATATCTAAATAGTTATCCTACCCAGTCCATTCTCCAGTGTTGTTTCTAGTAGGTAATTAATTCACATTTATTGGATCAGACTGAACTATATTCAGAAGAATTTTATAATTAAAAAATATATAGGCTCTATACTTATCTAAAGATTCTACAAATTGGTTAAGATAACTAATATGAAAACTGTTTCTACACAAGAGCAAATCTTGGGTACCATCCTATTGTTGGCTTTCTTATGATCTAATATGTATTGAATTTTTAATGGGTGAAAATATCCCAAGGTACAATTAGGTCATTTTTTTTTTCTTTTTTGCATTGTCATGTCTCTGATAGAGTTCTGTATTTTTGAGCAGAAGAGAGGAAGCTTTGTACAGTATTTACAAAGAGGCAGAACCCAAAACTGAGTTATAAGCTTTCACATAAATAAAATAAGCATTCTCATATTATTCCTGTCTTGGTTTACCTTAAAAGAGTAACTGCTAACTTTTGTCAAATATAGTTTAGTTTAATAATCATCTAGATCCTTTTTTTACTCTGCAGGAGAAATAGTAGTAATAGACCAAAATAGGCATTATGGAGGGCTAGGCAAAATGTCTTCTTTACTTTATCTTTACCCCGATTTTATCCTTTTACTCCCTTTTATTTCTGAACCAGCTTCCTCCAATGGTCTCAGCAAAACTGACACATTAGATCACATTAAGTTGTTAATGATTTTTTTCTAATATACTAACTCCCTTAAGAGTTTTTGCTTTTCACAGGACTTTAGGGGGAATTATTTAAAGAAAATGGCTCATTAATAGTAGTAGAATTTCAATTACAGTGTTCCCCACTTTGGGGTAGTTGACCTTCCCTTCTAAATCAGATTTTTATCTCTGTGAAGTTCCCTACTCTGTTAGATGTAAGATGAGTACTATAGCATTGTCACTGACAATCTAATAAATATTTTATGAGTTTGCTCCTTTTCAGTTTTTCTTTCTGAAAGGATTGTGATTGTCTCTGTCAAATACAGTGACCAGTATTAATTCAATAAATAAAAAATATTTGTTTAGTTCCTTCTAAGGACAAAGAACTCACAATGTGAACATAGGAAGAATGGAAAGGGACTAGTTACCAAGATGAGCAAGATACAGTCCTTACTTTCAAGGTAGAATCATTTTTGAGAAAGAGGTCATCTTATGGTCTAGGAGGAGAATAAGACACATACAAGATACACACACACACACACACACACACACACACACACATATGCATATAAATAACTGCAACAGTTAATTGTGAACTCCTTGAGACCAGGAGATATCTTCTGCCTTTCTTTGTATCTTCATTTAGCACACAGTGCTTGGAACATAATATAAACTTAATGCTTATTGACTGACAAAATGAAACATGGGAAATACTAAAGACACTAGGAGGAAGAGGAAAAGCTATATGAGGAAGTTCCATTTGATTTGGTTCTTAAAAGATGGATGAGATTTCAATAAACATCTTTGAAGGTTATCTATGAGTAAGGTCATAAGCCAAGTCTGACATGGATTAAAAAAATTTAATGTGCATTCTTTACCACCTTCTACCAGGGATAGCTACAATTGGGAAGGATTTCACCTACTCTATTTTTCCAATAGCCTATAATTATTTTCTAACTGGAGAGTCAGAGCAGCATTAGAGTGAGAATCAAAAGGCTTGTTGTCATTAAGGTTTAAGTCTGTAGTTTTTTTAGTTTTATGAATTTCAGCAAGTTATTGTAATGCTTTCTCCTTTACTACATAACTTATTAATGAAAAAATTGATAATATTCTTAGTACTTGTCTTATAGACTTGGGAAATGTCTGGCTCAAATCAACATAAACTATTCTTCTTACTTTGTATTTTAGATTTTATTACAATACTTACCATATTTTTGGAATAAACTTAACACCTTCAGGTTGATGTGTATCTGACCTCACTAGTCTCACTTCTAAAATACCATTAACATGGATTAACTCCAGTTCAGTTTGCCTTTGCCCCTTTATACATGTCTTTATCATATTGAATGGCTCACCTAATCTTGGCAGCAAAATAAAAGAATGAAATAATGCAAAATATAAAAAAAAATTGTCAATATTTCAAGATTTTTTTTTCAACATTTCTAGGAGCTATTGATTTAATACCCTAAAAATCCTAGGTTAAAGATCTTTGTCACTCATAGATTTTTTTAAACCATCTTGCTACAAGGGAGATATTAATTTTCTAGATAGGAATTCAAGTGAAATATAAAGAATAATGTCTTCCTAAAAAATCAAATGCTTAAAAGTTATATGAACCTGTTAACTATGGCTGTTCATTTAAGGAAAATTACAAAGAAACTTTCTTCATTAAAAAAATTGAAAGGTGACATTTTTAGTATCTATTAGGCCAAAAGATTAAAATATTTTCTTCTTTGAATATGAGAACACTTGGATTAAAAGAAGAAAATTTCTCTTGGTAAATTCAAAGACTATTCAGAACTAGAGAATCTGATATAATTTGACCTTACTCTCTTGGGTTTTACATTACTTTCCATTTTCCCAAACCATTTATAAGAAGAAAACTTTGGTAAAAATATTTCTAGAACATCAGATATTCCAAACAAATGTAGTAATGAGTCTAACTGTAAATGGCACAGAAAAAATTCTTTCATGTGTTTATATTATGTGAGTTCTCATCAGGAGAATGTCAGAGGTACTTCAAACTGAACTTTTCAGTATAATCATTTACTTCTCAGAAATTGACACATGCTATACATCAGAGCTTGATTTTTATTTATTAATTATTTAGGCTTAAGAAATTGATGGACTAAATGTTAATAATGCAAATTAAACTTAAAAGTATGTTATATATATACATACATACATATATTTTTTTTTCAAAAATCTGATTGTTAAATATTTGTCAACATAACCCTTGGACTCACGTTTACCTATCTTCTTCTTCAGTGTACCATTTCTCCTTTACAACCACCCTTCTCACACCTCGAAATTTCCCATTCTGTGTGATTGGTAACATAAGTACATTAAAAATATATTTTCATTGGCTTGCATATTAAACGTCTAAGCACCTCTGAAGCCTGGAGTAGTTGAATAAGTTATCCAAAGATATATATTGAGACTAGAAGTCTTGATAGTATATTCAGTGTTCTTTTCACTAATCATAATGAGAAACTTTGAAATGATACCTTAACCAAATGATTTTTACAATGCATCAAATCAAATAATTTACCTTATCTTCCTATATTTAGAACCAACACCATTTACTTTAGTCTAATTTTTCTCTGAGCTTGTCCCCAAGAATTGTGGATTCTTAGACCAAGGTAGAATCTCAGAGGAAACTCATTTATCCCATAGTAACATAAGAATTTCTTCTGTAAGGTACTAAGATATCTCCCAGATTTTGCTTGGGGATATTCAGTGAAGGAGAATTCATTATCTTGCAAGACAGTTCATTTTTCCTTACATCAAACCTAAATTTGTCTTTGGAATTTCTACCTAGTAATCCTAGTTCTGCCTTTTGGGAACAAACAATTTGTCAAAGGCCTCCTTGTGAAAGTCCTTTAGATAAATGAAAATAACTACCCACTTCTTTGTCATGTATCTATTATGACTAAGTCTACTCTTCAAAATATTTCTTCTAGTTCTTTTTTTTTCTCTAGTTCTTTCAATGAACCTCATATTGTTGTGCCACAGTTCCCTCTAAATTGTCCTGCCTCAGTTTCCCTAATTTTCCTGCCCTGGTTTCCCTAAATTGTTCTGCATCACTTCTTTGAATTGTTTTGCCTTAATTACTTGAATTGTTCTACCTCAATCCCCCTGGTTGCAACCCCCATCCTGATCATTAGGAGTGATATAACTTAGGGCTGGTTACTTTAAGGTTATAAATTGTAAGTGTATAAACTCAGGATAAGGGGGAGTTCAGACTTTCTGGCTCCTAAGTCCCAGTTTATCTGAATTTATGGTCCTCACCCCTCCCACCCTGTCAGAACTGGATTGATGGTCCTTTTCCATTCTCAGTGCTCAGACTCCACCACTTGCCTTGGTCTACCCTGGTCCCTTAGTCATGTGTATATATTTCTTGGGGAACTCACATTTGCTGCTGGATATTTTGAGATTTATTCAGCACTGGGGGCAACATGGATCCTGTTTTGCTCCCAGTACAATCTCTCCCTCTCAAATTAAATATTAAAAACTCTCTAATCTCTATCTTGCCTCAAGTTTCTCCAGCATTACAATATAAAATTATCCCAAGGCATTTTACTAAATTAGTCACATTCCTCTTGGTCACAGGATTTTAGATTTAGAGATGAGTCCTAAAACTTCTAGTCTAGAAGACTTAGCCTTCTAGTCTAATCTCATTTTAAAGAGATTTGGAGAAGACAAATTACTTTCCAAAGTTATATAGTTAATTAATGGAAGTGCTTGGAATTCAGAACCAGATATTCTTACTCCTTATTCAGTGAAATTTCTCCTATATGATACTGACTGCTCTGGAGCTTGGTACTTCCAAAAATGTGCTATCAAAAAACAAATGCAATTTTCCATGTATGGTTTGCAAAGAAAAAGGTCCAGGGATACTCGCCATCCTAGTTTCAGGTACTACACTTTACTTATGCTCCTTTAATTGTCACATCTGTTTGAATCCTTCCCAGCAGTAATATTTTGAGATAATACTCAAGTCAGCCAAGCTGAATCCTTCATTCTTCTAGATATATTCCCAACTCTTCATACTTCTCCACCATTTCTCAGTTTGGATATAATCTCCCATCTACTCCCATTAGCTCCTCTTTTTTTTCTTGTCAATTCCTACATTAGAAGCTTAAGTATAGGAAGTATTTTTCTTCTTCCTTGCATTTATATTCCCAGTACTTAACACAATTTCTGATACATAATGGGTGCTTAATAAATCCTTCTCTAGATTGATCAGTAGATTGGTGGAACTTTTAGTCTTTCTTTGACTATCACTTTTTTGATTACTACGTCACAATGTTAACTGATATTTTGCTTATAAAACAAAAAATAATCCTCAGAGCTTTTAAAAATTAGCTTACATTTAATAATATTTCCTACCTTAAAATGTTAATCAACATAAGCAGGGCCTGACAGATCTATGATATACTACTTGTCCTTCCTTCCAAGTTGAAATCCAACAATCAATGACTGACCATTCAATCAATTTCTGATCTACAAAACAATATCAGCATTCCCTAGTTCATTCTAAGTTTTAGTGTTCTTGACACTATCCTTTTATTTAACTGTCTGAAACCAAACTATTGTACTATCTAGTAGAGTTCACTATAGTAATAAACCTTCTAATATAGGTATAGCTATTTTTCCTGACTTCTTCCTGCAGTGATCTCTTGGTATTCACCTCTGCTGCACTACTTGTTTGAAGCTGAAGAAAGTTTTTGAACTGCTTGGGAAAATACAATGAAGGAAGTAAATTTGTCTTTGAAAATTTTCCTCCTAAAAGTGATTCCCTTTGTTTGCCAGGACTACTTCTGCTGCTTAAGTGAGGGAGAATTCATGTGTTCAGCCAGGAAAAAAGATTGGAAACTTTTTGGATCAGGGTAGAACACTAGTCGTTTCTGCATCTCTTATACTATTATCAAACTTTGATCATCCTTACTGCAGCCCCACTTTTGGCAAATTAGAAAATACACAGTTTGAAATCAATTAAGATTGTCCTTTTATATTAAATGGACTGGCTCTGAAACTAATTAAAACAGCAAGTAAACAACTTTAAAGAAGAGAAAACTCTAGGTTTAAATATCTATCCTTTCAGATAGAGAGAAAGGAGGTAAGGGGAAGAGTTAAGCTAGAGGCCTTGGTCAGCACAAATTAGATAACCCTATTACTGCTGACTCCTAGATGAAAGAAATATAACACCAGCAAATAGCTTAAACTGAGTATTCATGAAGAATAGTAGTTAGTTCTAGGATTAAAAAGTTGGTAGATGCCTATAGATTGTAGAGAATTTTGACTAGCAAGATATTTCAATAATATTGAATAATATTCAATAATTGAATATTATATTCAATAACATATAATATATGAATAATAATATTCAATAATATTAATGAATAAGTTCATTAAGAACTTTTGAGCAATAGAAAGATGTGATAAAAAATTTATTTATGATATTCTAATAAACTATCATAAAGTTGGTGTTTTAAATATTTATTTAAAATGTAATTAAATTGGTATGTTTAATATTAAGTCTATGGTATGGATAATAGATAAGAAAAAATGAAGATATTTTATATCTTATATCTCTTGCAAAAATCAAAGGATGTGGTGGTAAGGATTTGGTCTAGAGTGGTATTCATGATTATAGATATGAAGGGGAGCAGACCAGAAATACTATAAAGAAGTAATAAATTGGATTGGGTGTCTAATTGGGTTGAGATAGAGAGAGGATTTAGAGATTAATATAATTCTACATTTTACTTACTAGACCTCCCCATGGTAATACCTTACCAGATGAAGGAAAGTCAGATTGAAAAACTATTTGTGAATTGTAAATGAAAGGACATCCATTAGTAAATGTTCAATAAATAGTTGGAAACGCATGGCTAACATTTGTGAGAAGTTTTAAGACTAGTAGTAGAGTTTTGGGAGCAATCAGATCATAGTTTTCAGAGTGTTAAGTTAATAGAATCCAGAGATCCTAAGGCAAAATTATGAACTTTGGGGATGTTCTAATAGTTAAGCAATAGAGAAGGAACAAAATCATTCAAAAGAAACCAAAAAAGCTAATCATAAGAGAATGTGTATAGTATAGAATGAGTAGTAACGTAAAGACCAAGGACAGAGTTAGTTTGTCTGTGGCCTCAGAGATACCATATTTTTTCTCATATGCCTTCTCATATTGTTATAAAAATGTACTCTTTAATCTAGTCATCCAAATTGAATTTTTTTTAAAAAATTTACCATAGATTTAAGGAACAATATTACTACAAATTATTTAAGAACAAGAATGACCCTATAGACATAGAGTTTAGTTTAGGAGATACATTTCAGTCTTCAGTTCTGGACAACTTGATTTAACTAGCAGGATTTAGACTGTCCTCAGCCAAGTCCTTTTACTGCAGTCTCTATTCTCTCTAAGTGTAGTTTCATTCTAAAGTGCACTGAAGAATTTGAGTTTTCTCTCTTTCTCCTTAGCAGACAAGTATGACATAGATCAGGTCTCTACTCCCTATTCTTAATGCTAAATGAATTACAAAATTGGCACAATTTCTCTAACTCTTCAAAGGCTGGAATTTCTTTGATCTTCATTTTCTAGAGGACTCTTCAAGTCCTTTTTCCTCTCTTGATTTCTCCTTTCTTCTAGGGTGTTGGGTTCTCATTTTGGCTCTTGCTTGATGTGGAAAAATGATGTTTTTCCTGATTACTTATATATCTATCTCTACTTAATTCTAACCACTTGCCCCAGCAATAAAAACTTTACTCTAAAGTTCAACATATATAAACAATAATTCAGTAGTTCTATGTTCTCATTCATATCATCACTTTTTCCATTGATTTAAATCATAATCCATTTAGGCCTGTTCACCATGTAAGACTATTAATGAAATCCTCCAATAAATCTATTACATAAGGTCTATCTAGTATCAGAGAGTGTTTTCGTAGACTAGGGCTGCCCAGGCTGATCCCTAACAGTTTGGGTTCAAGATAGTAATAAAATGAGACACCTCTAGTTAGTTAGTTATTTTTAAAAGGATATTTGCTTAGTCACAGCATGGGAAGAATAATCACCAAGTTCAAGCTTTGATTCAGAAGAACTCAGCTCCTTTGCCTTATAATTGCCCATGTTGATTCAACAGAAAAGTGTTAGGGAAAAGCTAGAGTTCCTCCTGAATTTTTGTACTAAAATAATCAGAAAACAATATCAATTGCCTTTTTAGTCCCCTGCTCCATTTATATCTTAAAGACATTTTCAATACTTTTTTTGGGGAAAATACTAGTTCAGTCCATATCAAGAGAATTAGTAGACAATTAGAGGCACCTACTTCTTAATATTATGTGATTGACAAACTCACCAAAGCATATAGATTGCAATATACCTGTATGAATTACTTAGGTAGTAAATAGTCAACAAATATTTATTAGTTGATTATAGAGAAAGGAATAGTTCTGACTTTTTCAGACAAATTTAAATATAAGAAATATGAATTTAAAAGTATACATCTCCCACAACATTAATTTATATCATAGGAGAAAAAAATAGGGTTTTATGGTATTTTGCAATTTATTTGGGAACTAGAAATATGTTTATTTTTAGTGTACAATTTTAAAGCAATATGTTCAACTGTTTGCTTTTGCACATTAAAAATATTTAACCCTATCACATGAATTATATTAGTTTGCCCAGCTGTATGTAGGACATCCACAAGATTCATCAGGCAAATGCAAGGTGCTTTGTCAAGTTAAGATTTACACTTGCATTGTCATCTGCATCATACTATCTTGGGCTGACCCGTGAAAGAGATATCTCCTGGAGAAATAATTTTTTTTCTTTTCTATAAATTTTTATAGATATTGGCAATTCTCCCATGTCCAAGATAAAAATACTTTTAACTACTACAACATTTGCGTAATCAAAAGGAGAATCCCTTGCATGATAATCATTATGTGTAAGAAGAGTTAGCACTCGTCAGAGATGTTAGTATGAGGAGTTCTTCTGGGTAGGATTTGGTTTGGAGAGATGGCTCCTGAGGTCTCTTCCAAGATGGAGGTTCCAACATAAAGAGCTCCCATCCCTTTTAATGACAGAAAGAATCCCTTGCTGTTCCAAAGCAATAATGTAAAAATGATACTTGTCATACCTATGTGAATTTGTTTCATTAGTAGAAGCATATTTATTATAATTGTTGGCAGAGGAACTTGATTTCTCCATGGAATTATGCAGTGCTTCAAGTTACAAACAATCCACTAATGGTGGCTTTCATTTCTGCAAATGTCTATATTTGACAAGCAGCTATCACCACGAATATTAAAGTACTGAGAATTAACCTTACATGCCAATTTCTTTTCCTTAATTTTCTTAAACTGATATTCATGGGTATGTCCTGATAGAAGTAGCTTTGATAGACAACATGGAGATTGGATTGAGCATATATATGTGTGTGTGTGTATATATATATATATATATATATATATATATATACACACACATATATATTTACTTTTAAAAGTATCACATGCCAAAGACATATTAGATTTTACTTCATCATATATTTAACATTTATTATGTGAAAAATCTAAACTAGGTGGTGTAAAGAATAGAATATTGTGCCCTGAAGCTTTTAAGGAATGTTCTAAACTGAACCCAGATTTGGTTATGATTTCATCTAATTTTTTTTAGAATGTATAATCTTGGAAAACTCCTCTGACTTTCTGGGTAAAATTAAGGGCATACTAGATGATCTCTGAAGTCTTTTTCAACGTTAGAATTCTTAATTCTAAGACCTCAGGCAAAGAACATATTAATATTTTAACAGGACTTTTCATACTTGCTATGTCCTTTTTTAGAATGATACCAGTCCTCTAGAGCAGGGGTTGGCAACCTTTCAAAGATAGCTTATGTCTTCATTTATTCACTTCATGCTTTATATAACACCAACACCATCATTCTCAGGTGAGTTGTTGGCAAAGATACATTCTGGGACAATTCAGAGGTGTGCTCCTTCTAGACTCAACAGTAGCATGAACAGATGGTTGAAAAGAACAAAGGAACATGTGGGATGGACTCTGTATATCAGGCTGTGCTAATATTTTAGCAAGTTTTTTAGGTCTCTGCAACTGACTGGTCTTAATGAATTCCCCATTAAGATGCAAATTCCCCTGAAGTGTCAATATTAAGTCATTATCCATAAACATCTTAATTTTTAGCTAACTGTCATTCTTACAAACATTATTATGCCTACTTAATAGATGAGGAAACTGACTGAGATCTTCTGTCTACAAGTTCTGCCCTTTAATACTATTTAAGTAAATATTGATTGGAGTCAAGTTGAGAGGAAGAACTGGGATAAGTTAGAGACAGAGATATAGAAGCAAATTTCCAAAACCTGAAAGGAGGAGGCAGTACTAATAGAAAAAAGTACTAAAGACAGTCACTTTTCACTTCACAACTTTTACTAGAGTTTCCTCTGTCCCTGTAATTCCAAGTTATCCTATATTTCACCTTTGTTCCTCTATCATTGAGTGCCAGTTCCTGCTTCAAAAAAAATTCTTTGTATCTCCAATGCTTTGGAAATTTGGAAATTTGGAAAGTCATATTCTCATATGGACACATTTTCAAGCAGAATTTTTGATCAGGTTGAATTCCAGATTTATAAATGCAGAACCCTTTAAGCATGGCACCTATTGTCTATTTCTTCCTTATAAAAAGTGTGTCTAATACTGACTCCTGGACATAAATGCTTTCAAGAGCAAGAGTGTTCTTGATATTTTTTAGCACATTAGCAAGGAACAGCTGAGAAACTCTTAAACTCCTAAGAATATGAACAAAATCCTTAGCTATACAACTTTCACTTTTGTGTCCCATTATACTTAAAACTTGGTTACCTTTGTTTGAAATCCACATTTTCTCCCATAATTTTGAAATCTATATTAGATGAATTTAAATGAAAGGCACAGTTTCACTGTCCTAAATTGAAACTGGAAAATTAAAACTATTTACTAATAAGATAATGATGAAAAGACTTGTATTAATTTATAAATACATCTTGGTGTGTGGAGAGAGTACAAAATGCTTTAAATCAGGGGGAAGAGATAAAAACCAAACCCTACCCTGTTCTGTATTCCATATGCAGGCTGTAGTGCTGAGGATCTTAACTTTCAATCTGTAAATGGATTTCCTTAGGAGAGTGGGTTGGCATTGCTGCCACTATTTACATGAAAAATTCAGGACTGTTTGTGTCTTCTTGTTTGCTCTGGCAGATGCTCTTGGGAAAGAAATGAGTCAGCTTTTGAGAAGCCGCAGCAGACATCCATCTTCCTGTACACACAAGCTGCTCTACAGAGCAGATTCCTTATGGCTGAGACTAAAACAAACTTCTCCCCTGCCAAAGATTCATGCCCATCTTGACTGTACTGAGAGTAGAACTGCCCCCAAATGTTCCACTTGGTGCTCCAGTCAAAGGTCAAGTGGTACATGGGTTATCTGTTGGTATGGACTTGTTGGTAAGGAGGACTTTTAGCCATCTAAAATCCCTTTCTCTAGGGCTCCACGGAGAGGAGTCAGTGTGATAAAGTAGAAAGAACTTCATTGGGAGTCAGGGACCTCCAGTTCCAATCCCACTTGTACTATTGCCTTTTATCATTTTGAACGAGTCATTTAGATTTCCTAGACCTCAATTTGCTCAAACTATAAAATGGGGGTAAGGAGGTATTGCTGCTGGGTCTCTGAGGTCTCATCATATAACTCTACATCTATAATTCTGTTTCATGGGAGAGAGGTCCTTTCTGGCTCTATTTCTGAGTATAGTGGATACTTGTAGGTCCTATAGTGTGATGTTGTACTTTAGGGTAGTATTATGCTAGAGAACATTTACAATAATAAGAGATTGTCTTGTTGAATGCCTATTCATGTCAACTGATAGTTTTTCTTTATTTTTGTTAACCAATGCATGTGGAAAGAGAAGCAGTATGAAAATTGGGAGATAAATTCTGAAGGAACAAGCATTATTAAGGACCAGTTCTGTCCAGACCAAGAGGAGGCAAAGATTTTAACTATATACAGCAGCTGCCCTCATGGAGCTTGCTGTCTCCTAGGGAAATAAGATACTAAACACAGATTACTATAAAATACAATATGCCAATATAATCAAAATATACCTAAGATTTGCAGATTGTAATTGTATGTGAAATCCAAGAAAGGTTTTTAATTGATATAAGGAGTTAAGATGCAGTTTATATAAAAGTAATAGAAACGAGAGAACTAGATGTATTAGAGAGTATGAGAACAAAATGGAGTGAACACTAGTCATGGTACTTCAATGATCAGTATTACTTCCTCAACATTTTTTCCCATAGGATTATTATCAGAGTCATTGAAGTTATACTTCATTCTTTACAATTCTATCTTCCCCTGAAGATATTGCCAGAAGCAGCCATAAATATGTTAAATGGCTCCTTCTTGGAAAAGTTTTTTATTATTGCTTTTCTAAGGCACTATTCCATCTGGAACTGGCCCAGCATTTTAGCATATACTACATTCTCTATATCCATTCATTTCATTTAGAAGGTTCAGGATCAGTTATTTTAGTGATCAAATGAATTGGGACTTTAGATGAATATAAACCATCAAAACCTATGCAACTTAGAAGTGATATCACTGGGCCTGGGAAAATGTCCTGGGTTCATGCAGTGAACAATTTCACTTCCCTACATGGGAAAGGATTTATTTGTCCTTTTACCCCTGTATTTTCTTAGCTGGAAGACAGTAATATTTCCTGCAAAACTCATTACAGGGATACCACCAGGCTGTTGGCAAAAACACATAACAACTCCCATTCCTGACTGCTCTTTGCTGCCCATTCCCAGAGCTCAGTGTGTTTTGAAATTTCGAGCTTCATTTATTGAACCATAAATGATTTGGAAGATAAGAGCCCTTAAAATGACCTAACTTCTTAATGGCAAGAGATGGCACCCACAAGCTGAACTGATAGAGTTGAAAATGGTGAATCGCATTACCTTTGTTCAAAACTCAGCAGTTTAAGTTGATAGAATTTGTTTTAAAAAATTATGTCTTTTTATTTGCTAAAGCTAAACAATCTCTGGAAGGAGCAGAAAATTCATATTCACTTGTACTATTGCAACCTCCCAAGAAGGAAGCACAATAATCTGTAAAATTTGAAAAGAACTAAACTATTTTGTTTATTACTGTTACATTTTTTTTTTCTTTGCTACACACATCATTGCCTAGTTAGAGGACAATATAAAACCAGTAGAAACAGCATAAGACTGATGGTTAGAAGAGTTTAGCATTTATAGGATCAAACATTTCAAATTGAAAGAAACCTCAGCAATCATTTATTTTAAGTCCCTCATTTTATAAATGACAAAGTGAGGGCCAAAGAAGCAAAAAGACTTGTCTACAGTCACACAGATAATAAGTGGCTGAGGCAAGATCTGACTGGACCTCTCCTGACTCCATATCCAGTATTCTTACTGCTGGGTGATGGGCTTACTCATCGCCAACTAGATGTGGGAATGTGGGAAGTCCTCAGCTCCTTTGAGCTTCAGATCCCTCATTTATAAAAACAGGAGATTTCTCTGGATGACTTCTAAGGTTCTTCAAAGTTGTGAATTGAGTATGTGTACCTCTACATTTTTGGAGAGGGTAAGAGGAGAGAAAGGAGGAGGAAAAAAGGGCAGGAAGAAAAGAAGGGAAAGTGAGGAAGGCAGGAGAGAAGGAGTGAGGGAATGAGAGAAAGAAAAGAAGGGAAGATGGAAAGGAAGAAGGAGACAGAGGAGGAGGGGTATCAGTGAGAGGAGAAGGGAAGATAGAAGGAATGAGAGTGGAAGAGAAAGGGAAGAGGAGTATGGGATGAAGAGGGGGAAAGCAGAAAGAGGGGAAGAGAAAGGAAGAAGAAGAGGAAGTAGGACAGAGAAATGGATTGAGAGGAGAAAGGAGGGAAGAGGGCAATCTAGCTTAGTGGATAATGTTGACCTTGGAGTCAGAAAGAATCCTAGACACTTAACCTCTCCAGGCACTTAGGCAACTTGGAAGACTACAAATTGAAAGTGTGGATTAAAATTAGTAGAAGGAACTTCTTCCTATATGAAATTCTGAGTTACATATACACATATACACATAAATATATAATTCATACAATCTATATCAATTGTGATTGCATAGATAATATATAATCACATATGTATGTATATATCATATATAGATATAGATAGATATTACATTGTTGTTTTGTCAATTAATCATGCCCTAGTCTTTGTGATATCATTTAGTGTTTTCTTGGCAAAGGTGCAGGAGTGATTTATCATATCCTTCTCTAGCTCATTTTACAGATGGTGAAACTGAGGCAAACAGGGTTAAGTAACATGCCCAGGATCACCCAACTAGTTAAGTGTCTGAGGTCAGGTTTTAACTCTGGTCTTCCTAACTCAAGTCCCAGCACTTCTTCCACAGAGCCATCTAGTTACCCATGTACATTTATGTATATGTATACACACAGGAACACACACACACACACACACACAGACATATATGCTTATATGTGAACATATATGTACTTATTCTTCTATTCAGAAACTGAAAGATAGCTCCTGATTTTTTCTTGTACAGAAAATGAGAAAATAATCTCTATTGTCTTTCTTTATTGCTTCATTATCAGGAGCTCTTTTTTATTAGTTTCTGAACAAAGTCAGGCTGAGGTATTCCCCATTTCACATCACATCTGCAGCCCCCAAATCGTGCAGCTACACATATTAGAAAGCCTGTGAAGAGACTTTCCCTTAGGCTGAGTTTAATAGTCAAGTGTATTTAGCTGGACTCCATTCTTGACTGTCAGAGATAATAATCACTGTCTGAGAGTAACTTTCTTCTTAATATTGATATAGTAATTAGCACCAAGCTAATCAAATGTGCCCATTACTTTTTTTCACTCACATCATCGAACAAGGCTGTAATGGAGAGACAGCTGGGGCAGCCGAATGCTAGGGGAGAGCCATTCAGAGCCTCTTCAGGCAACTGACATTTATAGGAGCTATGGTATGGCATCTATAAATCACAGGGCGCCACAACGAGTGCTGGCAAGCATCTGGTGTATAGACAGGAGCCTCATCACTTATTCATGGTTGAGACATTTACATTCATTCATCACTCTTTTTTTTAAAGCTTCTTTAGAGTTGTTTCATTATAGAAGCTACAAGAAATATACAGCTGCTTACAATGAAAATCAGAGTAAAACTAAACAGTTCTACCTATTGGAATAGAGATCTAGAGCAAAGAGTCATTCTTGCCTTCTCTTTGAGAATTCATCTCCGAGAATGGTAGCTGAGGAAGCAGAGGGAGACACGTTGGAAAGCCATTGGGCCAGACTTCCCTTGGCGTGTGCCTAGCTATGCTCCTGCCCAAAGCCCTGGCCAATTCACCTCCCACTGCTGCAATGTCTCCTTTGAGAGGAGTAACTAGAGGTGGCTGAAAGCTGCCAACTTCTTCCTCCTCCTCCCCCCCCCCCACTGTCAAAGAAATGAATAAAAGGAGACTTGGCGGACCAAGCCTGCAAGGTTGCCAATTACTGCTGCTGTAGCAGATTAGGATGAATCTCTACCAGCCACAGACCTTATCCTAGGTGTCTTTTCTAGAATAAATTTCTATAATCAGTCTTTTTTTCTTGTGTACGAATTCTTTTCACATACACAAAGGGAAAGGGGAAAACTATAGAACTCTATTAATTTGTTGGATGAAGCTCTTATTTCATTCTTTGGTAAAAGTAAAATATTATTTCCAACTTCAATATTACATCTGCCTTCTATAGAATGGAGCTGGGTATCCATTATGCTGAATATTGAGTTTTTAAGCCAGGATTAAAGAAAGGTCAAGGTTAAAAGTGACCATTTTGAAATGCAAAGTTGATCATTTAGAGTCAGGACTGGGTAACTATAAGTATTGAGGGCCAAATTGAGGTTCTAGAGGCAGGTACTTGGATTAAGGATGAGGAGCAACAGAATTTAAGAATTTAGTTAATGAGCAACATAATCTAAGTTAAGATAAAAGTTTTGGAGGCAAGAGAAATGAAGTTTACCTAATTTGAAACAATCTGCCATATTTGCCATTCTCGAAGAAGTTCATGTCTGTTTTTATGCTAAGCATATGTAGAGAGTGCTGACTTTGGCATTAGTGCTCTCTGGTTGGAATCTTGGTTGTAGTTGTAGTTGTAGTTGTCCACTTTTGCCAACTCAATATGAGACAGCTAGCTATATACAGCAATGGATAGAGTTGGACATGGTTTCATGAATGTTTGAGTTCAAAGACAGTCTGTGTAGTTTTAGAAAAGTCATTAATCTTCCCTGGGCCTTATCTATAAAATAAAGGATGATAATACATAAAGACTCCTGCTAGGAAACATATTGACTTAGAAAAACTACATATTAAAGTATTGTATTTTTATATTTATTTTGTTAAATATTTCCCAGTTACGTGTCACAGCTAGACAACAAATTTGATACCTTTCCTTTAGAGTTCTTGATATAAAATCTAATAATCTAACTTCTGCTATATGTGTTTTCCACTGCCAATTCAATTCAACAAAACTATATTAAGCATTTACTCTGTACCGGAGTTCTAGATGTTATTCATTTCAGTTGTGGCTGGCTCTTCATGACTTAGAGGATTTTTTGGTAAAATGGTTTGCCATTTCCTTCTTCAGCTCATTTTACAGATGAGGAAACTGAGACAGATGAAGATTAATCAACTTGCCCAGTCACACAGCTAGTAAATATCTAAAGCCAGATTGGAACTCATGAAAAAAAAAATCCTTCTGAATTTAGGATGGGTACTCTATCCATCGGGCCACCTAGCTTTTGGATGCTGGGGAGTTCAATGGCTGGGGAAACTAAGGTATTTTCTTCCTCTAAGCAGCTTATGTTGTGCTAGGAGAATACAGTATAAACACAAATAAGATAAATATAAGGTAGTTTAAAGAAGAGGGAGAGAAGGTTGAGATTTAGGAAGGATTCTCAAAAGAAGAAAAAAACCCAAGCTGATCCTCAAAAGGAAGATAAACATTCTGAGAGACCAAGAAGGAATGAATTCCAGAACCAAAGCACAGGTTGTAATAGTGCAGACTTGAAATAGTTAATTTTAAGGAAACAAACAGAGAGATGACGTTTGTAAAGGAAAGAGGTTGGAAATAAATCTGCAAAGGGAGGTTAAAGCTAGAAAAGCAAGGTACATTGAAAGCAATTAGTTGCCAGCAACATGACTTTAGGAGAAGGAAATAGCCAAATCCTGGAGTAGAAGAAAGACTTTCACTACCCAAGAAAATGGGGTAAAGTTCTCTATTATAGGATATGACCATAATTAGGGCTATTTGCAATGCTCTAACCTTCTCCAACGGACTTCATTTCCTCTATTTATTGTAATCAAAGTGTTGGGATGAGGAGAAACGAGAGAAAAGTTAGGCAGCAAACATTTATTAAGACTTTCTATGTGCTAGTCACTTTAAAAAAATCTCATTTTATCGATATAGAGTTCACATGGTTCACCATTACCAAAAGGTCATGATGAGAATGGAAGGAGATTATAGCCCTTGCAAGGCCAGCAAAAGAACTAATCAGTTAGGGATTAGTGGTCCCTGTGATGAGGAAGAATAGGATTTAGAGTTGTAAATTTGAGGGAAAGGTGAAATAACATCAGATCCTGTTCAGATAAGGGAATTTCAGGATATGAAGGTTTTGCATTTGTTAGTGATGACAAGAGCAAGAGAATGGACATTTCTATTTGAGGTGGTATGAAGGAGTGGTAATAAAAAATGATTAAATTGAAGAACTGGCAAGCTACAACACTTGGGGGAACATTAGTATGCGTGTAAAAATCAGTTAGTATTGGCTCTGAAGTTGTGTGGGATAGAAAACACTGAGACAGGCACCAAACAACTTGAGAAAGTTCAGTTTCCTGAACTTTGGTAGACAGCCACAAGAATGTTAATTGGATGGTTGACGTGAATTAGTTGAACTTCATAGGAGGAGACCACAGAGGGTGATAGTGGTAGAAGGTTAGCTTAGAAGAGAAAATGAAGCAAGAAATATACTATATATCCTACCATAATTAGTGAGCCTAGGCATTGTACAAAGTAATTTGGAAAGATAAACAGAATGTTTCTAAACTATATATCTTTGACCCAGCTGTATTGCAGAGTTCAACAAACTACATAAATGAAAAAAAGAAAAAAACTCATTTGATTCTCACAGCAAATTTGGGTGGTATTATTATCTCCATTTTACAGTTAAGGAAACTGAGGTAAATTAAATGAGTTATCCAGGGTCACACAATTACTGCTACCTACTGCTGCTGCTGTTGCTGCTGTTATCGGACTGGCTTTAAACTTCTTGATATCCATCCTAATTCTACCCACTAATTCAAGTATCTAGCTCCTCAAATATACTTCATTTAAATAAGCAACTATAATTGATCATTGAAAAAAAGGTTAAGATTCAAAATCTGTAACTGAGTTAGGTACCATGTCTCCTTACTCAGCTTTGCACATTTACTTGTAGGATCATTCCCATTTCAGCTCTCAGATTTTTCTTCTCAGGGTTGATTTTGGGAATTATCTAAGCTTTTTCTCTTTTTACCATGCTGTTTGACATGGGTCTCTTGTTTTCCTATGCTCGTGCTATAAAATGGATCTAATATTATAGTCATGTTTTTATCCTCTTCCAGATTTCATTAAAATTCTGATATCATCCAAGTTTGTTGCTGTGCTATCCATAACTAGTCATTTGCACTCATTTATTCATTTATAAACTATTTATTAAGTGTGCTTGATTTGTGTAAAGCATAAAATTGGTGGTGGGGAAGTTAGAAAAATATTTAAGATATACCACCCTTCCTTTGTAAAGCTCACAGTTATTTTAATTGAAGTTGGTGGGCCATGGGGTGGATATGATACATTATGTAAATAAGTAAATCTACATTATAAATACAGAATAATTATATTGGAGATGGGAATATAAAAAGGCTTCCATGTATCAGGAGGTTTAAAGATTATAATAACTGTATCTATAGCAAAAGTCATTTCTCTAAAGATCCAGATTTCTAGGAATACCAATCAAACAGCAAAGATAAAGCAGGAGCTAAGCAGATAGAATTATTTTTCCAGCCTGTTTCACAATTTCCATTAAGTCTGCTCTTATTTCTCTCAGGCCTTGGCCCTGAGGACAAATGATGAAGCTAATCTTTGATCAAAGTTTACTTCAAGCTAAAATTATCTATCTGCAATTATAGAAAAGCTCATGCAACTGGGCATGTCCTGCCGAGGGCAAGGTGAGAGCTTGCCCAACAGTTTAGCTATTACATAGCTAGTGGAAAAGGGTCAGAGATTTGTGAGGGAAGGATTAAAATTTACTGAACACAAGATTTCCATTAAAATCAGAAACACTTTACCTAAGCCTTGTGTATATGTGTGTGTGTGTGTGTGTGTGTGTGTGTGTGTGTGTGTGGTGTGCAATTTCTGAAGAACCTATCATTATAATATTATCCTATTATAAAACCTCACACAGAAATTTTCACCTAAGAAAATCGCAAAGTGGAAAAATAAGTCAAGTTACTCAATTGAATGGTTGAGAGATAAGATTGTTGTTACTTTAGGTCTTGGTCTGAATATCCTCATTTTATTTCTTTTGTAATTAGCTCTACAAATAGAATGTGATGGTGGTGATGATGATGATGAGGATGATGACATATTTTTAAAGAACTTTATGCATTTTAAGTTACTTTCTTTAGGGCATTACCATGAAGTAGGTATTCTAAGTATCATTACACCCATTTTATAGACAATGAAATCAAGTCACTGGGCAATCAAACTGTTTGACTAAAATCATACATCTAGGAAATATCAGAGTTGGAAATTAACACGTCTCAAAATTCCAAGTCTAGGGTTATTTTCACTATATCATATTATTGATTTAAAGAGACATTAGAGAGCATCATCTTATCTTATAGATAAGGAAACTGAGTAAAAGAATGCAATGGCTTGCTTGCTTATCTTTTTTATTTAATGCTATTTCTAAAAGTCCTCTCAGGCAAAATACTGTATCAGTTTCTTATTCTTATCATGATTTTCCTGAAAGATTTTCTAAATACTGAACTGAATCATTTCTGTGTGTTTGTGTGTGTGTGATCATAAGTATAACTTGCCCTCCTATTTGTTGCAGTATCTTCCAGGAAACTCTTCCATAACTAAACTATTAGAGCATGAATAGTGTTTTCAAATAAGAATACTGTTATAACAGGGAAATTGGTTCCTAACCAGGACGCAGAATCAAGCAAATCTTAGTTATGACCATAAATGTCATCAAAGCAAATATATAACCACCATACATTTCTGTAATCATTTAAAGTAACAAGAAACTATATTTATATAGCACTTTGTGCTTTCCACAGTACTTTCTCATACATTATCTCATTTGAACCTCATGACAACCTTTTTGGTCTTTCACATATTCACATCATGTGCCATTCTGTAAATTACTCTTTCCTGCCACTTTTGTAAACATAAAGATATATTTGGAAATGATGGCTGGCTAGAGTATATTACTGGACAAGTTTCCTTTGTCGTGTTTGTAAAGATAGAATGTAGACTTTAATTCAAATTTCATTTGAGTGCCCAGTGCTAGGAAATGTCCTTTCTTCCTAGAGAGGTAGAGACCAAAAAAAATTGGGGAAAAAAAAGTCCTTCCCCTTAAGGGTTGAAGTTTTATTTTGGAGAAAACAATGTTGATCTTCTTGAGGCAAGTCTTTATCCCTTTCTAATCAATTTCCCATATATCTGCTAAATTATTTTCCCTAAAGCTCAGGTCTGACCACATTACTCTCTTTGTAAAGAAGCTCAATTGGTTTCCTATTGCCTAAAATAAAATATAAACTCTTTGTTTGCAATTTAAACTCTTCATGGTTCTCTTCAGCTTTCCTTTCCAGGATTGTTATATATTATCTCCTTCACAGGCATTGTATATTCTAAACAAATCTACTTACTGTTTTCTATAAATGACAGGCATTTTCTCACTTTTGGACCTTTGTACATTCTTGGTAAAGTACTCCCCTTCACCTCTAGTAGAACTCAGTTTCTTTAAGGACTCCGATAATAACTTGTAAACAAGTCCTAATCTTATCTTCATATCCAACTCCAATCGAAAAAACCCTGTCCACAGGGAATTTCTTTACTTAGACTTCATAGCTAATTAGTATTAATTATGAGTTTATTTTAATCTAATTCCAACCAGTCTCTTTTAAAAAATAACATTTAACTGATACTTCTCAAGTTGGGTTTGAACATTCAGTCTGAAGATACTTCAAGTCCTTATGGTCATTGTAGATGAGAGCAAATTCTCTGTCAGTTTCTCTATGTGAAGTCTTCATATTTTACACATAGCCTTGGCTAAAAGTAGGTCTTTCTTTTATAAGGAATAGTTTTTTTCTCTTTTGTTAATTATCAGAAGTAATCAGAGAGCTATGATAACAACATAGATGAGGAAGCATGGCTTGTGATTGCCTCCATCGTGATCTTATTTGAATCTGCTTCTCCTATAATTATTTGGAGAGGCTAGACATATCAAAATGGGTCTAAGATAAAATAATATAATAAATAATAAAATATTTAAGATTCCAGAGAAACACTGTAATATTGTTGAGTTAAGTTAATGCTAACCCTAGAACCTTCTATGGGTTAAATTTCAGTCACTTCAGTTGTGATCAGTTCTCCATGACCATGTGGGGGTTTTCTTGGCAAATATTGTGAAATGAGTTGCCATTTCCTGCTCCAGCCCATTTTACTGATGAAAAAACTGAGGCAAAATAGAAGTTACATGATTTGATCAGGATTACACAACTAGGAAGCGTTTGAGACCAAATTTGAACTCTGGTCCTCCCGATTCCAGGGCCTGTCCTGTATCCACTGCACCATCTAGCTCTGGGGTCATGACATGACAATTTTGTTTAACTTGAAGGTGTAAAACAAAGACTGTTAGCTTTCCTAGTTTTGTTGAAAACGGCACCCAATGATTCAGTTCAATTCTCAGTACTGGAATGGGTTCCTCCAGGCATAATAAATGACATTTTACTTTAGTTCTACTTGAAGTCTCATAAACCATTCAAAAGAAGAGTTAGAAACAGAAAGACACTGTGGTACAGTGAAAAGAATGCTCATTCTTGAGCTAAATAATCTGTGCTCATTTCTGCCATATGGGTAAGTCATTTAATTCCTTTGTTTCCCATTTGGACTTGACCATTCTTGCTCTCTATATTTGGTCCTATCAGAGTAAGCAAGCAATCAGTTGGTGACCATTTCTTCAGTTCTTTTTAGATGCCAGGTATTGTGCATGTCCCTGAGGATATAAAGACAAAAGTGATGATGGTCCCTGTTCTTAGGGAATGTACATTCAAATATTGGGAGACCAGACACATGGGAAGAGGGGGCCAAGAAAGAGTTAAGTTTGGAATATTGCCCTTACTGGTGAGTAGAGCCATAGGGGATTGAATTGTTATACCTTTCCTGAAAAAAAAAAAAAAAAAAAAGCTGGTTTTATTATGGTTCTAGAACTGGAATTGAATGGGTATACCTATGGAATTGGATGGGTATACCTATGGAAGCTTGGTAGCTTGCCAGGAGATGGCCACATAATAAAATGAAATTTTGCTACACTCAGCCCTGAATTTAGAGATATAGATGGCCAAAGTCACTAACAATTAGGTTAGCAGGACTACTGGCCAGGAATTTCAGATCTTAGTGACCTTGAGTTGGGAAAGAAGAACGAATGGTCTTTAACTTCTGAGTTGGTAGCACTCAAGTTATGAAGTGCTGATGAAGAATTAGGGATCTGCTGGGCTGTAATCCAGTTTAGAGAAATTTTAGAATAATTTGCTGCCAGGTTCAATTTGCCTTCACATCTCCCCAAAGCTGATCCCAAGAAATAGATGTTTTGCTTTTATAAAAGTAAGTATTGTCGTTTCTATAAAGTGCTTACTGCTTATGGCTAATTGCTATAAAGCATGACAATGATTGTTTATGTCATTAAATGCCATTTAAAGTTTTATCTTGTTACTAAATTGTTCACAAAGTCTCAGCCTTCTGTTTAAAATAAATAGAGGGAGATTTAATCATGAAATCCTTAAATCTTCCCAACTTAAATAGTCCACAAATAAGAACAATGCACTTATATTTTATGATTTAAGTTATAGAAAAGAATTTAGGGGATCATTTATAAACCCATAAATTCTTTAACTATTTTTATTCCAACATTTATTCATGTATATCTACCTGTCTACATTCAGTGGTTTCCAGGAATCCTTCCAAAATAAACCTTGCTCCAGTTTAAGTAGTCTTTCACTCCATATCTTTTCATTGCTGTGTACTGTGAACAACAAAGAACTTCCGACTTACACATGGATTTTATTCCAAAAGCTCGTTTGTAAATCATTCTTTGGCATATGGACTTTATTTTCACATAGAAAACATTATATGAATAGTAGTTTAGCTTTGGTGTGCACAAAAGCCTATTTAGTTTATTAAATGTCAGAAGTCCAGTATATTTACAATGACAAATAGGAAAAAAATATTTTGCATAAGTCTTCAGTTATATTATAGATTAAATAGGTTTGGGGGAATGGAATGCAATCTGGGAGGCCAGCCACTATTAATGTATCTTTATGGGACTGCCATGGTAGAGAAGAGTACAAATCTGTCCAAGATGGGTCAGGAATGGGAATTTAGCCCAGTTGGAGGGATTTAACAGATGGATATGCTAGTTGCCTTGGCATGTACTCATACAGACCATAAATATCACAAATATAAACAGGTAATGAATCAAGTCTGGGGAGATAAGGTATGGAGAAATAAACAGGTCTAACTTTGAAGACAAGGTGCAGAATCCAGAGAGATCAGAGATTTGGCTTCAGAAGCATTGGGTTGGATGATAATCCTAAAACAGGCAATTTGAGTTTCTCTCCTTTGATAGAATAGCAGAAAATTAAAAGGAGCTTTCAGAGGTCATTTAATCTATTCCATCCAAACAGAAAGTCTTTTCTAATAAATCTGAGAAGTGATTATTTAGCTTGTGCTTATCAATGTTCATCACTGTTTTGAAATTATTGTTGTAGAAATTTTGGTAGTTCACATAGAATCATATTCTGTCTAAAGACTGCATTTTGACAAAACTGGGTTCCTTTATAAAACTATGTATTTTATTTTATGTATTTAAAAACATCATTCAGAGAAAAGGATCTCTAGGCTCCACAAAACTGCCAGAATAAGCCAGGGCATAAGAATGGGTTAAGAAGCTCTATTTTGAATGAATTAATTTGTTAATGCTCTTCCTTAAAAGCAAAGTCCTTAATGAAACAGAATACTCTACATGTGGTATGACTAGAGAAGAGGACTACAAGACTAGCATTTCCCAATCTCTAGAAGTGATAAATTGTCTTAATGCATTTTAAGATCAAGTAGGATTTTTTGGCTTCCCCATCAAAGCACTGGCTTATAGTGAGTTTACTGCTTATTAGAAGCTTCATACTGCTTCTATACATCTGCTTTCTTCTTGCCACTTGTACAGTGATTTTTTAAAAAAAAGTTGGATTTTATATGTATTATACCTGTAAAATTTAATTTTCCTAGTTTTGGTAAGTCATTCTAGTTCTTAAAGTTATTTTTCAGATGATAACTTTTATTATCCAATGTGGTGGCATTCCCTTCCAATTTTGTGTTATCTACTCATATACTTTAAGAACTATAGGAATCTACTATTCTTTTTGTATCTATCCCCTTTTATCTGAACTCATAAGTTTCTTCTGAATATTTTTATTTGTATTATTTTGTATTAAATTTTACTTGATGAAAATGTATCTGATGAAAATTTATCTTTGCTCTCTCCTATCTTGATGATCCTAATTGAGAAAGCAAGAAAGGAAACTTGTTACAAAAATAAAAATGTCTTTTTAAAAAAAATTTAAGTTGATCTTAAACATAAACAATGATCTCTTTAATTAACTAATTTTTGTTTATTATTCTATTTTGTATTATTCATTGAGTGTGAAATATTGGTTAAAATTTTGGGTACTCTGAGTTTTACTGTTTCCATTTTACAGAGGAAAAGTTTGAGAGCCATAGAAATTAAGTAACTTGGGTGTGGTTATAATAGCTAGTAAATTTCAGATGTGGGATTTGAACGCAGTTCTTCCCAACTCCTAGTCCCATACTCCATCTTCTATGACATGCTGCTTATTAAGATAATACCAGCTTTCAATTTCTGACAACATATAATATCATCTCAGCAAAAAGGGAACCCTCATCCATCCTCAAGTTATTCTAGCCATTGGTTATTCAGGAAAAATGAAAATGTCATGGAACATATAAAATTTGAATTATATGAAAATATCTACCTTCTATGTGATCAGATATTTGGTAGCTTTTGGTTGTGCAAAAAGAAAAGGAAGAGTCTTTACCTCAAGAAGCCTGGAGTTTATTGGGGTACAAGGCATATAAGACAAATAAGTAAATAGCTAGTAGGAGGGAGAGAACACTAATAATAAGGGGGATTGAGAAAGGATTACATGGGAAATTGTGAAGAAAGCTCATGATTTTGCAAGGCAAAGGTGAGAAGAGAGTGAATTCCAGGTATGGCAGAATATGTGGGCAAGGGCAGAGAATTGCAAATTTGAGCCTAGAGATGAGTTAGATCAATCTGGGTGGAACAGTATGGAATCCTGGAACAAGATGAAATAGGATGCACAAAGAAGAAGGAGTCCTTTAAATCTTTTGTATCATTTTTGCTATCCTTTCCATAGCCTCCTGCCTCTAAATAATACAAGCTGTGCTATACATAAGGGACTCAATTAACATTATCACTATATGGCACTGTGATAATGCTAGTCCCTTAATAGTGTAAGTCACATGCCTCTGCTATCTCTCCTGCACCTGAACACAGAAAATAAAGAGCTCATAAATTTCCCTGTAAAGCTCTGATTCTTAACATGTCACCTTATTCACTATTCCACAGCAGCTGTATAGTCAATAAACATTTATGTCTTTCTTCTTAACTTTAAGAATCATTGGTCTAGATTTAGTTACCCTGAATTACATTTGCCATCTGCTAGCCTGGGCACTCAAGTGAGTCAACTTCTACATATGACTATGTCATCCTTCCTTATTTTGGGTTCTTGAATGATGCATCATACTGAAAGTATCATGTAAATCCACGAGTTTAATGTCTATATATGAGTAGTATTCTAATTAGCATCTAACCACTGTTTGGCAAATGGTAAAATTTCCTGTGCTTTTGCTCTTCTGTTTTCAAAGTCTGCAGTTTGAAAACCAAAAGATTTAAGTTTTGCGCATTTTTACAAAGTAGGTTAATGTGCAATTATATGCTAAATTTGAGCTTCGAGTCTCTAGGCTAATAATGAGTATAGTAAGTCAAGCGATCTTTTAAATAACAACAGTAGAAATAACTGTCATTTTATCCAGCATTTTAAAGTTCACAAAGCACTTAGTTCATAATAACTCTGGGAAGTAAAGAGTATAATAAATATTAGCACATCCTTCCTCACTCTCTTCCTTTTTATGTTGGAATGGATTTTATCATCTCATCAATTTGGAGGTTTTTTCCAGTGGCAGAGGTCATAACGCACCTATGACTGTCTTTCCTCTGTACTTCAAGCCTATATGCTTCCATAAATTCACCAGAGCAGGTTCACCCACTGTGATGGAGACCTTCTTCACTTTCTCTTGGAATTATGAGACCTATAGAGCATCCTGGCAGTCTACTTTGCTTCAAATGCAATTTTTCTCTTCCTAGCATGCATGTCCTGGGTGCCATCTTTTATTCTTATTCCTCTTTGGAGAATTTAGATATATTAACAAATAGAACTTGCTCATCAGGATATGTATCTGGGACAGACAATGTAGCTGGATAGTGAGTTGGGCCTAGAGTTGAGCAGGAGAATAGATTAACTTGCTTTTGGAAAATTTCAAAATCCATTTGATTACCCCCAATATTTCCTTAAAGAGAAAGGTCATTTTTGGTGAGGTAATTGGGGTTTACAGCTAGTAAGTCTTAAATATCTAACACTGGATTGGAACTTAGGTCTTCCTGACTTCAGGATCAATATTCTATCCACTGTGCTATCTAGCTGCCCGCATTTTTTCCTTTAATACGAACATTCTTCTGGTTTTGTTATATCAAACCAAGATATAGAATACAGACAATTCTGAAGAATTAAAAATAAATATCCCATGGAGTACATTTGGAGGAGCAAATGATGAGTATAAATAAGCTTCAGTCCATAACTCAGCAATTCCCCATTTTAAAGAAAAGAAAAATAGACAGGGACAGGTACAAAGACTTCTGTTCTCTCAGTCAGGGTCAGAAATGGTATTTGATTCCCATTTTTTGATACCAAAATTTATCATTATGTTGAATCTTACTGCCTATTAATTATATGATTCCTCTTCTCTTGCAAATATGTACAAATTGCACTGAAAAAAATTCATTTACTTGAAAAATATGCATGAGATTAGATGAAATAGCATTCTCCTCCTCCTTCCTATATTGCCATTTTAGTGACACTAATGGAAAAATAACTTTTCTATTTGGGTAATGTGTTAAATTTGTACTTCCTTTGGGGTCTGCAAAGAAAACCCAGGCCTGTTAAAGGAATGGCTTGTAGTGACTTTTAAAGTAAGTAAGATAGGAGAGAATATCATGAAATGGAAAGTGTTATATACTGAGACCTCTATATTCTACTTCTGTTTTTTCCAGTAGTTGCCTATATGACTTTGGACAAGTCATTTATTTTCCTTGTTCCTCGGTTTCATCATTCTTGAAATGAGTATATTGAAAACCTAGAGTTCTAGTATCTCTTACATCCTTTCTGGCTTTGATTTCCAGCATCTTTGTTAGTTGTCTGTTGAAGTGAAATCTTCAGTCATTTTTTTCAAGTCACTGAAAATCTTTATATGAGCTCAGGGAGTGAAGATGGGAAGGTCTTTGGGAAAATGTGCTGTGAAAATGAATTATATGTGAAAAGTTCCTAGTCCTATTATATGTTCCCTTACATACTATTTCAGAGTAAATTTCAACATTATACAGAATTTTGTTAATAGATATTAAGTTCTAGCTCTATTTTGGTGTTTTACAACAAAGCTGATAGAAATAAAGTGAATTTGTTGTTTCCTCTCTCTGCTGAGAAATCCATCTATAAAAACCAGCATGACTATTTTTTTCCAATTACATGTAAAGATAGTTTTCAATTCATTTTTATAAGACTTTGTATTCTAAATTTTTCTTCCTTTCTCTGTTACCTCTCCTTTGCCCAAAACAGCAAGCAATCTGACATAGGTTAAACATGTGCAATCCTTTTAAACATATTTCCACATTTGTCATGTTGTGCAAGAAAAAGTAGACCAAAAGGGGAAAAAAAGCTATGCATGAGAAAGAAAAAGCAAGCAAATAAAAAAGATGAAAATATTATGCTTCACTCTATGTTCAGTCTCCATAGTTCTGTCTCTGGATGCAGATGGCATTTCCCATTCCAAATCTATTGGAATTGCCTTGAATCACCTCACTGTTGAAAAGAGTCAAGTCTGTCACAGCTGTCACAGTTGATTATCACATAATTTTGTTGTTGCTGTTTACAATGTGCTTTTGATTCTACTCACTTCACATAGCATCAGTTCATATAAGTCTTTCTAGGTTTTTCTGACATCCAGGTTTTACTGATCCTTTCTTAGAGAACAATAATATAACTTATTCAGCCATTTCTCAACTGATATGCATCCACTCAAGTTCCAGTTCCTTGATACTAAAAAAATCACTGCTACAAACATTCTTGCACATAAGGTTCTTTCCCATCTTTTATGCTCTCTATAGGGTACAGATCCAGGAATGACACTGCTGGATCAGAGGGTATGCACAGTTTTATAGTCCTTTCAGAAGAGTTCCAAATTGTTCTCCAGAATGATGGGATTATTTCACAACTCTACCAACAATGCATTAAGTTTTCCTTCATCCTCTCCAATATTTATCATTATCTTTTCTTGTCATTTTAGCTAAACTAAGAGGTGTGAAATGGCATCTCAGAGTTGTCTTAATTTGCATTTCTTTTATCAACAATTATTTAGAGCATTTTTTAATATATCTCTAATTGGATTTAATTTCTTCATCTGACAATTGTCTATTCATATCCTTTTCCATTTATCAATTGGAAAATCAACATTCATTTTTCTAATAATTTTTTTCTCTCTCCCTTCCTTTCCCCACTCACTCCCCAAGACAGCAAGCAATCTGATACAAGTTATATATGTACAATCATATTAGCATATTTGCATTTGTCATAATTGTGAAAAAAATCAGAATGGGGGGAGCACAAGAAAAAAAGGCAAACAAAAAAGTAAAATAGTATGCTCTGATCCTCATTTAGTCAAATAGTATATGTAATTTAACTACCCTTTGGCCATAATTCCAAATTGATCTCCAGAATGACTAGAATAGTTTACAACTCCACCAACAATGCAAAACTGTCTGTTTTGCTACCTCCCCTTCCACATTTATCATTATGTTTTCCCATCATCTTAGATAGTCTGAAGGGTGTAAGGTGGTACTTCACAGTTGTTTTAAATTTGCATTTCTCTAATCAATAGTGATTTAGAGCATTTTTATATGACTATAGATGACTTTGATTTCTTTACCTGAAAATTGTCTGTTCATATCTTTTGACTCTTTATTGATTGGGGAATAACTTGTATTCCTCTAAACCAAACTTAGTTCTCTTTATATTTTAGAAACGAGGCCTTTATCAGAAACACTGACCATAAAAATTGTTTTCTATTTTTCTGCTTGTTCTAATCTTGGCTGCATTGCTTTTGTTTGTGCAAAAAACTTTTTAACTTAATGTAATCAAAATTATCCACTTTACATTTTATAATATTCTTTATTTCTTATTTGGTCATAAAGTACTCCCTTCTCCAAAGATATAATAGATAAACTATCTCTTGCTCCCCTAATTTGCTTATATTATCATCTTTGATGTTTAAATCACAGATCCATTTCAACCATATCTTGGTATAGGGTGTGAGATGTTGGTCTATGTTTAGTTTCTACCATACTATTTTCCAGTTTTTTTCCAACAAAAATAGTGAGTTATTATTCTAAACTCCAAGTGAATTCTTATTCTTAATCCAAAATTCCAGTTGTTATGTCCAAATTATTAGATTACTGTAGTCACTGACTATTGTGTCTTGTGTACCTAACTTATTACATTGATCCACCAATTTATTAGTACCAAACGGATAACTAGCATGACCCTTTAAAAACTTTTTTTGACCAATGCAGACCACATCTTTCTTTCAGAGTCATAACTAATATAACTCAGGAGCTATATGGCCCTTTGTCCTAGAGTGCCAGTTGTCTGTTTTCTTTCTATAATGATCATTTTTCCAACCTGTTCTAATGTTCTCTTCATTGTTACCCCTCCTGTCATTTCTTCCAGGCTTTTATTGCTTGATAACTTTTAGGTAAATCCCACTTGCACCAGAACCAAAAAGGTATGAAGGTCAGAATAGAACTCCTCCTGGAGGCAAAGGGAGGATCTGCATCTGTGATCAAAACGTTTTCTGAACCACTACCACATTAACAATGCTTGCACTTGATGAAAATGTTTTGAGTTATTGTCTTCTTTATTGCCATGCAGTAGGTTGAGAGGCACATGGGATATAAGATATCATTTTATGTATTTTTTAATTTTTATAAGACATTTGACCCAGTAAAAAAAATAGCTTTGAAAGTTCTCTTCAAGCAAGATAGCTCTCACACATGTTAAAATAAAATAAAATAAAAAATGAACTAAAATAAATGCAACCACAGAGATAAAAGGGTTCAGTCATTGGCTTTACATTCATATCAGCAAAATTATAAGGGAAGAGACATTCTTATCAACAGTGTTGCTAGTAACGTGGAAGGATTCCTATCAAGATAACCTCTCCAAAAAGGAATTCCTTGAAATCCTCCAAATGTTCCTCTTCCCAGATTACATTGCATCAATTATATTAGAGGAAGAGTTATGTGGCACAGTGGATAAGTGCTGGGCCTGGAATCAGATGGATAGACTTAGCTTCCTGATTTCAAATCTGGCTTCTAATACCCACCAGTTTTATCACCCTGAGCAAATCATTTAACTCTATTGCCTCATTTTCCTCCTCTATAAAATGAGCTGAAGAAGGAAATGTCAAACGATTCTGGTATATCTACCAGGAAAATGCCAGAAAACTTCACAATGAGTTGGAAATGACCCAAACAACCACAAAAATTAGCCTTGTAATGCTAATAAGGTTTTTAATGAAATATATAGCAATATGAAAAACATTGGGGCAATTAGCCAACAAAGAAAGCAAAATAAACCAAAGATATGTATAGTTATTTTGATTGGATCTGGAATTATATCAATTATAGGAAGCATCCACCCAAGGAAGAATTCCCCTCAAATAATACAGATTGCTACATTTTTTGCAATTTAGTCTTAAGAATTTGCCTGGATCACTGATAATTTAAGGGTCTTGTCTAGGATCCCCAAACCATTCTGTTGCAGGGAACCCTGGTCGTCTTGAATTTGAGGTTAGCTCTGTAGTGTACAACATTGCCAGGCTTCTCTTTATATATTCTATATGAAGATGGCATAGTAGATAGAGACTAGGGCTGGAATCAGGAAGATTTGACTTCAAATGTGGCCTCAAACACTTTCTAGCTGTGGGGCCTTGGACAAGTCATTTAAACCTGTTGCCTCAGTTTCCTTATCTGTACAATGAACTGGAGAAGGAAATGGCAAAACATTCCAATATTTTTGTCAAGAAAATCCCCAACATTTAGAGATTTTGAGATTTTGACATTTCCCTGGTAATGCTATATACTTGTGAATCTTGGAATACAACAATATTGGAAGAAACAAAAGTATAAGAAACCCAAATGAAATGGAAAAATACATGTTCTCAGTGTGCACCAAGAAGTAGACTGAATATATATTCTTCTTAATGGATATCAGTTGAAATGGGTGATAGAATCCTAAATTTAGATAGGGCAGCTTTCCTTCACAGTTTTAAAGATTGAAAGTTATGGAAGACTTCAGAAGCCATTTAGTCTAATCCCCTGGTTTCAGCTGAGATGTAACAAAAAAGAGACAGAGAGAGTGCCAATGATACCCCAAGATATTTTTTAAATTGAAATTGATCCTTTATTAATTATTTCTTGGAAAGATGGACAGTAATTACTAATAATAAGATATAGAAGTTTACAGTTTGCATTTATGGAAGGAGCAAAATATACATTTGCAATAAGGGATATAATTTGCTCTTTAGTAATAATTTTGTCTATGTATTATCTCTATATTGTTTCATGTGATAAGGAAATCTGTCGCATGATACTTAAGAAATTCCATCTTTCAGACTCTTATTAGACTCTCTTTAGACAACTCAGAATTTTTGCAGTCTTGTAATATCACTATGTATAAAAAAAGAAAGACAAATATTAATCCTGTAATTTTTATATAAAATGCCAAAAAAGCCTAAAATAATTTTCTTAAATGCTGCCTTTAGAGAATATGCCTTTTTTTATTTTCTAGGGAAGATATATTTAGGCAACCATATAAATAATGGCAGAGAAGAATACTGTCTCATTTAAAAAAAAAAACAAATATTGTGTTGGTTAATAAGCTGGCTCAATGATAATAAATATGTTCACAATTTTGAGTATATGTGTATATGTGTACTTTTGTGACTTTTTAATCTAATGAAATATATGTATATTTACATACATATATTTGTACATGTATATATGAAAATTCTACCAGGAATGATTTAATTTTAGTTGCCCTATGTCTTCATAAAAGAATGTCTTCTTTTATGTTTGTATATGAATTAAAATTGAGACAGGATCACAGATTATAGTTCCCTTGAATTTGTTAATTCTTATCTCTAGAGGTTTTTCTTTTCCTAAAAAGTTATTTCTAGATAATTATTATCACTAAGGAACTTAATCTGTCAGACTCTCTTGCTAATATTCTTCACAATGGGGGCTGCTTCAGTAAATAGAAACTAAGTTAATCAGAAAAATTAAATACTAGGAGAGGTTGATTATTTGGGGATTTTCTTCCAGGGTGACAAATGTTATCTCTATCATGGGCAAAAATCTTTTATTTAGCATACAGAAAAAAATAGGACTCAATATGGTAAAATCTTGATAGTGAGCCCTCACTTTGAGTTTGTTTAAGGAAATCAATTGTTGCTGTTCACTGTACTTTTTAAATGGATGGGGCTGACAGTGAGACTAGTGAGCATCAACATAAAAGGAATGTCCATTGCACATTTTTATCTAATTAATGTAAAATCTACCTGTTATTTTCAATAGGATGTTTTGTATTACATCAAGCATTTCATATAAAAATGGTTGATCAACACAAGAAAGGCTTTCTTCTCTCAAGTTAGCTTGTTAAAACTAAGAGTTAAATCCCCTTAGGGTTACTGCTAACAGAAAATGAAAGGTCTCAGTAATGAGAGAAAAGAAAAAGATACATAAAAATGATTACCAGAAAATTTTAAGCATTTTACCTTAGGATTTAGTGTGATTTTCAATAGAATATTTATATTTTAACACATGAATTAATGGGTGCTAAAATAATTATTCTCTTCAGACATGCCACTGAAAAAATTTAGAACTATCTCCATAATTTGGGGGTAGGATCCCTTCTCATATGCAGAGGGAATGTTTTCACTTATCAAAAATTTTCATTATTTTTCTTATGAAATTATTATTATTTTACAATATAAACACCTTGACAAGATTTAATAACACTGATTTCTATAAATACTTTGTGATTTATAGCCTAGAATCTGGCCAATTAGAATTCTTTCCAATTTTAAGTTGAATTTCCTAATCAACAATCCTTAGAATCATTCAGTTTATTTTCATTATACTTTTTAAGCTCTTTTTAGTTTTTTAAAAGCTCTTATGTTTTACTATTCAAAATATTACTTATATTTTATTATTCCTGAGTAAGAAGATCTAAGTAATTCTACCATTCCAAACAATCTCTTATGATTGCTTTTCTTACAAAGCATTTCTAAACATAAACCAAGTTTTATGAAGCTTGAGTCCATAGAGTTGTCTGGTGAAGTATAACTCAGAAGACTGCAGTTCATATAAATGTTATATGTGAGTGCTTAAATGCATTTTGGTGGTGATGATAGATTTTGATGGAGAAAGGATTGGAGGAGGGGAATGGGATGTCAGGGAAATGGCAATAATGGTACAGATTATTTTAAACAAAAATGTGTTTGATAAAATCTAATAATTCTATTCTTAGTATGGTTATGGAACTTTTAAAAATGGCCACGCATTACAGTCAACTTTAGATACATCCAGATTTCAATTAGTTTCTCATTTCTGTTCGAAATACAGACTGTCAACACTCTTTTGCAGTGAATAAAAAGTCTTTATGATATTGAGATGAACTGCAGTTAATTGATATACAGAAAATATGTAGTTTTCATTGTGGAGAGGGAGGAAGGAAGATTATCTTATACCAGAATTGATACAAATCCATCCACTAATTTTGGCATTATTATAAACAAAATTACCAAC
This sequence comes from Sarcophilus harrisii, assembly GCF_902635505.1. Classification (NCBI taxonomy): domain Eukaryota; kingdom Metazoa; phylum Chordata; class Mammalia; order Dasyuromorphia; family Dasyuridae; genus Sarcophilus; species Sarcophilus harrisii. Next base: position 197,337,440 of record NC_045430.1, read on the forward strand.
CTCATAGTGGAATAAAATATGAATAACTATGTTTTTTCTTCCTAGAAAAAGATAATATTTCTTTGGAAAAATAAATATCATATTATTTTAGAGGTAGATGAGCTCCCATTGTTTATAGTTTCCTTTTCATAGTCATCCTTGATTTGTCATCCATCTTTGAGCTAGAATGGGGAACATAAAAATAATCAACACTTTCTACCACCTGCAGAACATCATCTGAATTTTTACTTCATTTCCTTAGCTTTTTGTGTTCCCTGCAGAGGATCCATCTGCTTCCCATGCCTTATTTCCCTACATGTGATTACAGCCACTTAGACCACCTGAGTTGCATACATAGATGGTATTATGGAGTACCTAGAGACTTAAACAGCCTGACAGAGTGAGATGGAAGCACAGAGCCATTCTAATGTCAGAAGCAGGGCAACCTAGAGATGTTCTTGGTAGATTTATTTTGAGTGGAAGAATCTGGCAACAAACAGCTAACAAATTAAATCCTGTCAGGAGCATTATGAAGTATTAAAATGATTTTTAAGAATGACAAAAATATTTCTTATGTTACAGATCCATATGCTTAATTTAGAAAAGACATTTGAATATTTTTGTCAAATTTACAAATAATTTTTAAAGTTACATTTTCTTTTCTTTGTACATTGGATGTGTTCCTAAAAGGGCAGCCCTTTGGCAGAGTGGATAGAGTACCAGACCTGGAGTCAGGAAGACCTGAGTTCAAATGTACCCTTTGACACTGATGAATTGTATGACCCTGGGCATGTCAGTAACTCTTGTTCACCTCACTTTTTTTCTTTAAAATGAGCTAGGGAAAGAAATGATAAATCACTCCCATATCCCTATCAAAAAAAACCCTCAAATGTGGTCACAGATAGTCAGACAATGAAATGACTAAACAACAATAAAAATTCTCCTAAAATGCATTTAAAATTATTTTTTTAGGAAATCAAATCATATCTTGAATATTGTTTCTCTACTATTGTTTTAAAGTAGTTAAATCTTATCAGCCCATTTGCCATTTCCCATACATGACATTCAATCCCCCATTTCTATGCCTTCCCTACTACCAATTTTCCTCCCATAACTAAGAGTTCTCTTATTTCTTCTACCTATTAGATTCTCTAGATTTCTTTAATTCTTAACTAAACTTCCACATTCTGCATTTAGATTTTTCTGATCCTACAATTGCTAGTAACGTCTGCACCTTCCTGAAAATTATTTTTCTATATTTGATTTACATGTTCTTTTCTGCATGCATGTTGTTTCCCCTAATATAATCTGGAGAACTAGGACTCTTTTGTTTCGCTCTTTTTATATCCTCAGCATCTATCAGGGTGTCTGGCACATAGTGGCCCAATATATTTGTGTTTAAAAATGAGTGAATGAAAATTATTCCTTTAATAAAATAAATAATTTACTTATAAAGTGGATAAAAATCCTTTATCAATCCAACATTTATAAAGTTAGGTTTTTATTGCTCAGGTTTGCTTATATTAAAGTCCATTTATATTTGCTAACACCCAGCCTGAATCAAGATCAATCCATCAGTCATTTCTTATCACAGCAATCAAAGTTATGACAAAGTTTGTGTGTATGATGACCCTAAGGAAGAATTCACCTGAGGATAAGTAATGTATTATTTTTAACATTTTGTTTCTGGGTGATTTCAGTAAGCTTCCTGAAGAAGAACCAAGAGGAAACTACAAGCTTCTGAATGTGATTATATTCGCTTAAATTTAAAAGTTTAAATATACATAATTATGTTTTAAAATATGTAATGAAATATACATATAACATATAGAGCCCTTCAAGGGAATTGTTAGTTTATAATGGCACTATATAATGTAACATGGAACAAATATTTTGAACAAATCTTCTAAGACAAAAGGAAGAAGGAAGAGTCTTTGAAGCAAAAATCTGCAATGTCACTCAGAGAATAGAAAATTGTGGGCTGGAAGCTATTTCTAACAGGAAGGAAATATAGTTGCCCTATGTAAGTTAATGGAACCTTAATTCACCTAAAGGCAAACCTCAATGTTAGAACATAAATGACACTTCGATTACTGTCAGAATTCTGTCAGAAGATAAGAGGAGAGAGTTAAGTAACACAGCTGCTGGTTTTGTTTGTTTTTTATATGGCCAGGGAGCCAAGGGAAATTCAAGTTGAATTGAGAAGAGATGCAAGATGCCACCAGAAATAGTACATAAATGGTGTTATTAATGCAATTGATGCTAATAAGGGATTGTCTCTGTTTCCTTAGAGCCAGACAGGGTTTTATAAGGCATGTTTAATTCATATTAAAGGAGGCTCTAAATGAAACTCCTAGGTTCGGGGGAAAGAAAGAAAAGGAATTAAGGCAAAGGACTTCTCTCAATCTTAGTTACAAATAAGAGTGGATGCAGCTGGATATCAATTGCTGAGGATGCTTGCTGCAATTGGACTTATCAGCCATATAGTCAGTTCACAGGGTTCTGGTGGTCTTCAGAGTTTGACTGAAAAAAAGAGGTGGTGATGGGGAAATAATAACTCTTCAAAAAGTCTTGCAACACCTAGTTTATTTATTTATTTATTTTTATTTAATAGCCTTTTATTTACAGGTTATATGCATGGGTAACTTTACAGCATTAACAATTGCCAAACCTCTTGTTCCAATTTTTCACCTCTTACCCCCCACCCCCTCCCCTAGATGGCAGGATGACCAGTAGATGTTAAATACATTAAAATATAAATTAGATACACAATAAGTATACATGACCAAAACATTATTTTGCTGTATAAAAAGAATCAGACCTGAAATATTGTACAATTAGCTTGTGAAGGAAATAAAAAATGCAGGTGGGCATAAATATAGGGATTGGGAATTCAATGTAATGGTTTTTAGTCATCTCCCAGAGTTCTTTCTCTGGGCGTAGCTGGTTCAGTTCATTACTGCTCCATTGGAAATGATTTGGTTGATCTCGTTGCTGAGGATGGCCAGGTCCATCAGAACTGGTCATCATATAGTATTGTTGTTGAAGTATATAATGATCTCCTGGTCCTGCTCATTTCACTCAGCATCAGTTCATGTAAGTCTCTCCAGGCCTTTCTGAAATCATCCTGTTGGTCATTTCTTACAGAACAGTAATATTCCATAATATTCATATACCACAATTTATTCAGCCATTCTCCAACTGATGGGCATCCACTCAGTTTCCAGTTTCTAGCCACTACAAAAAGGGCTGCCACAAACATTCGTGCACATACAGGTCCCTTTTCCTTCTTTATAATCTCTTTGGGATATAAGCCAAGTAGTAACACTGCTGGATCAAAGGGTATGCACAGTTTGATAACTTTTTGAGCATAATTCCAAACTACTCTCCAAAATGGTTGGATTTGTTCACAACTCCACCAACAATGCATCAATGTCCCAGTTTTCCCGCATCCCCTCCAACAATCATCATTATTTTTTCCTATCATCTTAGCCAATCTGACAGGTGGCAACACCTAGTTTAAAAAAAAAAAAAAAAGATTTTCATCTTTCCTTAGGATCATGGATAGATCTAGAACTGGAAAAGACTTCAAAGATCATTTCTTTCAAACCTTTCACCACTATAGTTTCACAGCTGAAGAAAATTGAGGTCCAGAGAACTAATTATATGGATAATAAGGTCCTTTGATAACTAAGCATAGTGCATAAAGCATTGAGCCTGGAGCCAGGCTCATTTGTAAAATGGAGATAACCCCCTACTTTCAAGAGCTGTTGTGAGACTCAAATGAGATAATAATTGTAAAGTACTTAGCAGGATATGTGGCTCACAGTATATATAAATGTTAGCTTAATAGTAGTAGTAGCAGCAGCAGTAATAGTAGTAATAGTAACAGCAGCAGCAGTTATAGTATTAGTAGCAGCAGCAGCACAAACGGCAGCAACTTTTTCAGATCATATTTAATTCTGGGTCCTTTGATTCAAACCTCAGAGACCTTTCTCTTTTTCCATGCTTTCTCTTCCTAATTACTGCTTCAGCTATTTCAGTTCTTGTCACTTATACAAAAGACTACTTCATGGGACACTAATACATTGTTGGTGGAGTTGTGAAATGATCCAACCACTCTGGAGAGCAATTTGAAACTATGCCCAAAGCGTTATCATACTGTGTATACCTTTGACCCAGCAGTGCCTTTATTGAGTCTGTATCCCAAGGAAAAATCATAAATGAGAGAAAAAGGACCCACATGTGCAAACATGTTTGTAGCAGCTCTTTTGTGGTAGCAAAGAATTGGAAAAGTAATGGATGCCGATCATCCATTTGGGGAATGGCTGAATAAGCTGTGGTACATGAAGAAAATGGAATATTATTGTTCTATAAAAATGATGAACAAGCGGATTACAGAAAGACCTAGAAAGATTTACATGAACTGATACTGAGAGAAACAAGCAGAACCAGGAATACACAATAATAAGAATGTGCAATGATTATCTATGAAAGGCTTGGTTCTTCTCAGTAGTTCAGTGATCCAAAGCAATCCCAATAGACTTTGAACAGAAAATGCCATCTGCATCCAGAGAAAAGAACTAAAGAGACTGGCTGTAAATCAATACATGTTATGTCCACTTCTTTTTTCTATTTTTTGTGTCTCCCATAGTTTTTCCCTTTTGCTCTGATTTTTCTCTCCCATTATAATACATAAAAATATGTATTAAAAGTAAACTAATAACAAACATCAGTTCATCCCTTTGTTTATTGGTTATGATTTTATGAAGATAAGGAATTTGCACATATATGTATGTATCCAAATATGTATGTGTATACCTATACATACATATGTATGTATGGGGTTATGATGTACTAAATAAGGGCAGTAAATACTGGGTTCCTATCGGTTAATAAAAACAGGTTAATGTAGGTTAATAAAAAACAGTCCTGGAATGGATGATTTCAAAAGAGTATGGCTTTAAAAGTGCTTAGAAAGAGTTTAAATATAGAGTTAAGAAACTAGGTAGGAAAAGTGATAAGTATACAGTATTAGACATGTTTAATGGTTTTCTTGGAAATGTTCCATTAGCAAAGCTCCAAGCTACTTTGAAGACAACAAAGTTAATATGGAGTGATTTTCTTTTATTTTCATATATTTTTCTTTGGTAGATATTTCTTCTTCATTTTATATATTAATTAGCATTCCAGATGTCTAGTGGATTCATTTATTTTTTCTTGCCATTTACTTGTTACTTTCTACCACATATGATGACAAGTTTACAAACACCTTATGCTTTGCTTATAAACAAGAATATTGTGTCTTTAATTTAGGAAATATGTCTATTTGTTTCACCCTAATCAAGAAGTGGCCAGGTTTAGGCTGTTCATTTTCAGTTACCTAAACTGCTGCTATATACTAACACCTGGTGGCAGTGAAACCAAGGAGGTATAATGAAATTCAGAGCTTCTCATTTGCAAAAGCTCAGATAAGAATTGTCAGAAACTTTTAAACAAATTTAAAAGTTGTTTTTTATGATGTTGAAGCTTCTGTTGCTGATCAAGTCCAAGACTATTAAAATTATATCTAAGAGAAGGTATAATCTCATACATAGTGAATATCACCTGAATATATATGTGCATAAATGGCTATCTTTTACATCTACCTAGCAAGTCAAAAGAGAATGTTTTGAGTTTGAATTCTTTCTGAGGCATTTAATATCTTTGTAACCTAGGGCAAGTCCCTTAAATTCTTTCAGTCTCAGTTTCTTCATTTTTAATTTGGGAAGGATGGCACCTATTAGTTAACTAGCATTGCTTAAGCATTAGACAGATACCTTGTTAGGCACTGAGAATGAGAAGATAAAAATAAAAGGTTTTGCCTTCAAGGATCTTAATAAATGAGTAAGCATTTATTAATCACCAACTTTGGGCCAGATACTATGTTAGATGCTGGGAATAGGATGAGAAGCAAAAGACAGTGCCTGTCCTCAAGGAGCTTGCAGTCTACTGGAGAACAAATCACTACATATGAATAAACTATAGACAAGATAAATGGAAAGCAGCAAAGGCAAGGTATTGGGATTCAGAGAAACTAAGGAAAGTCTTCCTTAGCTTGAACTTGAAGGAAGCAAGGAGATGGAGATAAGGATAGAGGGAATTCCAGGCATGAGGGACATAAAATGACTAAAGTCTAAAGGTAGAGTGTCTTGTTCAGGGAACTTCAAGGAAATTGGATTGAAGAATATTTGGTGATGTGTAAGATAATTAAAAGACTGGAAAGGTGTGAAAGTGACAGGGGTTTTGAATTCCAAACGATTTTCTATTAGATTCTATAGATAATAAGGAGCCTTTTAAAGTTTTAAAGTAAACAAATGACATGATTGGACAGATCCTTCAGAAAAGTTACATTGGTGGCTGAATGGAGGATGGCCAATCTATTAAGGAAGATAACATGTAAATGGATTAGTATATACAGAATAAAAAAGAGACAGTTTGGAGGAGCAAGAGTACTAGTAGCTAAGAGAATCAGTAACTCCTTTCTGTGGAAGGTACTGATTAATCTGAGTTTTAAAGAAAATAAATTCTAAGACATAGGTATGGTGAGAGACTGTATTCCAGATATTCTAGGGAATAGCTAGTAAAAAGGCATGGATGTGAGAGTAAGTGTCATGTGTGATGAAGAACAAGAAGGTCAGTGGAAAAGAAAAATATAAAACACAACTAGAAAATTAGGCTGGTGAATGGTTTTAAGGACTTTATAGGTCAAAAATAGAAGAATTTGAAATAGATCATATAGGTAGTAGGCAGTACATTGAAAGACATTGAGTAATATGGCAACACCTATACATAGGGACAGGTATTCGTATATTTAAAATTTATATGCATTATACTATGTTATGGAACTACTTGTTTTATCCCATAAATTAAAAATAAAATAAATTTAAAAGAAGAGATTCCTAAGAATTACTATCATATGAATAAGGAGCAGTGAGTGGGCAAAGAGGCAGCCTGTGTCTTTGCAGAGGGGGAGAAAACCCCTAATAGAGCTTCCTAAAAGTAGGTTGTATTGCTAGGGATTCCACTGGTTGGAATCTTCTTATGCTCATGACCCCACATGAGGAAAAGTTGTATAATAACTGGAAAGCTGCTCTCAAAGCCAAGAAAGCCTGGATTCTTGTTTTGCCTTTTTTACCTAGTGACCCTGAGCAAGTCCATTCATTTTTCACTACTCTAGACAACTCTCTAAGACTCTAAATTGTGGAGAAGTTGACAGCTGGTTCATGGAATTTCCCACATAAAAGTTCCCTACCATGGTTTTGTCTCTTCCTCTAACCCCATTTAATCACAGATCTAAGCTCCAGAAGGGACAATGAAGGTCTTCTAGTCCATCTCCCCCTCTCATTTTTACAGATGAGGAAACTGCAAAGCCCAGATATGTTAAATGACTAATTCAGAAATACAAAGTAAGAAATGTTAGAGACAACATCAGAACCTAGTTCTCTTTACTCTGGACTCAGTGCCTTTTCTAAATACGTCGACATTATAGATGAGACTATTTCTAGAGTACAGGTTGGCGTCTAGTACATGACATCTGAATAGTCATGACATATTCTTTAATTCTTTGAAAATTCAGTAGGAAATTCAGAAATGGCCAGAGGTCAAATTATCCTCCAAAATCTTGACTCCCCTAGTGACATTATGCATCTGAATGTACTCTTCCTGGATATGCCATTTAAAAATCTTTCATTATATCTCATTTTTACTTGAAAGTTTACTCTATCCATATTTTCAAATCAGTCAGACATTAGGAATTCATAGCCAAGACCTTATCCTTTTTCAGCAGGTTCTACTGACAACAGGGAATTGCCCTAGGGGTCCAGAGTCCATGGAGAGCAAACTAACACATACTGGGCTAAAGCAATACCTAGTACACATTAAAACCTGACTGGGATGTACTAGAGACACTAGCACATGAACTTGTAGCAACAATCTTATGGATATCTCACAGCTCATTGCTTCCTATTTCCATGACTATTTCTTTCACTGAGACCTATAGCTCCAAATACTTGTAATTTTGTAAGCTCCTACTTGATCTCTAATCTCTCACGCTTTTCACTTAGAACTGTCTCTTCCTCTTTGGCTTCCTGATCAGAAGAAGGGCTTTCACTTCAAGGCAAAAGAAATTCTCATCAGACCCTAATGGTCTATCTCTCCCCCAACATGCTGGGTTCTCTCTGTTTAATGGCCTCTCTAGTGGTGACATCAGAGGGATTTTATAGAGTACCCTATCAATAGCCCTTAATATGGCATATATTGTATTTAAAAGTGCCTATTATGCTGCTTTGCACATGAAGTACTATTGTTCAATGAGCAAATGAATAAAGTCAATCTTAAGTACTCTGAATTTAACAAGGGGTAGAAACTCAACCTTAATTTACTCTATTGTTGAGTTTTAGTCTTGATAGGCCACTGAGACAACCCAGGTCAGGGATTATGCAGCATCCCATCTGTGAACTATAAGATAAATTTATGCTCTTTAGAAACACATTGTCAGCCTGAATTACATATGCGTTAGCAGCCAAATGTTTTAACAGCTTCTTGGCATTAGTCTCAAAAAAGCTTGTTTCCTTTGCATCTTACTGGATAATTATTTTTCTCAGACAGTATAAAACAAAGATCTTTTTATTGCCAACCCATCAAATTTCATTAAGTTCTATACACTGTTCTGGAATTGTTTTATATATTGTTAATCACTGTTCAGAAGTAGAGCCCGTCTTAAAATAAATTGAAAAATCTTTGAGGACAGTTCAATAATAGGTTGAAAAATATTATATAGCTGATTTATATGAACATGTGTATAGAGAAAAATCATCAAATATACACACATGTGTATTTTCACATTACATTTACTAATAGGTAAAATAAACATATGTGATGTCGCATATTGTCCATAGAGAGAGAAAAAAGAGAGGGAGTTCAGCAACATATAATGGATCTGGCCTTGGAACTTCTGACACATGCTATCCTTGTGCTTCTGCGCAAATCATTGAACCTCTCCATGCTTTAGCTAAATCACAAAGACTTTAGTCACAGATAAAGTGCTGAGCTTCATTGGCGAATGGAATTTCCTTACCTGGAAGTTAGTATAATAAGAAACTGGAAAGGTAAACTCTCATCTTGTAGTTGAAAATTTTAAATATCAGACTAAGAAATCTCAGCAGTAGTCAAAAGAAAACAAATAAAGATTCTATTAAATTAGTGGATGTAACCTGGCATAGGATTGGACCACAGAAAATAATATCCATAATTTTAGTGTTAAGCCACAGTTTCCGTCACAAAATATGTTGCTCTTTGAGAAATTCATATATTTATATGGCCATAGGATAAGAAAATTCTTATTATCCTTATTTAGCAGACACCATGAAATTTACCCTGGATCATCATTTAGTGACAAAAATTCCCCCCTAGTGAGGAAAAGGACAAACAAGCAATGGAAGTATTAAATTTCTGTTTTCTTCCTAACATAATTCTTCTCTCTCAACTTCATAAGGAATAAGAGAGTTAGCACTTATTATACCGTGTGTTGCTGATGATTTATTTGATTAATTTTTTTAAATGATGGAGCTATCCCGACTCATACTTTGATATTTTGACATTTCAAACTATTCATTATTTCATCTATAAGTGTACTTACTCCAAGGACTCAGAAAAAGCAGTATAACAATACTCTCAAGGTCTGTCTTAAAAATCTTAAAATTGGCTTTATGACATGGGACATACTGGCACAGGACATCCCAGAATGGCATATCCTCATTAGAGAATGTGCTGTGCTCTATGAGGAAAACAGAGTGAATTAACTCAGAAGAAACACGGGGTGTACAAAATTAGAAAAGCCACTCCAAATGTTCATAGGGACTATTTGGGTCACATTGGTCTAATCAGCCACAGTAACTGTTACTCAACTCTAACATAGTGATATCTTTTTGGTGCTCTTTGAGAATGAAGGATAGCAACCTAACCTATTCTATTTGAATGCAACCCCTCCATGCTTTAATATATAGTCTTCATGAATTGTGACTAAAACATTTTTTAAACTCACCAAATCATAGTAACCTTCTGGCAAAAGTCATTATGAGTACAGGCTCATGCTTGGATGATAGGTACAATATATGTCACTGGAGCCTTATATCACCCCAAGCTTACTTTCTGCTGGTATAATCTTCAAACCCAAAGTCACCTTCTTTCCACAGAGAAGCATTAGATTAGAATTTTAATGGAAGAATCTGATTCATCAACACAAAAAATAATAAGGCCCAATGCAAATTTCCAACATAAAACTAAAAGAAAAAATAATGAAATATCTTTTTTTTTCTCCAATTCTTGGACTTGTTTCTTTTAACAAACTACCATAAATGGTGAATATATATGTAATCTGCAAAGTTAGATTCATAGCATTTATCAAGGCATAATGCAATAGATGGTTACAATTTATAGATCTTCCCAAAAACATCTTTTGGTAGAAGCTGACTATATCAGATTCAGTCTCACCCAGTTTAATCAAATGCCTTTATCTGTTTAAAGATGCATTTTTTTCTAATACATCTTTCCTTGGTAATTCAGAATTTTAAATCAGCAAAAACATGTCTTATTGGTGTTTTTATATAAGGAGTATGGTCCAAGTATAAAGGAAATTAAGATGGTAGATTTTGGAATTGAAATTGGAGAAGTTAAGTGACTTGGATGAGTTCATACAGCTGACCAGTGCAATACAATGCAATACAATTGACACTACACTTTGTAGTGTCCTTTGCATGCTAACTGGAGGGTAGCTTGATTAAAAAGTACATTTGGGAAATAATAATGAGAAATTATCCAACAAAGAGGCTGGGATTTGTCTTCCAAAGTAGATATCCTTCAAATTAATTGCTAGAAGCAAAATCTGTTCCTTTTAACCTATAATTTCCACTGGGTCACAAATTATTCTAATATGGTCACCATAATATCTTTCTATGGTCAGGATTTTTCTGTTTTGTTTTGTTTTTTTCTCATTTTTTAAAAAATTGAGCTTTGCTCCTAAGGCACATAGGCTCACCCTCCCAAACTCCTTGTGCTGGGGGTCAGGGGCCTGATTACTGGCTTTTTGCAATGGGACTTGAGGTGCTGGCGGCTTGCCCACCATACCCAATCTTGTCACATCTGTTGTTCTGGGCTTCCTTTGCTCAAAATTTGCCTTCTGTATTGGACTTAATGGCCTCACAGCTGACCTGCTGTGCCCGGGCCTGCTGAGCCAGGACCAAGGGACTTTAGTTGCTAATCTGTACTGTAACTAAGAGCTCCTACTGACTTGCCCATACCCCCATCTGCACTGAATTGTACTCCCCTTTTCTTCAAGTGGGACAGACCTTTCCTGATTCTTCTAATTCTTTCTAATTTATCTTAAGCTGAAAAAGTATTCACACATACACTTATATATATATATATATATATATATATATGCAACTATATGTGTATGTATATATGTATGCATGTGTATGTATGGTTTGGTTTTCCTTTCCTCATGTGCCTTCCTATAAAACTTCTTGATATCTTTTAGGTATGACTTTAACCCCATTCATCTGTGAAACATTGTTTGAGTACTTCAATACACTGTACTCTCTCCTCTTCTAAATTCATAACACATTAACAAGAAAAACATGCTCTCCCCTCAATTTTAGCTATTAATGGAAAATGGCACCATAGATTTGGAACTGGAAGGAATGATAAAAGATAGAAAGGTTGGCAAAGAATCCAATTTTCCCATTTCTCCTAAGAAAACCAAGGTTCAAATAACAGCCAAGCAACTTGCTTACAGTCACATAGAGAGCAAAATGATAAAGCTGGGGCTCAAGGCCAGGTCCTCTATGTCTAAACCCAGTGTTTTTTATTTGTCTACCAAAATGACAGCTCCTTAAGGAGTGAGACCCTGATATATATATATATATATATATATATATATATATATATATATATATATATGTGTGTGTGTGTGTTTATATATATATATATATTTATATGTATATGTATATATATAGTCTTTCTATCCATCTGTTCCTAATATTAAATAGCACAATACCATGCACATAGTATGCAATTGATAAATATTTGTTGAATGAATTGCATTTGTTCAATGAATTTATTGAATGAAAACAAGTAGATAATATAGAACAGGTAATATCACATCCTGATAATGTGGGGACTAAACCCCTTTCTGCCTGCATTATTTGCAACTGCCTAATTTGCAGTATGCACATTTCTGGATAGTCATTTCCACTCCCCATTTTGTAAAAATTCAACTGAAAAGGAGAAAGGTTTATATTTGATTCTTGCTAACCTCAGCTAACACAACTGTTCCAACTAGCTAATCTTTTTTTTCCCTGACATTTGAAGAATTATATGAATTCTAACAACCCATTGTCTTTGTCATTCTCTGCCCCCACAGAAGATAAAGTGTGGTCAACTGTAAATCATGACTTGCAGAAGCAGACTCCTGTGGTCGGCTATGGCCCAGAAAAATACTCAGTGGTACAGCTCAATTACAGTGCCTCCATGGATCAAATCACGGCCATCACCAGCAGTGCAGAGTATTGTGAGCAGTTCGTCTCCTATTCTTGCAAGATGTCAAGGCTGTTGAACACCCCAGGTAGGCTGAGAATGGAATGTCACTTTTAATTACTCTCTCAGCTGGTGTCTGGAATTACCTAAACAATTCAACAGGTGCAGGTACCCAGTTCATCCTTCCAAAGGCTGGGTTTAGATGTGCAAGCAGTAGTAAATGAATGAAACAAAATCTCTTGTTTTTCCAGGGAATTAGATGAACACTACATGATTCTTGATTTGATGGGCTTGCATTATTCATAGACTTATTTTCTTTTGTTTGTATTCTTTTCTGAGGCTTTTTTGTTAGGGGAAGGGTTTTTGGCAAAAGATGTATTGGGCTTATTATAAACTTATAGATAAGTTAGTTGAAGCTGTAAGTTTTGCTTCCTTTAAAATAAAAGAAAAATCATGTTAATTCTTAATCTACTAGTGTCCTGAGCCTCTGGAAATTTACCATTATCTATACTTTCTCTGATTAGTGATATGTTTGCTATCATATATCCCACTAGGAATTCTACTGCCAAGGGCAGATTCATTTTGGAGAAGAGACAGTCTAAGATATCAGCAGTCCTCTCCTTACTTTCTTTACTTTGCAAGTTCCCTGTGAATGGATCCACAAGTCCAAAAGGAATTTGAGTTCAGAGAACAGTATGTTTTAGTTAGGTACAATTCTGCTTAGAAATAGAATAGTTACCTCCAACAGGGGAACCTGTTGTACCTATATGTCTATACCTGTGGTTGATGATTCCTCACTTGCTGGAAGAAGTCAGTGGCAGAAGGAAGCAACCAGCATTAGACACAGTGGTGAGGGGAATGCAGTTACTAGATTATATGGTCGAAATAAAACTCTTGGCAATAGTGGACTGAGGCCAAACAAAGGAGTAAGGATATTCATGGCATAGTGGCAAACACATTGGAAAACTATGAAAAATGGAATTTACAGACCAGAAAAGTTATTCTGCCTTTCCTTCAGATGTTGGTAAGCTAGTACAAAGCCCATTCATCTACACTAATTATAATTTTGGCCAGTGCACTGATGTATATTTAGGGTAAATGTCTATGGTACTTGCTTGGGAACAAGCGATGGCTTTCTTCTGGGAGACATCAAATAAAACTGTGGTTAAAATAATGTGATAAAATAGGTTTGATCTATTTGGAAATAAGATTAGAGAGAGAAAAAAAGTACTGTACATATATGTTTTTGCTGCTTCTTCTTTGGTGGTGGCCATTGTTGATGGCTGTTTTTCATGAGATGTTGGATCCAAATGAACTTTATATATAGATTACTCATAAAGGGATTAGAAGAACAAGGGGTTAACTGTGGAATTTGAGAGACCCACACTGACACCATCTTGTTACTCACTTCTGGAGCTAACTCAGTTCCCTTCCTATTTGATTATAGGTCTAGTCCAATTTCTATCTTGTGAGAAAACTTTATTCAGTTGTGGTAATTGTGTGTGTATGTATGTATGGAGGGGAGAGTACTGTATTATTAAAAGCTAGTCCTGCATGGCTGGGAAGCTGGGACCACCTCCATCTGTTGCCTAGAGACCCATAATTAAGGAATTACATTATGCTAACCAGAAACCAAGTCAGATTAGAAGATAGATGCAAGAAGTCTTTTTTACAATTAGACATCTTAAGCAACCTTAATCTGAAAACTGGCCTCATAATGGTCAATCGATTATTGTTTCTATCTTTCTTTGATTGAATATAGATCCTTGAAGGGGAGTAGCAAATCTATTTTTCTGATTTCAGAGAATTTTCTTCTCCCAACTTTCTTCAAACTAGAAAGCAGATTATCTAATTTTGCATCCTGGTTAATTATTTTCTTTTAATTAGTTGGCCTTATTTGATTAATAGAATTTAATTCACAAAAATCTGTTTCCTCCTAGATTTGGGGTCTAATGTCAAAACTGAGTGGATTTGGTCCCAATTTGTTAGATAACTGGCAAGAATTGCTTCATAAATTGATATGTTCAGTAGCTTGAATCTTTGTTCCTCAATCATTTCATCTTCTACCCAGCACATTTAAGGTTTTCCTTTTATTGGGATAAAAACTGAACTCAACCAATGAAAGGATTTTAATTCAGGAAACATTTAACCATGCTGACTACATGCCAGAGATCTGGGTTAAGTGCATAGGAGTTTCAGAATAGCAAGAAAGGAAAAAGCCAGTTACCTACTACACCACACACTGGTTTAAAGTGATTCATCAAGGAAGGGTAGAATGAAGTAGTAGGTGGAAGACTAAACTTGGGGTCAGGAATATATGGATTTGCACCGTAGACATTTACTAACTATGTGACTCTGGGCAAGTCATTTAAACTCTTCATCTCTGATTTTTAGTGTGTAAAATGAAGATATTCAATTCTGTGACCTCCAAGGTCTTTTTTGTCTCTAAATCTCTCATCCTACGATATTACAGTCTTGTTGATCTGTTCACTTCTCTGAATTAGTATAAAAGGTTGTCAAGCTTAAGAGTTTCAAGGAAAATATATCTTAGTTTTCAGTGTGTACAATACACAAGGTATGAATGCAGTTGAGATCAACCATCAAGCAGTCACTCATAGTCTTCTATTTGTTCAGGAATTCATGGAAAAATAGTATGCCATTCCTTTAAAATTGTGTTGCTACAAAATGGAGAAGTATATTTTGACAAATAGATCCAAAAAACACTTGCTATTTCCTGATAATAAAAATTCAACTGGAACTGGGATTTATAATCCAATTTGGAGATACACATATATATGTATATGTATTATGTGAATGTGTGTATGTATATGTGTATATACACATATATATGTGTGTATATATATATATATATGTGTGTGTACACACACACACACACACACACATATATATATATATATATATGTAGAGAGGAGTAGGAGAGAGAAATATTAACAATATAGCTTGCTTGTTGTGTGGTCAGCCATATGTAGATGCTGGCGTGGCTAGAACCAGAGCCTCAGTATCCTGGGTTCTAGGGAGCACTTGTCTCCATGATACCCCATTGTCTCTATTTCTCTCTCTTTATCCCATTTCTCTCTTTCAAACTCTTCTCTCTGACGATGCTAGCATGTAAAATGACATAGAACAAACTACAAGGTTTTATCTCCCGGGGATGTTGTATAAGAAAAACTAGAACATTAAGTAAGCTAAAGGGATGAAACTCTCGTTGCTGCCATGTTTTATGTCAAATGGCAGGTATGTTTGAGGGCAAGTTTTGAGGTTCCAGTTCTCTCTGAAACCGTAAAATTACAAACCATAGGTGATTGTTTATCTGCCTAAATAAAGGGTGTCTCTGAACATATACATTATAGTTTATGCAAACCATGTGAGCCTCTCATTCTCATTCTTGAGACCATGCTGTTTTCCTCTTTTTCTTTTAGACTGTCTTGACCCTTGGGTAGTTTTTGAAAGGAAAAGTATTGATTGTCACAGAAAGTTTTCTTATACTGTAGTATCATGTGTGTGTCAAAATAAGAAAGAATATAGTTTAATAAAAATATCTAATTTTCTTTTTAAAAGAACTAATGGATGTTATATATATTTTTCTTTTCCTTTCCTTCTTGGTAACACTAATTAAAGTATCCATTTACTTGCACTCAACTAAGACTGAATTATACTGCAACTTCGGCAGAAGTACATGTGACATGTCTTTGAATATAAAATGAATTCATTATAATCATTGAAATAAAAATGAATATCAAATGAGCTTGTAACAGCAATGCATTTAAAATGTTATTCTTTATTTTGAGAGTCTCATCCTTATGAGTTCATTTGGTGCCATATAGTTTCTAATAATATAATAAGACTTTTAGTTAGTATTTGTATGTCTCACTTCAGTTTTGATGAATATTCCATTATAATTTTCAATTAATGAAACATAAAAGTACTAATTGTTGCTGTTCTTCAACTTTTTTCAGTGTTGTGATATATGATTTGCTATTCTATTGTGAAACATTTCCATGGTTATTGTTTTTCCTTCACAAGTGTAGTATGGGGCCTCTACTGGGAAGATTTTACAATTTAGAAACATATTTCATTAATTGCCTGTCAACATTAATTTTGAAAATTAGAAAATTGAGAGTGAACTATTTGTTGAAGGACACAAAATGCATTTGGCCTTTCAGCTAAGGTTTTCTGAATCCATCCCATTATACTGCCTCCTGAATATGTTAGATACTTCTTGTTACTCTATTGAATACTTTACAAAGGTCTTCATATAGAACTTTCCTTGTTTAATTATAAAAAATTTGCAAAATTTGAAACAAAATGACAAACAGAAACTGTTTGTTTGTAGTGATGTTTTTATGTGCTATGATTAGTGAATGAGATTAGTTGTGGGTGCAATTATCTAAGAATAAAGCAACTATACTGTTCCAGACAGAGAAATCTTTTGATGGCCACTCGTAAAAAAAAAAAAAAAAAAAAACAAAAAACCCTTAAATGTCAGCCCAATTTGTTTTTGATGTTATTGATTACTCATTTAGATGTGTCTTACTCTTCATAATCCATGGACTGCTATCCATGTTGTTTTTTGTTTTTTTTTTTTGGAAAGATCAACTGCAATGCATTTCCTTTTCCAGTGGCCAAAAAAAAAAAAAAAAAAAAAAAAAAGTTAAGTGGCTTGTTCAAACTCATATAGCTTGGAAGTATCTAAGGCTGGATTTGAACTAGATTATTACTGACTCTAAACCAGTTCTCTATCTACTATGCTTCCTCAATTTCCCTGTCAACTCACTTTAGAAGAAGTTGATTGGGAGGCAGCTAGGTGGTACAGTGGATAGAGCACCAGCCCTAAAGTCAGGAAGACCTGAGTTCAAATCTGGCCTCAGATACTTAACACTTCCTAGTTGTGTGACCCTGGGCAAGTCACTTAACCCCAATTGCCTCAGCAAAAAAGAAGAATAAGAATAAGAAATTAATTGGGATTACAAATTTGAAATTATCTGAATTTGCAAAATTCACAGTATACAAACTTGAGAGTACACAGACTGATCAAACATTGTTTATTGATCACTTCTCTCTGATTATTTGGAAAGTCAGAAAATTATCCTAATACTAAAACTGATAAAGATCTTTATGAGGGATCTAATCATTCACAATAATCCTGAAAGGTAAATTGGCATAGTGGATTGAACAATGAATTTGGGAATGAATTTGGGAAACAAGAAAACTCCACTTAGAGAAATATCTCCTCTGACATGTTGGAGGCTGATAGATGGCATAGAAGGTAATAGTAGTAGACCTGGAATTAATAAGAGTGCAATTCAAATCCCAAATCAGATGCCTTAAAGCTCTGTGACCCTGAGAAAAATAAGTTCAGCTCACTTAACTTAACTTTTCATGTCTGTAAAATGGGAAAAGTAGTCAAAATACAGGGATATTGTGAGGATCCAGTGAGAAGCTTAAATTTTTATCTATATAGATGATAGCTACTTATAGTAGTTGTGATGGTGGTCATGGTAGTAATTGTTGTGATTGGTGGTGTAGATCAAGAAGAGGAGGAGGAAGAATAGATGTAGGAGTAGAAGAGGAAGCTGAGGAGAATGGAAGGAGAAGAGAAGCTATAAAATGAAGCAGAGAAATAGGAAGTATATAAATTATAGGCAGGTCACTTCCTATTTCAGTCTTTGGGGGTATATATATGTGTTTTTCTTTTCTTTTATTTTTTTTTCAGAAATGGAGATAAACATACTTGAACTTAGTATTATTAAGAAAGTATTTTGGAAATATAAAAGAGTTATATAAAATAACAATAATAATGTTATTATTATCTTGTCAGAATATATCAATTTATGTTTTTCCCTCCAAATGGCACAAATGAAGTATATTTGTTTTAATGTATATTTTAGATACTTTTTGATCATGTATCCTTTTTTATAATATACACAACAATTTATGTTTAGGAATTCTACTCTTCTTTAGATATGAAGGATCTATTTTTTATTTTTACTTAATTATGGGAATAGAAAACTGATATTAATTGCTCACTGCTTTGACAATATGAGTATGCTTTTAGTCTCCAAGGTTGTTTTGTTTTTTTTGAGTTTTCAATACAATGTAACTCTAATGAGTAATTTTTTGATTGCTTAAAGGCCAGTAGAGATGAATTTTGCTAGGGGAAGGCATTTTTTTTTTCCTATTCAGTTTAGCTTAAAATTTAGATCCTGTGTTGAAGGGAAATTATGCACAATTTTATGCACAAACACTTTTGCCTTTAGAGTAAAGTTGTATGAAATTCAATATAGGTCAAGAATGGCGAACTGTGATTTAGAAGCAATAGAAAGGAAAGAAAGAATTAGTAGGGCTTTGTAACTACTAAGGTCCTGCTAGTGAAAAAGGTTATCACCCATTCCTCGCAAATATTGCCTGGCATTTATGTTGTCATTGAAAGAGCACATTTACAAGTCTGTGTGCCATGCATCATTATCAATTCTCTCTAAGAGTATTTATTGTCACAGGAAAGATTCATTATTTTTTTTCAAGAAGCAGCACTGAGACCATCACAAAGACATTGCAGTGAAAGAATAATATTCGAAGAAAACAAGATTAAACTTTGTGACTGAGTTGGACCAAAAGTATAATAATCACTGAGTTTATCTGTTGAACTGGAAAAGATAGGAGAATCAGAGCATTTGATCCCTGTTGATTTCTTCTGTGAGGAAGTCTGTTAGATGTTCTACAAAGCCATTGGACACTCAAGGACAAAAGCCCCATTGGTAATTAGAGTCTGGATAGTTCTAATTATTTTCTTACCCTAAATGCCCTGCTTATATACAGATTCTCAAGGTAGAATCCCTATGGTTTATTTATTGGAGCTATTAGCAATAATTCCTGCCTTGTCCCTACAATCTCTGCCACATGAACCTAAGGGAATCCAAAGAGAGTTCATCCACTAAGAAGAACAAGATTCTTTCCATTGGTACTAGGGAGAGTGTTATGTGTCTGGAGCCAGAGGTGACCTCAGTTCAAATTCTACCTTTGTTGCTTACTGTCTGGTTGACCCTGGCAAGTTGTTTAGTTCAACTGACCTCAATTTTATCATCAATAAGATGAAGAAATTGATCTATGTGATTTTTGAGATCCCTATAAGTTTATTTTTAATTTTTTTTAAAATTTACTTTTTAATTATAGCTTTTTATTTTCAAAATATATACATGGTTAATTTTCGACATTCCTCTCTACAAAACCTTTTTGTTCTAATTTTTTCTCTCCCTTCCTCTACCTCCTCCCCCAGTCAGCAAGTGATCCAATATATGTTAAACATGTGTGATTCCTCTATACATATTTCCACAAATATCATGCTGCACAAGAAAAATCAGATCATAAATTTAAAAAAATGAGAAAGAAAACAAAATGCAAGTAAACAACAGTAAAAGGAGTGAAAATTCTAAGTTGTGGTCCACACTCTGTTCCCACAGTCCTCTCTCTGGGTGTAAATGACTCTCTTCATCACAAGAGCATTGGAACTGATCTGAATCATCTCATTGTTGAAGAGAGCCACATCCATCAGAATTGATCATTGCATAATCTTGTTGCCATGTACAAAAATCTCCTGGTTCCAGTCACTTCACTTAGCATCAGTTCATGTAAGTCTCCCCAGGCCTCTCTGAAATCATCCTGTTGTTTGTTTCTTACAGAACAATAATATTCCATAACATTCATATACCATAATTTATTCAGCCATTCTCCAATTGATGGGCATCCACTCAGTTTCCAGCTTCTTGCTACTACAAAAAGAGCTGCCACAAACATTTTTGCACATGTGGGTCCCTTTCCCTTCTTTATGATCTCTTTAGGACACAAACCCAGTAGAAATCCCTATAAGTTTCTAATCCTTACCCTTATGATTAGTCCCTCTCTTATAACTCATAGAAAGAAGTCTTCCTTTTTATTCAGTAACTGTTAATCTGTGCTAAATTATAATCTCCTGGGTCTCTTAGTATAGTAATACTTGGATGAATCTATTATAATATAAATGCTCCCTGGATTGGTATAGACTGTACCTTCCATGTATGTCTTCTCACCCTGTGCAAACTATCATATTTTGCCATGAATCCATAATAAAGAACTGATACAATGCACTGAAAATCTGTGTCTCTTTCTACCCTAGGTCCAATATTTGAGTATCTACTTCTTGTCACAGAATCTAAAAGTTGGAAGGGACATCATCTATCATCTTGTCAAACCCAGATATGAAAGGAGCTCCTATTTTACCATAGCTGATAATCTAGCCTCTCTTTAAAGACTTCCAAAGAAGAATAACCCCCATTCATGAAGGAATCCCTTCAATTTTTGGACTGCTTAGTTGTTAGAAAATATTTTCCTTATATTAAGCCTAAATTTGTCTTTTTGCAACTTTAATCCTTTGCAACCATCTTGTTACTCTGAAACTCAATAGAGAAGTGTAATATGCTTCTTCTATTTGACAGCTCTCAAAATATTTAAAGACAACCATCATATCGTTTTCCAATTCTCTTAAGTCTACTTTTCTCCAGACTAAACTTGTTGGATTCCTTCAACTGCTCCCCAAATGTCATCAGCTTGAGGCCATCCACTAGTTTTACCGCTCTTCTCTGAGCTGTCTCCAATTTACCAATATTGCCTTATCTGTTGCTCTTGTTCTGCAACTGGATTTTCTTTTTCTTATCATATATATGTGCCTAGTGATGTCTTGTAGAGTGCTTATTATGTATAGTGAAAGCAATAATATGTTGTGGCTTGCTTTGGCCATTAACTCCCTTGGTATCATTTGTATTTTGTATTATTTAGAAATGATGTTTTGTGATTCATAAATATATGACATCAACTATGTAAAAAGAAAAAGTTTGGTAGATAGACATCAGCTGGGAATTGTTGAAAGTGTGATAATATTAATATTTAATTGATAAGAAGTACTCCTCATTCATCATCTCCTAAGGAAAGGAACCAAGCTTCCACTAAATCTCTTGATATTTTCAAAATATCATTTTATAGTAAAATAAAATAAAAAATATAATGTGGTCATGGGCAGTTTAATTCTTACTGGGTTACATTAAAATGGTTGTAAGGATTTATTTATAATGAAATAAATGATATTAAATATGAATAATATGGTAATAATTACTAGTTACTAATAGATGTCTATGCTAGACTATGCATAGGAAGATCTTATCCTCTGATAGTAAAGATTTTGCCAATGACCATCAAAGTTATTTCAGATTTCTAATCCAGACACGAAAGTGAGCTGATGAATTATGAGTCATCTTCAGAACCCTCTTTTTTCCACAACATTTTGTGTCACCTTAGAGTCCATCTAGATTTCCTTATTTTTTATCTTCTTCTCTCTTTTATCATTAACATCCTCTACCATGAACAGATCAAGAGATTTTAAATGACAGTTATATGCCAGTTAACCCATACTTACATATTTAGAACCTTCATAGTCACCCTAAGAAATCCTTCAGGGTGAGTCATAAAAAATTGGGGATTTAGCCCATTATCCAGCAATATTTGAAAGCATGAAACCAATAGTTACATTTCTAAACCTTCAGACAAAGTCAAAGTCTTATAAAATCACCTGAAATTTAATATTAAACACAGCCCTCAAATATTGGGGTTTGGGAACCTAAAACTTCTCTTGTTAGGAAGTGCAAATTAGTGCAACAAAAATTTTTATTCAGTAATGTAATGCTATGCCATACATAGATTACCATGCAATTGCAAAGTTCATCTTGAACTAATCAGGTCTAGAGAATGCCTGATCAGAATACAAATCTGAAGTTGCCTTTGGATTGCTCCACTAAGAGCTGAGAAAGCAGAACTTAATTTGTTAGTCATTTTCCAAGAATTTCTGAAGCATTCTTTTTTTTTAACCTGTTTTTTTTTTCAAACTTGTACCAATGAGATTTATATTTTAAGGTACTAAATTGGTTCAGGCTCTATTCTAGGTTCATTCTCTTATGAACTCTGGAGGCAACTTCAGATTTATATTTTAATTTTGATCTCTTTAAATCTAATTACTTTGGTGAGCAGCTTCCAATTCCACCACTGTGTTACAGAATTGCCTCTTATATTTCTAATCAAACTATTTGAAATATGTCACATTTCATGGAATTCTAAAGTTTTCAGCTTTCTATCTTCTAGCTCTCTGAAGGATTTATTTCTACTCTCAGTGTTTATTCTTCCAAGCTTGTCACCAAGGACAACTTGAACTTTGTGGAGTTGGTTTTTCATTTTTTGAAAGCCATTTCAAGTTTATTGTTCTTTCTTCTTACTAGAGTCCTAAATTTGACAGAACCTTGGATGTCATTTATCTCAAAACTCTTACTAAATAGATTGAGAAACTGAGGCCTAGAGATATTATAAATTCCTAAATTCCTTCAAAAAAGTGGTGATAGAAGTAAAATAGAACAGATCCCAGATATCTCCATTTCCAGTTTAGTGGGAGGTGGGGGGTTTGGACACCATAGACCCTCTACCATACACAATCATTAAAGTCTTCAGTATCAAAGATGAGTCAAAGCAAAGTGATTTGTGCCTGGAGACTTAGACTGTATTACAACCAATTATAGGCAAATTATATCCCCTAACAACATTATAAATATACTATGTCCCATTTTTTCTAGGAGTCACTTTTCACTTAGAATAGGACCTTACTCTTTGACAAGTTGCAAGAACAAAGGAAGAATAATTTATGTGGCATGGAAATGATTTCCACAAAGAGATAGAATTTTCTTAGTTAAACATGCTCTTGGCCTTAAGATAAATATCACTGTCTTTAAAAAGTGCTAGTGATTTTTAGAACTATGAGCTTTATATTTTACTGCAAAGAGATTACTTCCAGAAATGCACTTACCTCTAAAACCACATGTGGTATTGATTAACCCAAGATTTATTCAGAAAGAAAAGGATTGCTCACCCAGTCCCCAAAACATTTTTTTCTGTAGAATTGCCAAATGTATCTTCAAATAATAAAGTCTATTTTTTTTTTTTTTTGCTTTTGGGGGCTTACTTTTGTAATTGAGAAATTCAGTGATTTTGTAATAAACCAATTCTTACTTGTATCTTAATGTATGCTGATGTATTATTTAACACAAGTAATGTGTACATTTTAACATGGAATTTCTGAGGAAAATGCCTTACCTCAAAGGTTTAAAATATCTAGGACTTTAAACTTTAAAATATCTAGGACACCACTGTAAAGCAAACTCTTCCCTAAGGAGTTTAGTGAATGCAATATTTGGAGTCAGGAAGAAGTCATCAAATTTTGTCTCAGATACTTCACAGCTATGTGACACAGGACAAATTAATCACTTAGTCTCATCTGTCTAATGGGGGTAATGATAGAACCTAACTCAAAAGGTAATGGGGATCAAAGGAGATAACCAGTGCTCTGCAAACCTTAAAACATTCTGTAAATGTTAGCCATCACCATAGTAAGTATACCTATTATTCTATGGGCTTATATAGCTCCAAGACTTGTGGGTAGAGCTGTCAAAACTTGTACTCTCAGCAAACGTTTCTTATTTATCCATAGAATAAGGTGTTTGTTTTGCATTTCTGGGAACTTGGTAATATTTACCACATTTCATTTCTACAGCATTTTAAATAGAGAGTACAGAACTGTACTTAGTGGGTAAAATAAATAGAATGCTACATTAGTTATTTTCATGTGTCTTAAGATCGCACTATTAGGTCATTCATTGTAAAAATGGAATTAATGTGCTTTAGAGGGCCTTTTATCTCACTTCCTCAGTATGCTCTAAATGAATAAAAGACCACTCTTTCTCTCTCTCCTGTGCTGTCAGTCCTCCACATCCTTCCATTCTGCCTGAAGTGCTTTCTTTGAAGTGGTGAGTGTTCTAGGAGGTGTATATAAAAATGGAATTCAATGTCATTTGATTACTAGGAGGAACACAGCAGTTAGAGTAAAAATTGAGCCTGTTGTTTTTGGAATGCTTTTGTGGTATTCTTTATTCAAGGTTCTTCTCCCCTTCTTTCATCAAGGTAGGTTTTTTCTTTAGATTATTTTTAACATAGCTTCTGTTGAAATCAGCTAAGAGTTTTGTCTTTTCTTCCCATCTTCCAATAAGAAGTAATCCAGTTAAACCCCTACTGCATGCACTGTTCTAAGCACTGAGGAGACAATTAAAAGAAAACTAGTCCTTTCCCTCAAAAAGTTTACAATCTAAAAGGAAAAACATTACACAGGAGAACACAAGAATCCAATCTGCTTTGTGGTGGATATAGGAGTGGGGGAAGAGTTGGAGGAGGGTGTGAGCAGGCTAGGGGAACCTACTATGAGCACCTTGTTCTGAGGCGGGAAAACAAATCCAAAGTGAGGAGAACTGAGTGTCTTTTCTGCCCTGTATAAAGAAAGGTATTAAGAGACAAGTTTGGTATCTTACCCTGATTCAGGCTTCTAATCAGAAGAGAGAGGAGACTGTAGGATGTGGCTTGAGTTAGCAGAATGCTTGTGAGTTTAAAAATGATGGATGCATCTGATTAGGGGCTCTTTGTTCCAGGCAGGGCAGGTGGATGCAAAATTCCTTTAAAAATAAAAGAAAAAAATTCTAGAGTATATATTGATAACAATGATATTTAAAAATTTAAGGTTTGCAAAGAGTTCTGCAGATATAATTCTGTCTGACTTTTCCAATAACCAAGTTAAGTAGATCTTTTATTATCCTATTTTAGTGGGATTTTAAAATTTTATTAATTTTATTTTGAACTTAAGAAATAAATAAGAAAGAAGAATAAATAAGAAACCAGCTAGTTGGTATAGTGGCTAGAGCAACAGCCCTTAAGTCAGGAGGATCTGAATTCAAATCTAACCTCAGACACTTAACACTTTCTGGCTATGTGACCCTAGGCAAGTCCCCACCCCAATCACCTCAGCAAAATAAATAAACAAACAAACAAACAAATAAGCAAGCATTTCCTTAAAAAGATGATTATACACAAAACTTCAAATCTTTTATATACAACTTGCTCTTCCATTCAAACATATAATATAATTATCATGTAATTTTCTTTTATTTTTGCTCATTTTTTTTGCTTCTTCCCCACCCTCATGATGGCTACTATTAGACACATATTTGTGTCTAATAGTAGCTACTTACAAACATATCTATTATACATGCATATGTACATATGTAAAACCATTCTCTACATACTTCTATCAGTTCTTTCTCTGGATGCAGATAGTATCTTCCTTCATATATCCTTTGTAATTAGTTTGTGTATTTATAGTAGTCAAAATGACTTAGTCACTTAAAGTTGTTCTTAAAACAATATTGTTGTTATTATACAAAACATTCTCTTGATTCTGCTCATTTCACTTTTCATAAGTTCATACAAGTGTATCGATGTTTTTCTAAGATCACTGAGTTCACTTCTTATAGTACGGTAGAATTCTGTCACAATACATACCCCAACTTGTTTAATCATTCCACAATTTAAAGGCTTTTTAAATAAATCAAAAATGATATCAGAATACATATCTTGAAAAACTAGAAAAGCAGTACCATTGACAGAAACTAGAAAGTTAGAGAGGAATGTCAGTTTGGGAGAAAAGAATATGAATATGATTTTAGATATGCAGTATTTGAAAAGTTGTGGACAATCAAGTGGTTATGTCCTTTAAGCATACAATGCTAGAATTAAGATTGGCAATAAGAGAGTTATCCTTATTGCTAATGGGATCCATATATACTCATAAGTTCTGGGAGAAATTGGACAGAAGAGAGTGTTTGCGTCTCATAATTAGAGAATGACAGAAGGAGTAAGTGCCACCACAGAAGGAAAGAAAGAAAATTGGGACTAAAGAATATGGTTACTATTGCTGACATCCCCAGTGGCTGAAGATTGAGTAAGATGATATTTGAACCAATTTGAATGATCATCATGGTAAAGTGGAAAATTACTGGGTTTGGAACCAGAGGTCTTAGCATCTTGGCTCTGTAGCTTACTACTTGTGTGACCTTGCATAAATCATACATTTCCTGGATGCCAATTTTCTGACATATAAAAATGTGAGGATGAGAGTAGTTCCAAATTTGTGATCCTGCTATCTTTTCTCCTGCTTCTACAACTACCATCTTAGTATTAGAAGATCTTGGACTGCATTTGCCAACAAAGAATTTTTAAAAAGTAAGGATAGACTATCTACTGTTTATTGTGATGGGGACCTAGTATAAATTATAAACAAAATCAAATATCAGGTAAGATAGAAAAGTGTGAATGCCCATAGCAAATTCATGTATCTATTTCACTTTACTCTATATATTTATTTTCAATATATCACTTTGTTTAATTAAGGGCATCTGCTTTGATCAGATCTGCTTACACATGAAAGTAGTGAATAGCCTAGTTTTCCATTGTAAAATATATACTCTATGTGATTGAAATATCCTTCCTAAGCTTGAATATATTCTCATTTACAAGTAACCAAAATCAAGACACAAGACATTTCTTTAAGTGATTAGCTTTCAGATTGAAGTATAAAACTAAAAACACTAGTCATGAATTTGACAATTATTCTTCCTTTGTTGGGACATTATTTGGTATTGGGTATTTGATTGTTTCACAAACAAACTAGAAAAATATTTCAACGATCAGACATATGAGAGGCAGAAATGGAATGCCTCCTTACAAAGATATAGAATATCCTCTGATGTAATTTATATTTGTCCTTTCTGAAAATAACACCCTTGGTAAATGCATACAGATGTGATAGAGAATGACATATATCTATGTAGTGAAATTATGTCTGGTGTACCATCCTTTCTATTGCCATGAGAACATTCAATCTTCCAATAAAATCTGTAGCTTCAAATCACAGGTTCACCAGATTCCAATTTTACAGAAAATCTTAAATATTTACTGTCTCTAACATTCTCACTCTAATACTGATATGCAGCAGAAACCTTTGCTTCAGTGTTTGAGTCTGTTAATGATGAGAGTTATTTTTCAGGAATTGCCAGGTATAATCCTATATCCAGAAAATCTTATAGTATTTTAGGGTAGTGGCTCACTTCATGATGTCACTTCAGAATTGAAAATGCTTCCTTCCTCATATTTCCAGTCTTTTGGTCACTGTTTATCCTGTCAGTGAGCCATTTTAATTCATGTCTGAGATAATGAGGAGTGATTTTTAGATAGATAGATAGGTAGGTAGGTAGTTTGCTGTTGTTGTTTGGTTGTAAAGAGAGAGGTATTGGGAGAAGGATTAGAAGAGTGGGGAGAAGAGTTATTATTTGTTTTTTAGGATAAGTAGAGAGTAATGAGAAAGCTAAAGATGACTTTCCTTCCAAGGCAATCCCAGTAAACTTTGTGTAGAAAATGCCATCTGCATCTAGAAAAAGAACTATGGAGATTGAATATAAGTCAACACATACTATGTTCACTTCTTTTTTCTATTTTTTTTCTCTCCCATGGTTTTTCTCTTTTGTTCTAATTTTTCTCTCCCAACATGACTCATAAGCAATGTGTATAAATCATTTCATTTAATTTAAAAAAATAAATAAAGATGACTTTCTTAAGCTCCTGAAAGGCTGAGCTGAGATTCTTGGTGCTTGACAGTGTTTTCACAGGAGATGATAACTCTGAAATTAGGTAGGTTGAGGCAAATTCAGACTTCTCTCTCAGGTAGTCATGCTGATTGTCAATGGCATGTAGCTGAAGTGCTACTTCTCTTTTTATTTCTGCTTGCACTCAAAGAGTTCATATATGTCTTTTTTTCTATTCTGAAAGTTTTGGCAGTATTGTTACCATCCTTTCATACAACATAGACTACATCCTTTTGCTTGTAGAATGTATAATATCCCAGAAAAAAATACTTGAAAAAGTTATAAAATGAACAAGAGTATTTGCTTGAGGGTCAAGAAAGATGGGTTCAACTCCCAGTTCTATGCATAATTAACTATAAGACCACTTAGACAAATCTGTGAATAGATGAGTACACTAAAGTAGTCAAGGACCATATAAACGTCTCTAAATTAGTTTCATTGAGTTGTAAAGCTGAAAAATCATCCAAAACTTGTCTCCCTCTGAGGTAGATAATGTGGAAATTTTCTATATCTTGGAAAATGTTTTTTATTTTCCTTCAAATTCTTGACATTTTCCACCACTTTTATTCTTTCTTCAAATTCATAAAATTTAATTTTTTGGATGATTTGGGGAATGTATAAAGATTTTCAGGGGGAATGAAACATTTTGTGTTTATTACTGTTTTGATGTTTTCTTTGTTATCTCCTTTAATAACTTCACATATGACTAATCATTATAAACCCATAGAAACTTGCATTACATTCAATCTTCAATTTCTGAACCCCAAGTCTGGAATGTATTCTCGTCTCCCACCTACTTCTGCAAGTCATTTTCTTCCTCAGAAACCCAATTCTAAGGCCATCTGACAATGAAGCCTTTACCTATTCCTCCAGGTATTAGTATTTATTGAAACTTGAAATCACACATATTTTATATAGTTTGTGTTTATTTACGTGAATTTCTGTACTCCAAATTAGATATGAAACTCATGATTGTAGGGATTATTATTTATTTCACTTTAGTTTCTCTAACACCAAAAGTATTGCTAGTAGAATTAAAACAGAACTATGCACAACTGAGAAAATAAACCACTACTCTATTTACCACTAAAACTGCATATGTAAAAATAGATGAATAGTTAAGTAATTTAATCACAATAAAAATAATTTTACTGTGAACATTGTATTTTGAGTTAAAAAAACCCCAAGTTCCTCTTGTTCACATAACATGATTACAGTTTTAAAATATTTTAAATCATTTAAAACTATTTCATTAACCAATATTTGGGTTTCATTCGAAAATATATGAAATGACTTGTTTCAGAAAGAGCCCACTGTTCTGGATAAAACAGAAAAAGAGATTTTCAAAGTATTTATACTTGTATTTCCTTGTTATTTATCTTCTACTCCTCTTCATCTTGGTCTTTCTAAGAATATAATACATAATAGTAGTATACTAAATGGGCAGCTCTATAACACTATAACAAAGTATTTTTTGTTAGATGGAACAGACTAAAGACTACAACCCTGAATATCCAAAATTATTGGACCCCCATTATAATCCATTTTATTAATGCACAAATTAGATATTCCCACAGATCATATTATTTCTTCCAAACAGAACTATTTTTAGGGAAAGTCTGAGACAACTACCTTGACCATCAAGACAAACAAGGCCAGTTCTATACCCTGTATCAAAGTGATTTAAATGTATGACTGTATATGATTTTTGAATTCCCAAAGGCCTTCCTTTTCCAAAAAGTTCTTTCTCTGGGCCTATTACCATAGCTACAATTTTTGCATTAGACTTTTTTTTTGTGGGTTCAAAAGTGGATATCTCTTGCAAAAATAAAAATGTTAAATTATAGGATAATCCATTATCTCCAATTAGTGACTTTATATGTATTTATTCAATTCAATAAATTTAACTGTTGTTTTTTAAATAGCATTCTGTTATATACTGAGTATGATGAAAGACATTCTGAGAGCATTTGCTGCTTTTTCAGGGAACTTAGAAACTACCAAAGAAGATAATACATATGCACATAACCAAATACAAACCAGAGTAAGCTAAGTCCATAAGAAAAATACAAAGTTTTATTTGAAGTCCAAAATACAAACCAGAGTAAGCTAAGTCCATAAGAAAAATACAAAGTTTTCTTTGAAGTCCAAGGAGGTAAAACAAATATATATATATATTTCTGTTGTAGGGCTAAGAGAGATATTAAGGAAGACTTCATGGAAAATGTGACATTTGAGGTGGGTTTTGAAGAATGAGTAAGATTTCAAAAGAGCAAATATGGGCTTATGTGGTTATTGCAAATATGGCAACAGCAGAAGAGCAAAGGTACTAATGGCATATATCTACCTTTACTTATTCTAGACACAGGCAGTATTTCTCGTACCTAGCTGAGTTATAGTGAGCACTTCATTCTGAACTCACCTAGATACATGAGGGATGTTTTTAGATTTATGTTTGTATCATCAGTGTCTAGCATATAGTGAGCATTTAATGAATACTAATTAATTGAATGGATCTTTATATAGACAGGTAGGTATAAAAAGATAGATATAAGTAAATAATTATGTATATTATACATATTTACATCTATAATTTGGCTTTGCTTTTCTAATAGTGAAGAATAACAAATTTAGACATCTGCTAATACTCAATTTGTATGGTAAATGAAATATTCCTTTTAATTTGACATAAAACCATAGTCACTTTCGGATATCATTTTTCAAGAGACAGTCATGGGATCACAGGACATTAAAGATCATCTATCTAGTCCATCCTCCTCATATTACAGATCATGATGATGAAGATAATAAGTAACATTTACATGGCATTTTAAGATTTATATAACATTCTACATACATGTATATGTGTGCTTAATCTAATTTGATTATTTTAATAACCTCTTAAGATAGGTATTATCATTAGCCCCATTAGATAGGTAGATAGATAGATAGATAGATTTTATAACATTACATATTATAAGTGTGTTCTACTATGACATATACTCCTTTTTAATTATCATAATCACTGTTAGATTTTGAGTTCTTTGAGGGGAAGGGACTACTTTTGCTTCTTTTTGTATTCCCAGCGCTAAGCATGACTACCACTTAGCAGATTTTTAGAAATATTTGTTGATCATTTGATTGAATTTAGCAACGAGAAAATAGTCTGTGAGAAGTTAAAGGACTTGTCAAGCCAGTAAATGTCAGAGGAAGAATTCTTGTTCACCTCATGTGACTTCAGGTTAAGGGTTTTATTCATTGTCCTTTATTTATTTTACAGAGGAGCAAAAAGGCCTAAGGAAGCTACTCTTAATAACACTAAAGCTAAGGAAGTTACATGGGCAGTTAGGTGACACCATTGTGCACAAAGTGCTGGGCTTTGACTCTGAGAGATGAGCTCAAATCCAGTGTCAGATACTTGCTAGCTGTGTGACTCTGGGCAACTCACTTAACATCTGTCTGCCTCAGTCTCCTCATCATTAAAATGGGAATAATAATAGCACCTACCTCCTAGGGTTGTTGTGAGGATCAAGAGATAATCATTGTGATTACCACAATATCTAGCAATATAGTAAATTCTATGTAAATGTCTATTATTATTACTAAATGAGATAATATTTGTAGATGACTTAGTGTCTGGAACATGATAAGTCATAATACATGCTTATCTGCTTTGTTCCTAATTAACCCAAATTTTCAAAGTTAGTCAGTGGTAATCTATGACAAGAATTCTAAATTTCTGTCTAAGTCTCATACGTTGGATGTTTCTAAACATCACTCACCATCTTTTTTTTTTTTTTTAATAATTTTTTATTGACAGAACCCATGCCAGGGTAATTTTTTACATTCTCCCTTGCACTCACTTCTGTTCCGATTTTTCCCTCCCTCCCTCCACCCCCTCCCCCAGATGGCAAGCAGCCCTATACATGTTAAATAGGTTACAGTAGATCTTGGATACAATATATGTGTGCAGAACCGAACAGTTTTCTTGTTGCTCAGGGAGAATTGGATTTAGAAGGTATAAATAACCTGGGAAGAAGAACAAAATGCAAGCAGTTTACATTCATTTCCTAATGTTCTTTCTTTGGGTGTAGCTGCTTCTGTCCATCCTTGATCAATAGAAACTAAGTTAGATCTTCTCTTTGTCCAAGAAATCCACTTCCATCTGAATACATCCTCATACAGTATCGTTGTTGAGGTGTATAATGATCTCTTGGTTCTGCTCATTTCACTCAGCATCAGTTCATGTAAGTCTTGCCAATCCTCTCTGTAGTCATCCTGCTGGTCGTTTCTTACAGAACAATAATATTCCATAACATTCATATACCATAATTTACCCAACCATTCTCCAATTGATGGGCATCCATTCATTTTCCAGTTTCTGGACACTACAAACAGGGCTGCCACAAACATATTGGCACATACAGGTCCCTTTCCCTTCTTTAGTATCTCTTTGGGGTATAAGCCCAGTAGTAGCACTGCTGGATCAAAGGGTATGCACAGTTTGATAACTTTCTGAGCATAGTTCCAAATTGCTCTCCAGAATGGCTGGATGTGTTCACAATTCCACCAACAATGTATCAGTGTCCCTGTTTTCCCACATCCCCTCCAACATTCTGCATTATCTTTCCCTGTCATTCTAGCCAATCTGACAAGTGTGTAGTACTCACCATCTTTTTTATAATGATAGTGAAAAGTTGACGAAGACCTTTCTATACATCCAGAAACAGGAAAGAGAGTTAACTTTGGAATCAGGGATGATCTAAAGAAGGGAAAGGGACCTGTATGTGTACGAATGTTTGTGGCAGCCCTTTTTGTAGTGGCTAAAAACTGGAAACTGAATGGATGTCCATCAGTTGGAGAATGGCTGAATAAATTGTGGTATATGAATATTATGGAATATTATTGTTCTGTAAGAAATGACCAACAGGATGATTTCAAAAAGGCCTGGAGAGACTTACACGAACTGATGCTGAGTGAAATAAGTAGGACCAGGAGATCATTATATACTTCAACAACAATACTATATGATGACCAGTTCTGATGCACCTGGCCATCCTCAGCAATGAGATCAACCAAATCATTTCCAATGGAGCAGTAATGAACTGAACCAGCTACACCCAGAGAAAGAACTCTGGGAGATGACTAAAAACCATTACATTGAACTCCCAATCCCTATATTTATGCCCACCTGCGTTTTTTATTTCCTTCACAAGCTAATTGTACAAGATTTCAGAGTCTGATTCTTTTTGTACAGCAAAATAACGTTTTGGTCATGTATACTTATTGTGTATCTAATTTATATTTTAATATATTTAACATCTACTGGTCATCCTGCCATCTAGGGTAGGGGGTGGGGGGTAAGAGGTGAAAAATTGGAACAAGAGGTTTGGCAATTGTTAATGCTGTAAAGTTACCAATGCATATATCCTGTAAATAAAAGGCTATTAAATAAAAAAAAAATAAAAATAAAATAAATAATAAAAAAAAAAAGGAATCAGGGATGATCAGGGTTTCAGTGCAGGAGCTTAGTAACTGTGTGAGTATAAACTAACTTGTGGACCTTGGTTTCCCAATCTGTAAAGTACACATAAAACTTTTAGAACTTATATGAAATGATTATTGGGAAGTTCAAGGAAAATTGTGTATAAAAAGTTCCCTATCATGGCAGTTATTATTTTGTAAAGGACTAATATTATTGCTACTTATATAATTAGCTTTTTCTTACTTTATCATTTCGAGTATATACTTCCAGCAGTTTCTGTGATTTTATAATTGACTAGAACTTAAGGCACGATACTATAGTTTTTCTTTCCTTTAATAAATTGTTCTTTCACTGGCTTTAGATGCACTAGAAACAAACCCCTGACCTTCAGTAAAAGGAGCCCAAGAAGGAGCATGTAACAGGAGATACAACATTATGTAAAAGAAACATCTTTAAAAATTAGAATTAGAAGAATTTCAAGATTAAGATTAGGAAGGTAAACAGAGAATGATTTTGCAAGCTTAAGGACAAATTGTTAAACTGAAATAAAAGCAAAAACAAATAATATCTTTCATGTATTTTCCATTTTATTTGTATTTCCTGACAGAAAAATCATATTTATTTGAACCTGATATGAAAAAACTATCAGATTAGAATGTACCCCAACCATAAAGAAACAAAAAAGACAATATATTTCCAAACTCTACCAACAGCATGAATATAAACTTTCCACCCATTTTATTTGTTTTATTGCTCAAAGAACAGTTTTGAAGAAATATAACCCATAAGATATATAAATAGAAAGTTATTATCTAAAGTGAAACTAAAGTGTAAGCAATGTTCTGAACTATTTAAAAGTAATTTTTTTCACTAGTGTGGCAGCCTTCACTGTCAAAACAAATGAACTCATGCATCTTTTCTTTTCCTTTCTCATTTCCTCCAACTCTTTGCATTCACTAACCTTCAGATCCTTTCTGATGACATGCTCATGATTGCCAGCACTCGCTCTTTCTGGTGAGATAATTAGAATATTCCTTGGCACTTCCAAACTCTCCCACTACTATCATTGCTCACTAACTTTAACCTCTCAGATTTGTTCTTTTACCCATACCCATATGGTTACTACACTCTTCTTCCTTATTTCAAGCCCTAGTTAAACCAGGTAAAAAACTATTTTAGACTTCATCCTTGAGTTCTTTGTATCCTTATCTTGTCGGTAATAATACTTTGCCAAGTCCCAACTGTGAATTACTCCCATACCTGCCTTTCAACATGCTATTAAATGGAGCTACAGAAAATCATGGAAGTGTTCTGACTGGGTTCACTACAAACTTATACAATCTCAACTAGTCCCTCTCTGAAGTAAAATCCTTTTGTACCTCCCCAATTGATTTGCTCTCATATATCACAACTTCTATAACAAATCTCTTCCTCCTTTCTCAAATTTCCCTTGATACTGATCTCCCTGTCCTCTCAGCTGAGAACCTTACCTCTTCACTAAAAAAAAAAAAAAATCCAGGTCATTCATAGAGAGCTCTCTCTTCTCCCTTGCTCTTCATTTCACTTCACTCATATGCCCTCTGTCTCTTCCTTCACCCCTGATTATATGATGAGGTGGCTCTTCTCCATGAGGAAGCAAATTACCTGTACCTGTAATCCAATTTTATCCTATTTTCTCTAGCAGATTACTTCCTTTTTCATTCCCACACTCTCACTTATCATAATTTTCTGCATGTCTACTGGCTGCTTAACTGCTTCCTATAAACACCATCATGTCCCCAACCTCCTTCCTTAAAAATCCTTCACTTGATAATGCTGACCATGTTAGCTACTATCTCATATTTTTCTTCTTTTCCCTGATCAAACTGTTTGAGAAATTTTTCTATGCTTATTTTCTCCACCTCCTTTCCTTTCTTTTCTTGTTTAAATCATTTCATTCATGTCCAACTCTTCATGACCATATGGAGTTCTTATCAGGAGATTTTTTAGAAAAGATACTGAAGTAGTTTGCCATTTTCTTCTCTACTTGCAGACATTTTACATAATTTGCCCAAAATCATGTACCTCATCTTTCCCTCTCTCCTAAATTCTTTACAATCCAGTTCTTGCCCTCATTGTTCGATTAAAACTTCCCTCTTCAGAGTTACCAAAGAAATTGTAATTGCCATATCTAATTTTTTTTTTCTTAAACTTCATTCTTCTTGGTTTCTTCATGGACTTTAACATAACTAATTCTCTCTTCTGAATAATCACTCCTTTCTAGGTTCTAATGACTGTAGTGACCTAGTTCTACAAATCTGATTTCTCCTTCCTAGTCTTCTTTTCTGGATCTTCATTTAGGTCATGCGAATATCTTCCACATATACAATGCCTGGTACTTAGTATTACATAAAGATTAGGTATAATTATATTAACTATTCAACTCCATCAATTTAAGAATGAAAGAAAGCTACAGTCTTGAGAGATTAAATGACTTGTTCACAGCAATTGAGTTCTATAATCTTTCCTAAGTGAATTCTCTTGATAGACAGAGGGATAGATATACTGTCACATAGAAGTCTTATTAGCTTGGTCTAGGAATATTTCTCATAGTACCCATCTATCTGACCATCTCAAGCCAGTTTCCTAATTGCCTATTTCAAATTCAGACGTGGCCATAATCTATCCCAACATCATTCCTGGGGCCCTAGCTCCCTTAGAAACTTACAAATATGTCAGTCCTCCTATGAATCTAAAAGCCTATTTTCCAGAAGCATGAACACATACTTAAATACATGATCAACTATGGATGTTATTCCAGATTCCTAAGTAGCACAATTCTTAGGTATGAAAGCTATCTTATGATTTCCAAGCTGTTGTGTCCACCAGGATTTTAATAGTACAATGATTTTTTAACAAACTAAGAAAAATGAAGGCTCATATCACCAGTTTTATACAAATTCACAGAACTGAAACAGATATATGTATATGTGTGTATACATGCATGTATATATGTATATTTATGTGTATATAGATATATTCACACACCAAGTTAAGTGCCTCCAGTAAGGTGAAATAACCAATGATTTTTTTTTCATTGTATTTAACATTTTCCATACCCTACATATGTTTCCTTAGCCATTAAAAGACTGTTTACTTGTGTGCATTGACTGTAGCTAAATGAGTGTAAAAATGAATAAATGTCTTTATTATATGCCAGACATCATAATTGATGGGAATCAGAAAGGGGAGGAGTTTTTCCAATCAACAGATAATGAATGGCAGAGTTAGAACACAAACCAAAGTCTTCTTATTTGAAATGTTTGTTCAAATGTTTCAGTGTGTAGAATTCAAATAGAAAGGGATTCCGACAACTGAGTATTGACTTCAAAAACCACAAATTAACAGTTTGTGTTTTGTTATGTTATATTTTCTTAAATATCTCTCAAATACATTTCAATTCATATATGTAATTGCATTTCACCATACTGCTTTGTTATCCCATAATCCCAGGAGAGGGGAGGGAAAAAAAGGGGAAAAAAAAAAAGGCAAAGGGAGAGACAGACAGACAGAGACAGAGACAGAAACACACAGAGATAGAATCAGAAAAAGAGAGAGGGTGGGGGGGGGGAGAGAGAGAGAGAGAGAGAAAAGAAAGTTCCTTAGATCCTTATCTACTATATTTACCCAAGTTAATATTGTATTAACAAAGTCATCTGGACTATTCAGGGAATAGTTTAAATCATGAAGATCAGATCTTAGGAGAAATTTAGCTAGAACCCTGTAACATCATTATTATGTACGTCTGATATATCTTCCTATTTAAGTAGTTTTGTTGCCATGAAAGGTAAATATAAATGAGTTCAGAAAAAGAAAAAAAAGGTAAGATTTTCTATCAACAGGCATGCCTGTGAAAGCAATAATATATAAATCTTTTTTTCCAGGCCTTGTTGTTTTCAAAAGCTTTATTTTCCCATAAATGGAGAGTGGAATTTCTCTGAAATAGGAAGTCACTCATAAGTCACTTGGATTCTATTACCCATTGTATTTACCTACAATTTACCATGACTCCAATGAATGAGGGAATGGCTTATACAGTCACAGTGAATAGTGTTTTGGAATGATAGGTGAACAAGCAATGCTAAACAATTCCCCTTGTGTACTATTAGCCCCTTTTAAAATTATAGAGGTAGTGTATTAAGAATAGTTTTTGTTATTAAGAGAATATATTGTGATGTAGACAATTCTAACTGGAAAGTCAATTGAAATTTAGAATGAAGGACATTTGGTTGGAAAAAGAATTGAGAGAACAAATTAATCCAACTTCAAGGCTACTGGGAATAAATATCTAAATGTGTCAGTTAAATGGGAAACCTTAAAAAATGTTTTCAAGATACTGAGAGACCAGTGAGCATAGTCTCTATTTGAAATTCACATTTTGATCCTCAGAATTGCGCTCATTCTCATTTGTATATATGTATGTATAAGTGTGTGTGTTTGTGTGCATGCATGTGTGTGTTGGGGGAGAATGTTGTTTTAAAAAATTTTTGAAGAGAATTTATCTAGAATGATATTGAAAAATATTTAATGTAAAAGAAAAAAACAAATACCCAGCTTTCTGTATTTCACCTGGCATTCATTGTTGTTAATACCATGATATTTCAAATAGAATCTGTGAAAATTATATTTTGATGAAATTGAAAAATGCTAGTAAAGGTTATTTTCTTCTTTCTAAGTACTGAATATAAAAACTAAGTGTTGGTATATTACCAGTCTTTTTAAAAAATGTATTGCTAATGGATTAGTCCAAATTGATGAAATAACTTGATCCTGGAAATTTTTATTTATTTATTCTATTTTCATGAAGAAAAGGAATAGCTTTTTAATCCAAAAAAGTAACTTAATCTCTGATGGTTATATTTTGAATAGCATGATGATTAGTGGCCAAGGGGTAGAGAAACATGTCAAGTTATATCACAGAGGCGTGACCACTCAATCTTGTTGAAAGTGATATTCTTCAATCCATTTGATTCAATTAACAAAACATTTATAAAGACCTTCCAAATGAACGGCCCTGTGCTGAATCTTGGGAATACAAAGGCACAATATTCATTCATTCTTTCTAATTTGCTCTTCTTTTGTTTGTTTCTGTATTATATAGAAGAATTCCTGTCTTCAAGGATTTTAAGTTTTAATGATTAATAGTCTACATTCTTAATTGAGCTCAGAGAAATCATGTCAGGATACACTAAAAGGCCACGGCCATAGAGTTGATTATATTTAATTATCATGTTTTGTGAAGTTGTTTATAAGAATCTTTTCAACTTGAGATATAAGTTATTTCAATAAGAAAAGAGACAAGAATAAGAGAATAAATGC
This sequence comes from Sarcophilus harrisii, assembly GCF_902635505.1. Lineage (NCBI taxonomy): Eukaryota > Metazoa > Chordata > Mammalia > Dasyuromorphia > Dasyuridae > Sarcophilus > Sarcophilus harrisii. The sequence goes on from NC_045430.1 coordinate 197,376,446, forward strand.
AAGTGTGGGCAACAGTAAACCACTAAGCACCTAAAGATTAGGATGAAATCCTATGTGAAAGCAAAAGGGAAATTATTAAAAGCAAACATTTTGTTTTAGGGTTTTGCCTGGGGCCAGGTTTTGCTTTCAGCATTACAGAATATTACAGAATAGGAGCACAATAATACTCAAACTTGATTACTAATGTAATTTAAATACATTTGTGTAGAGCACGTACAAATATATTCTGCCTAAATTGATCATCTAAGAGCTCTAGGGAGAACTTTGAATTGTGTCTAAATTACTCCTGAGTGTTGGAGATAAAACCTCTCCTCTTTGAAGATGAAGGATGAACAACAACAAATTATTGCTAACTAAAGAGCCATTTTTAAAAGGACATATTTAAAAGAAGATATGGTTTCTAACATGTTCTATGCTGTTACTTTTGAGGTGCCAAGATGAGCCACTAAGAAAGATGGGATTTTTTCTCTCTCCTAGTTTATAATGATCCTGCTCTTGGCATTTAATGCTTAACTTTGAATATTTGATAAATGTAAATTCTGACAAAATGTTTATGGGCTTTTAAGAAATTTGAGGATAGATAACCGGGGCTTTGGGGGCCCATGAAAAGTGTCTCTCTCAACAAAACTGTTATTGTTCAATTGTTTCAATTTTGTAGCTCTTGGCAATACTGGAAAGGTTTGCCATTTCTTGTTCTAGCTAAGTTTACAAATGAAGAAACTGAGGTAAATACAGTTAAGGGGCATAGCTAGTAAGTGTCTGAAACCACATTTGACATTTGATGCATCTTCTTGACTCCATATTCTATGTACTGTGCCATTTAGCTGCTTGCATCAGAGTTATCCTCCCTCAAATCTTCTTTTAAGACTGAAGTGGGCACCTTTGTCTGTTTTACTTTTAAAGAGGGAGCACTTTTCATTTACTGTTCATGCAAATGTTCATTAAGTTTCATGGAACTCAAAAATAAATAAGACAATTTTGAGATGTCAGCAAAGGAAATTATTGAGCAGAATAGGTGTTCACTAGCCAAGTAGGATATACAAAGTATCCCCCAAATCTCAATGCAGTTTTAAGATTTAATAGCTTTAATAATTTAAAAGTTCTCTAAGTCCTTTGGGATATGCTGTGCAGCCAGGTAAAGCATTTATACTTACTATGTGTTTTGCTTTCCTCCCCTTATGAAGTTTACATTTGAATGGGGGATGATAATAAACTTAAAAAGTTCAGAGGTGGAGAGAGAAGAGGGCAAGATTTTTAGAGAAGAAATGAAAAACTACAGAGATACGAGTGGTGCTAGAAAAGGATGGAAAAGCTGGACACTTCATGGATAGGTGAATGGGGGCAAGAGACTCATCATTTAGAAGAGTGGAGGCACCTTGGAAATGTGACTAGAAGGTCTGAGTTAAAATTTAAAGTTGACTGTGTATTCATTAAATTTGCTGACAAAAATCAAACACTGGATGAAGACCTTCAGATTACTTTTTTTGTTTTGTTTTGTTTTATGAGGCAATCTAAATTAAGTGACTTGCTCAGAGTCACACAGCTAATAAGTGTCAAGAGTCTGAGGGGAGATCTGAATTTAGCTCTTCCTGATTCCAGGATTGGTGCTCTATCCACTGTGCCACCTATTTGTCCGTCCAGATTACAATTTATAACATTTTGACAAATCACAGAAGCAGAAAAAATTGAACTTTTTTTTTTACATTTCTTATGTGGAAATGTACCCAAAAGGATAAACTAACTACTCAGATATAAGGAAATGAAAGACTGATTTGATAGAAATATAGCTAAAAATTATATAGGTCATCACAAAAACAAATGTATGCAGCTTTTCATGGTTTACTGTATTTCTTGGAGTCAAGCAAAGTGGGAGACATTGCAATTATTCTTACTCCCATTTTGTAGTTGAGGAAACTTAGCCTCAGAAAAATGACCTTTTCATCTGTATTTGTTCAGTTTCAGTTAATACTTCATGACTTCATTGAAGTTTTCTAGGTAAAGATGCTGATTTGCATTATAATTTCTCCAATTCATTTTTACAGATGAAGAAATTAAGATAAAGAGAGTTAAATGACTTGCCACTGTTTTGCACTGTAAGTGTCTGAGGCCAGATTTCAACTCCCTTGAACTCAGGAAATTGAGCCTTCCTGACTCCAGCGCCTGATGCTTTATCCACTGAGCAACCTAGCTACCCTGATTTCCTCATATTCAGACAGAAAATAAGTAGAAGAACCATGATTGTTATCCATTTTCCTGATTACAAGCCTTGTCTTTTTTTTATTCCATACTGACTGTACAATCAAAACAAGATGTCAGGAATGTGCTGAATTGTCTGATAAAAATGTTCATTGTGAGCATTTACCTCTTAGAATCAGCAAATACTAGAAATTAAGGTCTTGATTAATTGTTTTGTTGATTATATTGCCTTATGAGAGTAAAGAAAAATATGTTAGTAATGGAGATTACATTTAGATGTGTAGTTTGTATATTTTTCTGGAAGCTGTTTATTATTAAACATGTACCTACACATCTGTAATCTTCCAGTTCTTGATGCTGTTCATAGCCTGACCGCTCCTCAAGTATAGAATGCAGCTTTTTGTTCATATGACTATGTCTTAGTAAAAAGAAATAAAGATGTGGATAGTAGGAGATCAAAGAGGTGAAGATTGCAAACTTAGCAGTAAAAATTTGTGTCAGATCATTGTCTTAGGAGATAGGCAAGATAAATATAAGTAATTTTGCTGGAGAAATCATAGATATTGCTTTGGGAAATTGAAACAAGTTCAAGTCACAAAGCCTGTAATATTCAGAACCAGTAATACCTTAGGCAGGGGGTCCTCAAACTACAGCCCACGGGCCAGATGCAGCAGCTCAGGACGTTTATCCCCCTCACCCAAGGGTATGAAGTTTCTTTATTTAAAGGCCCACAAAACAAATTTTTTGTTTTTACTATATTCTGGCCCTTCAACAGTATGACAGACAGTGAACTGGCCCCCTATTTAAAAAGTTTGAGGACCCCTGCCTTAGAGTATTATATATCATTTGTGAAATATTATATATCATACAACATATAATCATGCACATACAAATGTGTATACATAGCTGTTGACAGATCTGATTGTTGATATTCAGTGACAGTGAATAGTTTATCTGAAAGATTCTAACATACACATTATTAGAAATAGTTTCCTCACACAAGAGTTACCAATGTCAGTGAAATCACAGATCCCATTTGTGCTTTCCTGTCCCTATCCCTATGAGGATTAGGAGTTCTATATCCAAGTGAAGTATGTTTCATTGTGTAGACAGCCCAGGCAAGAAGAAATTTAAGTGATTTTCACAAGACCTATTTCAGAGAACTACAAAAGATGAAAAAAAGTATTTCAAGAGAAGAAAGGCAGGGAGGTAATCTAGGATAAGACTGGGATAAGAAGGACTTAAGTTGTGATGGAAATGCAATATTTACTATTTCCATAGGAAGCAGAAGAGGAAAATGAGTTTCAGTTACAGTATAAAGGATTTGGGTGACATTTCATCTGAAGATTTTGAAGAATAAGGCAAACAGTTCTACAGGCTAGTGTCCATGAACTCTTCCCCATGCATAGAGAATGGAGATGACTTTCTAAAGTCCCTTCTAATACTATGCTACAGAATATATTTATATTTATATTTATATAATCTCACACAGAAAATTGAATTTCTAAAGTCTTTGAAGAAAAGATTTTCTTCAAAGCGAGAGAAGAAAAATCTATGTAACCTTAGAAAATATAGCGTCTAGTTATACTACCAAATCTTCAATCTTTTCTACACACAAGAGTTTCATGAAATAGAGGGTAGTGACAAAGACTCTTGTTATATTGCCTCAAGAAACTTGTCCCTCCTCGAATCCAGGGTGATGTTGTTTCAACTTGTCCAGGAATCATCTTCTTTATTGGGATGACCTTTGTATTTTCTCCATATTAAAGTTTCTCATTTGATTTGGAAATGACTTGGAAGCTGAGAAAACCTCAATTCAGCAAAACTTCCATGGACTATTAAACAAGTTACACTCAGAAAGCTTTTGGATGAGAACAGATACCAATGTCATAAAGGAAACCATTCAGATAAATAAGTGTGTTATTATCGTCAATATGGTATTGCTACAAACAATGGAGGCATGCTGCCTGTTTATGGCACAGAATTTTACCCTACAGCTGATTTTAAAGGGATTTATGTCATTCTTTAAAGTAAGGTGATAAGACAGGAATGATATAAATGAAAATGACTAGCAAGTAAGACAATTAACTCTAAAACACTTGTACTAAATTGGCTTTAGATTGACAATAGATCTCTTCTTGGGAAGAGGAAAGAGAGAAGAGATAAGATTTTTTTTTTAAGAACTCATGAGACATAGTAGGATGGTGCCTAATGACGTGATATAATATAAAGCATCATTCAGTACTAAACTAAATTTGCATAATGCCTTTTTTCCCTAAGAGATTGCTTTATAAGATCAACACAGGAACGGAAATGAAGTGGAAAAATAAAATCACCAAAAGCAAATATTTTCCCTGTGTCTGCAAATATTAATAATAATGCTCAGTTCTCTATATCATTAGCTCTGCTGAGCACCCACCTGGATGCCCATAAAAAGTACAGGAATCTCTCAGCTAGTGTATCCTCTAGGGATGAAACTCCTCCAAAACAAAGTTAGCTAAGGTTTTTCAAAATAGTCCTCATAAATCATGCAAAGTAGGATTGGAGCAAGTCATAGAGCTAAGAGGTGATATGCAGCTGTGGGGGATAAAAATACTTTTCAGAGTTCAACCAAGGTAAATAATAAGGACTGCTCAGAACATTAGTCAGCTATGTTTGTTTTCTTAGTCCCAAGATTCTGCTTTCAGAAGCTTCTCCCTTAGTTGAGAATTCCCCCTTCCTTTCATGTTGCTATTCTCTGATTTCTACCACTTCCCCCTGTCCCCCTGCAGCCAATAAGGGAACAATTCCTGCTATCAAGAAACTTCTCATCTAATTCGGTGATTAAGGAAAGGTAGCTCTTGAGACAAAGAATCTCCTCTTTCACTTTGTCCAAAAATCTTGCCACTGGACCCAGATGGAGGGGAAAGTGAGGCAGGTGACTTTGCCCATCCCTCTCTCATTTAAATCCAATTCACTTTCATGTCATACCATCACCTCCTTGATGTCATGGCCCTCTTCGAGATCTAATTAACTTTCTCCAATACTTGAAACTCTAATGAGTCCTTCACTCCATACTCTTGCCCTATCTCCCTTCCATGTTTATTGAATTAAATATTAGACTTGGAAAGTCAATAAATTTGGGTTCAAATTCTACCTCAGATTTTAATGGTAGGAGTCTGAGCTAATTATCCTTTCTCAGTTTCAGTTTCCTAATGTCTAAAATAATTTATAAAATTGTCAGCATTAACTGAGATCATATATGTAAAATGTGTCACAAACTTGAAAAAATAGCAGTTATCATTAATAATAAAGATGACGATAATAGTTGCTTTGCCTTTAACTTCAGGAGCTAATTCCATTCCTTCCTTCTCTCCTGTAATCATTGCTCTTTGTAATTTGTTTTTACTTTAAAACACAGTTTCTAGTTTTGTTGCATTGAATAGTATCAATCATTAAACAAGTATTTATTAAACACTTATTATGTGTCAGGCACTTGGGATATTACTGAAACCAAAATAATCCCTATTCTCAAGGAGTTAACATGAATTTCTACTGAGCCTTCCACCAACCTACAGATACCATTCTGGCCTTTTGTATACTTTTGATGCCTTCTAGGTTATTTCTTCTTTGAAAACACAGACTTTATAAACAAAATTTATTGTTGGAGCACATTGTCTTTGAGAAGAGAGTATGATTGTATAAGTTGTTATAGTAGAAATTTCTACCCATATGGCATCCTGAGGCTATAAAGCACACTGAGAAGAATAGTATAGATGATTTTTTTAAGTGCGGGAAAAACAACTGAAGAAAAAAACTATTTAAAGCACATGCATATCACCTCACACCTGAAGATATCCATAGAATCTGAATTTTTAGAAGATTAGAGCTCTCCTGTATATGCATAGGAAAGTTGTAGTTTAGGATCGGTTAAATTAAGAGGACATCAAGATTTTTTTTGGCCCCTAGAACTGGGTGATCAGCTTCCATTACGTACACTCAATTTAAGTCACTTGTGCTCCACAACATAATAATATTCTGTATATATGAGTTAGATCACTATGGAAATATTTTTTAAAGATTTGTGTAGGGATGGTGGCATAGATATAAGATTTTGCCAAAGTCAAGAATTTTTCTAACAACTCTAAAACTTTCTAACCATGCTGATAAGTAATTATTCTGTAATTGATGATTTTAGGAACTTGTCTTTGATACTAAAAATTTATGTGACTTGCTAGTAGACGTACTAATGGTACATATCAGATCAGGATTCCATTCCAAGTCTATCTGTCTCTAAGAAATAGAAAAAGTTACAATTATAATTTTGGAAGTTATATCTATTCAAATTCTACTCTTTTTTAATTAAATAATTATTTTCTGATATAGACAACTTTTTAATGCCCTCAAATTTGTGAGAAGAGTCTCAGATCTACCTAAGTGATATCAGAACATTCTAATGTTTTAGGCATGATTATAAATAATTTCATGAATATCCTTTTTCCCAGAGAACCCACATGACATTCATGTATACTCTGGCTATCAAATGATTAGTTTCCAGTCCACAGTCTCTGTTGAAAGTGAGGCTGGCAAAAGAAACTAAAATTATTCATACCATTTTATCCCAGAGATTCTACTGGTAGGTTTATAACTCAAGGAAGCAAAAAACAAAATATATTCTGTATATTCCAAAATATTCATAGAATTACTTTTCATATTATCAAAAAGTTGGGAGTAAATATACATATCTGACCAAAAAGGGGTTGATCTTTAGAAATGTTTAATATGAAATATGCAGAAATTAATGAGAAAATTTATATGATGGCATGCAAAATGAAGTAAACTGCACTTGGTGTTTTCAGCAATGAACAGAAAAAGAAATGAAACAAATGCTATTTAATTAAAATAAACAAGTATGACCCCAGAGGAGAATTGAAAATAAATATATACTTTGGTCTATTCCTTGCAGAAGTGGAGGGCAATAGAAACAGAATTGCATTAAATATCAGACATTGTTGAAACGTGGGTTGGTTTTTCAAGCATCCTTTTACCCTCTCTTTTTAAATCTCTGATACAAGGAATCATTCCTTGGATTGAGGAGAGGAAGGAATATAATAGCGAATGTGCTGTAGAAAGTAAAGATACAATTAAAATAACAACAACAACAACAACAACAAAAAGAAATAACTAACATTCATATAGTGCTTTAAGGTTTCCAGAGCAAATAATTTGCTTCTCTTTTGACCTTCATTACAACCCAGTGAGGGGAAAACTGAGGCATAGAAAGTAGTGACTTTCCCAGAGCACACAAATCATTTTAGTCAAGCTTTGAACTGAGATCTCTCTGACTCAAGATGCAGTGCTCTACCACTATATTGCCTGGACTCTATTGATGCTTTTAAATAAAAAGTAAATAATCTCACTCCTCCTAGTGGAATAATCAGGGTAAATCATGACTAATCTTTTCCTTTAGCAATAGCAACCCAGAGATCTGAGTATGACCACAGCTCTGCCCAACATATGTCGATGTTCAGATGTACATCCATAAGCAGCAAGTCTTGAGCTATTCTTTCTTTGACTGTACCCTCTGGAGGGTACTCTAAAACAATGTCCTGTCCATCCTTAGAGAGACAAACAATAAGCCAACTAATAGCAGGCCATTAATTGCTAATTGCATACCAAAAATTGGGAATATACAAAGAAAAAGAAGACATTCCCTTATTCCAGGGAGCATTAGTTTCTTAGGGGAAACAACATGTAAGTGATAGTTTATGTAAGTTGTTTTAGTTGCAGTGGCATAAAATGTTTGGAAGACATATATAAATTAAACTACAAAATCAATTTTGTATATATATGAGATGAAATGCAAATTAGGTTCTAGTAATGGGCCTTGGCGCTATACATATGCACTTATATTTTGTGTGTATATGTATAGGTATATGGTATATTAACAGGTAGGTATAGGTACACGTTTGTATATGTACAGGTGTGTGTATATGTGTATATGTATGTGTATATATGTATATAAACTCTACAAGAGAACACGATTTCTTTTTTTGTTTGTTTGGGGTTTTTTATATAACTTTTTATTTACAAGATATATGCATAGGTAATTTTTCAGCATTGACAGTTGCAAATCCTTTTGTTCCAACTTTTTCCCTCCTTCCCCTCACCCCTTCCCCCAGATGGCAGGTTGACCAATACATGTTAAACATGTTAAAATATAAATTAAATACAATATATGTATACATGTCCAAACAGTTATTTTGCTGTATAAAAAGAGTCGGACTTTGAAATAGTGTACAATTAACCTGTGAAGGAAATCAAAAATGCAGGCAGACAAAAATAGAAGGATTGGGAATTCTATGTAGTGGTTCATAGTCATCTCCCAGGATGTAGCTGGTTCAGTTCATTACTGCTCTATTGGAACTGATTTGGTTCATCTCATTGGAGAAGACCATTTCTTAACCACTGACCAGAGAAGTATACAAATAGAGCTCTACTTGTCTATATATAAAATCACAGAATATTAAAGTTGTAAAGGACTTCTGATGCCTTAAATTTTAACCTATAGCCCCCAAAAATGCCCACTACATATACTCACTGAGTAGCAGAAATGTAAATGATAAACTCTTGTCTGCCCTGCCTGTATCCAACAAGAACCAGGTTGAAATGTAATTGGAAAATATTTAACAAAATAGAGAAAAATATAATAAAACATAGATAATCTTAACCTGCAATTTTCTAAGTCAGTGCATAGTGTATAGTCAGTGTAGTATAGTTCCATTTTTTATGTTTTTAATTAATTTATTTTAATGCACATTGCTTTATGAATCATGTTGGGAGAGAAAAATCAGAGCCAAAGGGAAAAACCATGGGAAAAAGTTAAAAAAAAGAAAAAAAAAAAAAAAGAAGTGAACATAGTACGTGCTGCTTTTCAATCAGTTTCCATAATTCTTTTTCTGGATGCAGATGGTATTTTTTGTTCCGAGTCTATTGGGATTGCTTTGGATCACTGAATCACTAAGAAGAACCAAGTCTTTCATAGTTGATCATCATACATTCTTGCCATTATTGTGTACAATATATTCATGGTTCTGCTTGTTTTGCTCAGCATCAGTTCATATAAATCTATCCAGGCCTTTCTAAAATCAGTTTGTTCATCATTTTTATAGAACAATAATATTCCATTACCTTCATGTACCAAAGCTTTTTCAATCATTCCCCAAATGATGGGCATCCACTCATTTTCAAATTCTTTGCTACCACCAAAAGAGCTGCTACAAACATTTTTGGACATGTGGGTCCTTTTCCCTCCTTTATGATTTTCTTGGGATACAGACACAGTAATGGCACTGATGGGTCAAAGGGTATACACAGTTTTATATCCCTTTGGACATAGTTCCAAATTGCTCTCCAGAATGATTGGATCATTTCATGACTCCACCAGCAATGTTTTAGTGTCCCAGTTTTTCCACATCCCCTCCAATATTCATCATTATCTTTTCCTGTTATCCTAGCCAATCTGAGAGGTGTAATGTGGTACCTGAGAGTAGTTTTAAATTTGCATTTCTCTAATCAATAGTGATTTAAAGAACGTTTTCATATGACTATAGATGGCTTTAATTTCATCATCTGAAAATTGTTCATACCCTTTAACTATCAATTGGGGGAATAGGGTTCCAGTTTTATTTGAGTTTGGCACCACTATTTTATAAAATCAAATAGTCTATTTTCTTCAAGATGACTCATATTCAAGTCAATTTAAGACTGAGCCATTTCATTACTTCTTTGTCTGCTTCTCATACTACATCATAGAAACCAACAGTGTCATCTGATGAAATTCACTGTACTAAATTCTATTAAGGGATAGTTATACATACCTCTTCAGGGAATGATTACTGGACTCTTGAGAATAATTCTCTGTACTGACCTTAATATGTCAAGATTACAAATTTAGCATTACCTTCTGGTTAACTTGTAGCCTAATCCTGGTCAAGAGCTGTGCTATCATTTATTGAAGTTTAACAAAATCGCATTTCAATCCATTAATATAATCACCAGAAAAGATTAAAGACCTCTTTCTCTTAAAGCTCCATCATCTTCCTATTCTGCTACCTATCTTGAAAAGTTCAAACAATTCTTCTGTATTTTGCAATTGGTCAAGTAGTCCCATTTTTCCCTTCCTGATTATGATTTCATCTCACTTGTCCAATTTCGATAGCCCATGCTTTATTTTCCGTGATATCCCACAGACACATATACAAATGAAATGCAAAGAGAAAACCTGATTTATATGTACTACTACATTACCAGAACAGTTTCTGAAAAAAAAAAAAGTGTCTTTTTCCTAGAAGGATCTCTTGTTTTCTAAAAATTATGTTCCAGATTCTGTATCTCTGTCATAAACTTGAAAGATGAAGTCCTAGTATTTTCAGAAGTCATTTAACCAACTGATGGTATTGTTTCTACATTTGCTGTCAAATTAAGAAGTTGTTTATGGTGCTTGTAACTTCAAGCAAGCTACTAACTAGAGCTAGAATAGAAGATAAAATTAAAAAGGAGAGAGGAAGAGAGGAAATATAGATAAAACTGTCTGGAAAATTTAGCTAAGAAAAACTATATTGATTATAATTAGAATGGAACATCAGGTTTGACATCCTTATGGGGCTCCTTTGTCAGATATTATTGATGCCATCAAAAAAAGAAGGATAAAAAGTATTCTTTGCATGAGTTCCGGTAAGAAATGAATCTTTCTTGCCTTAAAAGTAGTCCTTTCAAAAGTTGGTTATAAGGTTTTCTTTCTATAACTCTATCTTTGCTAATTAGTACAATTTTCTTAACTTTTTATTTCTTTTGACTAGCCCTTTGACAACAAAACAGCATCATTATTAAAACTAAGAATTCTTTTTTGGTAAAGCTTTTTATTTTTAAAACATATGCATAGATAATTTTCAATATTCACCCCTGCGAAACCTTGTGTTTCAAATTATGTTTCTCTTCCTTTCCTCTACCCCCCCCTTAGATGGCAAACAACTCAATATATTTTAAGCACATGCAATTCTTTTTTACATGTTTCCACAATTAGCATGCTGCACAAGAAAAATCAGATCAAAAAGGAAAAAGTAGAAAGAAAATAAAATTCAAGCAAACAACAACAAAAAAATGAATACACTATACTGTGATCCACACTCAATTCTCTCTCTGGGTACAGATGCCTCTCTCCATCACAAGATTATTGGAACTGGCCTGCACCACCTCACTGTTGAAAAGAGCAAATCTGTCAGAATAAAAAATAATATAAAAATAAATAAATTATTTTTAAAAATTCATCATTGTATTGTCTTATTGTTGTGATATATAATGATTTCCTGGTACTGCTCACTTCACTTAGCATCAGTTCATGTAAGTCTCTCTAAGCCTCTCTAAAATCATCCTGCTAATCAAAACAAAATTCTTTAGTAACGCATCCATAAATCAGCTATCAGAAACTCATACAAAAGGGATCTGAAAGTCCATGTCTAGGCTCTAAAACTACTCAAGACCTATCCTTAAATCACTCCTGTCATGGTATATGAAACTTCTCTGCTCAAAAACCCCTAGTGGCTCCCTTGTACCTTATAGAATGACCTGTAAACTTTAACTTCTTATTTAAAACCTTTCACAGTTTTGCAATTTCATACATCCTTTCATGTAACTAGTGCTCCTGTCATACAGACTATCAACTGTTCCTTGACCTTGTCCTATAATGCACACTACTGAACATTCTTGCAGTCTGTCATTCGTGACTAAAATGGATGTCTTTTTCATTGTTGCCAGTTGAAATCCTGCTGTTCCTGCAAAGTTCATCTCTGGTGCTTTTTCTTCTGTGCAGCCTTTCCTGACTTGCACCTAAAGCAAGTTCTTTGTTCCTTGGATTTTCTTTTTGTTTTGACATGTTGGTTTGCTTCTGACATACAGGATCTTGGAATGAACTTCAATGTTTATGTATTTGGATGCATAAACACACGCCGGATTATATGCACTTTTGACACAGGGACTGTGTCATTTCTTATACTGGTAATTCAAGTGAAAGCCGCAGCCTAATATTATGAGTCAGGAGTGAGACTGCATACTGGATTTGATTCCTCCCTGTGATTCATCCTGGCTGGTGACAGTAGGGAAATCACTTACGTAGTCAGTGCCCAGGTAACTATTTGGAACTTTATATTGAAAAAAAGTTACTGATTTGTATTGCTTTGCTTTATATTACTTACTAACTTTTTATATCCATGAATTCACAGGTCTGGACAAAATAAAAGGAAATAACAAGAGTGCTAATCACTTTAAGCTTTTCATAACATGATAATAAATAATATTTAACACTTTTCTGTAGCACTTACTATGTACTAGACACTGTGCTAAGCACTATATTATCTCATTTGATACTCAAAACAACCCTAAAAAGGTAGATTCTATTATTATCTCTTATAAATAAGATTATTTATTGAGATGAGGAAACTGAGACAAGTGAAGGTGACTTTTCAAAAATCATTTAGGGATTATCTAAGATTACATGTTAACTCAGTTGTTCCTGATTCCAGACCTTCATTTGCAGTATCATCTAAGAGGCATTTTTTTATATGTTTGTTAAATGAAGGGATTCAAGAACCATTTGATCACACTTTTCTACTGCCCTTCATTAGGGCATCTTTGCCCTTGCAAGATCAAGTTTTGGATTGTTGCTTTTATTTTATGAAGATGGCCTACCTTGAAAGTCTTTTTTTGCATTGCTTATGAAATAATTCTATCATGTAAAGTTGTAAAGAAAAAGAAATAAAGGACATATACAAAGATTGAATTATAGCTTGCAATCTATGGCATTTGAATGTAATGATTCCTGTGTTGTAAGGAGCAACAGATGTGAGATATGAAGCTGAGTTGATGAATGATGAATTTAACAGCCATATAAATAAAGCAAACATTGAAATGTAATGAAACTGGCCAAAAATAATGGTTGGTATTCATATCATACGATCAAATTTAAAGGACATAACCTTCCTTTTTTTGTTGATTTACTAGTTTTTGTAATTGCTTTGTACATGGGAGAATAGTTTTAGTAGTTGGGGGCAATCTCTCATGTCAAAATATGTATCAAGAACTTAAAATGTAAGTTGCTGGTTACATAGAAAGTAGAGAGAAAATTCTAAGACAATTCAGCTTTGCACCAGAGCTGAAATCCTAGTATTCCTTTACCGGTCAGGTAGAACTGAAAACAAAATAGCTTACACTTTCTTGCAAAGCTCAAAAATTTGTATCAGTTATAGCTCTCTAGAGCAAATAGTAGGGAAATTAACTTAGTCCATACAGTCTTGTAGATTAGGCAAATTAAAATTTCCAATTACGTTTACAAGTGAAAGTAAAATGTTAAAATCATTTAATGTTCATAGGTTTTTATTTATTTTTTAATAAAAGGTCATATGTCATTGTCATGCTGTCTCAATTTTATCCTTTACACTTCTTATCTTTAAAAATGTTTTACTAATGCTTTTTGAAAATTAAAAAAAAATCTTTGGTTTCCCAATACTTGCTTACTATATAGAATGGTGCCATTTAAAAAAATAATAGAGTTAAGCAAAACAAACTGCACAGTGATGAAGTCTAAAATGTTTTCCTTATTTTTTGCCTACATTCTTTTTGGAGATGTGGTAGGTGTATTCAGTCATTTCTTTGAAGTCGATGATTGTTGTATGGTTGAGAATTCTGATGTCTTTCATTGTAATTTTTTTTTTTAGGAAGGAAGGAAACTATTTTTTAAGTAACTACTATATACAATGCAAAAGCTTTTTTTTTTTTTCTTACAAATATTTCATTTGGTCCTCATATCAACCCTGGAAGGTAGATACTATTTTTATTCCTATGATGAGAAACTGAGACAGACATGGATAAGTGATTTGCCCAAGTTCATACAACTCATAAATATCTGAATCCAAATTTAAATTCAGACATTCTTGACTATAGGATCAACCCACACAATCCTCCACCTAGCTGCCATAGGCTTATATACTTATAAATTTAGAATTGTCTAGGATTCCACATGTCTAGTAATCCAGCCTCACACTTCCTCTTTTTTTGTGTGTGTTGTAGTAAGTTTATTTATTTTTAATACATATTACTTTATGAATCATGTTGGGAAAGAAAAATCAGAGCAAAAGGGAAAAACTAAAGGAGAAACAAACAAAAAAGAAGTGAACATAGCATGTGCTGATTTACATTCAGTATCTTTAGATCTTTTTTCTGAATGCAGATGGCATTTTCTGTCCAAAGTCTAGTGGGATTTCTTCAAATCACTGCACTGCTGAGAAGAACTAAGCTTTTCACAGTTAATCATTGCACATTCTTGCTGCTATTGTGTACAATGTATTCCTGGTTTTGCTTGTTTTATTCAGCATCAATTCATGTAAACCGTTCCAGGCCTGACTATAATCAGCTTGTTCATCATTTTATAGAACAAAAATATTCTATTGATATACCATGGCTTGTTTAACCATTCTACAATTAATGGGCATCCAGTCCTTTTCCAATATTTTGCTACACAAAAAGAGCTGCTACACATATTTTTGCATATGTAAGACCTTTTGCCTCTTTTATGATTTCCTTGGAATACAGACCCAGTAATGATACTGCTGGGTCAAGGGCAATGCACAGTTTTATAGCCCTTTGTGAATAGTTGCAGATTCATTTCTAGAATGGTTAGATCATTGCACAACTCCACCAATAATGCATTAGTGTCCCAGTTTTCCCACATCCCCTCCAACATTTATCATTATCTTTTCCTGTCATTTTAGCCAATCTCAGAGGTGAGAGGTGGTGTCTTAGAATTGTTTTAATTTACATTTTTCTAATCAATTGTGATTTAGAGTATTTTTTCATGTAACTATAAATTAGTTCTCCATCTTCAAATGAGGAAACTGTAACCTAAAGAAGGCAAAGTAAATTGTCCAGCATTATATATATGGTGAGTAACAGTCTGGAAATGAATTAAGGTCTTCTGACTGCAAATCCAATACTTTTTTCTCAATACCATGGTCCTTATCATTATTATGTTTATTGTATATTTTGCTTTATTAATTCCCCATGTTTTATTCTATATCATTGCAGATATTTTTCAGATATCTCTGCATTTTCTATATTCAGCTCTTACAATTGTAAAATAATATTCTAATTTCACTTTTTAAGCACTAAATTCACAGGTTTTTAAGCACTGGCTTAGTACCAGGCTTTATGGTAACAATTTATAAACATTCATATGCTATAATTTGTTCATTAATTCACCATCAATAGATAATCATCTTTTACTAAGGTGTTTAAAAAATGTGGGTCATCACATTGTATCACATTTTTTTTAGTTTAGACATATAATGTAGCATTGCATATGCATAAATTTGAATACTGTTTTATATTTACATTCTTATTTTCAATTTCATTTTTGATCTCAGATTCAGTAAGTTAATGCTTTTTCCCCCTTCTCTTGTACAGGAACTATTTTCCCCCAGTATTTTTATTTAGGTTACTTATTTATTTATTTGTTTTGCTGTTTCATTTGGTACTTTTCACAGTTCAAATATTTCAATTTCCATCCTTGACACTGTTAGACCCCATTTCTTCCAGATAATGCTTCCAACTGAGAGTCACCAACATAGAGCATATTATTTCCATTACACTAGTGTCTGGCCCAAGGGAAAAAATGTTAAGTGAATTTAGAGACTCTAACAGCACAACTTAATAAACATGAAAGAAGAGAAAAATAATGCTTACAAATATTTGTGAATAATTAATTTCCAGATTTTTGTCTCTGGTTAATATGAAAAACAGGGAGACCACAGAGAAAATATATTTACACTCAACTTGCAATGCAATTTGACATGCATAAAGCATCAATCAATTTTAAGCTCTTTGAGGATGGTGATTTTTTTTTCTTTTTGACAGTTTCCATATTTCACCTAATCTGAAAGTGCAACTACTGCTTATTTGCCCAATCCTGCTGTTGATGAGCACTGAAGCTTTGATCTGTTTCATTTGTACATTATGCAGGTTCCTTGCTCCTGAGACATCATGATAGTCCCTCTCCCCCACTTTCCAAGGGCTTACCATATCTTTGCCTTACTTAGTACAGTCACTAAGTACTGTACTTAGTACAGGCTACACTGGTTGTAGCCCTACTAAAAATGAAAACTCCCATCCTTAAATAATCCACCAGCCTCAGCCTCCCATAGTAGTTGGGATTATAGATTTATTCAACCATGCCTGGTGACTTTTATGTTTTTTGTTTGGGTCTATACAGGATTGTTTTATGCATAGTAGGAACTTAATAAGTGCATATCAAAGTGCATTAGCTCTTGAGTGTATATGCTCTTAAACAATGATTGCCTCTTCCCTCTGCATCTTCTTCAGGCTAATTACATAATGTATTTCTATATTCAGTCCATCATCTTTGTTTTTTGAGCCTCTGAGTAATATGAGGTCTTTAATTTGATATCTAAAAAGCAACTTCCTGAATTTTTGCCACCTTTTTTTAATGTAGTCCCTGCTTTGATTTTCTTACTTTAACTCTTTCATATAAATGGCTCAATGATATCAGAATAAAGATTTTTAATTTTCACGGTAGATTCAAATTCAACTGTTAAAAACTCTCTGCAAAGAAATACAGTTTACAATGACCTTCACATTTCAGCAAGGCTTCATAAATCAAAGAAACTCCTAATGTCCAAGGTAAGATTCTTTCTGACTAGAGTAGTTGTCTAAACTACCTGTAGCAAGAGTAGCTGGATCATATATGAGACTTAGAAGCAAGTTTGATGAATAAAGTTTACTTCTGATATTTGATGTTATGAGAAGTAGCTTGAAAAAATAGAGCTTGGCAAGCCTTGAAACTAGAAGACATGAGTTTAAAACTTACTTCTGACACATAACAAGCAGTGTGAGTCTAGCTAAGTCAATGAATCTCATGCTCTAGACAACTTTCTATTATTATAATTTTATATATTTTATATTAGAATATAAATATTCTAATATAATAATATTATAAATTGAATAAAATGTATTAATTTCTATTGGTACAGGGAGTTGTCTTTCCAAAAAATTCTCAATGAGATCCTCATTTTTTTCCACACCATGTCATTTCCCTTCAGTGACTTCATCCCTTTAATGACTACCAAATAAAGTCTAAGATTCTTGATCTGGCAATCAAGCACTTTATCAACATGTCAAACCAAACTATTGACATGCCTAGCCCCAAAGCTAATAAGATAAGAGGGTAGATATACTACTTTGGGACTCATCTCAGCTCCCTGAAAGGCACAAAATTTAGGGAGCCTAGTCAATAGGATTTAGTCTCTATGGTGGACAACCTGGCTGTGTCCTAAAAGTTAGTGAGTCCTAAAAGTTGAATTTGAGGTTGGGGCCCATCTGATAACTGGGATAGTGAATGGAATTTCATATTTTTTCTTACTATTTTTTGCCCTCAGTTCCCCCTTCCTCCCTTCACTGCTTTTTTCCCTTGATGTTTGTTGTCATTTCTCTTCACTTTCAGTTTCTGTCTTCTCTATCTCTTTCCCTCTTATTTTCTTTCTTTCTTCCTTTCTTTCTTTATCTCTTGTAGTTTATTAAGTAAAGAGGCACTGTGGATAAAAATACACTTTAGAAAAGTTATTTTGGCAAATAAGTAGAGAATGGATTGGAATGGGGAGAAATTCGAATGGGGAGAGTGATTAGAAGACGATTGCAATAATCTAGGGAAAGGATGATGAGGGACTCCAGACTTTATGAATAAAAGAAATGCTTTTGAAAGATAAAAATAATATTTGATATAAGACTGAAAATGTGGGATGGGCATAAATGAGAAATTGAGAATTATTCCAAGCCTAGATGACAAGAAGAATAGTGGTAGTTATGTTAGCAATTGAGGAGTTGTAAAGTGATGAGGATTTAGGGAGAAAGAAGACAAATTCTGTTTTTCTTTTATTTTTCCTTTTTTTTGAGAGGCAATTGAGATTAAGTAAAGATCCCATAGCTAGGAAGTGCCTGAAGGATCTTGGCCAGATTTGAACAGACCTAGATGAAAATTTAACAGAATAAAAAGGATTCCGTCACACAGGTAGGAGGGAACAGTCACAAAATTCCAGGCTTAAAAAAGCATCAAGGAGGAAATGGTGCAGTGGCAAAGGCTACAAGGAGGATGAAGATTGAGAAAATGACATTAGTTATGGCAATTAAAAAGATATTGATAATAATGGAGAGGGACTTTCAGTTGGATGATGAGGTCAAAGTCAAATGGCAGAGTTCTGAAAGAAAAAGATATGGAGGTACCTGGTGTAAATAATGTGTATATATACACGTGTGTGAATCATGAAAAGTCAGACACAATTAAAATGACTGAATAATGACAATAAAAGAGAATGGCATTCCTAAACAAATACTAAATATTCATCTTTTGTATCAATAAACTCAAACACTGTACTGATACAGTCTGTTGGAACCAGTTGGGTCAGAATATGTTGGGTTGTGAACCACTCAGAAGAAACCTTAGAGTATACATCAGGAGAAGCATTCTCCATTTGTCTGTTACCAATCATTCTTAAGGGTCATAAGTCATTTACCTTTGGTATGATTGTGTGAAGTACAATAAATTCCCTCAAATTCATGCTCAGAGGCTAAGAACTGTCCATATCACTTTATCACTTACAAAGGAGAATTCCATTTAGTTTTATTTGTTTAACAAAACAGAAATTCATTTTTGAGGCCCTATTCCCTGCCTTTTAAAAATGCTAGACTGCCTTGTACCATGATAAAACAATCAAATTTATGTAAATAGTCATTTAAAGAGTGGATTATGAGTTGTACTATATTTAATTTTAAGAGCTTTAATGCACAAATACATTATTGGTAACTATGCCTCTTTACTATTTATTTTTTATTTGTGAAAGTATTTCTGAACTGTGAGTTCTTCAGAGGACCAGAAAAAAAAAAAATAAGTCATACAGCTAAATGATTGGTCTGAGCTCCCATGTGGTAGTAGGCAAATAAGATAAAGGAACAGATTTTTATTATTTACTGTTGGTTAGCATAGCTATAGGTGTAGAGGTTTAGAGGAAAGTGTATTTTTTCTTTTCTTTTTTTTTTTTTTTTGTTTTGTTTTGTTTTGTTTTAAGCAGACCCAGCAGTATCTGAATACCAAGTAGAAAGCTTTACAGTTTCATTTCTCCTCTGAGAGCATTTTTTTTTTTTGGTTGTTGTTGTTTTCTGTGGAAGAACATTGCAGTTTAAGATTTACAAACCACTTCATTTGCAAACTGCTATTACTATAGTTTGTGTCTCTGAAAATGTTTAAGCCTTCAAGCAATGAAAAGATATGTATGAGAAGGTTTTTTTTTTTTTTCCCATATAAAAAAACCTTTTATTCTCTTGACAAAAAATGGATGGTGAGTAATACAGTAGTATTTGTATCAAGTAGTTCATATAAATTGTATTCCAATGTGGTATATACATTTTTAAAATGCGAGATAGAAAAATTAGGAAATTGAAACACAGAAGATCCACACTATGTTTTAAAATGTGATGAAAAGTCACCTCAATTTTCTTTTTCCCAGGATCTAGTGCTTGGTATATAGTAGGTAATTAATAATCAGTTGTTGACTGAGTCCCTAGTTCTTGTACTTTGTATAATGTAAATTTTTTTTTAATTTTTTGTGAAGTTTAGTTGAACTGGGCCAGAGTTTAGTTGAACTAGTATTTTTTAGATCTGTTATTGCTTGCCCCATCTTGCTAATCTTGCCTAAGGAAATTAATAATAATTAAAAAAAGGGAAAAAAAGGGAAAAAGAAAATTGAGGTGACTTTCCATCACATTTTAAAACATAGTGTGAATCTTCTGTGTTTTGATTTCCTAATTTTTCTATCTCACATTTTAAAAATGTATATACCACATTGAAATACAATTTATATGAACTACTTGATATAAATACTACTGTATTACTCACCATCCATTTTTTGCCAAGAGGATAAAAGGCTTTTTTATATGGGAAAATAATGATAATAATTATATATTCAGTTGTATCTGATACTTCATGATCCCATAAACTATAGCACTCCATACTAGTCATTGGGTTTTCTTGGTAAGGGTACTGAAATGGTTTGCTCTTTACTTTTCCAGAGGCAAGCCAAGCTTAAGTAACTTGTCCAAGGTCACACAGCTAGTTACACCTGGAGTGTGAATTCAAAATCAGGTCTTAGGGATTCCAAGCCTAGCATTTTATTCAGCTACTAGCTACCTCTAATAACAAACTATGTAATACTTGAAGGTTTACAAAGTACTTTGGATCTCATCTGATCCTTGTGTGATAGTTGCTTTTATTATCCCCACATTGAAGAAACTGAAGCAGACTAGGGGTAACTTGCCCAGGATCACATAGCTCGGTAGTACTTAAATAGAGGTCTTCCTGGCTCCAGGTCTAATACTTTATTTATAAGCTACCTAATTTCCTAGAAATTTTTTCCCTGCTTTAGCTTAAGAAACTTTTCTTGATTTTAATAGAAAAATGTAGTCTTCTTAACACTTGCATATGTGTATAATGTATGTTTATATAATATGTGCACATATACATATATATCTATATAATATACATAGATATTCAAAAATATCACATATTACAAATATTTTGCCATAACAGTGTATAATGATCACGTGCTAAAGATATAGAAGAGATGTGATCTGCTTAGGTAAAGAGAATGACTCTACTAGTACCAATTAATAACAATAATTGACATATACAGACCATTTTGAGATTTGTTCAGTAGTTTACATGTGTTATCTTATTTGATTTTTATAACAGCTATTATTTCTATTACTATTACATATTATTATTATAATTATTATATATTATTATTATCTCCTTTTTACACATGAGGAAACTGAGACTCAGAGAGTTTAAAAGTCTTGCCAGAATCACTCAAAAATTAGGTATATAAGGCAATGTCTGGGTCTACCTTGTCTTTAAGTGAAATTACAGATATTTTGAAATAAGTAAAAATAATTCTCATATTTTCCTTATAATATTTCTTTGCTTTTCACAATATATTTGCTGGCAGATTTCACTACAGGAAAAATAATAGTAATAGTAATAACAGTAACAACAAAAGAATATTGCAGTGAATAATGAATTGAGCTTAGGGTCAGGAAAGCCTAAGTTTAAATTCTGTCTCAGACCCTTACTTGCTTTGTAACACAAAATAAATCATTTACCATTTGTCTGCCTCAGTTTCCTTATCTCTAAAATGAGGTAATTGCATTTAATGTCCTCTATCATCTTATGAACAGCATTCATTTAGTGCTAAAGTTTTACAAAGCATTTTATTCATCTCATCTCATTTGATTGTCTCAGAAGTACCATGAAGGAAAAATAATTAAGAATTTCACTTATATTTCACTGTTTATAATGTTAATTGCCACCAAAATATTTCAAGAAACAAGATTGTGTTTGAAATGCCTGGTTTAAATGTCCTAGAGTACTTATTTGTGAAAATTTACAGGCATTTTGGAAAACATTTTCGAGAAGTTTAAGTTTATGAGTTACCTGTAACTTGTCAGAGTTGATAGGACTTAAAGGGAAATTTTGAGGTTACATATACAAACCCCTCATTTCCCAGGTAAAGAAACTGAGGCAGAGGGAGATTAATCAAGTTTTCCCAGGTTATATGGCAGCATTAGGATTTAAGCCTAAAAACTTCCAAATCTGGCTTTCTCACCACAAGTGAGAACCGAATTTACAGACACCTAGATTAGGTCCTCTCTCTGTCATTTGCCCAAAGGATGATTATCTAGGTGACATCTGAAGATCTTTGATGATGATAAACTCACTCTATCCTGAGGCAGCCTATTTCCTTCTACAGAACCTCAGTTTTCATGGTTTTAATATTCCAGTTCTCTTTCCATCCTACACATAGATTACAGATCTCATAAAGAGCCAGATTATTGTTTTGAGAGCTGAAAAGTATCTCAGAAAAAAATTTAGTCCAATTCTTTCACATATGAGGAAGCAGACCCAGGAAGTTTAAATGCCTTTCTTACAATTATAAGTGTATGTTTACTTATAATTATGTGTATGTTCTTATAATTCAAGTGTATGTTTAATTTGAATAATGTGGATCTTGTATTTTATTTTGTTTATGAGCTGAGCTTTACCACCTTTTAATATTTATTTTTCCATTTGCATTGTAATAATTATTTTTAATATTCACATTCAGTACTCTACTTGCAACATCATGATTGCCCTCATTTGGATACACCTCAGTGTATCAGTGTTTTCTAACTTACCTCTTAAAGTGAATTTAATAATCTCCATTTTGTCTGACTAATGAAGAAGGACTTTAATTAGCCTTGTTTGAGACATTATGTTTCTATTAAAACAACCTATGGTTGAAGTTGAAAAATTCAACAGCATAAAAGAGAGAAGGCAATCAAGGAGTCAGTATGTTCGTGTTTCTGATATTTTGTCTGTGTGACCTGGGACAAATTGCTTAACTTCTCAACTTTCTAAGAAATTTTCAAAGGATATTCTTTATGGAGTTGCATCCCTAGAAGATGTTTCAATGCTGGGAATTCTCTCTGTAATGATGAAATAATAGATCTAGACGAAAAGAGGAAGAAAAGCTTAAAGTTGGCTCATATTGATGTTAATTCAATATTCCAATAATTCTGTGATATCAGAGATGTTTTGGTTACTTTGTTCAACAGTGCAGATAACAACACATATACTTGTTTCCATCTTATATGATTCTTTCCCAAACTCCCCTCATAAATGCTCAAGAGAGTGATAGTCCATTCACCATTTTATAAGATTTCCTTGGTCATATTGGCATTATCTGAGTACAAACACACTATGAAAGGATCATTCACTTTTACAAGGGCCCTTCCTTTTTCAATAATTTGTGACACTTTCCATATGCGGTTGTTTTGGAAGACAAAAACCTTGTACTTTTGTTTCTTTTAAGAGTGACATTCTGTAATTTATAATATCCTTGAAAGATACAGCACAGATAAGTTTGTCTGACTCCCTGGTTATTAATAATATAGCACATAAAATGGAGAAATATGGTCACTAAAGTGTTTATCACTTTCATGGAAGAGGATGGCCAATACAGAGTCCAAATGGAATAGGGATTCCCAGTATATTGATGATGAGATACTCTTGAGTGTTTTCATTTGTGAATGATATTCTTCTTACATGATGCCCCAGAAAAATAGATAAGCTTTCTCAAATCAGGAATCCCTTCAATGTTCAGTCTACTCATATTCTCAAGTCATTAGCTCTTTCACCCACATTATTGATTTTTATTGAGTTTAAATTTCACAAAACCCTTCAGGTTTTTTTTCTGTCCACATTAATTATTGCTTTGTCAAACCTCCTCCATCTAATGCTTATATAGCTAATTAAAAATACCCAAAAGACTTCCTAATTTATATATGATGTTAAGTATCATGTCATTGGATTAACCCCACTGCAATCTATTGATATCATTTATGGATGCTGATACTTCTACCTACCATGTTACCTAGTGATTACAGATCAGCTATCTGATACTATGATATATGCATTATTTATACATTCATCTAGTTAACTAATTAAAATACTGCCTATTATAAGGCTATTGCTCTCTTACTTCAAAATCTCCATTGGTTTCTTATCTGGTTGAAAGTATAAATTTCTCTGTCTGAGGTAAAGTTCATCACAACTTTGCTCTTCTCAGTTTTCCTTTCCATACACTCTGCAATCCAACCATAGTGCTATACTTTTATTCACACATGACATTCCATTTCCTAACCAGTTCCTTTGATTTTGTCAGGAATATCTTTAATCATCTCCTGCTCCATATACTAGTGATCAAAAGTCTATGAGTCCAAGACAGAATTTAATATAAGTAATCAAAGAGTATTCTGAATAAAGTTTGTTAATGAAATCATGTTTTTATTTAAATATGATTACTTAGAATTAAGGATTAGCTAGAAAGAAACAAAACTATACCCGTGCTACTTTTATCTATTTTTATTTGTTTATTTTTAATACAAATTACTTTACGAATCATGTCGGGAGAGAAAAATCAGAACAAAGGGGGAAAGAAACATGAGAGAAAAAAAAACAGAAAAAAATGAACATTTTCCAATTCTTTGCTAGCACAAAAAGAGCTGCTACAATCATTTTTGCACACATATGTCTTTTTCCTTCCTTTACGATTTTCTTGGGGTATAAACCCATGTGCTACTTTTAAAAGCTTACTTTGTAGTAATTACCATATGGTATATTTATTTAAAAAAAC
Organism: Sarcophilus harrisii; assembly: GCF_902635505.1. Classification (NCBI taxonomy): domain Eukaryota; kingdom Metazoa; phylum Chordata; class Mammalia; order Dasyuromorphia; family Dasyuridae; genus Sarcophilus; species Sarcophilus harrisii. The sequence goes on from NC_045430.1 coordinate 197,400,967, forward strand.
AATTTTTCTCCATAAAAATAAAATAATCTATTTTGAACCTATTAAATTGATTTACTCTAGTTTATATCATCTAGTGTCAGAACTTCATAAGCACAGTCTAGAAGGTTTTCTAACTTAAATCATCAAGGGTTTGGGAAGGTTTGGAGGGAAAAGAGTAGGAAAAGTAGACTTAATGTATTTACTATCCTACTCCAAGTTAAAGTTTAGCTCTTTTCATAAACTGTTTTCAAAAAAAGTATTCATGGCTGACTCTAATGCAAAATGGCTCCATGGTATTAATCTAATTGTTTGTACCCAAAGTCCATGATAAAAGCCCCTACTACCACTGGGTGGTAGCATACACCTGTTTTTTCCAGTTCTATTTTCTTCAAAAAGTTAATACACAAACCTAAAAATACAATATAATGATAGTTATGTCTAACACATAGTAAACAATAAATGTTTATTGATTGGCAAATAGCACATTTTATTTCAATCAGTGCAAAAACTGATGAATTGAATATCTTGGTTATGGGAAATGATTCACCCTTTACCTTTTCATGATTGTTTATTTCCTTTCTCCTTCAACCTCAATGTGAGACTGTAATAAGTGACAGTTGCTTTTGCTAATTTCACTAAATCTTACTTAATCCAATAAAACTAATTTCCCTGAATATAGAATGACATTATAGATTTGATATCATTTACTTAGCTATCTTGTCATTAACATTTTGGAATAAACTCATAGCATAGGAATGGGTCTGTCTATAGACCATTAGACATTTGTCTATTGACAAAAAATAGGGATCCAAAATGATTGCTTTAGTTTTTCTGAATCCAAGTCCATTACAAAAGCGTTTAACAACAATAAAGTAGTGTTAAAACATAAGGACTTGGTAATTAAACTTAAGTACAAAGCAGTGAGTATATTCTACAAGTACCTGGATCATAATGCTTGAATTGCAAGTATTCTTGCAGTAGTGAATGTTTGCTGAATTGAATTGTCAGTTTTAGACATTAGTTCCAAGATTTCGAGATTCTGACCATGTGTTCCTGCACATACAGCATATATATACACTCATGTGTGTACACATACATACATGTACATGTGTGGTAGATAAAACATCCTAGATAGTTTACTCCAATGTGAGCAAGAACTAAACAACATTTTCAACTAATATGGCATTCAATATCCAAGTGAAGCTTTTTGGTAGTGGGAAGTCCACTGTCTCTAAAGGCTATCTATGTATTTACCATTTTAACAGCTCTAATTGTAGGGAATATTTCCTTTATTTTGAATTAACCTATGCCATTTAATTAAATAAATAGCTACTTTTAAAAAGTGATTAAACAGTCTGAAAATATTATGTTGAAATAAACTTTAGATAGAGAATGCTAGCTATTTGAGTGCTGTGTCATTTTTGTCTGTATCCCCATCATTATAAAAGGCACTTAGAAATGTTTGCTATATTTGTTGAAGCATCAGAATGTTAGACAAATGTTACTTCCTCTTACGTTCATTCTATAAAAAATGCCAAATAGTTTTAATAGCGAAATAGTCAATGAAGCATTATGTTCCTCAGTTGTTTCTACTCATTGGTCTATAGTCAGTTTCCAGGTGATACTTTCTGGACCAAATGAGATTACTTGACCTTGTAAGTAATTAAGAGGCAACTTCAGTTTATATAGCAGTGGCTTCTCCATTCCTATATTAATTTAATTATTAAGTAATCAAAGAATTATTGAGCAGTTAGTATGTGCAAGACAATATGTTAAGTTCTGCGGAGAATATCATGAAGAAAATTATTTAAAAAAATCCTTGCTTTATGGGGATCTATAATAGAGACTCTTCCTTAATATATGTATAAAATATGATACCTGCTCTCATGGTGTTTCCAACAGCTCACAGACATGTAGTATTACTCATAATACTTAAGTATTTATGGAGTTTTTTTTGTTTTAAATCAGGTATAAACACATCTTTTCTTCATCAATAATAATCTGTTCAATGAATCATTCAACAAATATTAAGGGCCTAGTATATACCAGATATATCAGGCACTCTGCTTTGTACAAAGGATGCAAAAAAAAAAAAAAAAAAAAAAAAAGTTAAACAAAACAAAACAAGTCCTCTTCTCATGGATCTCATAGTATATGGGAGAAATCACATGTAAGACATTTTTTCCAAACATGGTAAATACAGATTAAATTGAAAATAGTCAGCAGAGGTTATGTACCACCATAAAGAAGGGTTAGGATTTGCTTTTTGTACAAGGAAACTTAAAATAAACCAGTTAAGTCAGGAACCAAAGATTAGGAGGGAGAGAATTCTAGTTTTGAACATGAATCAGAGAGGACTGAAATGACTTGCTTGAGGTCCATAAAACTAGTAACAATCTGAGGAAGAGTTTTGCTATGTTCTCTCTAAGTTTAGGAATTAATCCACTACACCAGGTTATATTTCTTCCTAGGAATTAGAATCTTCATTTAGTTTCTTAAAAAGATTTTTGCAAGTTCTGTGTCTGTCTCTGACTCTCTCTCTCTCTCTCTCTCTCTCTCTCTCTCTCTCTCTCTCTCTCTCTCCCCTTCCTGAAATAAAATAGATGGCTAAATTTTGATGTTCTGGCTCCTTGGTCAAAATGTTAATATTTTTCAAAGTCTCCAAGCAAACTATTAAAAGCTTTCATTTCTTCTAAGGACAAAGTGTATGTTCTTGGGGGTCACTGATCAGATTTAGATTTTCTGTATACCCCTATAATCTTGCTATATATCGGAAACAGGCTATTACAGAATCAGGTAAACATTTCAAAAAGGGATTTTGTTTTCTTTCATCTCCTTATATTCCATCCTGCCTCTCAAGAGATTTGTATCTAGTTTCAGTGAACCTTGAGAAATTTTAAATTAGCACTTACAAACAATACTCCCTTAATTCACTGAAATGAGCATCTACATGCAAAGATGTACCTTCTGAATAATTATGGATGCTTGCTATGAATGACCTAATATAGCTGATAACCAATCCACCAAGCAGCAAAAGATGATATGCTTGTTGCCATGATCACTGTGTCACAGCATGATAAAAATAAGCATATTGCTTATAACTGTGTCCATGGAGACCTTCCCTTTTATATTTTGGAAGTGAATCTTTATATATTTTTATTAATATGAAATTACTATATCCATAAAGTCATTTTGGACTGAAAAAAAAGTCTGACAATTTCTTAAGACAAATAATAAAGACACAATTTTTAAACACAAAGACATATTTTTATGTGTTATAGTTCTAATTGCTACTTTTATTGAAATGATATATTGACAAAGTTAGTTTGTTTTATTTACTTTATCCTTACCATGGTTGTGTGTTCAAAAGGTAACTTTAACATGTAATTGATTTTAACAGAAGAAAATGTTTATTAGAAATATTTAAAAACATATTTCTACTTTCAATACAATCTATTAATAGATATGTATTGTTCCTTTTGGTTCTAGGAGACTTAAATGTAAGGAGATTCAGTTTTTAGCTAATTTTATCCAAATGCTTCCCCATTAGAATAATTTTGGAATTGTTTACTTCCTGAACTATTTCTGAAGACAGACAGTAAGAGAAATTTGTTAGGACAATATGGGAATTTGCCCCATAGTTTTCTAGAATAGCATATTCCCCAGTGTGAAAGTGTACATTTGTTTAACAGAATTACCATTTTTACCTTTTCCTAGGCAGTTTTGCTTTTTTAAGTCAGATTATATTCAACTCTGCCCTGATCTTTCTTTTGAACTACCCAATATTAAACATATAGTATACCTTTCCATGTAAAAAACACACAATTTGTCCATGTTAAGTTCCTTGAAACTGATCTTTGATATTGGTTCTTATATGTTAAATTTTCTATTGATTTAGGGTTTGATTGATAGAAAATCACGAAATTCTGAAAGTTTGTTGAATGTCCACTTTTTGATTCAATGTTATGGATAATTTTGCTGGATATGATATTTTTGGCTACAGATCTAGTTCTTTTGATTGCCGGTTTATATGATTCCAGGACCTGTACTCTTTTTATTGTGGATGCTGATAAGTTCTGAACAATTCTAATTGTAACTTCAGTATATTTTAATTGTTTTTTGTTTCTTGCAAAATTTTCTCTTTGATCTGGGAATTTTGAAATGTGACAATAATATTCCAATGTGCTTTCCATAACAAATCTAGTTGAGGTAGTGATTGATGGATTCTTTTCCATTTCTACATTCTCTTCATGATCTATCACTCCAGGAGAATTTTTTTGGATTATTTCTTGCATTTTTGTGTCAAGATCCTTTTTGGGTCACAGCTTTCAGGTAGCTCAATTATTCTTATATTTTGTCTTCTTGATCTCTTCTCCAGAACTGCTGTTTTTCTTGTGTTTCACCTTGTTTTCTATTTTTAAATTCTTTATATTGTTTTATTATTTCTTAGTCTCAGCTTCATTGGCTTCCCCTTTGTCTTTAAGATTTTATATTTTCTTTTCTAGTTGGTTAACTTTTTTTCATAATCTTGGTTTTTTTTTCTTTTCTTTTTTTCTTTTTAGTTTTTCCTCAATGTCTCTCATGTGATTTTAAATTCTCATTTGAGTTCTTCTATAAATTCTCTCTGGTCAAAGAGCCATTTAATGTTATTCTTTAGAGTAAAAGAAACTTTATTTTACGTCAGTGTCCTTCTCTGGAGATAAACCCCCAGTTTTCACTATTGCCATAGTAAGTTTCTATGGTGGGGTTCTTTTCTGCTGGTCCTGATTTTTTTTTTTTTATATAATGAGAAGTATTAGTGTAAGGATCTCTAATCATGGGGTGGGGAAATGATTCCTCTAGCTTTACTTTAGCTCTCACCTCTGACCTAGAACCCCAAATCAAGAGCCCCACCCTCCAATAAGGGTCCACAGACCGCAGCTTCCCTGCCCTCCTACTTCTGCACTCCCACTGTGCTGGTTTCTTCTCTCCCAGGACTATGTTTCTGTAGCACAGCTGGACCTGGCATTCTTAATCAACTGGGTTCCCTCAGCCTTCCCAGACTCACATGGTCCTAGAGGTAAAAGTTCCTATAGTTTGAGCAGAGAGTCCAGCCAAGTCTAGTTCACACCAGGGCTGTCCATTGGGTATTTCTGTGGTATTAGTCCAGAGGTGCTTGCACTTCACTTAGGTTAATCCCCTGCTTAAGGTCTCTCTTCCCATTCCCTTAGGTTGGGTTAAGAGGGCCCTATTCTGCTGCAAGTCTTCTTGATTTTTCACCAGTCTATGTTCACTCTGAGACACAAATTTGTTCTGTTTTAGGGGGAAATCTTAGAATTAGAAATTTATTGACCTACTCCTCTATCTTCCCAGAATCCTTCCTAAAAGTATACATTTTTAAAAGAGAATATCATCATACCAAAAGCTGGTGATGCAGACAATAAAGGGAAATAATATCTTCCCTCAAGGATTTTATATTCTAATAGAGAGGACAACATGTACATATGTAAAAAATATACATAATGACTACAAGCTGATTTTGGGGGGATTGCACTTAAGCACTATGAAATGTTTCATGTATAAGGGGACTCAAACTGAGAAGCCAAGGATTCTAAAACATTCAGGAAAGGAGGCACTCCATTATCAGGGACAACTTGTGCAAAGGCATGAAGGTGACAGAGGGTGTTTCTTAGTTCAAGTCAAAAATATGGGTAAAGAAGGAAATAGCTACTTTAGGGAACACCAGGGAAAAGAGGGCTATAATATGGCAAAGCATGTATGTGTCTGTGTGTCTGTATGTATGCATATATACCCATAACCAATATTATAATTTCATGAGAATAATCTTATACGTCTAGTAAGGCTCCTAAAATATCTCTAAAGAGTATGCTGGCTATCTAGACAGCCTCCTATAGTATTAGCTTACTTTGGGAAGAAGCCTCACTAAGCTAGGATGAGAGTATTTCTCTTCTCTGTCTTCTCTCTCACTGTAGTTTTGCTCTCTGCTGTGTACTTTTTTCACTTTATTCTTTTTTCCCCTTTTATTCCCTTCCCCCTACCTTTCCCCAAGAAAGCTATAGTTAAGCACAGAAATGTTTATATATACATATACACATATAGATATATACATACACATATGTACACACATATACACACATATATACATATATATTCATACCCACTCACAAACCTACACATATATGCATATATTTATAAACACATACACATACATATATCTTCATATACTTGTGTGCACAGAAATATAATTGTTTACATATGGATGAACGTATTGTGTTTGTATATACACAGGTGGATTTATTCATATGTAAACTTGGATCTAAAACAATATTAGCATGATTTACATATAATGTAGATTTCTCCCTTGATTGAATCTTTGTTTGTCTAAGATTGATTTTAGCTAGACCTACTTTTTTTTCTAATAAATTCTACTCCTGATCCTTATCGTAGTGTTTGTGTATCTCTTTTTTCTATCCCTACTAAATTTTCTGTAAGTCTGCTCCTAACTTGCCCTGCTGTTACTTAACTTCTCCCCATCTATAGATCCCTCCCTTATCTTCTTCCAGAACCTTTTGCTTAGCTTTCCACTGTTCCTCCCTGCTTATCCCTTTATAGATTTTGGAAGGTGTATATATTAAAGTTTTTCTCTTTCTCTCTGTGTCTCTATCTCTGTCTCTCTCTCTCTGAGTTGCAAATTACTTTCCTTTCCTCCCCCTTCTTGAGAAGGCAAGCAATTTGGTATTGATTATACATACGAATTCCTGAAAAATATTTTTTGATAATAGCCATGTTGCAAAAGAGAAGATGGACTAGAAAAATAAAAACCAGAAAAAATAAAGAGCGTTTTAAAAAAAGCATTCTATGAATTGCATCCAGACTCTGTCAGATTTATTTTCTTCCTAAGGAAGATAGCTTTTTTCATCATAAGTCCCTCAGAATTGTCTAGGATCATTATACTAAAGAGCAATTTTTAAAAATATGAAATTGTATTCCTCATCTGGGTGCCAGCTCTACAATTGCTTCTACCTCAAATGCATGCTTTTATCAAGTAGTTTTTCACTTACATGTTATGTAACACAAAAGGACAAATAAGGGGATTTTGCTGGCTAAATTCAGATAGAGTATTTCATTTCCAAAACCAAATACTACCTTTTGCTCAACCTATCTTAATGTATATAAACTATTCTTCACAATTTCCTATTAGGGTACAAAAAAGAAGCAGATATACTAATATGGATTTGAAAGTGGATGGAGGGCAGTAATGTATAAAAAGATTGAAAAGGTAGGACAACAAAAGTTGTAAGGAATTTTAAATTCTAAGCAGAAGAATTTTTGTTTGGACTGAAAATAATAGGGACCTAGTGGAATTTGTTGAATGGGATGGAGTGTTCAGGGATGTCTTTAGGGTAATCACTCTGGAGGTTGTGTGCTAGATGAATTAGAGTAGGCACAGCCTTGTGATGTTTGGTTTATGATGGAATATGCAAGTCTTACCTCTCACTATAGAGAACTTTGACTGAATAATGAATACTAGGAACTTTTAAGTCAGCCTATGTGTAGTTGTCTCTGATATTCAGTCCATTCAAACTTTGTTGAAACTAATCTCATATATAAAATGAAAAGCTGAATTTTGTTTGAAGTTTGAAAATGGCTACTCTCCTATCTTTCAAATATCCTTGTCAGTTCCTTCATGTTCTTATTCTTGGCCCATCCAGTCAAGTAATATCATGGATACTGCTTGCCTTCCTGAAATTTTTAACAGTAGTTTTCTAACTGAAAATGTTCTCCATATAAGTTGTAGTGAGTTTATGATTAACTTTGGCAGCAAAATACATTTTGTAATTAAAAACCAAGCCATAACAAATTCCATCTGAATTTTCTACATCCAAGAAGTAACCATTTTAAAGAAGTGTTACTTCAAACTCCAATAGTGACAGATGTCCTACTTGTGTTGCCATATAACACTAAAATATATTGTTAATAAGAAATTATTATTTGTAAAATATATTGATAATGCTACTTGAGTATTTAGGTGCATGGTCTAATTTATGTGAGTGCTTCCTCTCCCAGTATAAATAATTTAATTCCTCCTTCCTTCTTATTTTGTGCTATCATTGTCCGTATCTTTCTGGGAAACATTGTCCAATCATTCTGGCAATACTTCTTCCTCTGGTTCTTTGAGTATCTTTACAAAACTCATATGGCATTGGGTCTGCTCATGTATCATTTCATTCTTAGGACATGACTGGTTTATCTCCTTTTCTGATGTCATAGGTAAAAGCTTATTCCATTTTTAATGTAAAAAACATGTGTAATAATATACTACTGTGTATACAAGGTTTCCTCAAAAGTATGGAATTTTAAGCTATAAATGCCCAATAAAATTATTGGAATACCCTATATTCTGCTTATCTTACATATTTTTCTTGATCTATCAATTTTATGTCTTCTAAGATCATGGTATTCTGAGTCATCACTAGATTGAAGTAATAAACCTTATAAACTTACACTTTAAACAACCTTCACAGGTCCTGTTATAATACCAGGTGTTTAATCTTTCTGTATCTGATTTACCTAAAGTGAATGGCAATTTATCTAGATATACTCCTTAGTTGTGATATTTAATGAAGTAAAGCTGCTAAAATAAAACCCTGTAAAATAAGAGTACTAAAGTATGAGCACTATTTTGGATAGTGAGGGAAGGTGGCAAAGAGAAAGCAGCCAGAACTGAATAATAATATTCCAGATAGGGTATAACCAGAGAAGAATATAGGACTACATAAAAGTTCTTTTGTCCTGGACACTATGCCAGGTGTAACATGGTTGCACAATTCTGAGACATTAATCCAGGCTAAATTTTAATATATATATAAATTTTTTATTTATATATAACAAAATTTAATATATGTTATTAATATATTATATATAAATATTATATATTAATATATAATATAAATTAATATATTAATTTAATGTATATTTTCTTATATATATATATATATATATATTACCTAATATTATCTTGGAGAAAAAAGTCCTTTCAGAGGACATGAAGAAACTTGGCTAGTGTGGACGGCTCCTCCTTTCTAAATTAAACATAGGTAGGACATAGCTGAATGTTAAATTAAACTTTCTCCATCAAACTCCTTGAGGGATTGAAGTGTAGCTTTCCAAGAACCTACTTGAAGCTTTATACATATTGAATGCTTAGTCCATTTGAAGAGAAATAAGAGAAAGATAAATATAAATTTGTTATATTTATATGTGATATAAATATGAACAAATACAATTTTAAAATATAAATAAAATGAATTAGAAATTAAAGATTAATTCCAATTTATAAAGTACTTTAGATACTTTCCCTATAATTGTCCTATGAAATAGGCAATGCAAATATAATCATTCCAGTTTTCTTTTTTTAAGTAGCTTTTTATTTTTCCAAATACACGCAAAGGTACTTTTAACCTCAGCAAAACCTTGTGTTCCAAATTATTCTCCCTCCTTTTTTCTATCCCCTTCCATAGACAGCAAGCAATCCAATGTAGGTTAAACGTGCATTTTTTCTAAACATATTTCTAGATTCATCAAGTTGCACAAGAAAAATCAGATCAAAAGATGAAAAATGTGAGAGGAAAAAAAACAAGTAAACAAATAACAGCAACAAAAACAAAAGAGAAAATATTATGCTTTGATCCACATTCAATCTCCATAGTTTTCTCTATGGATACAGATGGCATTTTCCATCACAAATCCATTGGAACTGCTTTGAATCACTTTATTGTTGAAAAGATCCAAGTCCATAACAGCTGGTCATCACATAATCTTGTTGCGACTACATACAATGTTCTTTTGGTTCTATTCACTTCACTTAGCATCAGTTCCTGGATGCTTGGAAAGCAAGTCTTTCCAAGTTTTTCTAAAACTAGCCTGCTGATCATTTCTTATGGAACAATAAGATTTCATTACATTCAAATAACATAATTTATTCAGCCATTCCCCAACCAATGAGCATCCATAAAGTTTACAGTTTCTACAAAAAAAGGCTTCTATAAGCATTTTTTGTACGTATCAATCCTTTCTCCTTTTTGTGATCTCCTTGTGATATAGACCCAGTAGAGACATTGCTAGAACAAAGGATATGCCCATTATTTTGAGCATAGTTCCAAATTACTCTTTAGAATGGTTGAAATGAATTCACAACTCCACCAACAATGCATTAGTGTATCAGTTTTCCCACATATTCTCCAGCATTTATCATCTTTTCCTGTCATCTTAGTTAATCTGAGAAGTGTAAAATGGCTCCTCAAAGTTGTCTTCATTTGCATTAGAGCATTTTTTCATGTGACTTTAGTTTCCTCATTTGAAAATTCTGTTCATATATTTTTCCCATTTATCAGTTGGTGAATAGCTTGTATTCTTGTAAATTTAAGTTAGTTCTATATGTTTTGGAAAGGAGGCCTTTATCAGAAATACCGGATATAAAAAAAAAAAAAAAAAAAAAAGGTTTTTTCTTAGCTTTATTTCATTTCTGATTTTAGCTGCATTTGGTTTGGTTTGTACAAAACTTTTTTTTAATTTAATGTAATCAAAGTTGCCTATTTTGCATTTCATGATGTTCACGAGTTCTTCTTTGGCCATAAATTCCTTCCTTCTCCACAGATCTGAGATGTAAACTATTCTTTGTTCTCCTAATTTGCTTATAGTAACTTTTCTGTCCAAATCCTGAATCAATTTCAACCCTAGCTTGGTATAGGGTGTTAGATATTGGTCAGTGCCTAGTTTTTGCCATACTATTTTCCAGTTTTCCTAGCAATTTTTGTCAAATAAAGAGTTCTTATCCCATAAGCTGAAGTCTTTGAGTTTATCAAACACTGTATTACTATAGTAATTGACGATTGTATTTTATAAACATAACTTCTTACACTGATCCACTACACCATTGCTTAGCCAATTTCAAATGGTTTTGAGGATCACTGCTTTATAATATAGACTAAAAAGGTCTGGTACAGATAGGCCGCCTTCCTTTGCATTTTTTCAATTAATTTTCTTGAAATTCTTAAACCAGATGAATTTTGTTAATATTTTTTCTATCTTTATAAAGTAATTTCTTAGCAGTTTTGATTAGTTTGGCACTGAAGAAGTAGATTAATTTAAGTAGAATTGTCATTTTTATTATATTAGATCATCTTACCCATAAGTACTGGATATTCTTCAGATTGTTTAGATCTAACTTTACTTGTATGAAAAGTGTTCCTGGCTTTGTCTTGGCAAGTAGACCAAATATTTTATATTATCTACATTTATTTTAAATGGGATTTCTCTCTGTATCTCGTGCAGCTGGACTTTGTTGGTAACACATAGAAATGCTAATGACATGTGGCTTTATTTTATATCCTGCAATTTTACAAAGTTATTAATTGTTCCTAAGAGTTTTCTAATTGATTCTCCAGGATTTTCAAAGTATATCATCATATAATATGCAGAGTGATGGTTTTGTTTCCTCATTATCTACTCTAATTCCTTCAATTTCTTTTTCTTAGTGCTAAAACTAAACATTTCTAGTTCAATATTGAATAGTATGAATAGGTGATAATGGGTAACCTTGTTTCATCCCTGGTCTTAACTGGAAATGCTTCTAGTTTTTTCCCATTACATGTGATGCTTGGTGATGGTTTTAGATAGATGCAACTTAGCATTTTAAGGAAAACTCCATTTATTCTTGTGTTGTGTAGTGTTGTTGTTGTTTTTTAATAGGAATGAATATTTATTTTTTTTCAAATGCTTTTTCTGCATCAATTGAGATAATTATATGATTTCTATTAGTTTGGCTATGGATATGGGTAATTATGCAGATAGTTTTCCTGATATTGAACTAGTCCTGAATTCCTAGTATAAATCCAACTTGATCATAGTGTATTATCCTGGAGATAAATTGCTATAATCTCTTTGGTCCATAATTTTCTTTTTCTCTTTTGGCTTGTCCTGGTTTAGGTATCATTAGCACCATATCTGGGTCATCAAAGGAATTTGGTAGGATTCCTTTACTTATTTTTTCCAAATAGTTTATATAGTATTGAAATTAATTGTTTTTTAAATGTTTGGTAGAATTCACTTGTAAAATCCATCTGGCCCTGCAGATTTTTTTCTTAAGCTTGTTCAATTTCTTTTTCAAAAATGGGACTACTAAAGTAATTTATGTCCCCCTCTGTTAATCTGGGGCAATCTATATTTTTGTAAGTATTCATCCATTTCACCCTATAGAGTGAGACAAATTTCTATATTGAACTAATATGTATTATTCCCTCTTTGAGCCAAATCTGATGAGATTAAGGCTCAAATAATGCTCATTCCCTTCCCTTCTTTCCCTCAGTAATAATAGGTCTTTTGTGCCTCTTCATGTAGTAATTTACCCAATTTTACCTCCTTTTTCCTGTTCTCTCTATATAATCCCTTTTCCACCCTTAAATTCTTTTTTATATTATCACATTAATGTTAACTTGTAACTACACTATCTAGGCATATCTTTCTAACTGCCCTGACAAAGATATAGTTCTTAAGAGTTCCATGTATCTTCTTTATAGTTTTGCAAACATTTTTACCTTTAAAAAACCATATTTTTCTTCCATTTAACTTTTTGTTCTTCTCTTGAGTTTTGTATTTGGAGATCAAATTTTCTGTTCAGCTCTGGTCTAGTCATCAGAAATGATTGAAAATCCCCTATTTCATTGAATATCTATATTTTCTCCTTAAAGACGATTCTTAATTTTTCTGGGTTGTTGGTTCTTAGATGTAGTCCAAACTCTCTTACCTTTCAGAATATTGTATTCCAGGACCTCTGACCCTTTAATTTGGAAGTTGCTAGGTCTTGGGCAGTCCTGATTTTGGTTCCCTGATATTCCAATTGTTTCTTTCCGGTTGCTTGCAGTATTTTCTCTTTAATCTGAAATTTCTGGAATTTAGCTGTTGTGCCACAGTTCCCCTTTAATGTCCTGACCCAGTTTCCCTAATTGTCCTACCTCAATTACCCTGCCTCAGGCTGTAACCATTTCCTCTTAATCATTCGAATGTTTGATTGGATAAAAGTCTTATATCCACTCCAAAATCAATTCAGAGGCTTTATCTAAGTGTTGATTCTAAGGGTAGCTAGGAAGAGCTCAGGCAAAGTCCTGAGAACTCTCTGCCATCTGGGTTCTGTCCTGTCATTTATTCCAGCTTTAGAGATAAGGAAACAGAGACTCAGGTGGTATAAATGATTCACCATGATCTTACAGGGAATAAGTGATAAAACCCAGACTTCTTAATCATCCTAGGTTTCTTATTTATTAATCATTTTCAGGCATGGTCATAATGTTGACTTTTTTGTCAGACAGTATTTGTTAAAAGGCAGGGATTCTATGAGGGTGCTTAGGAGGGAGTGCAAACATAGGTTAGGAGAAATAGAGATAGGAACTGTCCTGTGTATTCATTAGTATAAAGAACCTCTGGATAAGGAACTACTCTCTACCATGACAACTTGGCTCCTTATCAACAGTTTATATTTTTAGAAAGTTGCCTAGAACCATGAGACATGTTCACATAGCCAGTATATATATAAGAAGTAATATTTGATCCCATTTCTTTCTCAACTAAATGTTTTCTGTCCACGATATCATACTTCTTCTCACCATAGATATACATAAAAAGCAAAACTTTTTCTTTAATGAATAGAAAATGATAAAGAAGAAAGAGAACACAAATAAAGAAGCTCGCTTGGAACTTTAATCAAATTCTGCACAAAAACCTCTTTCTTTATTCTTTGTAAATGTTTATATTTATTGATAGTTATGTTCAGAATTAAAAAGAAAAAAAATTTTTAAATCTTTCATGAATCCTTTTTTGCTTAGTCTGCCATGTTTTCAAACATTCAGTTAAACAACCATTTATTAAATTGTTTTACAGTAGCTGTAGCCCTCCAGACCTACTTAATGCTAATTGCTTGTTAGTAATTATTTTCAACAAGTTAAGTTTTGATTGTTTGGGATCATAGAACATTCCAGTATGAAGGGACGTTATATTTCATCTAGCCCAGCTTCCTATTCAGCTAAGAAATTTTCTTTAAAAATCCCTCAAACTTGTTCTTGCTACTTCTGTTTTAAGTCTTTTCCTTTCTGGGAAGGAAGTTTAACAAACTTTAGTTTAGTTTAGTTTAAACAAACTTTTTATTAAATATCTATTGTAATCATTGCAAATCAATGTATTTAATGATAGATACAAACAGAAATTGAGATATAATTATGACCATATCAGAATATTTATTGAGTCAACTTTGTGCCAGGGATTGTGCTACATGTTGGGGATACTGATATGAAAAAGAAAGATAGCACCTCCCCTCAAAGAGCTTAATGGAGAATATAACAAACAGAAGGAAGCAAAAAATGAGATGAGGAGGTATCCAGTGGAGGAAGACAGAGATGATGAAATTGAGACTAAAGGAGGGCAGCTAATAGTAACTAAAGAATTGCCACATTTTGAGGAGAGCTTTCTCTGTTCTCCAACCCTCCAAATAAAAGGACAGACAGTACTGTGAGTATTGATAAAGTATGAGTATCAAGACTAATGCAGTTTCACAGGATGACTAATTTTCTGAAATAAGCTTTCCTGGGGATACAGTAGAGTCCATTCCAGAGGAATATAGATGATAAGATGATTATTATCCTCGTTTCATGATCTTTTAGAGATCATTTATCCACAAATAATGTAAACATGAATATAAAGTCTAAGAGAAATGAAGTGCTATCATTATCAAAACAGGGAGAAATGTGACAGCCAGGTGATATAGTGGATAAAACAACCAACTCCAGAATCAGGAGGATCTGAGTTCAAATTTGACCTTAGATACTTGTTAATTATATTACCCTGGGAAAGTCACAACGGATTATCTCTTTAAAAAAAAAAAAAAAAAAAAAAAAGAGGGAGAGATCATTTTTTGGCTGATGGCATCAGGAAATTTCATAAAACGATGGTATTTTACTTTGGTTTGAGAGTACAGTATTTCAATGGGTATAGCAGAAGGGTGAGAGATATTCTAGGTTTAAGGAACAATTAAAATGAAGTTACAGAGGTCAAAAATAAAGGGTAATTTTCAGAGGTGATAAGTAATCAATTGTGGTAGAAGCATGAACTCCACAAAGCCTTGTAATCTGATAGAACAGTTTAATGCTGGATTATGAAGGGTTTTGATCGCCTAAGACATTTAAGCTTTTATTTATTAATCAATGTGGATGTACTGGAAATATTTTAATATAGAAGAGTAATATGGTTACAATTAATCTCATAATTATTAAGGAAGGGCTTTGAAGAAAAAGAGCAATTAGGAAGCTTGTCTTCAATGGAAAGGCCCTGAAGTATGGTGGTGGCAGTAGGAATGCGAATGACATAACAGATGTGAGAAGCACTATATATGTAAAACTAGTAGGACATGAGTATTGACTGAATTGGTGGAAGAGAAGTAGTGAATGAAAAGGAAAAATCAAATGTGACTTTGAGGTTTGCTCAAACATAACTAAAAGAAAAGAGGTGTCATCTACAAAAAAAGTGGAATTAAAGAGAATAGCGCCCAAGGGTTCAGCTCTACCACAATTTTTGGACATATCCAATTTTAGATATTCAATTAAATAATGATGACATATCTGGTGGCTATATCTAGTACCTAACTGAAAGCCATGGGAAAGGTTTGGAGCTGGGGAGAGAAACAGAGAAATTGACTCTATATGGATAAGAAAACTCAACAGAACTCCAAGTCTACCTTATGGAAGACCTGAACCCCTGGTGGGGATAGTATCTCAGGAGTCTTTTAGAAAAAAGATGACCTAGAATTATAAATGAATGAATGAACACATGAGTAAAGACTTCTCTCTGTTATTGTTCAATTATTTTTAGTCATGTTTGACTCTTGTGACCCTATTTGGGTTTTCTGGGCAAAGATACTAGAGTTGTTTGCCATTTCTTTCTCCAGCTCATTTTATAGATGAGGAAAATGAGGCAAACAGAGTTAAATGATTTGTCCAAAATCACATAGCTTGGAAATGTTTGAGGTCAGTTTTGAACCCAAGAAAATGAGCCGTCCTGACTACAAGTCTGGTACTCTATTGCCCCAACTAGCAATACAATGACTTCTCTAGGCCACAGATTATTTTCTCTGGGCCTGTTCTATATGTCTATATTGAGGATTCAGATAAATATTCAGCCTCCATGACTTAGATAGAACAAACACAGTTGAATGGTTTTTTTTTAACATACATTAAAGTTACTCCAGGGAGGCCAATTAGCATGATCTGAGCCATACCTTATAGGGTACCTTCAAATAAAGCAAAGAAATAGAAAACAGATTGTCATTCACTATAGATATGGTATCTTCACTGTAGTAGCATCCTGCCTTCCCAACCGAAAGTCTGCATAACAGATTGTACCACTTCAATGTAATAGTACTTATTTCAAGCCTTGAGTTGGCTTCCTTGGAAGAGAATCCAAGTAAGTTACTATAAACTTTAGAAGTTATATTTCTTTACAACTCGAGAAGAGAGCAAGCTAATGTGAGATGTGAATCAGAGGTCGAAGTTTTTTATTACTATAGGGATTTGATGCAGTGTCCACATTTTGCCAAAATAACTGTTATACAAATCTTTCAGATTCACAAATATTTGTTCAGTGCAAAGAATGAATTCAAGGCAAAGAATGAAGTAATCTTTTCCCACAATATGCTTATATTCTAATTCTAATAAGCAAGATAACAAGTACATATAAAATACAAATGCAACATAAAGTTAATAATGTAAATATATACAAAGTAATTAAATACAAAGTAGTTTGGGATGGAGTGTGCAAATAGTTGAGAGGATTCAGAAAGACTTCATAAAGAACATAGTGCAAGAGCTGTATTTAAAAGGAAAATAAAGGACTCTGAAGTAGAATTTAGAAGGAAATATATTCAAAGCATTGGGAATGGCCAGTTCAGATGTACATCCATGAGAAAGGGAATGATATGTATGAAGAACGGAGAAAAAGGGTGTGCATGAAATGCAGAATGTGAGAAGGCAAGTCAAAAATAAAGCTAACTAAAAAAGGAGGTTTGCAAATTTGTATAGGGCTTTAAGGAATAAGCAGAGAAGTTTGTATTTTATTCTACGGAAAGAGTTTTCATTGATTTTGTTTTACAGATCTCTTTGGCGATCAGGTGAAACATATGAAACCCTTTCCAGAATAATGCTTTTAAGGAATAATATTCTTAAATGCATACATTTCACAGAATTATAAAGGAAACACATAACACTGAAACACCATTGAGTACTTTAAAAAAAAATTCATAGATCCCAGGTTAAACACCCCTGTTCCTGGAGACAATAGGAAATCCCTGGAGTTGGTTAAATTGAGTGATCACATGGTCAGATCCATGTTTAAGGAAATTTATTTTTCTATCAATATATATAAAATAGACTGGAGTGGGGGTGATATTTGAGAAAGGGAGAATAATTAGGAGACTGTTGCAATGATCAGGTGAAAAACGATGAGGACTTTAACTTATGAAGTAGGTCTGTGAGTTGAGAGGATGGATAGGAGGTGAGAGGTATCATAAAAATAAAAATGACAGGGTTTAGCAAGTAATTGGATATGTGAAAATAAGAGAGCAGCATTGAGGATAATAGTGGGATAATGAATGTGAGATGCATGTCCCTTTAGAATCTTCCACTACTATCTATACTTTCAGATGAGATGAGAATTCAGATGTCACTATACACCAGTGATTTTTTTTTCCTTTTCTGTTTGCAATCCCATCACAACATCAGAATCATTTGTAGTCATTTATAGTTAATTTTCATAGAGATAAATGAGAAAGATAATGTTGTCAAATAGCTCATAGAGGACTGGAGGTTTTTTAATAATATTCACTTTGTTTGCCATAGTTGTTCATCTGTTCTCTCAGCTTCCATTTATTCTTTGGAAATGCACCATACTCATTCTTCCATTTTGCTTTTTTTCAACTATTTGTTTCTTTTGCTTATCAGTTTTCTCCATTCTACAAACACTTGTAAATACTGCCTTAAAGGAATAACATTCAGAGAAGACACCAGAAGCACACAGCATCTGATCTCTCATCTTTTTTTAGCTCATTCTTCATTGGAACAGGAGCTAGAGAGAGGCAGAGGAGAAAGAAATCAGATGCCGGCAGGCAGTTTGGTTAAAATTGTTTCCCCTTCATTCTTGTGCCCACATTATAATTTGCATTTTAATTTTAATGTTTTCAGAACCGTGAAAGCATATTTAGGTAAATGTGCTAATTAGATCTTTGTAAACAACCATATGTTATTTGGGGCTTATGAAAATTAAAGAGCAGTTAAAAACACATACATTTTACTCTGTATAAATGGGGGGGGGGGGGGGGGGGGGGGGGGAAGTTGGAGGAAGAAAGAAACCAAACTGTAAAACCAAAGTGACTCTGTCAAAAACAGCCACACCCAAGTTGTGTGTGCCTTATTATCTCGAGAGAGGAACTAAAGGAAATTTGAAACTTTGCAGCAAAATCCCCCAGGTCTGAGCACTGCTGCAGGCAGAGTTTGCCAAAATTAAATAGAAATGTTTGGGAATACATGTTCAGATCTGATCCTTTTCAAAGAGCTTTGTAGTTACCTTAGTGAGGATTTTCCATTGAGATTGTGGGGCTTGGGGGGTGTTGTAATAGGACCATGTCATTTCTTCTTTGGTGACATATCACTTCCCATCAGTCACACAGTAAAATGCCGAGTGATGTATGACTGTGATAACTTGAGGTGACATCCTGCAGTGTGTCCCATTATCTGAAAGATTTAAGGAAGAGGCTTTCTGGAAAACATAATTAAGGAAACAAATGTTTTCAGAAATATAATAAAAATCTTTTATGGTTTAGCTTCAGGAACATCAGTCCCTATATCATCACCGAAGCAGAGGAAATGGTTTGCCAAATATCTATGTAACACTGGTCTTTTGATGCTTATCTTTTTTTTTTTTTTTTTTTTCCCTGAGCACATTGCCTTGAAGAGAAGTCAGAATTGAGAATGAAACAAATATATACTGTCTTTTGGGAAATAGAAAAGGGATTCTTTCCAGAATTCTATAGATTGATGACTAGATTAAAATAGGATAACTTTTGCCATAGGAGAAAAATATTTCATTTAGTATGTGAAAATACTGACTCATTTAGCATGAGATCATACTGAGCTAATTTATTAGCAGTTTCAACTTACAGTTTGTTTTAATTGTCAGAATTTTCCTGACCTCTTGGCTTTGTTCCTGGACCTTTAATCCTGGTCTGGCTCCCTGGATCAGGTGTAAACTCTGTGTTTCCTTTATTCCTGCCCTCCAATCTGACCCCATTGAAGGAGCTAGAGAAGGAATACTGATGGCTCAACAATGGCCAGTGTGTAGCCTTAGCATACTGATTTTAGTCCCTCACTAGTTTGGTTCCTATTCTGCTTTGTTGCCCTGGTTTTGTAGCTTGAATTCTGATTTAAGGAGCTCTCTGTCTCCTGTTTCTGAATGAATGTGGCCTAATGGTTTAGCCTCTGAACTCATTTGTAAACCTTAGTTACTTAACTGAGTTTCCAAGTTGTTTATTATTATTATTATTATTATTATTTTACAGTAACTGGCTATGGATTCCAATTTCCATCCATTTTCATTAGCCTTAGTGCTTGATCCCTGACAGTTGAATCTTAAGATTACATTTTGAGTTCTTTTATGCTGCTGTCAGAGAGCAAGCTTAAGTAAGTCCTGCCATTAATATCAATCAGAGTGAAAAGGGAGATAGCTTGAGATCAAAGTCAAAGCTTGCTTCTTGTTTTTTAATTGGATATTTGAAATGTAAAAGAATGAATTGACAAATTTGTTAGTGAGAGAATTCATTTCAGTAAATTTTATTTCAGTTTATTTTTAAAGTATTTTGCCTTGGATTAAAATTTGTACATACTTTCACTATAGTTTATTACCAAATGAAATTAAATGACCCCCTAATCCCTATGGTCCATATTCTGTATAGTTTACTTTGCTTTGTGTCCAACAAAGAAAAACAAAAATTTTACCAGTTCTACGCAAGTAAAATTTAGTCTTGTTTTAGTTAGGAACCCATAGCACAAACTAGAATAAAACTTATTGAAAAAGGTATGTTGCCACACCTCTTTAGTACATTGCTGTTGTTTCTGAAAATAATGTAACCTCCTTCTCTCCCTCCCCTTAAAACTGTATACTCCTTTGTAAAAAGCAAAGCAAAGAAAAAGCAAACCGGTAAGACAAAAATACCTTATATACATTCAGTGACCACTTTTAATTATGTATTCATCATTCTGTCCTATAATGTTCTAGAATCATCTTCTTTTTCAAATATTAGGAAAGTATATTTTTATTCTCCCAGAATATTGTTCTGATTACAGTTGTTTTGTTCTGTTTTGTTTTGTCTGTGTTTTCAATGATCCTTCTTCTTTGGAAACTTTTTCATTTACACTATTTAAGATGCTTTTTTATACTTTTCTAATGTGTAACTCCCCCTCCCCCCATACCTTTCTTTCCTCCCTTCCAAGAAACCATCACATATAACAAAAAATTTTAAAAGAAAAAGAGAAAAAACAGGCAAATTTGATAAAGGAATTGGAAAAAAAATCTGAAAATAAGTGAAATGTTATAGTGGACTTTCCACTTCTTCAAAAAAGGAATTAGAGATTTCTTCTTTTGTGTCTATTGTTGATATTTGTTACTTTATGATTGTTAATTGTTTTGTTTTGGTTGTTTACATTTACTGTGCATTTATTTTTCTTAGCTCTGATTTTTTTACTATTAATTTGTTCATTTAATTCTTATCAGACTTCTATAGTCATCATATTTACCCATTTCTTAGAAGATAGTAATAATATTCCATTATGTTTTTTATTTACATAATTGAAGTCACTTGTACATCCTGTTCATTTGACTCCAGTTTCTTTATTGTTCTTCGTTTCATGAATCTTTCCATGTTTCTTGGAATTCCTCATATTTATGATATTTTACTTTACAAATTTTTATAATAATATTCTATTATTTTCATATACTATTATGTTCATATTTCCAATCAGTAGGAGCTCTCTCATTTCTCTCAAAAAGCACTGTGAATATATTAGTGTATTTTGGACCTGCATTTATATATTTGATCTCTTTTAGGTATGTGTTCAGAATTGTAATCCATTGGGTTAAACAGTGTGAAAAGTTCTGAAGCAAAAATTTCCTGGTATATTTCCAAATTGGGATACAAAATTTTGGGATCGATTCACAACTCTAACAGAAGTATATTAGTTTACTTGATTTTCCACAGAGCATTATTTACTTTGCAGAAATAAAGACTATAAAGCTAATGTTCATATTCTGTTATATGACCAAAGTGAATATTATTACTAGATTCTTTCTGTTTTAGTGCTAACTTCATATGGTTTATAAAAGAAACACAACAGATTTTATGAAAGGTAGCCTTGTGAAGTACATAGAGAGAAGACTTTAAATTTAGGACACATATTGTCAAAATAGAAAGAGCACTGAAGTCAATAGAACTAGATTCAGATCCTACCTCTTGTCATCTTTCTGAAGGCAGGATGTACTCTGTATCTATCCTTTGTTAATGATTTTATGGAAGAATTAGTGTTGGATAGATATTTCTTTTTGTCATTGTGATTATTAGTATCCCCCAGAGAAACAGATAATCCGATTAAACTATCCTGTGAATTCTGGAAGATTAATTAATTTCTTTGAACCTCAGTTTCCTCATATAGAAAGTGAAAGAATTGAATCTGATTTCAAAGTTCCCTTGCAGCTCTAATTTACATGATTCCATACATGTAGTCCTTGAGGTATCTGCTTTGTTCATCTCTAAGGCAGCAACCTTGTAACCTGGATTTCTGACACATACTAGATATACGATCACAGGGAAGTCATTCAATCTCTTGATGCCCCCAAGCAAGTCTCTAAGAATGTTTAAATTATGGATGAACTACCAACATGAATCAGTGGATAAGGTTTCTAAACAGGGAGTTTACTATATTCCTGGAATCAAAGGTCCAGATCTCATTGTCACCCATAAAAAAAAAAAAAATCAGATCTCATATATACCAAAAAATGTTGTCCTTTGGAGTAGCCACCTTTGTAAATAGTTCAGTGATACCACTCTTGATTAATAAAGCATTGGAATTTGTCTTTTAGGAAAGAACATTGACTTGAACTAGAATCAAAAAACTTGGTTGAAAAAAAAATTTTAGTACTAACTATTTAAGCTGCTTGGATCTGTTTCCTTATCTATAAAATGAAGAGATCAGATTCATATGGGCTATGAGTTCTCTTTTAGCAATAGATAGATGAGTCTATAATTTGTTTCAATATCAGTTAATTTAAAGTCACATCTTCTTTACAAATCTTTATTAACATCTGTCCAAGCCACTGTGAATACATTCTAATTTTTTTCATTCCTACAAAACTAGTAAGTTAACTTTAAACCTTAAATCTTTGTACCTCATAAATGCTGAAAAGCTTAAAGTTTATCTCAATATTTTGCTTAATTTCTTTTGCATTCCCTTCTATAGCTAATTCATGTTCTCACTGAGATTTCAAAAGACCAAAACTTCTCATTGCAGCACTACAAGAAAACAAATGATTTATAAATCTGTGTGCTGCAGGCCCATTTCTCTATACTGGAAACACTCTATAAGCTTTCCAAAATATGAAACCTGTTTGGAGCAGAGCCAGATCATGGACAAAGAACATTTCCCATCTTTTTTTTTCTGAAAAGAAGAATCCCACATCTTAGAAAGAACTCAGAATGATTCCTAGGAAAAGTAATCATACTTTGCTTGGATAGAGCTATCTCTTAGCCTTCTGACATAGTATATACCCTGTCATCTCAACTAAGATTTGAGATAGCAACATAATTTTTCCAAACCTTGTGCAAAAATCTTAAAAATGAAGGAAGACTGGGGGAGAAACATTATGATTACAATAACCCTCATAGCATCTTAAGAAGAGGTTAGCATAGATGACAGGGAGAGGTCATGTCAGGCACTCATTCTCTCCAACAAGCTGTTGCAGACAAGAGAAATTAAAGCATCTTATTCTTTGGACAGTGCCTTTCTTTGGATCATATTTATTAAATTGTTCTTTTTACCCTGGAAGGATGGATCATGTTAATTCAGATTTATGTATAACAGAAAAAGTAGTTTTAATCAAGGAGATGTTGAGACAAAAGCACAGTAAAACAGTATTTGTGTTTTTGTATGGACATATTTAGGATCATAGAATCATATATTTTTAAATAGATGGAATATCTGAGGTCAGATTTTAAAGTTGAGGAAGTTGAAACCCAAAGAAGTTGAATGCCTTGTCAAAGAGGTCACAATAGGATAACAAAGTAGTAATTGGGAAGATCATGTATCTGAACTTAGCACCTCTGACTCCAAATGTTCTCTTTCCACATGTACATATATGTATTGATGAATTTCTACCCATATATCCATATATAGTTTTAGAAATATGCCTATAAAGACAAATAGATATTTAGATTGATCCTGTCATTTCTTTGGCATAGAAAACTCTGAAATGAAGATATACGGTCTGCAAATGTTAGTTGACATTCTCTGAAACTTATTATCTTACAGAAAAGACCTGAATCACTGAGAAGTTAAATGTCTGTCCAACATCACCCAGTTGCCTACGTCTCTGAGGCAGGATTTCACTTGAAACCAGTTCTCTAGCCACATGAATTAGGCTTGCATTATACACACAAAAGCAAAGATCTGGCAATTGTACAAAAGAATAAAAAGAAACATTTTCTATCTCCCAACCATAATTTTGTCTGTCACATAAACTGTTAAACATAGTGCCTATCAAGACAATGTAATGAAGGATTACAATGATGCATTTTAGGAGATTAAAATGCAGTTAATTTCCTTATGCCTTTAAGATTAATAAACTGCTAATTAGAATATGGAAATAAGGGCTTTCTTAATTTTAACAAACATTTGCTGCCACCTTATCTATAAATCTCATTCACTAACTGTATTGTGTTATATAATTGGGAAATAACAGATTGATAGGCCAATCCAATTATGTTAAATTTATAAGTGAACAGAATTATAGTAAAGTTCACAGAGCTAGGATTAAAGCAGGAAATGCTTTGTGATAACATTTGCTTTAGCTGTGTCAGAGAAAACAGGACCTGACTCAAATGGTACTACTTCTGCCTATTGTATCCCTGGTACCCTAAGCAGAAACATCTGGATTCTCTAGTGTAGAAAGCATGAATATAAAATAGCAAGACTTAATCTATCAGTCACACTCAAAAAGCAGTCATTTCTAAAGTCTTACCATGAAGATAATATTTTTTAAATCAATGAAGCCACAGTTATTCAGTCATCAAACATTTATTAAACACCTACTTTATCCCAGGCAGTATTGTTAAGCTCTAGGGATACAAATATGAAAAAGATAGTACCTGTCTTTAAAGAGCTTACATTCTAATGGGGGAAGACAATGCATAATAGGAAATCAAAAAGGGATGGGAGGAAGAAGGTGTACCTGTTGCATGGCCATGATAGAGAAGTCCTAAGGAGGGTATCAGGTAGAAAATTAAGAGATGGATGACTTGAATAGCCTTCTTTAATGAAAGTTTTGAGAAAAGCTTTCTATTCCACTTTATAATCAGAAAAAAAAGAAGGAGAATTTTGCAGGATGAGATTCCCTGTGGCATGATGGAGAAGTAGGAAGGAACATAGCTGAGTAGGAAATGAAGGGTTATCTCTGAATTATTTGTGAATAATTCATCATCTTCTTATCTACTTATATCATTATAAGAAGTCACTTAGCCAGTACAAAAATATGTTCATTATTTAGACACATTATTCTTTCCTATTTCTCTATTGCTTCATTAATATTTTAAGCCTTGAAATAGGTAGAAAATTCCGACTTTCTTTGTCAGGTGTCACATCAAACAAAGTTCATCCCAGCTATGTCATGAAACTTATTTTAGGCTTCTTATTGCATAAATATACAATTTTGACAGACCTGAAGAAAACCCCCAACTAAAATTTACAAAAAGAA
Source organism: Sarcophilus harrisii (assembly GCF_902635505.1). Classification (NCBI taxonomy): domain Eukaryota; kingdom Metazoa; phylum Chordata; class Mammalia; order Dasyuromorphia; family Dasyuridae; genus Sarcophilus; species Sarcophilus harrisii. The sequence goes on from NC_045430.1 coordinate 197,426,056, forward strand.
AATACACCTTTAGGTAGGGATGATCACAAAAAGGTTTTGTATATCTCTTTGTGTATCAACTGTGAAAAACACCTACTTGAACTCTTAAAGATAGGACAACCTTCTTCTGGTGTTCAAAGCATCTTTTTTTTTACTTTTGAGCAGAGATTCATGATGAATTTTTTATATTTTATTTTTCCAAATGTAAAAATAGTTTTAAAACTTCATTTTTGTAAGAATTTGTGTTCCAAATTTTTCCCTCTCCTTTTCTTATTTCCCCCCCACCCTTAGAGAGATAGCAATCTGATGTACATTAAATATATGCAATTCTTTTAAACATATTTCCACATTTGTCATGTTTCCACAATGAATTTTGAATTGCCATAGTAATTTGTGAAGATTTACCTCATTTTCCAGTCTATGATAAGCATTTTGGACAGCCAATTCCATGACATTCTCATGAGGAATATTAACAATAATCCCAAATTGAATTTATTTGGTGCTTTCCTCTATTATACACATAACTTCACTGTTAAAGAATGAGAGGACAAGCATGGTTAACACCACTGTAATCCTTATTCAAATAAATGGAAAGCTGAGGCATTAAGCTATATGATATACTGGTACTTAAAGGAAGAAAAATGTAGGCTAGGGATAGATAGGTCTTGGACCTTTGATTTCAATACTATTATTAGAAACTCCCTAAGGAAGGCATTCCCTCCAAATGCAAGTCAACATCTTTTCTGCAATCTAATATTTCAGAGATTTTCTTAGGGCACTGAAAGATTAGATCAGGCTTTAGTATGAGCTCCCATTCCCTTGTTCTGTTTCTAAAATACTCCTTCCTTTCTCCCTCCTTTTCTACAGCAAATGAACAAGCTTTAGAGACATTTATAAAAATATTCAAGGAATGAAAGGATGAAAAAATTTTCAAGCCATCTAACAAGGATCCATTTGTTATAAATAGATGATTATTTTCCCTTTGTCCTTCTTTAATCAATGAGTTACAGAATCCAAGGTAAACTGACTAAATATAAAACATTAGGGTCTTGTGACAGTGACAACTCCTTTTTATTTCTTATGAAAAAAGAAAAATCTCTTTTCAATGACCTCAGAGGTTCTAAGAATATAAATAAAATCTATGAGAATCCCTGAGATTCATATAGGATAATTAAATACCTAATCAAGAGTAAAATTTGGTAGTCATGCTTTAGTTTTAGCTTATAAGTAGTAGGTAGCTGATGGAATCGATTTTCTGATCAACTTAGTGAATTTGCAGAGAAGTAAGTCTTTATTTAAGACTTTGGGGAGCATCTCTTAGGAGCAAAGATCTGGAACTAGAAGGAACCTTAGAGGTCATCAAATCTATCTTCCACATTTCACAAATGAAAAAAAAAGCTAAAGTCCATAGATTTGAAGGACTTCTCAAGTTCATGTAGCCAATAAGTGTTTGAGATGGAATTTCAATATACCTTTCCAACTACTAATCCAACATCTTATGCATTGCACTATGTGACTGCTATTATATAGGCTATAATATATTTCCACTGTATCTTATTGCTGAAGTTAAAACAACTGATTAAAAATCTATGAATTGATATTCTCTCAAAATGAATCCATTGGCTGGAACCAGCTCTTAGTGACATTAGAAAGATATTTTTCATTGATAAAGGATACCACTTCAAAATGAATTTATTGGTTTAGACTCTTAAGATGACATATTCTCTTGGAGACATCACCTTTTGGTTCTGGCCCACAAAAGGAAGCCAGTGATATGTATGGCACAAATGAAATTTTGCTTTTCATCCTTCAAGATATATTTGAGTATTCAATTAACATGCTGGCTCTTTGTAGCTTTACAAAGTATCTATATCTTAGGAGAAAAGATGTGGCACAAAATATGAAAAGCCTGAAGATATTCTGTGTTATGGTTTTCATTCTTTGACAGTTTTTCTGTTTTTATTTTTTTAAGCTTTGGATGATAAAAGAGATCATGCAAAACCAGAGTTGTTGGGGACAATTTTAATCTAGTCTTGTCCTGTCTACTGCATTATTCTTTAGCTCTTAAAAGTGAAGGAAAGAGCAATAAGATCATCCTATTATTTCAAGCCACCAACCTCTTGAAAGAATGTGACAGAAGCAATTTATCAACAAATTAGCTGTTTTCTAAAAGACTAACCAAGGTTGCCATCTTCAGTGTAAAATGAAACTGGAGATGCTGTTAACCCCTGCTTGTGTTCATAATAGCAAATATGTTTTTCATGTAAGAAAGTTTGCTTAATGGAATGAAAACATCCACATCTTTTATCTGCAGGATTTTAACCCACTTTTTTACTGGTATGTTCTAATAGTATTGTGGGCTAATAGTCAGGGTGTCATTTAAAATCACAATGCCATAGACCTCCACTAATGTCCTCTTCAAAACCCTTAATATATGCCAGTCACCTGGGTTCATGAAGCCTGTGCGATTGAATTGCAAATTCTGCTGTATTCTTCCCAACTGGAAAGATTTCAAGGATCAGGCTGGTAATCAATTCTACACTTTTTGTCCAAGTATAACCCCAATAACATTCAGAAAGATTCATGGATATGTTAATGTTAGGAGTATTTATTTCTAAAAGATGTCACAGAAGTCTTGTGGTCTGTGTAGGTAGAAATAGCAAATTAATTATCATTTCTTAAATAAAGCAAAGTTTCTTACATACAAGTACTTTAAAAGAAAGAAGAATTTTCATATTATAGCAATATTTGACTTCTTTCTAGTGTATTCTTACTTCTCTTTTCTTCTCCTACTAACCCCCTTTTATAAATACCACACAAGGATCTCAGAGCCTCTTATAAGGTAGATTGAGTATCTCAGTTACTCCTAGAAGAAGACTAAGGATGACACACCAGTATATCAGCATCCCTCATGGCCCTAGGTGAGGATGATAGAATCTTCTCAAAATATTATATTGAAAATGCATTTTGTATTGGTTTACCTAATTGTCTGAAATGTACTTATTACTCAATTCTCCACATTCCCAATTCATTCTATTGTCAATTATCAAGTCTTCTAATACTGAGTGATATTTTTCCTTTTTTTTCTCTTTCCTTTCTTCTTTTTTTTTTAGCTTTGCTCATAGAACTAATATGAATAACGGACATTTATATATGTACATATGTATATATGTATATGTGTGCATATATATATATGAATATATGAGGCTATATGGTATTTGAAGGTTATCCAAATCACTTTACACATATCTCATTTGATATTCCACACAACCTTGGGAAGTTGGCATTTTAGTTATTACTGACACTTTACAAATGAAGAAAGTTAAGATTTTTCATTGGTCATGGTTAGTAAATGTTAGAGTTGAGATTCAAGTCCCAGTCTCTCTTCATTCTAAAGCAAGCATTCCATTACACTTTTCCTGCATCAGTGTGACAGATGATTACTATATAATGACTTAGCTCAGTAAATATTTGACTTCACCTTTTTCCACCAAAGGAGAGGTAAATTAGAGGAGTTTCCACCAACTTGAAATGAAAATTGAAGTCAACATGCATGACAGTCCCAAACTTCACAGAAGATAACGTCATTCTTTTTGACTTGAGCTATTTGAAGACAGTATCATGTCCCCATTCAGTTTTCTCTTCTACAGGCTAAGGATTAATAAGCATTTAAACCTGACCTCCTAGAGCATATTTTTTGAGTCTTATGTTACTATACTGATTTTTTACCCACACAAATATTCCATTTTGTTGTTGGTTCCTTTTAAAATATGATACTCAGAACTAATCTTACTCTAGGTATGGTCTGATTTGACTAAGGGCTATCATACTATAGACATTGATTCTATTAATATAGATTGAGATTATGTTACCATTTTGGACTTCCCTGTCATACTTCTGACTCATATTGATTTTGTTGTTTGCTGAAACCCCTGTATTTTCTTAGATATAACTTGTTCTATAGCAACATCTCCATTCCTTACTTAACATTTGAATTTTTTAACCCACATGCAGAAATTTACATTTTTTCTCAGTGGATCACCCCCCTCCCCATTCTGGCCTGTTGTAAGTATTTGAATTCCGATTTTATCAACCAATAAATTATCATTTTCTTCCATCTTCAATATATGCAAATTATTCCATAAAATTGTTGAACACAAATCTACTATTGTATCATCTTGTGACATAGCATATACCATTCTGTTAAAGAAATCCTTTCCACTATGACAGATTAATATTCTTTATGTCAACTTGGTCAATTCTTTCTCAACCAATCTACCTGTATCTTTTCTTTCTTTTTTTTTTTTTTAACTGAGGCAATTGGGGTCAAGTGACTTGCCCAAAGTCACACAGCTAGGAAGTATTAAGTGTCTGATGTCAGATTTGAACTCAGATCCTCCTGAATTTAGGGCTGGTGCTCTATCCACTGTGCTGCCTAACTGTCCCCCACCTATATCTTTTTATAGTGTACATCATCCCTTCTTTTTTTCACAAAATTATCAGAAAAGATTACTAAATGCCTTGCCAAAATATAATTATACTATTTCAACATTTTCCCTTCTGGCTTCTTTCTCAACAAATTAAATAAGATTGGTTGGAATGACTTGTTTCTAGCTAATTTATTTGAACTCATAGTGGTCATTTCATCCCCTTGTAAGTTCTCTTAAATAATAATAATAAGGCTCTTAAGTAATAATGGCCCTTTAGTAATATGTTTTATAGTTTTACTCAGTGTTCAGATCATTGGCTTACAGTTTGAAGTATGAACCTTTCTTTTATAGAATTGGAATATTTGCCCACTTCCAATTTTGTGGTACTTTCTTATTCACCACAATCCCACTCCCCAGAATTCCTGATAGCTATTCATCAATCACATCTTATTTCCTCCCATAATTTGAGGTCTAATTTGTCTGGGCTAGGTAACCTGAATTTGTTAAACATTCTAGGAGACCTTTACCATCTTCTTATTTAAGTTTTAGTTCCTATTAACTATATTATTTTACCTTGTGTAATCTTTAGGTTATTTATTTAGAAAAGACACTAAAAGTAAAATACTGATATAAACATTTTTCTTCTTAGAAGTAGCAAAAGAAAAAAATAGGAATCAAGGAGCTTCAACTCCTTTCTATCATCTTTCATTAGCTTTTTGTTTTATAGGACATTACTATGTGGGATGTTTTTGGTAATCATCTATAATTAACTGTATTTATTCCTATTTTTCTACATTCCTCCATTTTGTATTTTTGTTCTTTCAAAAATCTAAGCTTGTTAATGAGTTCTCTGTGACACTACATTAAGTTTCTTCCTTTCTGCATTGACAGTTCATTTTTATGAGTTTCCTCTGTTTTGAGCTCATATACATTTTAGCACCTTAGTATACCAAAATATAAAAGTGAATCTAGATAAAATATGTATAATGTGTTAGGTGATGTATTTGTAATCAAGTAACTCTGATTTTTAATCCTGAAACAGATACTTACTAGGCAAGCCCTTTAATCTCCCTGACCTTCAATTTTCTCATTTGTAAAAGTAGGAAAGACTCTGCATCTCTAAATCTATAATCCCTATTTCTGAATTCTCTTAAATCCTACCTTTAAATTCTTATTAACATATAAAATGGCAGCCTTATTTATTATGGAACCTCTTTTAAGTATTTAAAAATTTTAGACTTACTTTATGAACTATTATCCTAAGTAATACCATAGTTATAATTCAGTATCCATTGTTATATAAAATAGGTTATGACACTGAAATCCAAGGCAGAATATAGAAGAAAAAGAATCTGGTAAATTCTATAAATGGTTTCAAGCTAATTCAACATTTATTTCTCTCTTTTACAATATCATTGTGAGAGTAGGCTCATGAAAACTTTTGCTACCTGTTTGGAAGCCACATTGTCACATTCTTCAAGAACAGATAGAACATTCTGGAGTTGTACATGGCAAACAACAATTATTTTCATGCAAAAAATACAATATAACACTCATTTAATAATTTCTTCTCTATGAAATTAGATCATTAATCTTATATAGCAAAGTTTACAGGAAATAATAAGTTATAGAAATGGTATAGTAAAAAGGTATTGGCTTTGGATTCAAAGGACCAAGATTTAAATCACTCTCATTACCTTCATGACTATAGGCAAGTCAGTTTAACAATTTGGTTAATTTAGTTTCACCATTTATAAAAGAACAGGATGGCTTAAATGATATTTTTAAAAAATCCTTTCTAAGCTCTAAATCTCTGATCCTTTGATTCTTGATATTTAAAGCCAAAAGGAATCGCAGATATGAATTAACCCACTGTTTTCTTTTGAAACATTAAAATTCTGAGAAGCAGAAGGGTTAAGTTATTGTCCAAATTCACACATGCCACAGGTGGTACATAGCAGGACCTGACTTCCAAGTTCAATGTCCTTTCCAAAGAAGGATATGGTAGGAAGAGATAACAGTAAATATAAGACATTGTTATGAGAAATTACCTATTTAAAGAAAAATTCAAAATTCAAAAAATAAGAAATGAATAAAAGTGAAAATAATTATTCTAATTACCTCTGTTTCTCAAAGAAGTTTAACCCATGCAAAATTTGCTATGATAAAAACGCTTAAAAATACTCCCCAAAAAAGCTTCAGTCAGAAAATACAATTTCCCTGTCAAATGGAGAGAAGTGGAAGCTAAGGGCTGCTATACTTCATAATAATTTTTTTAAATTTAAATTTCAAAATTTTGACTAAAAGAATTCACATATTCTCCTTCAGTGAAAAAGAAAGAAAACAAAATTCTATAGCAAACAAACGTAGTCAAGCAAAACAAATACTCACATTGGCTATGTCAAAATATACTTACATAACATATATACATATGCCCATACACAGACACACACACACAGATACAAATACCTATGTGTATGGTCAGTCTGTACTTTGACTCTATCTCCTGTCTGCCAGGTGATAAGTAACATGGTTCATTATGAGTCCTGTGAAATTGTGTATGGTCATTGAATTCTTCAGAGTTCTTAAGCAAAAAGTTGTTTTCAAAGCCCTACTGAGAAGAGCTTGAGCAAGTTATTTCCCTCTCCTAGACTTCCTTTTTCTCTTCATTAAAATGAAGAGGTTGGACTAGATAAACTTTAAGGTCTCTAATCCTGTTTTTGGCTAAAATAAAGCAATAAGCACTTATTAAGATGCTACCATATGCTGGGCATTGTAGTTAGAGTTGATGGTACAAAGACAAAAATAAAACTATCTCTGAAGTAAAGATGACTATATTCTTCTGCCAGAGTAGACAGCATATATACATATGTATACATAAAAAGAAATAAAAGGTAAAGTTTTTTGAGACAGAGGGAGGCACTAATAATAAAAAGACTTTATGTAGAAGATGATATTTGACATGTACTTTAAAGGAAATAAAGGAAATTGTTGAATGAGGAATTGTTGATGAGTAGAGAAGAGATCCATGTTAGAGATGTTGTGAAAATAATTTCAGAATTTCAAGTTTAAGGGAAATGATAATGTATTTTATTTTAGATGTGCTGTGTGAGATATCCATAGGTCAAAATGCCCCATAGGGAGTTGATAATGTAGAGCTAGAACTCATAAGAGAGAGCAGAGCTGATTATGTAGATCAAAACTCATTTGCATAGAGATGCTAATTAAGCCTATGGGAGTTGATGACATAGCCTAAACAGAAATAGGCTGGATGAGAGTATCAGGATACAACTACCTGTTGAATGATGAAATATGAGTGATTAGATATCAGAAGAGACTAAAAGTTGGAATTAGATAAGTGAGAAAAGAACAAAGACAGATCATTGTCATGGAAATGCAGAAAGTACATAGTATTCTGAAGGAGAAATGATAAGTAATGTCAAATGCTGTTCAAGAAGGATCTTAGACTGGACTCTAGCATTTATTATGCATGTGACCTTGAGTACATCATTAAACCTCCATGAACTTAACTTTGCCTATGGGATGAAAGGATTCAATTAATTGGTGTTTCCCTTCCCTGGAGCTCTCAGTCTATGATTGTAAAATCCAAAGCCTACAATTATTAATTCACAAGGCACTGAGATTTGGTTGAAGAAAAGAGCCTCAGGAGATCTTATCTCTAGCTATCAAGTATTGTTCCCAAAAGCTTTTGATCAAAATAGAACAGCAAAAACAACATGTTTTTCCAGTGTTTCCCTATTGAAATTGTGGTATTCCCACTGCTACAATTACAAATACCAGTATTTTTTTGACACTAAGATCTTTAGAACTTTGTGCTTATGAATTGTGTGAGGTCATAGTACTGGATAATTATGAATTGTAAATAAACTACATATCAATAGAAAGTCCTATGATGGGGATAAGGAGATGCAGTATGTTTACCAGTGATAAATTATGTGTGAAAGTGATATAGGAGATTGGTTGGTTAGTACTTGTCTTTCATTCTCATACAGGACCAAAATGCCATCACTATGTTAGAGTCAAGTTATACACTGTCTAGTGGCAGGAGACTCAAGACTACTGGTGATTATTCAAGATACAGTGGATGACCTTTGTGGGAGTACAAGGTATTTTCCAGTAAAGACTGGAAAAGAAGGAAGGTTAACCAGATAGAGAAAATAAGAATAGACTAATTATCTGGTGTTGGTATTCCAGAAATAAGTTTTGGAAATGAGAGTATAAAATCTATAAAGTTTAGTGGCTACTTTAGGGAGGAATTTTGGAAACAACGAGATCTACACAGGATGAGAGACACAAAGGCTTTGTCAGCTAGATCAATGTATGCAACCCAAAGGTATTATAGCTATATCGAAGTGTCAAAGCAACCTTATTGACATTAGAGTGATGCAATAATAGTGCAGTGGTTTCATAGTAATGTTTCTTCTCCTTTCTGAGCTGTGTTTGGATAACGTTGAATTTCCTGACAAAGCACTAGGTTAATTTGCCTACACTAACTCTTTCACTTGTTTATGTCCACATATCCGAAGGCTCAAGGATAGTTTGGATGCTGAGATTGTCTTCTTAATTCACACATCTTTTAAAGGACTCTTAGGAATATGAATCATAGAAAGACAACTTTGAAATATAATCCTTTATACAGTGTTGACATATGAGAACTTGAAATATTATTTCTTCCCATCCTATTTCACCTGTCATTGTTGTTGCCATTTCAAGAATCTATTTCCTCTTGCATAAAACTGCCATGTGCAGAACTATAAAAGCAAACATAGCAGTGAGGAACCGGTCCCCTGGGTCTGTTTACCATATGCTTTAAACACAGAGCTGTTTGAATGCTACAAATTAGTATGCCCAAGTGTGAGTTGAGTATAGGGGCCTTTTTTTTCTTACCACCTGCACAAGGGCAATTGTTTTCAACAAAGACTTCCAATTCCAATGGCTTGCTAGAAAGTCATTTTCATCCTACAAAGGGGTGAATCCCTACATATTCTGATGCCTGGAAGAGCCCCAAGAGAGAAGAAGAACAGACTTGAAAATATCATCAATTCTATTGTCTGCAGCTCTTTGAAGTTCTTATATGTGTTCTCTCATTCAGGGTCTGTTTTCTTTATGATATCCCAGGTGCTTTACCCTAAACATCATCACAATCTTTTAAATTTTATACAAAGTTTTGCTTTACTTACTACTCAAATTGTAGGTGATGTGGTTTGCATTTAAAATAGGAGATTATTGTTCAAAAAAAGTGTGTGTATGTTTGTGTGTGTGTTTGTATTTGCAATTATTATCATTGGGAATTAGGAAAATTGCTATGTCCTCTCCTTTTGGATTGTGCTTATTTTTATGCTAGGTAATTTATATGTTGGAAAATCTTGCTACATTTAAATTATTTCTTCATGGTCGATTCTTGACAAATATTTATTTTTGAATGATTTTTTGTAACAACATGTTTCACTGGAGAGAAGAATACAAGTTAATGACGCAAAGGGCATAATATTTTTCACTTCTGCTTTTTTCATTCCTCCTCTTCTCTTTTCATTGCTTCTCATGGTCTGACCTTTAAAATTGACAGGAAGGCTATCAACTGCTGTTGTTCAAGAGAGAAAATACAAGGGAGAAATCAGTGGTCAGCCAGTGTACAATAGGGAGTGCTCCATTTCTCATCACCCAGACAGGAGGGAGACCTAATTTAGAGAAGGTATGTGAAAAGGAAAATGCTAAACTTAAGTTGTTAGGGGAGTAAAATTCCTCCAGACCTCTTAGGGCTTCATCCAGCTCTTACTTCTCATTCTCCTATTACAATCTCATAGCTCACAGATCCCATTGCTCTTCAGAATGACAGCTCAGTTCCCACACCTGCCTATCAGGCCACAAACCATAACTGATCATTTCTGTGTGCTCCTTGGATTCCATTTGCTGAGCAACAGCTTCTCTGTTTAAACTATTTTTTTTTCCTTTTAAAATGAGATGAGAAAGGGGGAAAGGGAATATAAGTTCAAGGAATGATAAGTTGTTTTTTTTAGTGAGTGAGCACACCTGATTTAGATATAAGTATTAGCCAAGTGATTCAAGAGCACTTCCCACAAGAGCCACAATGATCAAAGATGCTAACCAGAAGTGGGAAAAATCAATAGGATACTGACCTACTCTACAGGATTTCAGCAACTGCTGTGCACTGGTGAATGCTCAATCCCCACCCTTTTTAGTTTAAAATTGAGACAAATAAAACATGTGGAAATAGTTCCTTCTCTTGGTTCATGTGGCTTAACCAAACATTGCCCAGCTCTACTTCTATATTTAAAACAACAATAATAACAATAAAACAATATTAAGCCTAGCAATTATTTCAACAGCAATTAAAAAAAAGAACACCAAAACATTCATGGTTGACATTGGAGGGATATACAGATAATGAACATTTTGTTCTTAAGAGACTACTATATAGACAAATATGTAAATAAAATATATATGAAAGCACATACATATACATATGCAGCTATATTTTCAAAGCTTCATTTTGATTATTTAAATCATTTAACAAATAGAAAGTAGGATTTGTATGTAGTTAATATGGATTGCATTATCATTTTAAAAAATATTTAGCCTATTGATATGCATTTTCACTACTATAATTTCAACACCATTCTTCTCTGTAAAACCCTTCTTTTGATAAGGAAAAACTATTAAGGAAAACTATCTAACACATTCAATATATTTGACATGCATATAATATTTTTAATATGCTAATAGTCCCCTCCATCTATATGGTAAATGAGATTATGGCATGTTTTATTACTTGTTTCTTGGGGCCTCCTTTGGTTTTTCATTTTCTCAGTTACACTTCTTTTTAGTAATCTTTTATTTATATTGTTGTAGTCAACATATATATTCAATTACCCTTCTATATTTATTCAATGAACAACCTTCTATAACATAATATTTAAAGTTTTTAGATTATAGTTAACATTTTGTGGGGAGGGGAAAACATTATTTGTCATTAAAAAAACTAAAATAATATTTTTTATTCTTTCCTTTGATCTTATATAATTTGAACAACTATCTAAAAATACTATTCCTAGAGGATGATCATATCCCAGTCTTTCTGGGACCAGAGATGTAAACTGATCTTTGATGAAAGTGTTGTAGGAACAGAACAAACGTTTTATGTTTATGGTATCAGTAGAAAATTTGTTTGGGAATATGACAAATTTGTAGTTTCAGACACTTAAGAGGGCTAGTTAAACTTCAAAAACCTATCTGTCCTTCTATTAGCTCTACTTAGATTAAGAAATTCCACAGAATAATGATGACATGTCATAGAAGTCATGTCCTGTGGTGCTGGCAAGACTAATAGGGGCAAACTTAAATGTTAAATGTTAAAAAGAGCTAAGTCTCCAGGGGTCCTCAAACTTTTTAAATAGGGGGCCAGTTCACTGTCCCTCAGACTGTTGGAGGGCCAGACTATAGTAAAAACAAAAACTTTGTTTTGTGGGCCTTTAAATAAACTTCATAGCCCTGGGTGAGGGGGATAAACGTCCTCAGCTACCACATCTGGCTCGCGGGCCATAGTTTGAGGACCCCTGGGAGCATCAGCCCTGAAGTCAGAAGGACCTGAGTTCAAATCTGGTCTCAGAAACTTAACATTTCCTAGCTCTGTGACCCTTGGCAAGTCACTTAACCCCAATTGCCTCAGGAAAAAAAAGAAAAAGAAAAAAGAGCTATCACAGTTAATCATCACATAATCTTCTTATTGCTGTGTACAATGTTCTTTTGGTCCTACTCACTTCACTTAACATCAGTTCATGTAAGTCTCTCCATCCCTTTCTGAAATCATCCTGCTGATAGTTTTTTATAGAACACTAATATTCCATAACAGTCATATGCCATAACTTACTCAGCCATTCTCCAACTGATGGGCATCCACTCACTTTCTAATTCCTTGCCACTACAAAAAGGGCTGCTACAAATATTTTTGCACATGTGGGTTTTTTTCTCTTTTTTATGATCTCTCTGGGATACAGATCCATTAAAGATACTACTGGATAAAAGGGTAGGCTCCTTTGGGCAGAATTTCAAATTAATCTCCATAAATGTTGGATCAGTTCACAATTCCATCAATAATGCATTAGTATCTCAGTTTTCCCATACCCCCTTCACCATTTATCATTATATTTTCCTGTCATCTTAATATGTGAGTTGTCTTAATTTACGTTTCTCTAATTAATAATGATTTAGAGCATTTTTATATGACTAGAAATGGCTTTAATTCTTTTGACTGAAAATTGTCTGTTCATAACCTTTGACCATTTAGTAACGTGATATTATTTAGAGTTTGCTATGCTCATTGCCTCTCTCATAAGCTTATTGGAGAATTTTGTTATGTTCTTTAGGTGTGAGGCATTTGAATAACCTTTGTATCTCTCTTTTCTTGATCTTAAAACAATTTTTCCTCCTCTATTCCCACATATTCATTGAATTCACTGAGTCTTTAAATATACATTCATTTAATTTTGAAAATATTATCAAATTCTTCAAAGAATTTTTCTATCTCAATTATCAGCAGCACATAAAGAATTTGCGCTATGGTTATTTTTAGACTTGTGGATTTTTCCCCAAACTTTTAAAAGCTCTGCAAAATGAGATGATTGTCAAAGATCTCCTTCTTGTGACCTACTACTTGTGACTATGACTGAACTTTATTTCATTGTCGGTTCTTGTATTTTCATAGCCTCTCACTTCATTCATAGTCACATCTGGAATTTAAACTTTGTATTAAACTTTCTTTGGAAATGTCTATCTTTATGATCTATCATTAGTTTTATTCAGTCTTGTTTTGAAATTGTCAATATCATTATTATTCTCTTATGGTCTGTAATAAATAGTTTGAATGCCTTTCTTCAATATTCCTCAAACCTTTACTAGATAATTTCCAGCTTCCTCCTAGTCCTAGCTTTATTGAAAATTCATTAAAGGACTTCTCATTTGTGGACTCAGGCCAGGTGAAAATTAGTAGCATGGCAAACAATTGGTCTTTTGACAGATTGAACTTATGGGTAAAAATTAATCATAATCAAATATTATTAAGTATTTGTAATCTATTAACAAACCATGTCTATGCTTCCTCTTTTATATTCGCTACTTACTATTTCAAATCTTGTCCTATAATATTGACACTTTACCTACCCCACATGGCATGGAATAATAATCTCCATGATCTCATCTGAGGTTAAGATTCTCTAATAATAAAGTAAAGATAACAGAAGTTAAATGATAGGAAACATGTAAATCATAGATTGCAATCAATAAGTGGGAATTATGTGGTGGGTACTGTGCTAAGTAAGTACAAAAAATATATATCCCTTTATACCATGAGTTTGCATTCTAATGGGGGAAAAACTAACAAGTATAAGATTCTGTAAAACCTAATATAATGTTAATCAACATATATTAAGTTTAACAGTCAAATATCTATCAATATCTATATCTATACACATGGTAAAATCCAAGGTAGTTTGAGAGAAAACACTAGTATTTGGAGTAAAGGAGAAAGTGTATTTCAAGTTTATGGGTCCATCAGTGCAAAGGTGTGAACTGTGGTGTGTGTGAGGGACACGCTGATATGGCTGGATTTCAAAGTGTAGGAGGGAAACTAAATTGTACATTCCAATGAATGTACAAAGTAGGTTAGAGCTAGGTTGTTTAGGGCTTATATAATTTTCTTTTTTTACTAATAGCAATTTTGGCTCTAAAATCAATTGATATAGAAGAGTCTCAACAGTAACTTCAAGACCAACCATTCAAAATGGACAAAGATGTTATTTCCCAATGAAAATAGCATAGCCAAATAATACATAAATGCCAAAATCTAGGAGTCTCTAATATCAAAATGGAAAAAAAAATTTTTTTAATTAAAAAAAAAAAACAGCCACAATCAATGTTGTTTGAAGTTTGAAATGATTCAAAAGAAGCTGAGGGTCCTTTTGATAATGAGCAAGTTTCCATTTAATAAGCATAATCAGAAAGGTTTCTGGCAACATAAGAAAGAAATATATTCTGAAATAGCTTGATGAAAGTAAGACAAGACTATAGCCTCTCTGGAAATAAGTAGGTTAACAGAATTGATAGGTTGGGAGAAATAGAGTTTACTCCATTACAGCAAATCTAAATGAGCTAAAACAGGAGGGAGGTACTCTGATTAATTCCTCTATTGAATCTTTAAAAGGGACCAGCTAAGCTCAAGATGAAGTTATGAAAGCTCATCATTGATTTACTTGTGCAGTAGAATGAGAGCTGGATTTGGAGACAGAGGATGTATTCTCAACTATTGATTCTGTTACTGCTTATGTGGCACTGGACAGAGTACATAACCTTTCTAGGCTTCAGTAACTCAGCTGTAAAATGAGATCTAGAATACGTAATCTTTGAGGTCCATTCCAACTCTCATTCTATGATTCAGGATTTTATAATTATTGTTAGACTATCAACTTTGGGCCACAAAATGGAAGGTTACTTTCCCATAAATAATCCATTTGGTGGAAATATCTGACACCCTAGAATTTGTCATCAAACATCTCAACTTAGGCAGAAGTATGTTTTAACAAACTTAATTAAGTATATCAAATTAATTAACTGGAAAACCATAGCGCAAATAATCCAATTTAATACCTAATCAAATAATAAGTTTATGTGAATTTGAGCAGTATTTCTATATGGAAATAAATAAAAGTCTCACTCTGACATCCTAAAGTCCTCTGAACATCAAACAGTGTCTGACTTAATCCTATTTCTTTATCCATGTCATATTCCCTTTCTTCCTATTTCATTTTAAGATTGAGCTGAATCATCAGCCTTGTGTAGTGGAAAGCTTAATATAGGATGCTGGTCTAGATTCTAGCTCTGATATGTGGGTCTGAGCAACTTAATCCAGATCTTTAGGTCTCAATTTGGTTATGTATTAAATTGACAGGTAAATGGCTGCAATGTTGCAGAGTAATTGTGATCATCTAATTAAATAATCTAAAACAAATTGCTTTATAAATGATAAATCACCCTATAACTGAAACCTGTTATCTTTGATCATATTACAACTATTACAATATATAATTTACAAATTATAATTGTATCTGATCAGTATTACAACTATTCTCTGTCTTTAATGTTATTCCTTTCCATTTTCCTGGGTTCAGTCACCAATCATATATTAAGCAACTGAAGGTAAATTATAAATACCACACAACAGGAAAAGAGAAGCTTTTCCTAATCTTCCTTGTAATTAATATCTTTCCTCTGTTGATTATCCTCTGTTTATCTTGTATATATTTTGTTTTTATGGTATTTCCCCCATTCAGTAGTGAACACTTCAAGGATAAGAAACTCTTTGCTACTTTTTTTTGTATCCCCCCCACTTGGTATAGTTCTTGGCATATTTTAAGCACTTGATAATTGCTTATTGAATGACTTGTTAACTGACTGAATTAACAAATAAAAGGCAATAATATATTCAGATTGGGGATAGGGATAAAAAATATTTAACTTACCATCACATATGTTCACTGAGGCAGAGAAGTAATTTATTAGGAAAAGACTTAGATATTTAGATTAGGTGATCATATCCATAAAAATCTGAATGTGAAAATTTCCAAAAATTAGATATTATGTAGGTAAGCCCTACATAGATAATTAAGATCTCACTGTATTTAGTTGGGAGTTTCTCCTGTGATATTCTGTAAATAACTCACTGTTTAATATATTAATTATTTCACCAGTTCATCCATTCGCTTAACATTCATTTTGTGCCTTCACTGTACAATTCATTCCTTTCAGTGTTAAATTTCTGTATCATTATCATTCTTTATTTGCTTTGTCTTGGTACTCACACAGATCTTTGTTCTTTTTGAGAAAGAGGGCAATTTCTTTCTCTTTTATTTTTGTTTTTTTTTTTAACATTTTTTAAATTTCAAAATAGAAAAAACAAAGAACAGAAAAAAAATTACCGTGTATACAGCAGAACATGAGAAGATTCAAAATATGAGACAATAAATTTCCTTTTCAAGAAAGCATGCATAATAGATACTATACATTATGTTCAGAGCTGTCCATTTTTACTTCCTTGTAGGTTTTTTGTTTTATTTTGTTTTCTGCTGCACACTTTTTACTTTATTCTTTTTTTCCTCTTTCCTCACCTCATGACTTCCCCAAGAAGGCTAAAATTAGGCACTGATATATTTATACATACATATACATATATACATATGGATTTCTATTAACATATACATATTTACACATGTACATTCATATAAGCCTATATTATGATTGTTTTTCCTCTGTTTCTCAGAAGGTAGAAAAGGTTGTCCTTGATAAGTCCAGGTCTTTCCATATTTTTCTAAATCCACCTTATCATTTCCTATACTACACCAATATTCTAACATTATAATATCTAGTTATTTTAAATAATCTAAAAACAATATTGATTAATATGATGGCATATAGTGTAGTTTCCCTGTTTTTTCCTTTTTGATTAACTTTATTTTACCTTTAACTTTGAGATCAATGATTACTACCCCTGCTTTATTTCAACATGTTCTACTCCTGATCATTATTATGTTTGTGCATATCTATTTCCTGTCCCTATGTTTCTTTTCTTCTACCCACTACCTTGCCTGACTAATACTTACCCTGTCCCATCCCCACTAGGAACCCTTCTCTTATTCTGTCCCCTTACTCTTTCCCTCCCTCTTTATTCAATTCCCATTTATCTATATACCACTGTATTTTCCCCTTATCCTATTCCCTTTCCCTCTTATTTCTTTGTAAATCTAAAATTTCACCCTGTTTTTATATATACACATAGACATATACATGTTATATGTTTGACATGTTATATGTTTGTACACATATATGTGTGTATGTACACACATGCATGAGTGTGTGTATATATTGTTACCTCTTTAACACATTCCTGATGTGAGTAGGGTTCCAGAACTACCAACCCTCCTTCTCCATGTAATTCCTCCTCATTACCCTGTATCAGTTCTTGTTTTACTGCTTCATGTGTATAATATAATTGTTCTTTTGGCCTTTTCCTACCCAATTTTGTTTGTTGTCCTTCATTCTTGAAGGGGACCATGATATCAAGGAGGTGATGTCATGATGTGAAAGTGAATTGGATTTAAGTGAGAGTGAGGGATATAAAGTCACCAGCTTCATTTTCTCTTTCAGAGCCATGCTTATGAAAGCACACACTTGTGTTTAATAGAAGAAGCCCAAATAATTCCCTACCGGTGTTATAAGGAAGTTATAAACTGGGGAAGTTAAGTGATGGTATCTGTAGAACACACTGCTGTTTTTACAAAGGAGACTCAGTGGTATCCTCAACACTATATTAAAGAAAGCACAAAGTTTGGAACGAAAAACCTGATAGAAATTAAAAAGAAAATCCTTCAGACTCACTATTGAGTTGTTCACTAGACGGTAGTAGATGCTGAAGAGTTCTTCATACTCCTGATGACATTTAATACAGTTATTCTTAACTGTTACTCATCCCAGGATTTATGTAGTATCCTTAATGTGACAGTGATGTTGCTAAGCAGTTTGCTGTAGGGCATTAATTCTAGACTGGTAGGAATTACTTCAAGCTGATAGAAAATTTAACCTCAGTTGAATGCTAAAATTTCATAGTTTATTCCTAAAGGAAACCTCAGTATGGGAAATTCATTTTATTTTTTTAAACATGCACAAATTGTCAAGAGGATTCTTCTAGGAACTTTGTGGTTTTCTCATCTACTCATAAGCAAGCCTCTTAGGGATCCCTATTGCTAGTGAGATTTTCACTATCAAACACTTTTCATTTAAATTTGGCTTTTTTACTTGCTGAGCTATGAAAGCTTTATATTTTTCTTTCTTTACCATCACATTCAAAAAGATCCTCGTATAAAGCATATAGTTGTGTTTTCTGTAAGGAAAGTAAAATCAGAGTCTAGGAATTCAAGGGTAGAGAACTGCCAACATGGTATCTCTGGTTAATCATGCCCATGTGGTATGTTGACTAGATAAACCCTAATACTATAAATGATTTACCATGTGACAGTGAATTATTGAATAGTATTTATTAAAGCAAAAATATAGTTCCAAGTTTAATAACCAAAATGCATTTCACTAGTTTTGAAATTCATTAGAAAATGCCCATGGATATGTTTTACAAACATAACATTAACAAAAAACCTAACAATAAAGGATTATAGAAGTAATGGTAGAAGAGACCATAAAGTTATTTTGGTCCAAACCTTTAATTTTACAGATAAGGAAATAAATACAGAAAGATTAAATAAATTTGTCAAGATCACAAACTTAGAAAAAATGGCAAAATCAGAATTTTACCATTAACATGATATCAAGTTGATTGTTCTTTTTACTACATCATATTAAAAGAGTTTTTTGCCTTTTAGGCTTGTAAAATATGCTGACTCCACTAAATATGCTTACAGCAACATTTCCCAAAGTGCTTATTTCACATAGCAATAGGAAAATAGCAAGATATAATTTTTCAAACCTGAATATTCTCAGTTAGCAACCACACTCAACTACGTCATCTCCTCCCATTACAAAAAATAGCTTCTTGAGGAAAGGAATTAGCACAATTTTAGGATATAGTATTTTAATGTATACTTTTGTCATTTATTATTTTATTCATCTATGGCCAGGATAGATATTTGGATGACACATAAAGATAAAGCATGGTCTTGAATCAGAGTTAATTATAACTTAATTTGAAGAAAAAAAAGATGAATGTCAATGAATTTAATGCTGCAATCTAATAAAAAAATATATTTTTCCCTCATAACTATTTCCCCTTCTGCTTTTAAATGCTTGATTACTTGTCACTACAACTTATCTCCTCAAACATGGCACCTGTCTCTATCTTCTCTCTCCTACTCAGAACCTAAGGGAAGGTAGGAAAGCATGGCAAGTGAGTAAGATTTTTCTGCTGAATAATTAGTAATAAAAACTCTCTAGGACTTATGTCTAGTAACTATGCCTGGCAATATTCCAAATTTGAGCCCCAAAGTAGAAACGGTATTTTGTATCACTAGTAAAAATGAGTTTCAAGCTGACTCTTTATAAGCTAATTGCTGCCATCCATCTCTTTGTTTATGTAACAGTTCAAATAAGTCTTCAGTTCATTTATGTATTGGGCTCTTTGAAATTCTGTTACAAAGAAATTATCTTTGTACTCAGTTCTTGACTTTGGCTTAAATAATCACTTATAATTTTAAATTTATTAGGGTTTGGATCTCATTTCACTAGTGAAAGTTATTGAACATCAAGGGATACACATGATATGGCACCCAAAAGGCTGTTCTGAATCAAGTTCACTGTATTATTAGCATCATAGATAAAGAGTGAGACAGGATTTCAGCTGTCATCTAATGAAATCCCTTTATTTGAAGTGAAATTGAAGCTGAGAGGTAATGTGACTTATCCAAAGATAAATGGATAATAACTAACAGAGTTGGAATTTGAGCTGCAGTCTTCCAATTTTGATTCTAGCATTCATTAACTTCTCTGCTGTGGAGAAATGATCTGTTCTTAGGATTTTGTGAATGTTTGTATGAATAACTCTGAAATCTGTCTCTCTAACGTTGGTATTTACCTGATCTGGAGTCATGTACAATATTATCAGCTGTCTAATGAGTGTTTACATTTTACTCCATTATCTCAAACTCATTATGTCTAAATCAGAACTTAGCTTCCCTTTCCAAGCACTTTCACTTAGTTCCTCTATTTGCTTTAATAGCACTATCATGTTCCTTTTAGTTGTACAGAATAAAGACTTCTGAGTTAATCTCTTCTTTATATCTAATCTTTTTTTACCCTATATTCAATAAATCTTTAAAATGACCGGATCAGTCAAGATAAATAGGTCAATGTGAGTTACATAAACATAATGGCTCATATGGAATGTGCATTATTGATTGCCAAGTGATACTTATATTGGTTTTTTTCCCTAGCTCTTTTGAAATTTGTCACTTATTTGTTCAAGTTTTACCCTATTATTTCTTCCAAATTCAATCTCATCTTGATGCAGGCTTGCTTCTGCAGTACTGATTCTGAAGACAATCCCACCATACTTGCAAAATATGCCCAAAACTTCTGTATTTTATCCTCAACTCTTATGCATCAAAATCCTAATAATGGCATTTTTCAAATCTCTACTGGTTAGAAAAAAAATGCAAAATACCTCAAATTAAAAGAGATCAGGAAGAAAATATATACCATAGGTAAAAAAGTAATGTCAACACTTAACATATATGCACCAAATGATGTAGTATCCAAATTCTTAGAAGAGAAGTTAAGTGAATTACAGGAAGAAACAGAAAACAAAACTATACTAGTGAGGGACCTCAATGTCTCTCTCTCTGAACTAGAAACACAAAATAAACAAGAAAGAAGGTAAATAGTATTTTAGAAAAGTTATATATGATACATTTTTGGAGAAAATTGAAGGGGGGGGTAGAAAGAAATATAGTTTTTTTCTCACTGGTACATGGTATCCATACAAATATTGATCATATATACTAGGCATCAAAATCTCATGATTAAATGCAGGAAGGCAAAAAATTTTAATGTATTCCATTTGGACCATAAAATAATAAAATTAAGTGTAATAGAGAGCCATGGAAAAATGAATTAAAATTAATTGGAAACTGCATAATCCTAAAGATTAATTAATTCAAACAACAAATCATGGAAACAATAATTTTGTTAAAGAGTATGGGACACTGATCCATTGTTGATGGAATTGTGAATACATCCAGCCATTCTGGAGAGCAATTTTGAACTATGCTCAAAAAGTTACTACTTTGATCCAGCAGTGTTACTACTGGGCTTATATCCCAAAGAGAGTTTAAAGAAGGGAAAGGGACCTGTATGTGCAAGAATGTTTGTGGCAGCCTTCTTTGTAGTGACCAGAAACTGGAAACTGAGTGGATGCCCATCAATTGAAGAATGACTGAATAAATTGTGGTATATGAATATAATGGAATATTATTGTTCTGTAAGAAATGACCAGCAGGATGATTTCAGAAAGGCCTGGAGAGACTTATATGAACTGATGCTGAGTGAAATGAGCAGGACCAGGAGATCATTATATATTTTAACAACAATACTATATGATGATCATTTCTGATGGACGTGGCCCTCTTCAACAATGAGATGAACCAAATCAGATCCAATAGATCAGTAATGAATTGAACCAGCTACACCCAATGAAAGAACTCTGGGAAATGAATATGAACCACTTCATGGAATTCCCAATCCCTCTATTTTTTGTCCACCTCCATTTTCAATTTCCTTCACAGGTTAATTGTACATTATTTCAAAGTCTGATTCTATTTGTACAGCAAAATAATGGTTTGGACATGTATACTTATTTTGTATTTAATTTATATTTTAACATATTTAACATATATTAGTCATCCTGCCAGCTAGGGGAGGCGGTGAGGGAAGGAGGGGAAAAATTGGAACAAAAGTTTGGCAATTGTCAATGCTGAAACATTACCCATGCATATATCTTGTAAATAAAAATCTAAAATTTAAAAAAAAGAGTATAACAATAATGACACAACATATGGAAACTTATGGGATTCAGTAAAGCAGATCTTAGGAAAAATTTTATATCTCTAAATAAAACAGAAGGAGGGAGTTCAATTCATTGTGCTTTCAAATAAGAAAGCGAAAAAAAACAAATTAAAAATCCTCAATTAAATACAAAATTAGAAATTCTAAAAATCAAAAAATAGATTAATAAAATAGAAAGTAAAAAACTAAAGAATTAATAAATAATATATATGGAGATAGATGGTTTTAATTTTTTTATTAATTATAACTTTTTATTGACAGAGCCTATGCCTGGGTAATTTTTTACATTATCCCTTACACTCACTTCTGTTCTGACTTTTCCCCTCCCTCCATCCACCCCCTCCTCCAGATGGCAAGCAGTCCTATATATGTTAAATATGTCACAGTATATCCTAGATACAATATATGTGTGCAGAACCAAACAATTCTCTTGTTGCACAGGAAGAATTGGATTCAGAAGGTAAAAATAACCTGGGAAGAACCAAATGCAAACAATTTACATTCATTTCCCAGTGTTCTTTCTTTGGGTGTAGCTATTTCTGTCCCTCATTGTTCAAATGAAACTGATTTAGATCTTCTCTTTGTCAAAGAAATGCACTTCCATTAGAATACATCATCGTATATTATCATTGTTGAAGTATATAATGATCTCCTGGTTCTGCTCATTTGACTTAGCATCAGTTCATGTAAGTCTCTCCAAGCCTCTCTGTATTCATCTTGCTGGTCATTTCTTAGAGAACAATAATATTTCATAACATTCAAATTGTGGTAATTTACCCAACCATTCTCCAATTGATGGGCATCCATTCATTTTCCAGTTTCTAGCCACTACA
Source organism: Sarcophilus harrisii (assembly GCF_902635505.1). Classification (NCBI taxonomy): domain Eukaryota; kingdom Metazoa; phylum Chordata; class Mammalia; order Dasyuromorphia; family Dasyuridae; genus Sarcophilus; species Sarcophilus harrisii. Next base: position 197,448,950 of record NC_045430.1, read on the forward strand.
AACAGGGCTGCCAGAAACATTCTTGTACATACAGGTCCCTTTCCCTTCTTTAAACGTTCTTTGGGATATAAGCCCAGTAAGAGCACTGCTGAAACAAAGGGTATGCACAATTTGATAACTTTGGGGGTGTAATTCCAGATTGGAGAGATGGTTTTTTAAAAAAATAATAAAATAGATAATTTTTTTATTAATTTGAATTTTAAAAGAGAATAAAACCAAATTGTATCAAAATGAAAGTGGCATATACACCAAAAATGAAGGGGAAATTAAATAATAATTAGGAGCCATTTTGCCGACTGTATGTCAATAAATCTATCAATCAAAGTGAAATGCATATTTACAAAAATATAAATTGTTTAAATTAACAGAAGTGAAAAAATCCCATTTTGGAAAAAGAAACTGAAGAAGCCATCAATGAACTTCCTAAGAAAAATAATGTCCAGGGACAGCTAGACTTACAAGAGAATCTTACCAAACATTTAAAGAAGAATTATCTCCAAATATAAAATATTTGGAAAAATTGGTGAGGCAAATTCCTTTTATAACACAAATATGGTACTGATGAAACATAACTAAAATTATATTATAAAGTAGCAGTCATCAAAACTTGTTCATACTGGGTTAAGAAATAGAATGGTAGATCAGTGGAATGGTTAGGTACACAAGATAGTAGCTATTGACTGTAATAATCTACTGTGATAAATCTAAAGACTCCAGCTATTGAGATAAAAATTCATTATTTGAGAAAAATATCTGGGAAAACTAAAAAAATTGTATGGTAGAAATTAGGTGAAGATCAATATCTAACACCCTATACCAACATAAGGTCAAAATGGCTCCATGATTTATTTATGATAATTTCTTGAAAATGCTATCCAAGCTCTTTTTTTGATCATGGCTTATTGATTATTGGTAGTCCAACAATTCTTAAATTATCTCCCCTGGATTTATTTTCCAGGTCACTTGTTTTTCCATTGAGATATTTTATATTTTCCTCTATTTTTTTCATTCCTTTGATTCTGTTGTTCAATTCTAATTTTTAAGGAATTATTTTCTTGAATTACATTTTATGCCTCCTTTTCCATTTGGCTAAATTTTACTTTTAAAGAAGTTGTTTTCCTGAGATACCACTACACACGTGTCAGATTGGAGGAAAAAATGATGAATGTTGGAGGGGATGCAGGAAAATTGGGACACTGATGCATTGTTGGTGGAGTTGTTAACAAATCCAACCATTCTGGAGAGCAATCTGGAATTATGCCCCCAAAGTTATCAAATTGTGCATACCCTTTGACCCAGCACTGCTACTACTGGGCTTATATCCCAAAGTTTAAAGAAGGGAAAGGGACCTATATGTGCAAGAATGTTTGTGGCAGCCCTGTTTGTAGTGGCTAGAAACTGGAAAATGAATGGATGCCCATCAATTGGAGAATGGTTGAATAAATTGTGGTATATGAATGTTATGGAATATTATTGTTCTGTAAGAAATGACCAGCAAGATGAATACAGAGAGGCTTGGAGAAAATTACATGAACTAATGCTAAGTGAAATGAGCAGAACCAGGAGATTATTATATATTTCAACAACGATACTGTATGAAGATGTATTCTGATGGAAGTGGATTTCTTTAACAAAGAGACCTAATTCAGTTTCAATTGATCAATGATGGACAGAAGCAGCTACACCCAAAGAAAGAACACTGGGAAATGAATGTAAACTGTTTGCATTTTTGTTTTTCTTCCCAGGTTATTTTTTACCTTCTGGATCCAATTCTCCCTGTGCAACAAGAGAATTGTTTGATTCTGCAAACATATCTAGGACATATTCAACATATATAGGACTCTTACCATCTAGGGGAGGGAGTAGAGGGAGAGAGGGGAAAAATCGGAATAGAAGTGAGTGCAAGGGATAACGGTGTAAAAAACTACCCTGGCATGGGTTCTGTAAATAAAAAAGTTATTATAATTTTTTAAAAAAAAAAGTGGAACACAGTCAAAAAAATAAAATAAAATAAAGAAGTTGTTTTCTTTGGAAGATTTTTTTTTTCCATTTGGCCAATTCTATTTTTATTTATTTATTTTTATTTAATAGTCTTTTATTTACAGGTTATATGCATGGGTAACTTTACAGCATTAACAATTGCCAAACCTCTTGTTCCAATTTTTCACCTCTTACCCCCCACCCCCTCCCCCAGATGGCAGGATGACCAGTAGATGTTAAATATATTAAAATATAAATTAGATACACAATAAGTATACATGACCAAACCGTTATTTTGCTGTACAAAAAGAATCAGACTCTGAAATATTGTACAATTAGCTTGTGAAGGAAATCAAAAATGCAGGTGGGCATAAATATAGGGATTGGGAATTCAATGTAATGGTTTTTAGTCATCTCCCAGAGTTCTTTCTCTGGGCATAGCTGGTTCAGTTCATTACCGCTCCATTGGAAATGATTTGGTTGATCTCATTGCTGAGGATGGCCAAGTCCATCAGCACTGGTCATCATATAGTATTGTTTTTTTTTTTTAATTAAATAACTTTTTATTGACAGACCTATGCCAGGGTAATTTTTTACAACATTATCCCTTGCACTCACTTCTGTTCCGATTTTTCCCCTCCCTCCCTCCGCCCTCTCCCCAAAGATGGCAAGCAGTCCTATACATGTTAAATAGATTACAGTAGATCTTGGATACAATATATGTGTGCAGAACCGAACAGTTTTCTTGTTGCTCAGGGAGAATTGGATTTAGAAGGTATAAATAACCTAGGAAGAAGAAGAAAAATGCAAGCAATTTACATTCATTTCCTAGTGTTCTTTCTTTGGGTGTAGCTGCTTCTGTCCATCCTTGATCAATTGAAACTAAGTTAGATCTTCTCTTTGTTGAAGAAATCCACTTCCATCAGAATACATCCTCATACAGTATCGCTGTTGAGTTATATAATGATCTCCTGGTTCTGCTCATTTCACTCAGCATCAGTTCATGTTTCTCCAAGACTCTTTTATTTGTCCTGCTGGTCATTTCTTACAGAACAATAATATTCCATAACATTCATATACCACAATTTACTCAACCATTCTCCAATTGATGGGCATCCATTCATTTTCCAGCTTCTGGCCACTACAAACAGGGCTGCCACAAACATTTGGCCAATTCTATTTTTAAAGTTTTTTTCCCCACTCAATTTTTGTGTTTCCTTTTCTAAATTGTTGAATTTTTTCATAATTCTGCATTATAACTCTAATTTCTTTTCTCAATTTTTCTTCTTTCTCTCTTACTTGATTTTTTTATTCCCTTTTGAGCTCTTCCAAAAGTGTTTTTGGGCTTCAGGCCAATTCATATTCTTTGTTGAAGCTTCATTGGCATTTTGATGTTGCATTCTTCTGAGTTTGTGAGTTGATCTTCCCTTACCACGGTAACTTTCTGTGGTCAGAAGTATTTTGAGGTTTTTTTGATCATTTTTTTAAACAAGTAGAGCTCTGCTCCTGGGACACAGAGGACACTCTCTCAAGCTTCTTGTGCTGAGAGCCAGGGGCCTGATCACTGGCTTTCTGAGCTGGAGCCTGAGGTGCTGGTTACTTGCTCATTGTACTGAGTTAGTTCAGCCTAATAATGCCTGTTGTACTGAGCTTCTGGTGCTGGCAATTTTCCTTCTGTTCTGAGGCTGGAGGCCTTATGATCAGCATGCTGTGTCACTAGTCTGCTAATCCAGGACTGAGGGCCTCGGTTGCTGATCTCTCCTGCTGACTTGGCTGGATATTATCTGTGCTGAGCTGTGCTCCCATTTTATCCAATTGAGGCAGACTTTTCCTGAAGCCCTCAGTTATCCTAAGCTAGAAAACTGTTTCTCTCAATCTTTTGTGGGTTTGTTATTCCAGAATCTTTTTAGAGGTTTGACAACATTTTTATTCTGAGGGAAACTAGGCAGAGTTCAGGCAACTTTATGGCTTCTCTCTTACATCTTGGCTCCACCTGCTCCCACCTAGATCTTTATCCCTTTACATAGTCCTTGAAATAAAAATCTATCTTAAAACTTAATATATGATTGATCACTAACATGTCAATTATGTGGCATCCCTTCTTGCCCGTAGTCTTAAATGGTTCCCATTTCTACCAAATTCATTTACAAATTCCCCTTTTTAGTATTCAGTTATCTTTCAATCCAGTTTTCACATTAGCACAATTCCTTTTATTCCACACATAGATCACACTGATTTTCTTTCCACCCAATCTTTGATTATGTTATATGCAACTTCACATTAATTTTTCATGCACTTCTCTACTAATCCAATTGTGTTTGCTTGAAATCTTTTTTAAAATCATTTCTCCCTTTTCTGAATTTCTATAACAGTAACTATATTACCCTGTTTGTCAGGTACTCCCATACTATATTGGATTATTAGCTATCAACAAGTATTTATTAAGCACCTACTACGATTTAGGCATTAAGCATAGAATATACTAAACATTATGCTAAGTACAAAGAGAGCTACTGGAGTTCATTAAGAGTAGAAGTAAGAACCTCAGTTTATGAAAATAATTTTTGACAGCCGAGTGGAAGATGATTTAGAGCAAGCATGGACTTGATTTAGGAATATAAATCAGCAGATTGTGACAGAATCTAGGAGTGAAATGGCCAGGATTTATACCATGATGACAATTGTGTCAAGGAAGAGGAGTCATTTATGAGAGATGTTATGAAGATATAATAAATATTTGTGAGAGATGAATTGATGATTACCCTATAGTTGAGAGGCTAGATAACTAGAAGGATGATGATTATTTTGACAATAGTAACGAATTAGAAAATGAAAGGTCTGTGGAAAAGTTACTTGATTCTGCTTTAGAACTCAATGTTAAAACAGATGTTTAAAGGAAATTTAGTTGAAGATATCCAAGACACATTTGTTGATGTGAGACTGAAGGTTAGGAGAATGATTTGAACTTGATAAATAGGTCTGAGATTCATCGACCTAGAGATTATAATTCATGGGACCTGATAAAATTACCTGGTGAAATAACATAGAGATAGAACAACAGAAAGGACAGGACAGAGCCTCAGAGTAAACGAATCATTAGTGGATATAAAGTTGAAGAAGATCCAGCCAAGAAGACTGACAAGGAATGGTCAGACTGGTAAAACAAAAATCAAGAGAAAGAGAAAGAGACAAGAAAATATTTAGGAGTGGATGCTCAACCATGAAAAACTGCAGAGAGATCATTGTTGAAAATTGAGAAATGTCCATTCCATTTGGAAATTAAGAGATCACTATTAATTTTAAAGAGGAAGAGTCAAAAAAATAATTAGGTCAAAAGTCAGTTTTCATAGATTATTGAACCAAGTGAAAAAATAGAAAGGGGAAGAATTCATTTTTGAGTATTTTTTCAAGTATAGTGGAAAAGCAAGAGATCAAAAGTGATAACTAGCAGTGATGGTCAGATCAAGTAAGGTTTTTTTTTTTTTTAATAAGGGAAATATAAGGATAATTTTCCTGTAGAAATAGATAGATTCAAGCAAATCAATAAGGATTATGTACTTATTCTGTGCTAGTCATCAGAAATACAAGTACAGTGAGAATGGAAATTAGAGATTAGAATGATAGAATGGGCAGTCTGCTTGAAAAATATTGAATGAGTTAAGATGAAAAATGCGTGTGGAGGTATTTACTTTGGAAAAGAGACAGTTCACTTCTTCATAAGGAGAAGAAAAATGGGAAAAGATGCAGGAGAAGGAGCATAGTACGAGGAGAAAAATAGTGGGAGAAGACACCTAACAGATATAAGAAAAGGAAGAGGGAAAAAGTGGAAACTCTTGGTAAATGCCTCAAATTTTGCAAAAAAAAAAAAAAAAAACCCTGAAGTAAAAGTTCTTCACTTTTTGAATTGATTGGGTTGCTGTGGGAGTCTTGAGAACCAGGAAAATGGTTTTGACTAGCCTCTTTGGTGAATAGTAGAAATGAATTAAGAAAATATAATGTTTCCCTTACTCCAGAGAGGGCCTAACTTGCTATTTTGTAACAGAAATTTGTATTGGGCCTAATGTTACTGTTTTATCACTTTTTCTAGCTCTATTCAGCAATATATGAATAGGAATTAAAAGATTTGGTGTTAGAAGTAATCCAAAATATAATTTGTTAAATCTTGAGTAGAAGATAAAGCCAAGTTGGTTCACCAAGGGAAAGTTTAAAAATGTGAATAGTATATAGAGTGATGAAAGGTAGAAGATGTAAACAGTTCCTAGAGTGATAACCTGGGAAAGAACTGAAAAATTATCGTATTAGAGGAAATAGTGAAGACATAAAACATATTTAGTGGTCGTAAGGCAATAGGAAAAATAGAATGGTTAAATATTATAATCATAATTTCAGTATTCTATGTCTTTAAATATAAAGTGAAGCACTTTATATTTAAATGTTTCATATGTGGATTTCAGAATTTTAATGCCTTGCATAGCTTGTAAAATATTTTGTTCTTTGTCTTGTCCCCCCAAGGAATCTGTAAATTCATTTTAGATGAAAACTCTCTTTTATATCAACATAGAATATAAACACTCTAAAGTAACAAAGGATTTCATTTTGTGTATACTCATTGTCCACATTTATATCCACATTGTCTGTGTATACATACTCTTTTTCAACTAGTGGGCCCTTAATAAATGTGTGCTGAATGTTTACTCAAGGAGTATTGCATTTTAAATAATTTCTATTGTTTTTATTGAACAGTACATAATTAATAGTTGCATGCTAAAACTTTGCAACTAAATGATTAAATTAAAAAAAACAACCGATTAAAAAGTATTTTTAAATACTTTTTATATACCTGATAATATGAAAAGTAATGGAAAATGCCTGGAAAGAATCACTTACAAGGCTAGTTATTATCTATTGCCTGTAGATTTTAGGAATATTAGGATGCTCAAGTATTTTAATAATGCCTTCGATGATGACAGGGACTGCATTCATTTAGTTTTCAGATGTCATCAAATTGGGTGGATGAGAAGGCTTTGAAAAAGCAGATTAGATCATGCTTGTTTTGGCAGCACATGTACTAAAATTGGAATGATATAGAGAAGATTAGTATGGCCTCTGCACAAGGATATCAAAAAATCAGATTAGAATTCCAAATTACTTTGATAAGGTAAAAAAGGAAGGGAATATAAACAGAATAAAGTTTAATAGAGAGAAATGACAAATTATTTACATAAAAAGGAAAATAAATTTCACATGTAAGAGATGGTATAGGACTGGCCAGTCTATAGACCACAGCATTGGTACATAGTCACTTACAAAACAAAGTCTAAATTAGAGCTTCTAGTGCAGTTTCTGGCCCTATGGAGCTATGCAGGCTGAATTGACAGGGTGGCCAGGCTGGAGTGCCATTTCCCCCATACAATACCTTTCTCTATGTGTGCTCTGAGGATTGTAGACTCAATTCATCTTGGTATCTCCATGGTCTTCATGAATACTTTTCATCCAAAGGTGGCTAGTCAGAACAGATGGCTGATAGAAACTGAGCTTAATTGTCATACAAATTGGACTTAATTATGGTCTTGAACCTCTCTTTCCCAAGAGTTACATTTCTGAAATGGAGATAAAGGCTGTTACCTTCACAAATTAGTGTTAGGACATGTTAAAAAGTCCTCTAGGACTCTTAGAAGAAACATATCTATCTTTAGTACTATCATTTTATGAAACTACAAAACATCCCTACAAAATGTAGGAACAACTTAGCTATTCAGAATAAACTCTGGCATTCTGTTATGCAAAAAGGATATACCTGGAAAACCTCAATTTAATTATTTCTACAATATCTGAATTGTCATTAGTGTGATTTGAGAGGAAAAGAAGGAAATGATCTTTTTGCTTTATTTTGAGATAGAATATATAAGTAAAGCTTTTTACATTCCCTGAGGGGGATGGACACTTTGTTTTATAGGCAGGCAACTTGATTTTGAACTCAGGTCCTCCTGACTCTACCTACATTATGTCACCTAACTGTCCCAACATTTAAATCTTAAAATTAATTTTAAATCAAAGAAAGGTTACTTTGCAAGATGTGTTCCTTATTCATGAAATCCTGAACTGTTTGAGCTTGTGATAGTCCAGACAGCTGTGATTCTCTCAAGCCCAGGTGGAAACAATGCAACAAGTAGTCATTGCTATATATGATATCAAGCCTAGAAGTTATATAAATAAACCACTCAAGGCAGCTGTGTTTGTCCTTTAGGAGACATATTTAAAGAACCCATTTTTAAACTATTCTATCTGTTGATAAGAAATTAAATACAAGGGAGTTGTGACCTATTGTTTTTAATACTTCTTTATGAAAAGTAACTTCACAGAATACTTACTATACATCTTTTAGGGATAAATGAACTTAAGTTTTGATCATGATGAATACCAGCTCATCTCTGTCTCCTTCTTTCTTTGTATCTCTTTATGTGTCTATTTGTGACTCTCTGGCTTTCTCTTTATGTCCCTCTTTGTCTCTATCTCTGACTTTCTCTCTCTCTCTCCCTCTCTCTCTCTCTCTCTTTCCTCCTCTCGCCCCTCTCTCTGTCTCTCTCTCTCTCCCCTTATCCCCGCCCATTCATTCTGTATATCATTGCTCAAACTTACTGTCCTAAAATAACTCTCATTATGATCCTTTTTAAATTCATTTGCTTTTTGACTATAATAGACATGCTTATATTATATAGTCACAATTTTATGTCCACTTATAAGCACACACACTAGCCACAAAGTCTGTACAGTCTGTACTAAGAAAGCACTTCTAATGGCAATTGTCTTTAAATGAGGTTGCTAACTTCTTAACAAATTAATAAAGTTTAAAATAATCCAAAATGGTATTGTAGTTGTGAAAGAAAGGCATTGCAGTTGTGAAAGAGTTTTGTGTCCATGTGGGATAACTTTACAATACTTGTCTATTAAAAGTTTCTTAACATCTTACTATTTGGAAATTTTTGGCCCTCAAAATGTTATATAGAAAACAAAATAAAAAGATAGTACAAGGAAAGAAAAGAGTATTCTCATTCTTCATAATGCAACTGGTTGCTATAGATGTCAGGGGAATGGTGGTAGCAATACACTGAATTATTTACACAGCAAAAATAAATACCTGTTGCAAAACATTGTTAGTGAAGAAAACCAGGAACTAGATTTTGATTTTATGAGAAAACATTGAGCCAACTCCTTTCCCATATTCAAAAAGCAATTATTTTCCCACACTGCTGCTATTGGCAGCAATGCAAGTTGGAGTGATGGAGACTATTTACTCAACTCCTTTAGACTATTGACTCCAGATTTGTGTGTGTGTGTGTGTGTGTGTGTGTGTGTGTGAGGTGGATGAGGAAAGGAGAGGGAGAGAGGGAGGGAAGGATGGAGGGATGAAAGCATGGAGGGAGGGAGAGAAATTAATAAACATTATTGCAGATCCCTTTGTAAATATAAACATTTGGTCTTGATAGAAATTTCTGACTTTAAAGACACATTTTAGTCTCACAAAGTAATATAAATCTACATCTACATTAATGCATTTATGTATGATACATTTACATTACATAAATCTACATCTATATTAATGTAGAAATATTAAAACGCCAAAACTTCTTTTCATGTGTTCATTCATTCACTTTAAAAATATTTATGAAGCACTCTTTGTAAGCTATGAAACTCCTCAACCAGATTTTCATACAAAAACAAATATGTCTAAATGCTAACATTTTGAATCCTTTTTCCGACAAATGTTCTAAACAATAAAACTTAAAGATGTTACTGTGTTTGTGTATGTATATATAAATACAAGCATAAAAAATTTATATATATATATATATATATATATATACTTAATGCTATACTGTCATCATTCATTACAAATCTATCAACATTATTTTTATTATTAATTGGTTATTAATTTTGAAATAATGCTTAGTCTACCTTCCAAATATATTCTCACTCACATTTATTGTAAATACAAAGAATTCCACTTAATCATTTCAATAGCTTCAAATAGTTGTGGGTTTTTCACATTCCACAAAATTGCTAAGGCAACCTTTCTCTCAAATTTTATTAAGAGATAGGACATAGAAATATTTCTCTAAATAAAGAGAACTTATAAACCTGCTAATATTGCCTTGATATGGAAAAGTAAAATAATGAGGCTTTTTATCTTGATTTTTCTCTTCCTAATCCATTGTCCACACTTCTACCAGGCAAATCTTTCTTATATTATAGATCTGATAATGTTATTGTTCATCTTCAAACTCTTCAATGCCTCTCTGATAACCTCTAAACAAACATGTTATTTTCTACCTTTCTACCTTCACATTATCCTGTTTCAACCAAACTGGAATACTCACCATTCCCCTTATAACTGTACCATCCTGCCTCCATGCTTTTGCTTTCACTACCACTATCTTTGTTCCTTTAAAGCTTAATTAATAATATGCTCCCATCACCACCCTGTCGAAGTCTGCTGTGAATGATTTTATTTCCCACTTTAGACCTCATAATACTTTGTACTTTGCCAATGTACTTATCTATACAAAATGTTAAATAACATCTCTCTACAAGGGAACTGTAAGTTCCATGAGAGCAGGGTCTATGATATTGAAGTTTTCAATTTATCTACTACATAGAATATTGTTCTACACAAAATAAACTCTTATTAAATATTTCTTGAAATCAAATGGTTATTGATTATAGTATTATAAACAAATTTGGATAGGGCTTAAATCAATATTTTGTTCAAACCTTTTGCTTTGTCTTTGTAGTATACTTATCGATTCAAGTTCTATAAATTGTCATGATTACCAGAAGCAGTCATAATAGCAATAAAAATGGGGACAGCTTTAAAAGATTTCATATTTCATTTTATCATTGAATCCCACAGAATTCCTCACAGAACACCAGTAGTATGAAAAGGTAAATTCAGTTGTGGTTTGAGTTTGAACTCCTTGAAGTTTCAACAGTGGGGAAAACACAAGTTAAATGTTAGTTGGGTTCTACTTCTTCTATTATAATACTTTAATTTCCCAATATTCATTCTCTAGTCACTCAAACTATAGCTTATATGCCCCTATTTTTGTACATCTATTACCTATTCTGTAATTGAAACGCTCACATCTTTAAAGTTTCCCCTTACCAAGGAAGACTTTGTTTTCCATGTTCCTATTACTCCTATGTAATTGAAAATTCTCCATCTCTTATATTCCTGACATCCATATTGCAGCTATGTTCCCATTTTCTCCTTGTGCATTTTAATTGAGACAAACATACCTTTTGCCTCTTGGTTTTCATTCATTAAACATAATGCATTTTCTTCATTTTTCTTTTACATCTCTTTTCCTTCTCTTCAGAGTTCTTGTCACCCCAATATTCCCATCACTTCTCCCTCAATATTCACATTTTCCACACAATCACATTCCCCACATTCCAGAATGAATTGTTTTTGGTTTCCAGCCACAAGTAACACATATTCTGATGGATTCAGGACTAACTACTTTTTCAAATTTCTAAACATTATTCAAGCTAATAGGGGGAAAAGGAATTGAAAAAGAAAACTTTGATCTTCAAAAATGTGCATCACTCTCTCTTATTTGTGCCTCGTACTGCAATTTCTGTGTAGGGAAAAAAAAACTTGCACTAAGCATAGCTTCTTGAAAACAAACTGTGGGAAGGTTAATGTAACATACACAGCATTTCAATTTCCTTCTTCCTGTTATGTCGAGGATCACCAAACAAGTTAATAACTCTGAAGTGTAGGATCATGTTAAGCAAAAGAAGGAAATTTTGATTCATGGATGTGCCATTTACAGAGCTAGCAGCTTAAAAATTCCCGATGCCAAACCACTGGCACACTCTAAGGCTTGCATGGGTACCTGGAATGTTAGGGCATGCAATGTCTGTGGAATGACATGGAGTGGATAAATTTAGCTAGCTGGCACAAAAAGGACATGGATCTCTCACCTGATTCAACTTGGAGTGGAGTCTCATTATTTTTTCTGGAAATATATTTAAATTGATTTTTTAAAGTATATATTGATCATGTATTGGGTACACAGCACTGTATTAGATACAAACAAAATCCTCAAACAGGCCATGCTCCTTTAATGAGATGTCTGTAATTAGTTTAGTATGAACACTTAGTATTCTTTTCTCTTCTATGTATACCTATCATAATTAGATAATTCTCCATGGATATTAATTGTCTTTGTCAATAGAAAATGCATAGATCTAGACATGGGTATATTTATACAAGCATGCATGTATATGTTTACACAGATAAGCATCATCCAATTGAATCATTAAACATTTATTTTTATGACCTCTGTTATGAATCAGGCACTGTTCTAAACAAAAAGATAGTCCTGAACCTAAAGGAGTTTATAATCTAATAAGGAAAGGCAACACACAAAGAAGCAAAAAAAAAAAAAAAAAAAAAATGGTAGGATAAGGGAAGGAGGAATGAGGGACAGTACCCAAGGAGGGGCATGGTGAAAAAGTCAGAGAAGTCCCAAAGTAATCTGGCTAGATGAAAAATGAGATGTCTGAGCTAAACTCCCTCTTAAGTTGAGATTTGGAATTTGTGACTCTATCCTCCAATCAAAGACATAGATAATGGTGACAAGGTAGAGTAACAAGATTAAAGGATCTTACAAAATGATGAGGCTTTCCTCATATCTGGGAATATATATTGGAATACATATGTGTGTATATACACACATTTAAATGTGGATGCATATACATGTATTTATGTTGCAATAAAAATATTTATTAAGTTGTATATTAGGCACTAGGTATACAAACTAAAAAAATAAAAGCTGCTATCTTCAAGTTTGTACATTCTGTCAGGGAAGAAAACATATATGCCTTAGTACTTAGAAAAAGTTTGGGGTTTTCTTGTTTGTTTTGGTGAGGGGACACCAATGGAATCCATTTGTATATTTTGTTAAGGCATATAACAATCTCTTGATAATTCTGAAGATGAGAACATTAATTGTGTATGTATCTTGGTATTTTTAATGGTTTGGTAATACTCCTAATGATCATTCCCTTCAGTGCTATATATCATAGCCCATCTCCATATGATCATCCTATGCTTCCTTCATTCATACTGCCTTGCAATTCTTCCCTATCATCAGTGTACTTAGTGTGCTGGTAGGTAACCCTGATTCATACTGACTTTCCATGAGTCATCTCCCCTCAGAGCTGCAATATTGTCGAGTGGAGAAATACGTGAAGACAAGAAGATTTGAGTTCAAATCCAGTTTTCCACTGCCTTTGTGTGATCATGGGCAAGTTCTAATCTCTCTCTGCCTTGGTTTCCTCATCTATGAAATAGAGATGATACTTCCTAAAATATTATTATCACCGGTTATCATAAGGATCAAATGTCTGTAAAATACTCTGAAAAGCTTAAAGCCCTATATATATGTATGTGTGTGTGTGTTTGTATGTGTATACATATATAAATATACACACAGAGAGACATACATATATACTGGCTTTTATTCTTCTTCTTTATAAACAAATATATATATATATATATATATATGTGTGTGTGTGTGTGTGTGTGTGTGTGTGTATCTATATACCCTTTTACATATATACATATATGGATTCATATAATTTCATATATTCATGGTAATTTGTACTTGTGTCTGCATCCGTAAGTAATAACTGTACTTATTTTAAGTATTTTTACAATTATTTTCTCATTTGATCCTCACAGTGTTCTAAGGTAGGTGTTACTTTTATTTCCATTTTATGGATGAAGAAATTGAGTTAATCAGATGTGAAGTGTCTTGCCCAAAATCTTGTCTGTGGCTGTGGATTAAAGATCAGGTTTTCTCAATTTCAGGACCAGTGCTCTGTACATGGTGCCGACAAGATGCCCTCTGTATGTATATATGTAGATTTGCTGTACACAGTCACATACTTTTAGCTTTATGGAGTTGATGCTGAATCTAGATCTGTGTCTTTGCCCTAGACCTTGGACTTCCTAGTCAAAATTGTCCTCTCTTCGAAATTCTATGATGGAATTCCTTCAAATTTAATAAATCCTTTAGTTGATTTGCTTTCAATTTGTCTTCAATAAAGCCTGAAGAAAAATACATATAAAAAAGCGGTTTGGACATTATTGGTCTTAAAGAAAATATGGCATAGTGGTCTCTGAATCTGCGAGCTGATAGATTCCTGGCTCTGATTCAAATCTTGCTTATAATATTTTCTACCTGTATAGTATTGGGTTATACATTTAATCTCTATTAGATCCCCAGCTTGCTTATATGTAAAATGAAGGCACAGGAATAAATAATCTCCAAAATTTCTAGCTCAAATCTGTGCTTTTTTTGTCACTCTCATTCTTGTGTAGCTTTCTTTTATTTATTGGTAAAATATAGTGAAGTAGAGACCAATTAACTAATTCATTCCTTTCAAGGTATCTCCCTGTTATAAGAGACACCAGTTTCCAGGGACTAGGGCCCCATATGTATGGGTTGAAGAACTCAGTTTTTTTTTAATTATTTATTTGTTCTAGAATTTAATTGTATAGTAAAAAAGGCACTTCATGTGACATCTAAATCAAACTTCCCCTTTTGTAGATAAGGAAACTGAGATCCAGAAAGGCTCAGGTTCACATAAGTTAATATTTAAGACTGGATTTTGAAGGGATTTTTTTGTTTATTTATTTAAGAAATTACCACTTTATTGAGTGAAAATTCAACAGCATCCCCCACCTCTACCCTTGACCCCAACCAAAAGAACAGTTGAGCCAGGCAAGGTGCTTTGGACAACAGGATTGAATAAAAGGGCCAGTGGAGATAGGAGGGCTGAGCTAGGATGACATCTTTTGGGACAAAAGTTCTGTCCAAGCAGCTGGGAAAGCGACAACTTCGGGATAGGGAAGAGGCTCTAAATGTACAAAACACCAGAGGCCTGACTTTTATAACCCTACCATTGGAATTAAAATCTCCCTAAACTTTGGGGCGGGCAAAGAAGTTAGGGCTTAGATGTCTGCATCCATGAGGAGGAAGAGAGAATGAGGCTGGACACAAGAAAAGTATCAAGGGATCCTAGTAAGAGGTTGCTTGGCCCAATCTGGGAGGATGCTCCTGAAAGCAGGAGTCTCACAGAGGGAGGAGAGGGAAGACAGACAGCTGGGCTGGTGTGCCAGGGCTGCGATTCTGAGACAGTATGAGACTGCATTATGGGCATGAATTTTGGGACTAGAGAAGCTGGAAAGCATGAGGGCCTGGAGTGAATGGCTATCACAGCAAAGAGGAGAGTGGCCTTACTTCTATACTTGTCCTGCTTTTTATATTTCCTTGTTTGTTTTTATTGTTGCTACTTGCCTATTCAGAAGATAAAGTGTTATTTGTCCTTGTCCTTGGATTAATAATACACCTATTTGCAGATTTAAAACTGCCTATCACCTGATTTACATCAATTGTGTGTACATAAGGAGGAAGAATGCCCACTAATTGTTGATACAAGAGTCTAAAATGTGTATTTGGGGCGATAATGTTCACTTGTCCATTTTATATTTTGTTCACTTGGGTAATCACTCCTTCACAGTTAGAGAATATGATTAAACTGCCAGAATTTCCCCACAGTTGTGATATTAAGGAACTGTGTTCATATGGTCTGCTCTTTAGTATCTGAAAACCTTAATGGTCCAATTATGGGTAAGATGCTTCATAAGCATTTCTATTGCTTATAGCAATAAAGCTTCAAACATATTCTAGTGGTTTCAATAAATACGCAGTACATTTGCCAAAACAAACAAAGCCAAAAAAAAAAAAAAAAAACAAACAATATTGTGATGCAGGCTCTGCTACTGACAGGTTTTTGTTAATTATTTTAAACTCTCTATGCCTCAGTTTCCTAATAGATAAAATAATAGATGAGTTGATTTTTTTTAAATCGCTTTTCATTCAAACATTCTAGAATTCTGTTTAAAAATGTTTGAAATTCTTTTCTTTACCCTCTATCACAGTGTTAGTGGTTTCAGCTGACAAGATTCTTTCTTGCACTTACATTTAAACAAATAAAAATTTTAAATAAATTATGGTCAATTAGAAGCAGCTGCACAAGATTGATAATTTAAATAATATAACTCCTAAGCATGGCTATTTTAGATTAACAAGAAAAAATAGATAAAGAGGAAAATGAGAGACAATGCTTATGAGAACCCAGGCAAGCAAATTATTATAGACATATGTGCTACTCAGTAAATTATTTAAAATTCCCCCTTTCCTTAAAAAAATTAAGAAGAATTTTCTTTAAGTAAAAAAAAAAAACAAAAACAAAAACAAAAAAAAACCATCATTAAGCACAGGAAAAACTCCTCAGAAGAGTAAACTATTTGTTTGTCATTGATATTGAAGTCCATTGCATTCCCTACTATTGGGACATTGATAAGAACAGGGCTATGACTATTTTGTAATTTATGTTTGTTTATATATGTCTTATTTTCCTCAGGCATCTTGTCATGTGCTTGGCTTTGTAACCTTCAACCATTCTAACTAGAATTCCAGAGACCCTTCCTAACTAATGTAGTAGAATAAATACATTTTATCTTTGCAGTTTATCCCTGAGACTGAAATATCTTAATTGTCCACTAAGTGCAAACTTACTTGACCCATCCCAGATGATGCTTCACATAATTTAACCATCTATGGGCAGGCACCTAGTTTACCTTGCCACCCAAAACATTTTAGGAGCTTGCTGAGCTTTAGCTCTCGTTGGGGAAAAAAAAAAAAAAAAAAAAAAAAAAAAGTGTTGTTCCACTGTCAATACCACGGTAATACAAAAGAAAAAGACAAGAAAATTAATTTTTATTAGCTCATTCTTTTGTGGTAGAATTCAGCTATTTCTCTTTCATTTCTTCAAAGGTTTCTGGATAAGTAGTCTCCTATATTTTTCAGCATATGTTTTCTAGAAACATGCTGGAGCTAACTTACATAGGCTTGATAGAGCAAATTATTAAATTTTCAGTATAAGAATTTATACTTTTAAATAGGCAAACACTACAAATCATTGGAAAGTAATGGAGAAAATGTTTATTATGTTGATTAAACTGAAAAATATGTTGTGTACATATACCACCCCCCCCACCAAGAAAGTCAGCTGTTAAATGTTAATTATCATACCTCTCTCTTTTGCCATTCTCTTATCACAGATCAGCAATCTATGGCCATTTTAAGTCCTTAATCTCTTCCCTGTGAGAATGGTGTGGCGGTATTAAAACGTTATTCTCTGAAAACTTAAAAGAGAGTAAACCCTGAAATCTGTTACCCACTAAGACAATTCTCAGAATATATGGCAACTCTGATTTAAACAATGTATTCAATCCCTTCAGCAACTATTATATATAAATGATAGTTTACAAAACATAACTCCTAAATCATGCATTTTAAACAGAAACTTTACATAAAAAGCATGTCCCTCATTCATCACTGTAGAGACACAAAGACAAAGTGTCTCTAAGAAGGAAGGGGAAACAGAAAATTGGAAAAGAAAATGGTAGCCCGTAGTCATAATGTTTTCTTGAAAAGGACAATCACTAGCAAGATGGAACATTATTGGAAAACTAGCAGTAATTAGGAACATTTTCCCCTTACCTTTCACAGCTTCTGTCCATCATAGTCACTGACTAGTCTATTCACTCTACTTGGCCATCAAAACTAATTAAATAAATTAGGGGTTTCCCTCTAGCTATTCTACTCTCAATTGGTCTCTACAGCACCAGCAGAATCCCCCCCATGTCTATCTTTTCCCAATCAGAATAGTTATGTTCAGGGAAATTAATAAAAGCAATTTCTGTGGTACCATTTATTTCTTATGAGAATCAAACTGAAAACAAGCTAGATATGTGATGTATGTGTGTGCGTGTGTGTCTGTGTATCTTGGTGTACATGTGGAAGATGATAATAATAGGCTGTCACTGACCCACCATCAGAAAGACATAATGGTGTCTCCAATGTTTGATAGCTGATAGAAACCTCTGAATGCCTAACAAAGAAGGAGGAAAGAAGAAAAAAGAACTTTTTCTTTACTATCCTTAATCTGGAATGCTGACTCTTCTTTGGGGCATCAGGGGAAGTGAATAGAGAAGACTGTTTTTTAGCAAAGTAAAATGGCAAAGGTATTATTATCTGTGATTGGAGAGACTGTAGAGCCCAATTACATCATTTTATGGGAAAGGAATTTGAGACAAATCAGTGACCTTTGTAAAAGGTGTTGACAGGGACCATCAGTTTTGTTGAACTATTCCAGTTTCATGGGGAATAAATGACCTGTTTCTTGGGATAAAGACATACCTTTGACTTAAGAGTTATTGTTTCACTGATTTCTAACTGTCACAGATTATAAACTCTGATGTAAATTCTGAGCTTTCCTGAAAGTAACCTCCTAAATTGAGCCTTATGAGATGATGAGAGTTGTAAGAATGGAATGATTAGAAGAACTGGAGAAAGATTATGTAAATAAATAGAGATAATGGAGAATATTGAATTTAAGTAATAGTTTTCCAGCAAAAGTAATTTGGCTGCATTATATATTATATAAAAGAAACACTTGATAATTCTGATAAGTATTGATCATTCCTCAGAAACTAGCAAACAGGGCAAAGAATTGAATTTCTGTGCGTCATTTCCTTCTGTTGACCTCATCTCTTTTGTCATCTGTAGCATACATTTGTATCACATGCCCTTATTCATTTTATCCCATAGTTAAGTATCTAAAAGTAAGTTGTTCACAACTTGGTAAGGTATTTTTGTGTGTGAATATGTGTTTCATCCTTGGACGTGTGTTTTTCATCTATCTAGGACACTCCATCCCTAAATGTATAATAGTAACTGTTGAATAGAGTTGCCTGATCATTGGGAGGCTAAAAAGCTTATGGTTATTCAAAAATATTATCACTTCTTATTTAAAGATTTCGAAACCCTTTTAGGACTGCTTACCTTTGGTGTCTTCCTGGCATGTATGGATCCAAGAAGCTGTATCATGTACAGCTGTCACACTCTGTAAGCCATCTTAGCAGATGGGATAAATCAGGTTGAGGGTAATCAGGGAGCCACAAATCCATCAGTGACTTATGGGGATGTCTATCTCAAACATGTGGAGACTTCTTCTAATAGAATAAGTGGATGAAAACAGTTTGTTCCAGGCAGCTGAAGCAATTGCTGAAGAGTACTTAGAGCTTAATCAGACATTGGAGAAACCAGTGTATCCACTGCATCCCAAGCCATCACAAGTACTTAGAGCTTAGTCAGACATTGAAGAAACCAGCATAATCCACTGCATCCCACCCAAGCCATCACAAGTCATTCTGAATTTTGTCTTGCCAATGGACTTCAGTGATTCTGGAAGACAGAGTGAGGCTGACAGTGGTGTAACTCTGCCTCACTTAAATTCTATTCATGCATAAGTCAAGACATCAGCCTGTGATGTCATTGATCTTCTTCAGAAAACAAACAAACAAAAAAAAAGCAAACACCACTACCAAGACTCACATAGCCACTAAGTGTTCAAAGACAAGACTATAACTTTTTTGTACCTAATTCCAAGTCTGGCTTTCTACTATACTATACTGCCTTCCATGAGGTAGGTAGTGCAAACAATGTTATTCTTATTTTATAGGTAACCAAACTGAACTAGAAAGAGAATAGTCTTGGATTGTTTGCTTAGTATTTGTCAGTACCACATGAAGAATCCAGATTTTATGACTCGAAGATGAATGTTCAAACTGAGATCTTCTGATTGGCACTCTTTCCACCACACTTTGCAACCTCTTCATTAGATATTGTCAGCATAGTTGTTGATGAGAGAAAGACAGTTTTCTCTTTATAGTACAACTGATCAGCATATATATCAGTGCATGTCTTGGACTTTGCTAGCACAACAGTATAAATAATTGAGCCATATGGCTTTTAAAATTGATGATAGGAAGGAACAGTGATATTATGTGTACATGCCATGATTTCAGTTCATTGAGTAACAGGTGTTATTTGAATTTCAAAGCTGGCAATTATTGTAAAAGTTAGGAAACAATGTTATCTTCAGCCAAGGATATGAGATAAAATGTAAGAAAGTAGAGGAATGGAGTGAAAAGAATGTACTTCTAGAGCCAGAACACCTGGGTTCCATACATCCCTCTGACAATTAGGAACTTTTTGATCTTGGGCAAATCAGTTTCCCTGGTTTTTTGTTTTCTTAAATCCAAAAGAGTTTCTTGAGCTCTATGGCTTCTAAGGCCCCTAAAAGTTCTAAATGTATGAGCTAATGATTTGGGAAATATAAAGGTATCCAAGTTAATAAACCCTTTGATTTAGTTAATGGGGAAGAATGAGTATATTGTTCTAGAGATAGCTCTTCTTGAACTTCATGAAGAAGTTAAATGAAAAAATAGTAGGCTCTCAGTCACAATTGGGCAGATGATATAAATCATTCCATCGGTGAAGATGTAAAATAGACGCCGAAGTGATCCTAAGTGATGACTTAGAACTTCCTGTTAGTTAGTGGGGCAAATGGAAAAGGATTCTTTTTATCACTTGGCCTCTAAGCTCCTTCACTGGACTGATTAATGAGGGTAGAGGGAGGAAGGATAGAGGAAGTCAGTGGCCACTCAATGTTACAATGTCTAATCAATTTCCTTCAGCAGGCTTTATTACCTTGATATATCTGCAGAGGAAAATTGATTGGGATTATTCACCTGGGAACCTTTAGGGAAATAAAGTGGATCTTGTACAGTTTCCAGTCATGGCCAGCTTTATGAGAAGCAGAATGTATAATACTAAAATAATCATTTTTCCTCTTTATTTTTTCCCAGAGTTTAGAAGAATGGACATAGAATTGAATGAGAAAGAAAGAAAAAATGTTAGAATAAACTATGGCACAAAATAGAAAAGAAACAAGGCAAAATGAATATGAGAAGAACAAAGAAGAGGGGGAAAAAATAAGTTGAAAGAGGCATAGCAATAAAAGAAGTGGAAATAAATGTGAAATACTGTAGTGCTAGTTTCTCCAGACCTCTCTTCCAATGTAAATGAAACATAAATGATGTATTTGTTCTGGGGTTTTTTTCCTGTCATTTTAGAGGCATAGGGAAGGGACTGTTTAAAAAGTGACTAGTGAGTTCTTTTTTTAATTTTGAATGATAGGATTTATATATCTAATAATTACTAATTCAATGTGTGCATGAAAGCTCTTTGAGAGAGGCTGTTTTATTGGAGTAAAATTTTTTTCAAATAGCTATCTTGACCAGCCCTTTCTCAAATATTCAAAGGTTTTATATCAGAGTGTTATCTCCAGGATAAATTCTGATAAACCAAATGTACTTTTTTCTTTGCTTGTTTTTTTGATAGCTAGTTTTAGATGATGAAATTCTTTAAGGTGATTGGAGTCCCTCCCCCTTTTTCATTTGAAATGAGTAAATTTGGTGTAAGGGGTGGGGGAGAGAAACTTCAGGCAGCCAAATCCAGAATTTAAGGAAGAGGGAACATTTAGGAAGCAGGAAAGAAGAATGCCTGTTGAAACAGAAGATGTTACTAATGACAAAATAGTTATGTTTAGAGCTCTCTCTGCTGTTATTAATATTATTACTTAAGAAGGTTTTCTTTTTTTTTTTTTTTTAGGGTTCCATATATCTAGCTCTGTAAAATTCAGATTTGTCCTTTTTGGAATTCCAATTAGCTTGGAATGTTTCATAAGGATAGCCCAGGATTAACTATGTTGTTCTCAATTTAGGAGGAATTGTGCTCTTTAATAGTTAGTCAAAGGATCCTATGTTTTCAACTGGAAAGGATTTGAGAGATCAATCAATCCAATGTCCTCATTTTACAGATGAGGAAACTGAGAACCAGAGAAGTTAGGTGTTCTGCCATACAAATAATAAAATACACAGTTGTTTCTTGAACCCAAATCTTTTGATCAGTCTTTTTTGAATTGCATCATGATACAGAAATACATTTAAGATCATTTGTTTTGAATGTAACAAAACCTCTTTTACCAGAGAATGTTTAAGGACATTCACTATAGAAGTGCTCACATCTCTCTTAGGTACTGTTTTGAGGAAACTAAGAGAAGAATTATCTATTCAAAACTATATTTTCAAACTTGGAAAAACTACTATAATACCTTCTAAATTCTCTCTTCAAGCTCTGTGTTACATTGGCAGGTTGCACTTCCAGTAAGCAGCTTTACCTCTGTTCTTGGGATTCTAAGAGCAATCTCAAGGAATTATTGTATTTAATGTGATTATTCAAATGTCCCCATTTGGTATGATACCCCATTATCAGTCAAACAGTTAATTATCAATTAGCTTTTTCAAATAAGATTTTGCTGAAAACATGTATAACAAAAACAAATCCATATCCAAACAGATGACACACCCTTTCCTTGCATAAACAAGATTTCTGGGTAGAGTGGACTCAAACTTAATTCACAAAAGTTATGAGGTATGCATATAGGAGCTTGTGGGACTGAAAGGTATTTTATAATTCCTGACCCCAAAAGTCTTTTTCTTCTTTTGTGGCATCCCCACCAGGTCTGCTTCTTGGTGTGGGATTAGCAGTGAATGAATTACTTTCTTGAATAATTAGGCAGACCAGCTCTTTTAGGGACACAGTGTCTTGACTTAAAAGTCAGCCCTCTATTGAGCCAAGTAAAACAACTCATTGACTAGTACACTGGCTTCTCACTGGATTGGTGACTAATGTTAGATTTCAATTAATGATGGATCCTCTGATAGATTATATATAGATTTCCTGTTCTCATGAGAGAGAATGGGCACTGCCATTAGAATTCTTTAGATGTTAAAAACTTTAAAACAAAACGAAGAACTGAGGTACCATGAGGTAACAGACACATTGTTGATAGATGGTAAATAAAGCACTGGAACCATCACCTCTACCTAATATCTCACATCAGTTTTTTTTTTCTTCATTTCCTACCAGAAAGCGAAACTACCAAAAGAGAAGGAGAGGTATACAGATTCCTTTGTGTAATTCATTTGTATAATCTTTCATTCTGGATTCTGTGCCTAATATGTCATGAGCCCTTCACTCTCTGACATTATATAAGACTTTTTGCAACCATATAGTATGAACTCTGAAGTTATCATGATTGAAACCAGTTTCTTGAGTATTTTTTTGTTCAGTTAGCAACAAGTAAAAAAATGTTTCCACAAATTTCAAAAATTAGCACCCGCTAATTGGCAGTCTCTGCCTACCCCATTATGCCACCTTGTTCTGAGACTTATTCTCTAAACTCAGCAGCAAGAAGGAAGGATTTGTTTCCTTCTGTTATATACAAAAAAGCTACAAGCAGGATCTTTACCTGGCATCCCTGCTTCTCCTACAAATATGAAAGACTGCAACCAGGTCCATGTGGATAGGTCCCACAGAAACCACATTAACTCATATGAATATATAGCTATAGATACATTTGGCTGAAATAATCCTGCAAGCATTCCTCTTAAGGAGTCCATTTGTCCTCCATGAATAGAAATGAGTTTACCAGATCAGTCATAGCCAGTTTCTTATAAGCTATTTTTTCAACCTCTAGGAGGAAATCATGAATTGATGACAAAAATTTTTAGAATGATTATCACTTATTCCCATCCTCTTTTGGTGTATATTTGTATTCATTCCATTCCTTCTTACTGATAGTATTCTACCTGGTATTCCCTTTCATGGTGATGGTATAATAGCAGAAAAAAAGGAGTTAAGTGAAGAAAAAGTCATGCCTTTTACTGGACACTGGACCTCCAGATAACTCTGGAACATTCTGTGGCTCTTAGTGATGAATTTAATACTGAAAGACAAGTAATTTGGAGTCTGGGGAATTCAGTGTGCAGTAAATCTAACTCATCTTTGGCTTCACCTTCATAAACATTATGCTTGACATAGTCTTGCCTGCTGGCCAAGTGTTTAACTCAATATTCTTCAAATTTGAGATTGTTCCCCAAATCTTGAGGGAAGTTTATGTCAAGATAAGAAGACAAGAGTTATTGCAAGTACCTGCTGGAAGAAGTCATAAGAACTTCTAGAATATTGAGCCGACATTATCAGAGAGCTTGAACTGCAGAAGCCAAGAAAGACGTGTCAGTATTATGTTTCACAGGACTGCAAAATTACCCAAGATTACAATAAGAAGCAGAACATTGTGGGAAAAGGAAAAAAGCTCTTAAGGCATCATTTTGAAAGGTATTTAATGGCTAGCTTTCCTGTTTGCCTTTCAAATGCTGGACCTCTAGAGTGAATGAGGAAGCTGTCCAAACACAGTAGCAGAGTTTGAGCACATCATTTGCCAGAATTATCATTGTGATACTATCACGCACACACATACAACAAGTCTGAACTTGTTAACAATCTCTCTCTTCTGCTTAGACATATATCCAATAAAAAGAATAACTCCAATGCACAATAAATTATAAACTAATATACTATGTTTCAGGACCTCAATACATTTGTGATATTACAAATTTATGTAGATCCCATATGCATTCAGGAGAAATTCTTTTCCATGTGTTCTTGTAAGTCTTCCTTGGAGAATCTATTGTATGCACTAAAGACTTTCTGTTGTTTATCCTTTTTTAAAGATGTACAACTAAAATTGTTTCAGAAATATTAATTAAATATTCAAATAATAATACTTATTACAATTAGAAAAATTTGGGGGTAACATTTAGCTAGTCATTTAAAAAAAAAATTGTCCAAAAAGGTTAAAGAGCTTTTTCTAAATAAATTTCCTTGATGCAGGAAAAATATTAGATTCAAAATACTCTCTTGATCTTAGAACTATGTTAAAAGATGGAATCTTGGGGCAGCTAGATGGTGCGGTGAATAGAGCACCAGACCTGAAGTCAGGAGGACCCAAGTTCAAATCTAATCTCAGGTCTAATCTCAGGTTCTCCTAGCCATTATAAAAAGACAAATATTGGAGAAGCTATGGGAAAACACACACTTTATTTTGAATATCAGTCTGGAACTATTTTGCAAAAATTGTTAAATTTTAAAAGCTGAACTTTTTTTAGGTTTAAACACTAGTGATCTAATAAAGAAGAAAAGGAAACATATTTATGAAAATATTTATAACAACTTTTTTTTTCATAATGGCAAAGAGCTAGAAAGGGATGCTCATCAATTTGAAAATGACTGAAAAAATTATGGGGGGGGTATGTGTGTCTGTGTGTCTATATGGTATGTGTATATGTATCTATGCATTATGTATTATGAAATGGGATATATTATACCAGAAGAAATAATGGAAGGGATGGTTACAGCGAAATATGGGAATGAATTTATGAATAAATGCAACAAGGTAAACAAAACCAGGGAAAATAACTCATAAAATGACAAAAAAAAATTTAAAGACAATTTTCAAAGACTTAACTTGTAGAATGAACTAAATAACTTGTGATTCTGGAAGATCAGTAATAAAAAATGTTACCCAGCTCCCAACAGGGAAATGATAGTGTGTGTGTGGGTGTGTGGGTGTGTGGGTGTGGGTGTGGGTGGGTGGGTGGGTGTTACATCCCAAAGTAGGAATTTTTTCTACTTGATGGTGCATTTTCTCTCTTTTTTTTTTTTTCTTTTTAAAGTTGGGCAAGGGATGGTAAGGAAGATACAAGGGAAACTGGGTGGAAAGGAGAACAAATTTATTTTAATTGAAAAATATATTTTTAATAACCACTGTGGAACCAAACTAATTGTAGTTACATTTTTGAAGGTTTGAGAGAGATTCTCTTTAATTTAGTCTACTTAGTTGTCTTCTCATATGATTTTATTGTTACCTTCCCTGCCCTATATCTCTGCTCCCCCAAATATAAACTTTGGCATTTGCTTTTAGCATTTGCTGTAGCTCCCTCCTCTGTTTTCCTCCCACTGTTTCCCTGAGCAATTGCTCACTGCTGCCAATACAGAGAATACAGTAGAAATGATTAAATGAGTGGATAAAGGTGGGAAGAAATAAAGTGTCAGTGTTTATTAGCCAGTTTCCAATGAGCAGAGCAGTAGAATAAGGAGTAGTGAAAAGCTGAGATTACCTCTATAGGATGGAAGGCAAATTTGACATTTTCAAAGGAAGCAGGCATGAAGGAAAAAGATAAGGTTGTACCGTGCAACAATGAAAAAGATAAGAATTAACAAAAAATGGGAATGATTTCTGGAAGCATTGATGTGTGGGGGTTTTCCCATGTGAAGCAGCTATGCCTCCGCTGAGAATGTATTAAAAAATAAAGTTAGACAGGCACTTTGAAGAAAATTATTAGCGATCACAAAGAGTACAGTTGTAGGGAGGTGAGCAGTCTTGTGCTGTCTGCTCCCCCTCTCCCTTTCAGATCTTTACTAGGTGATTAGAAACTATTATGATAAAACCTTTTTCTCCTCAAAAAGACAATGGTTTGGGGTTCTTGAATTGGTTTGATTTGGGTTGCTTTTTTTTGGTATGTCATCTCACTAAATTTTATCATGTCACCAATTTTAAACACTAGTTTGTGAAAAATGATAATAGCCTTTTTGTTTAGTTTTTTATATTGTTTGATCTACAAGAATGTGAACTAAACATAAAATACAGTAAATTTTCTATCTACTTTCTTTAAAAAAAATGTTCTTGGAGAAACAGTAGTTATAGTGAAAGAAGGTCACCCATAAAGAATCAAGGCTTGCCGTTGACTCATACTGAAAGCAAGGCTCCTTTGTGTCCTCAGGAAATTCTCTAAAACTTTAGTTGGAGTGGAATTGTTGATTTATATCATTGGAGTACATTTCCACATTAGAAATTCTCTAAACCAATAAAATCATTTGTTTGTTCCCCCAAACAAATGTAGTGGGGGAAGACAGAAAGCTATATGTTTTCTTGGAACCCATTTAAACAAATGGTTCTATAACAATGGGGATAAGTAGCATGGTAATGTAGTGGATGAAACATCAGGTTTGCAGTCAGAAAGGTAACTCTGCTTTGTTTTACTATCATTAATGAGTTTGTGCTTTTGCTTATAGTAGTAAATCAGATTTAGAAATTACAAAGAAGCAATGGTTTCCCTGCCATGGGATTAACAGAAACTTTATTTTAAAAGAAAAAGGAAGGAAGGAAGGAAGGAAGGAAGGAAGGAAGGAAGGAAGGAAGGAAGGAAGGAAGGAAGGGAGGGAGGGAGGGAGGGAGGGAGGAAAAGAGGGAAGGGAAGGAAGGAAGGAAGGAAGGGAGGGTAGGTGGCACAATGAATAGACCTCATTTATAAATTATAATGAAAATTCATTACAACTACACTTGGCATGTATGTGGGGTTTTTTGTGGGGAGATTTTGGTTTGTTTTCATTTTTTAATTTTTTTTTTGTTTTTTATTTTCTCCAACTAGAAAAAGAACAAAAATAAAAAAGCCACAGATATGTCACATGTATGTAATGAATCTTCCTGATCTCCTGGCTTATTGTAACTATTAGGAATCTAGGGTCACCTTCATGCTACAAGGGAATAATGGAGTATAGAACTTTATTAGAGTTTTTTGAGTTTTTAAAATTAGACTAAAAATGATGCTGTGGACATTCCTGGCTGTGTGGTTACTCTGTGAACATAATATCAGGCATCTTAGCATCTGTCACAGAATAGCCAGGGTATTTGGGGCATTCATGTAAAATAGATTTCCTGAGAGAATTCAAATCAATGACAAAACAATTTGAGTTTTTAAATAACAATTCTGTCACTTATAAACTCCGAACTTTCTTTATACATGTTAAAGTACATAATGCTAAATTAACAAATGAGCTAAGAAGAAATATTTACTAAAATCATTTTAATGCAATCATGTTGGAATCTTTACAAATTGTTAAGTCATTAGAGTTGATAGAGACAATAATTATCTAATTTAGCATGGTTCAGTATGATTGATTTGATCTTACAAGGAGATGTTAAGGGCCAGAACTTGAAACAAGGTACTAAGTACAGCTGATAGAAACAATGCTTGTGTTCACAACTTTAGAGAGCTCTTATAAGCAAGAAGTATTTAAGTACTCATTGGAGTTAACATGTTTGGCAAATTTCAGGGTTTAGTATGAGATATCTGAATTCACACCTCCTTTGAGTTTTCACCTTGTTTCAAGTTGAGTTGACACTAGGATTCCAACACAATCAGACATACAAAAATATTAACAAAAATCCTTTCTCTAATGCCTGTTTTCTTGCTCCAACTTTATTAGTTTTCTTGAGAATAACATTTAAACCTGTCACTCTTCACAACTCAATAAGTAAAATTCTTTGTCCCTTATTCTGTGAGAATCTTGACAGCCTTTGGTTTTTTTAACTCTAACTTCGGACTTTCCTTTACTCTAATAGAGAATCATTTAATATTTTTATTAAACTTTATCTTTTCATCATCCTAAGAGATGTTTTTCTGAATTAAAATTTAATTAATTTAATAAAAGTATTGACAAAAGCAAAGTTATCATATCTAACAAATTATATCTAAATGTCTTAGGCTTTTACCAGGTAAAAGCAATCATACTAATGAAGAATAAGAAATGAAGTATTCCCTCTATCCTCTCCCCATCCTTGCTAGAAATTGCCTCAGATTCTCTTTTTTAAATCTTTTCATCTCTTTCCCTCATCCCTGTCCTTTTCCTTCTTTTATCTTTCCTTTAAAAGCATGTTTTCTAAAGCTAGAAGCTAGATGACTAAAGCTATGATTCTTGCTTCTGTTCTAAAGATACAGATATAGATTTCCTGGCTAATGTTTCTGTTAGTTTTTGCTAGTTTTCTTTATAACAGCCCTTCATCCTAACATCTTCTCTCAATGATGATCTCTCAATTTAGAAATGGGATGGTGCTTAGAATGGATTCCCTGTCTCAAAGGGTCACATTTTTTTTTAAATATTTATACTGCTCTATACAAAGCCAAAGTTTTGCTAACTTTTAACAACTGGGACAAGTATTCAATACCCTCCAAAAAAAAAGGGATTTAATCACAAAAAGCATCTGTTTTTAATTTCCTTCAAACATTAAGTGTGCTAGATAATGTGCTAGACTTTGGAAATATGTACAAACTCTATGAAAGTATTTTCAGATAAGAGAAAGAAAAGGGAATAAGCATTTACAAAGAATCTACAATATGCTAGGAACTATGGTAAGGATTTTTTACAAAATTATCTTATTTGATTCTCACAGCAACCCTGTAAAATAGTGCTTTTATTAATCACATTTTATTTGAGGAAGCTGAAACACATGAAAATTAAATGTCTCACTCAGCGTCACACACTGCTAGTTAGCAACTGAGGCCAAATTTGAATTCACTTCTTCCTGATTCCATGTCCATTACATCACCTAACTGCTTCTTTGAATGCTAACTAAATTAAGATATCACTGTTATCTCAAACTACACAAATCTAGCCCATGGTACTAGATTAAGTTGATTTTTCTTGTCCTCTATTTTCATCTCTCCTAAAACCAGAAACAAACAGCTGGCACTCAGAATAGTTGGAGAAAGATGGGAAATATTTGTATGCTATCAAGGAACAATGGCAGTTAGGAATACTCCATGTGGAACACTTCGTCTCTTTAAACACCAAACCAAATTCACAAAGTATCACTACATTGAGTTACTTTAATAAAATTTAAGCTGGTGATTTTGTGTATTTACTTTTGAGAGCCAGCCATTTTGGTAGAGACAAATATGTTTATCTATCTATCTATACTGTGCCCTAGATCACTTTACAATTTTGAAGAACTAAGTTTCTTTAAGTTCTTAATACTTTTTAACAAAAGCAGCTTCAAAAGAAAAAAAAAAGAAAGCAAAATGCTTTTAAAATAGAAATATAATTGAGAACTGGTCATTATATGTTCAGTATTCTCTGCACATGCACAATTTACATGGAGGCATGAAGAACCTGATTTTAAAAATAGATATTAAAGGGCAACTAGGAGGTAGGTAAATAAAAGAAAGCAAAGTGAATCATTTCCTACCTTCCAGGAAGCTGTATTATGAAGAGAGGAATATAACATACTTGGATAAGGAAATTCTTTTTTTTATTGATTTTCTTAAATGTAATAAAGTAAGCATTTCCATAACACAGTATAATAAAAAGATGATTGCACATGAAACAGTAAATCAATTATGCATAAATTTCTATTCCTTTGAAATATATGATAGACATCATGTCAATTTCTTTTTATTCTTCTCTTCCCCCCTCAAGATTGCTATCAATAGACATAAATAGATATGTGTAAAATTATTCTATGTATATTTCTCTTTGTCAGTTCTTTCTCTGGATGCAGATAGCAATTTTCTTCATATGTCCTTTATAGTTAATCTGAGTATTTGTAATAATTAAAATGACCAATGATAAGTAATTTCAAAAGTGTACACAAAAAGTTTTTGTTTGGTTAGTTTTAGATCAATAACTGTAACTCGGGATAGGAAACTTCTGGAATGGAAACTTCCTTCCACTGATGCATAGTGAGGAGTTTTATAGAGTAGCCTAGTTTATAGAGATATCAAGGAACTTGCCTATGGTCTTCTAGCCAACAGGAAAGAGAAGCAGTTCTTGAATTCGATTATTTAACTCCAAGGTTAGCCCTTCATCCTTGTGGTCACAAAGTAATTGTTAGATGTTTTCAAAAGAACATCAACAAAGATCTATGATAACAGATATTTATTTGGAGGAGGAAAGGAATTCTCTTAGGCATGTATGAGGAAGCATCCAGTCATGGGAAACCATTTTTGCTGGAGAACAGAGGCAATCTTTTGTTATAACTTTAGCACTAAATGGATACTATTTGAACATATTAATAATAAGGCATGGGTTAATATGTTAATAATAGATTGTTAGCACTATGCTCCCTTGGATTAATATTGAAACATTAAAAATTAGTCTTTAGACATCTTGAAATACTTTTACCATTTTTATTAAATCATTGATCAAAACATTTCATACCTATGTTGTATGAGATTCTAGGTGATTGTTGTTCCTGTTTGTCAAGTATTTTGAAGCTGGATTGCTATAAATTTGCAAAATACCCCCAAAACAGAAAACCATGAATGAATAGAGAACATCTAATGCCTCTTTTATTCATTGAGGGGTTAGGAACACTGTTCCAATTAGATCCCTGCTAGATGAAAAAATGTGGACTATCTTTTTATATACATGAATGAATAAGGAAATGAATGAATAAATGAAAAAGCTTGTTGTTTTGCTGAATTCTGGGGATACCATCCCTGCCCTTAAGGAATTTCTTACTGTAATAAAGAAAACAATACACACAATGCAGAAAAAGTATTTATTGAAACTGCACTTTGAGGATGGCATTTACTTGAAGCAGGTATGTTTTGTGATATTGCAAATTTTTACCCTTCTCAATTTCATCACTTTTTCTTACCAAGCCTATGACTTAGAATCAAGTTCAGAAGCCTTAGATTCTATCTTCTATTGAGTGGTTATATAGCACAATGGATAGAACACCAAGCCTGGAGTAAAGAAGGCCTAAATTCAAATGTGGCCTCAGACACCTACTACATGTGTGACCCTGGGCAAGTCACTTAACTTTACCTCAGTTTTCTCATCTGTAAAATAAGCTGGAGGAGGAAATGATAAACTATTCCAGTAAAACCCCAAATGGGATTTCAAAAAGTAGGACATAACTGGAAAGAGTGAACAACAATAATAATAACAAAATCCCACACTTTTAACTTTATTGATATTTTCCTAGTGAGATTTTGCATGGTATAGCGGTGAAATAAATGTTTTAGGGATGGAAAAATAAAAGAAATAATGACTGTAAATAATTTGATCCTAATGATCAAATATGTGACTGTTCAAATGCTATAGTGCTATGACTGAACTTTCCACACACATGCACACAAAAAGGCTACATTTGTACTCTACTCTATTCCATTGCTTTGGATGGCTAGAAAAGACCTCTCTGTGTCATTTTAAAATAGTCAAATACATTTGCTTTTTGCATAAAGATTATCCAAGTCTCACAGCTGCTTGTTAATTCTTAGTGCCTACTCTTTTACTATTTATAAATCTATTGGTGACTTCTCAACAGAATGTGAAATGCTTTAGAGCATATCTTTTATCCATAAAAACTGAAAAAGGCATATCTTTCTTCCCTGCTCTCTTCTAGTGTTTTTCTCTTGGACATAAAATGAAAATCCCAGAGCATACATTCTGTTTTAGAGCAAGGATTATGGAATGAGGTGGACTTTATGACCAAATGCTTTATGACCAAAACTTAAAGTGAGACTTCATTGACAGAGGAAAAGTATTCTGTATCTTACATTTTATATAGAAATTCTGAATTCCCTATCATTCTTATAGCCCCTGAAACTTTACCATAAGCTCATGTTCGACATAAATAACTCAGTTTATATTTAAATAAATATAACTCATTTATATTTAAATAAACACCAAGCTTGCCATTTTGAGGGAAAGGAGGAAAAGAGAGAAAAAATTATGAAATGCACTTTTTAAAAAATTACTTACTTTTTTCTGAATTTAAGAAATAAAACAAACATTTCCATAACAAAGTAAGATAGAAAAACAAATGGTTGCACCTGAAATTGCAGGTTTATTATGTACACCTTGCTATTCCTTTCTAATATACAGTAGTTATCATGTAACTTTCTTTTTTTCCCCCTTTTCCCTCCCTCCAAAATAATTCAAAATGGCTACCATTAAACACAAATCTTTGTGGGTGCGTGTGGATATCTGTGAGTGTATTGTGTGTGTGTGTGTGTGTGTATGTGTGTGTGTGTGAGAGAGAGAGAGAGAGAGAGAGAGACAGAGAGACAGAGAGAGAGAGAGAGAGAGAGAGAGAGAAACAGAGAGAGTGTTAGAGAGCTGAGAGAGTTCTTTTTCTGGATTCAAATAGCTTCTTCCTTCATAGAATCTCTGAATGAATTAAAGTCCCATTTTTTGGGACACATTTGTCACTTTCTTCTATCATTTTAACCAATCTGGTAGGTAAAAAATGATATCTCAAGATTGTTTTAATTTGCATTTTTCTAAGCAATAATGATGTAGAGCATTTTTCATATGACTACAAGTTGTTTTGATTTCTTCATCAGAAAAATAACTGCTCACATCATTTGACCATTTATCAATTGGGGAATGACTTACATTCTTATAGATTTGATAAAAATCTTTATACATTTGAGATGTGAGAAATTTATCTGAGGAACGGTCTAAAATTTTTTCTCCAGTTTTTTTTTCTTTCCTTCCGATCTTGGTTACATTGTTTTATTTGTACAAAGTCTTTTCAATTTAATATAATCACAATTATCTATTTTACATCACACCATACTCTCTATCTCTTTTTTGCTCATAGATGTTCACCTATCAACGTCTTTTAGATAACATGTCCATTATCTTCACATTTTCTTGTAATATCTCCCTTTATTTCTAGATCTTGTATTCATTTTGATTTATCTTAGTAAATGGCCTAAAATATTGGTCTCTGCCCAATTTCTATCCAAATTCTTTCCAGCTCTCCCAAAATATTTTTTAACCAAATAATGAATTCGTATCCCAAATTAAATCTTCACACTTGTCAAATATTAGATTACTGTAGTCCTTTGCTGCAGTAGATTGTATGTCTACTCTGTTCCACTATTCTATCTTTCTATTTTTTAGCCAGGACCAGATGAGTTTAATAATTACTACCTTGTAATGTAATTTAATGTTTGGTTCTGTTAAACATCCTTCCTTTACATTTTTCCCCACTGATTCCTTTGATATTCTTGACTTTTGTTCTTCCATATGAGTTTTATTATTATATTTTCTAACTCCATAAAGTAATTTTTGGTAATTTAATTGAATCTGATTGAATACATGGATTAATTTTGGTTAAATTGTCATTTTCACTATATTAGCTTTGCCTATTCGTGAACAATTAATATGTCTCCATTTATTTGTTTGATTTTATGTATAAAGATTTTTTTTAATGGTTTTGTTCATATAAATCCTGAATTTGCTTTGGTAGGTGTATTTCCAGGTATTTTATACTGTCTGCTATTATTTTAAATGGGTTGTCTCTAGCTATCTCTTCTTGCAGGATCCTATTTGCTATTATATAGGAATGCTAATGATTTATGTGTTTACTTTATATTTTAATACTTTGTTAAAATTTTTAATTATTTCAATTAACTTTTTAGTTGAGAATTTGGTATTTTCCAAGTATATTATCATATCATCTGCAAAAAGTTTTATTTATTATCTCATTTCTTTTTCTGCAAAAATTCCTATCCTTCTATTGCTTTTTCTTCTCTTGCTACTATTTCTAGGATTTCCAATATGATACTGGGCATCCTTGTTTCATTCTTACTGGGAAGGTTTCTAGCTTATGCCATTATAAATAATACTTGTGGGTAGTTTTAGGTAAATGTTTCTTATCAATTTGAGAAAAAGTCCATTTTTGTCTATACTTTCAAATGTTTTTAATAGAAATGAGTTTTGTACATTATCAAATTTTTTTTCAGCATCTACTGATATTATCATGTGATTTTTTTTGTTACTTTTATTATTGATATTATTATATTAATAGTTTTCCTAAACCATTTCTGCATCCCTGGTATGAATCCCACTTGGTCATAATGTATAACTTTTTGTAATATAGTATTGTGATATTTTTGCTATTATTTTGTTTATGACTTTTGCATCTTTATACATTAATAAAATTGCTCTATAAATTTTGTTTTATGTTTATACTTTTCCTCACTTAGGTATCAATTCCAAATTTGTTTTGTAAAAGGTGCTTGCTTGGTTTATTATTCACATAATTTATTCAATATTGATCTTTAAGTGTTTGATAAAATGCACTTGTAAATCCTTACGGTCATGGTACTTTTTTTCTTAGGAAGTCAATTTATTACCTGTTGGATCTCTTTTTTCTAAAACAGATCTATTTAGATACTGTATTTTCTTTTTTTCTAACCTAAGCAGTTTGTATTTTTATAAATATTCTTCCGTTTCACTTAAGTTGTTAAATTTATTGGCATATGATTGGACAAAATAACTCCTTATGATTGCTTTGATTTCATCTTCTGTACTGGTATATTTATCTTTTCATTTTGATACTAGTAATTTGGTTTTCTTCTCTCTTTTTTAAATCAATCAGTGGTTTAATTATGCTATTTGTTTTTGCATAATACCAAATCCTACTTTTATTTGTTAATTCAATGGTTTTCTAACTCTTGATTTTTATTAATTTAATCTTTAATTTTAAGCATTCCAAAATAAGTAGTTAATTGGCATTTTTGATTTGTTCTTTTTATGATTTTTTAAAATTACATACCCAACATTGGTGTGCTCTTCCTCTTTCTTATTGATATAAGCACTTAGAGACATACAATTTTCTCTGATTACCACTTTTTCTGTATCCCATATGTTTTGATATGTTGCTTTATTTTCTTTAAGAAAATTAGTGATTGTTTCTATTATTTGTTTTTTTTAATTCATACATTCTTTAAGATTAGATTGTTTAGTCTCCAGTTAGTTTTTCGTTCTATGCTTCTATGTCCTTTATTAAATACATATTTTATTAAATTGTGATCTGTAAAGTGTTTAATATTTCTGCTTTTAGTTATAAAATTTTTGCCTTTAATATATGATCAATCTTTGTAAAGATACCATGTACCAGTGAGGAAAAATAGATGTATTCCTTTGTATTTCAATTCTAGCCAGCTATCGATCATATCTACTTTATTTTAAATTCTATTCACTTTCTTAGGTTTTTTTCTTATTTTTCTTATTAGATTTGTGTGGTTCAGAAATGGTGAGGGGTCACTATTTAATAAAAAAAGCTGGAGAGATCTCTAGAAGTAAAGCAAAGTTTATTATACATTCTTGTGAGGGCGTCCCACCCATCGAGCAGACAACGGAAGTGAGGAAGGACCCTCAGGGGCAGGGTCAACACTTTTCATCCCTAAAGCAAATACCTCCTCTCACCACTGACCCTCATCCTTATTGGCTAAGGATCTTACATTTTAAACGCAGGAACTACCCAAGAAATTGAGCTTGCCAATAAGTACATAGTTGCCATATTTCACCAAAACAGGGAGACACTGATGTAATAGGAGGATAGCAGGAAGGGGACTTAAGTATGCCTTTGACTCAATGCTTCTTCAAGGCCTACTCAAACTCTGAAATAGATGAAGCCTTACCTGATTTTCACAACTGTCTTGAAAGATCTCACCTCATCTTATTCAGATTTAACTCATTCTCAGAAGGGAGACTAATATTTCTACTATTATAGTACTAGTATTTATTTTTACCTGTCATTCATTTAACTTTTCTTATAAAAATTTAGATTCTGTAGTTTGGGGGACATTTAAGCTTCATATTGATACTGCTTCATTGTCTCTAATCCCTTTTACCATAATCTAGTTTCTCTGTTTATCTCTTTTAATTAAATGTTTTTAGCTTTAACACTATCTGATATCATGATTGCTCCCCATGCTCTTTTTTTTTTTTTGCATCAGCTGAAGCAAAATACATTTTATTCCAACACTTTATTTTAAATCTGTGTATATCTCTAATTATAAAATATGTTTCTTATAAGCAGGACATTGTCAGATTCTGATTTTCAATTCATTTTGTTATCCATTTCTGTTTTATGGGTGAATTAATATTCAAAATTATAATTATCATTTATTTATTATTTCCCTCCATCCTATATTTCCTCACCAATGTCCTTTTCAGCTTCCTTTTTTAACCCTAATTTCTTTTCTAGTTTACTTCTAACCACTACCATCCTATTCCACACCCTTTCAAAGAATCTCTTTTATCCTAGTCCCTAATCCTTTAATTTCTTATTCTACCCATAACTCTAACAGTCCCTCCCTTTTCCTCTCCTCCCTTCTTCATAAATTTTAATCTACTTACCTTCAAACCACTTCCTTTATCCTGTTCCTTCAGGCCCTTATTTCTTTATAAATTTAGAAGACTTTTATACACTTCCAGATTAAACCAGATCTGATGAGAGTGGGGTTCCAGGACTCTTAGTCCTCCATCTCCATATGTTTCCTCTGTATCAGAGTCTCTTTTCATGCATCATTTCAAGAGCTTTTCCTACACAATTTTGACTTTTAAAATCACCCAATCATACTCAGCTCCAATATACTTCTCTGAAAATAAACCAAAGTTTTTTCTATCCCCATCATATTTCTCTGTGTTTGGGTTCTTTCTCCTTTGCTTACTCATTTATTTGTTTGTTTGTTTGTTTATTCATTCATTAATTCTATCAGTCCATCCACCCATCTATCCATTCATTCATCTATCTATCCATTCATTCATTTATTTATTTATTTGTAGCAGGATGCTATTATTATCATTTCTAGTCCTGGAGTGTGGGGAATGGAGATTCTGGGCTCAGGTCCTTCATACTTTTATTTTCTGTCCCCCTCCAAGCCACAGTTCTGGCACCCCAACCACACTGTACAGGAAATCCTCTCATTCCCACAGGTCCCACCAGTGGCTGTAACCATCATTTTTCCCCTCTGGCCTAAAACCATAATCAGGATCTCAGATCTCCAGTAAACATCCACTGCCAGCAGCATCCCAACCCTACTGTTTCTGCACTCAATGGGCATTTGTAGTTTCTTCTCACCTTTAGTTACAGCCTAGGGATTACTTCTTGGCAGCACAGCTGGTCCTGGTGGGACCCTCAACAGCAAAAGGTCCTCCAATCTCCCCCTCCTCAGATGTCTGACCCATCACACATTATTTCCTGTGGCTAATACTGATACTACCTCCCAAACCAGCTGCCCCCAGTGCTTATTCTTTGTTTCTTTTAACAAAGATAACATGAAGGTGTTTGGACTTCTCTCAGGTGTAACCTCTGTCTCTAAGGTCTTTTCTCAAAGTCCTAGCTCTGCCCCAACTCTTGTTTACTTTTTTTTGCTGTAACAAATTCATGCGGAGGCACTATTTTGTCTTGTTTGTGAAGGAAATTTGGGGAACTTAGAATTTTCTCTTCTACTTCATCACTTTCACAGAATCCCCCTTTCCCTGTAATAGATTTTCATATTTTGCTGAATTTGATGGGTTTATTTCAGAACAAAATACCCTGAATATAATCCAGATTAAATCAGAGGCTTTGAGAAGACAGTAATTGCCACAACACCAGGACAATATCTGAGCTATTTAAATTCCAGTTTTACTACAAATATAAATATGGTATTCAGTGATTTAAATTAGTCTGCTCTGGTCATACTGCCCTGTTGATGTTTGTTCATGTGAAACCTTCCATCTCTCACTTCTCTGTCTTTGTTCCTTGTGTCTGGAATGGTTCTTTTCTCATCTCTACCTTAAAAAATCTCTTGTTTTCTTCCGGGGTTATCTCAGGTGCTCTCTCCTTTCTTGGCCTTTTCTGAAGAACTCAGGACTATCTCTTTAGAAATTACTTAGAGTAGACAAATAGTTTGTATTTATTTGTGTACATGATGTATACTCCTAATAAAATTTAAGCCTCTTGCAATCAAATTAATTTCTTTTTCTCTTCATAACTGCACCACTTCATACTGAGCCTGATACATAGTGATTATTTAATAAAAGTTTGAGTTGAATTGAGCAAATGTTTATTAAGTAATCATACCCTGTTCAGAACATGTCTCTAGGTGCCCACAGACTTGCTCTCAAAGAACTCTATGAAAGCAGGAAGGATGGATACACATATATTATTCTATATTTTAACCATCTGTGTGAGAAAGACAGTAGAGAAGTATAAAACAAAGTATTTGATAAAGTCTGAGGTAGAAAAGGACTTTATTGCTTGGAAGGATTCCATAAGGTTTTACCCAAGAGTTTGCATTTGAATTGGACTTCAAAGAATAAATAGGATTCAAGATAGAGAATGAGAGAAATTCTAGATATAAGGAACAATATTAACAAAGTTACACATGGAGAAGAGGAAATTATGCTTGGGTAACAGAAATACAAATTGGTTCTGACATAGATTATATGGCAAAGAAATAGCAAAGGGATGGAAAAGTAGTTTGCTACCAGATTATGAAAGAAAATGTCTTTAATAACAGGCATAAATTGAGTATTGTATTCAGTGGAATCTTGGACTTTGAAGCCACAAGAGGCTTGAATTTTAATCCACCTATCTACTGTTAGAAAGGTCAATTAAACATTCTTGACCTCACTTTTCTGATTTGCAAAATGGGCAAAAAACATCTACAATACTGTGAAGTAGGTATTATGTAGATCTTATTCCAGTTTTAGTAGTAAGGAAAAAGAGGATGAGAGAGGTTGCCCAAGCTCGCTCAGCAAGAATAAGGAGGAAGATTTAAGCTGAAATCTCCTAGACTCAGATTTCAATTCTAGTTTCACTATACCATTATACCACTATACCATATGCTCTATACAAAGAATATCCTGGTATAAAGGACAGCCTGTGAAAAGACAAAGTAAGTGAAAAACATCATGGATGGAGACCATCAAATAGATCGATATGCTGGAACAAAAGAGTATTTGAGGAAAACTAGTGTGAATAAGTCCTAAAGATTGAAGATCAGTCATGATGGGTTTTAAACAAAGCATGCAAGAGTTCACTTTTTATCCCAGAGGCAAGAAGAAGAGACTAAAACTTTGTGTTAAGAATTGACATAGTCAGACGTAGGCTTTAAGCATATCAATTTGACAGCTCTGAGAAGACTGAATTAGAGAGTAGGAAGATTGGAAAGAAGATCAATTAGGAGAGTATTGCTTCAGAGAACTAAAAAGTGATAACAACCTGAATAAAGCTGGTGGCCTTGTAAATAGGGAGAAGGTGATGGACTGAGAGATATGAAGGTGATCTATAACCTGGTTGATGTTCCTTTTCAAATATAACCTCTATGTGATCTGATCTTGAGGTCAGAATAATCGGTGCATTAAAGAAATCATAAGTTATATCTTTCATTCAAAAAGCACCAGACAAGCTAGTTCTTGATTGTATGATCCAAAGAAATATCTTGATGAAAAAAGAGACTAATGTTAACAGAAGAATATCAAAATGTTCTTCCTTTTTGTAAATAGTATCACCTGGGTTAGTTTTTGTTTGGTTTTTTTAACATCATACATTCATCTATTTTAGGACATTTTTCTTCTTTTGTGAAATAAGACTAAATATAGAAACTTTCTTTGCACTCATTACAAACATAGCAATATCTGTTGAGATGCTATAATGTTGAAAATTTCTGTGTGATGTAATTCAAATAAATCTGTGTGATTATTACTTATTAGAATCATCCTAATTTTCTGAAAATATAGAAAAGGCATAGAGAGTCAATTGTGCATAATGTGTAGGAAACTGTTGCAGAATAGATATGTTCCTTTTATGAGCTTCACTCAGGTCCTAGAGATTGCTAGAGTTGTACACAA
This sequence comes from Sarcophilus harrisii, assembly GCF_902635505.1. Lineage (NCBI taxonomy): Eukaryota > Metazoa > Chordata > Mammalia > Dasyuromorphia > Dasyuridae > Sarcophilus > Sarcophilus harrisii. The sequence goes on from NC_045430.1 coordinate 197,489,314, forward strand.
AACTCTAGCCATGATAAGAATTTGCAATTGGATTTAACATTGCAAGAGATAAATAGAGAGAAGATGAAATTGAAGGAGTTTGAATCTGAAAGAAATTTTAACACCATAAAATAAGACATGGTTCCTATCCTATGGAAAACTAATCTTTATCACTTTGAATCAGGGAGTAGTCAAGTAAGATTCACGAATTAGAGCATATGTTAGCAGATCAGCCTCATATAATTTTCTTTGGGGATTAGGGAGAGGTCCAGTATAACTGTTGAAGATAGCATTTTCTAGTAGAATGATAATTTTGGGTGTTAGCATGTCACTTGTTGTGATGACCGTGCTAGTACCCAGGACACCCTAGAATCAGCCAGAGTCAGGATAAGCAAAAGTCCTTCGTCTTTATTCTTGGTCTTTAGGGATAGAAGTGAACAGGATGGAAGCAGAATCTCCGCATCTTCTTCCTCATGTACCACCAAAAGTGACTCTGGCTTGTCTTACTCCACCCCCAGTCCCTCCTACAATGCTCTGTATACACCAATCATTGAGCCACCACAGGATATTGGGAAGGACCATTTTCCAAGCATATGCCCATAGAGTATTATCCAATGAGTAATTAGCCCTAAGTGCTTGAACCGACCTCAGTGCAACAACTCAAGAGTTTCAGCCCTCTACAACTTGTCAACTAGCAAGATGATGTGGCCCTTGAAAACAGGAACTGGCTTAAAGGAAGAATGGATCCCCCTCATTTTCCTTCATACTCATGCATTTACATCTCTTCTTTCCCACTTTAAATACTGAGAAACTAGACGAGGAAATTTGAATTGATTAATTGAAACCGACTGCCTTAGATAAACCTCCATAACAGTTAGTTTCTTAATCTAGGGCAATTTTCTACTGCTATTCCTAAGGATTATAGGGGTGGGATTTATCCTGCAAAGACATACACACATGAATACACTTTCTATAATTTTATCTTCATCTTGTTTGGTAGTACTCTCTAATTCTGTTAGGTGTATTACCTCATCATTCATCTTCAAAAGATCATTGAGAACAAGTAGAGTTTATTTTGTTTTTTTTTTTCTTCTTTATAGCCCTATATCTAGCTCATATACTTGATTGAATAAGTTGGGCACCATTTTCATACTTTAAGGATATTTTTAGATTACAAACTATACATCAACTTCGTAAATTGCTTATCCAATCCAACTTGATCTTAGCACAATTTTTTTTCAGAGCATGAGATTCATGTAATAATTATATAAATCAACAAAATGCAAAGTATTTTATTGATGATACTGTACTAATGATTGTAAATTATTATAAAAAGCAAAATATTGGGTGAATAAAAGGAAAGTAGTAGTAGTTGTAGTAGTAATAATAAAATAATGAAGAATTTGACCTAATGATCTTTTGAGCTCCCTTCTAGTTCTAAGCCCTAGAAACATATGGTCTCCTATTATAACCTTATTTTTTAAAGGTTTTTTCTTTTTTATTTTATTTATTTAATTTTTACCCAGTTACATTCAAAACAAAAAAAAAATTTTACATTTGTTTTTAAAATTTTTGAGTTCAAGGTTCTCTATTATCCCCACCCACAATTAAGAAACCTCTTGTGAAGTTACACAAAACATTTCCATAAAAGTCAAGTTATGGGGAGAAAAAAAAACAGACCTCCCAGTTTAGTGAAAATAAAAACCCTTAAGAAAAATTAAGTTTTGAGAGAGAGAATGTTTCATTCTTTATTCAGACACAAACAGTTCCTACGACTTATCATAAGTCCTTCACAATAGTCATGGATGATTGTACTACTGAGAATAGCAAAGTCATTCACAGCTGGTCATGCTGGAACATTGCTATTATTTTATATGTAGTACATTTCACTTTACTTGAATTCATGGAGAACTTTCCAAGTTGTCTTTTCCTGAGAGCATCCTGCTCATCATTTCCCATAAAACAATACAATACCATCATAAACACAAGCCACAGTTTTTTGAGCCATTCCCCGGTTGATTGGCATCCCCTCAATTTCCAATTTTTTTGCCCAGAGAAGAGAGCTGCTGTGAATATTGTTTGTACATATAGATCATTTTCTTTTTTTTTTTTCCAGTCAAATCTCTTTTGGTATTCATGCTAATTAATGGTGTTAAATCAAAGGCTATGTATTTATAGCCCTTTGACCACAAATCAGGTTGCAGCATGGCTCTTATTTTTTATAAATTTGACTTATTTCCCTTTATTTTTTAGCACAGGTTTAAAATACTGCTTCTTCTACTTTGATTGTCTTCCCATTTCTAGGCTTTTCCTCTGTTGAGCTAGTGATTTCACTCCTCTACTTTTAGGCTCAGGCTGAGCCCTTTCATTCTCCAAATCTCAGTAGATATTTTAAGGTTTGCCCAGTTGTCAACCCATAATACCCACTGGCTTCTGGGTAATGAGTATGCTTTTTGTGACCTTTAGATTCTGCCCCAGGAAATTTTTGACACTTCCTCTGTTTTCAACATACAAACCCTGTTTAGTTTTTCTGAATTAAGTCTCAGATTTGAACCTCCATATTCTGGTTTCTATCTAGTCTCTATCATGACTTCATTTATCTAGTTCTTACTCCTAATGTTAAAAAAATAAATAAATAAAACTAATTACTGCATATCACCTATCTTCAATCAGCCAATTGCAGTTTATATATATATATATATAAATATATATATACATATATATATATATATATATATATATATATATATATATATATATATATATATATATATATATATATATATATATATATATATATATATATATATATATATATTTCTCCCTCCAGCTTTCTCCCCAGGTCTCTTTTAAGTTTCAGTCCTCTGGTTCTCTAGAGCTGTGGTGTCAAATAAAATCCATACCTAAAGATCCCTACAGGTCACTGTAGTGAAATAATTTTAAAGTTTCTATGTTTTGTTGCAGTTTTATTTTGTTAAATATTTCCCAATTACATTTTAATCTGGTTTCTAGTGACCCTAGGAATGTTGTGGGCTGCATGCCAGTTCTCAAGAGACTCACAGATTCTCTTCATTGATGTATCCAGTCTCACTTGAATTGGTGTTTCCAAATTCCTAACAAGGATTTAATCCAGCACTACTACTTCCCCACACACACACACACACACACTTCAAAACCTTATCTCAAGGTCACTGTATATTCTTAGATGAATGCAGACAAAAAATATCATTTATTTATAATCCCTCAACTTCCATCTAGCCTGACATTGATACTTCTCCCTACTATCCTAGTGACTTTGTAAAGAAGGAAGTATATTGTATTTTTGCCTCTGATAAAAAAAATTGTAGAATTCAATAACAAACCATTTAGTGCCAAGTTTCCAAGATTAGCTCTAGAAATGAAAAAAAAAGCTAACAAAATACTTGCCATCATTTTATCTACCTCAATATTATTTCCTTTTTGTCTTATATGCAGATTGCTTTGTATATATTTATTTACATGTTGAAAAAAGGAAAGATTTGTCTTTTTTGGTATCCCCAATGCTTTTATATATAATATATACATATATGTATGTGTGTGTATATATATATGTATCTACACACATATGTGTATGTATGCATGTATGAGTATGTGTATATACATATGTGAGATATATATATATATATATATATATATATATATATATATATATATATATAACGGAAGTTACTATATATGGTCCTGAATTCCCTCCTGAACTTACAGGTATCCCCTGAGAATTAAGAAAAGGCCAAATTGTAAATACTTGTCAGTTACCCAAGCTAAATTATCAATTCCTTTTAACAAAGGGGATAATCAGATTCCTAGATTTCCATGATGGAAAGGAATCTTTTCATTAAACTCACAGATTTACAGTGTAAGAGGAGGTAGGAATTAAGAAGGCAGAATTAAGATTCAAAATAACCTTGACCAGGTGAAAATGATAATCAGAACCAGATAGAAAGATTTGACCTCATTTTCCATTGAATAAAGTAAGTAGGGGAGGGGGCCTCATTTTGTTAAGTTATTTTTCCATCACATCCAACACTTCTTGACCCTGTTTGAGATTTTCCTGGCAAAGATATTAGTGTAGTTGGCCATTTCCTTCTCCAATTCTTTTTTTTTTAACAGATGCAGAACTGGGCCAAACAGGGTTAAGTAACTTGCCTAGGGTCACACAGGCAGTAAGAGTCAAAGGTTGGTTTTGAATTCTGGAAGATGAGTCTTCCTGACTCCAGGACTGATGCTCTCTCTATTGTGTCACTTAGAGATTCATTAGTCAATTTTAACCAAGCTGAATATTTTCAGGCAGATCAATTAGGGATGCCCATAGGTGTATAAAAATTGGCTCCCACAGGAGAACTTCTTCTAACTTTACCTCTTTTTAAAGAATCTTCTTTTAAAAGTATTTTCCTTGAACCCATTTCCCCACAGGTTGCACAGGGCCTAAAGTGACTGAGATGAAACCCTCCTACTAGAAGTTATTATGTGTGTGACTAGTTGGCTTAATTGTGATGGTCCATGTATGATTCCATTCCCCACTTTTTTTTTTTTCCCTTTAAAAATGAAACAGGCAATCAGTCAGTTGGGAGCCAAGTTCAATCTGGGCTGGTTCAGATGTATGATACACACAGGAAGGGCCTTTAGATAATTGCACAAGGCAGCCAATTCATCTGGAAACACTAGAAACGAGAGAAAAATAGACTCTAAATGTCCATCTGGGTTTTGGAAAGTAGATATTTGAAGATGTCAGACTGTTTTGTAATTATATTGGTCACTATGGGGTCAGTTTTCAGAGCAATTTTATTCCAGATGTGATCACAGCATAATGAATCAGGGTTTGATGAATGACAAATTTCTTGGGAATGGAACACTTTTTTGTGATTTACCACACACTGATTCCCATTTAAAGAGATTTTTTTAAAATAATCATTTAATTTTAAATTTTTTTGCTTGACTGATATTTTTTATATCACTGGAAACAATGGGAGAACATGAGATTAATAGGAGATAAGGGAACTCCCCTCTCCCTCTCATACACTCAGATAGTATATCTTTTCTTCATCATACTGTCCAGCCTGAAATCTCAGACAAATCTTTCTGGACTACTAAGATAAATACGATGTTTACTGAATAAAAGCAGTTATGTTTTCCAGTATTCCCATATCCTATTATGAAGGATCACAAATGTACTATAGTCCCATTTGTGTAAATCCATTAAATGTAAAAGCATAGAACTCTTTTGTAGAAGTGTTAATTAATTTCTATTTCAGAAATATCATTTATCTAATGAAGTGATATACTGAATTAACTAAGATAAAGGAAGGCTGGGTGCAAACTAAATTGTTTTGTTTTTATAATAAGTTGAAAAACGGGTTGTTTATATAGCTCCCAGTTAACAGTCTCTTTATTCTGATATAGTTACTTGCTATTTATGGCTTCTGCTAGCTTATTCCATTATAGAACAAATAGCCTTGGACACTGTCCCAATAAATGAAAACTAATCAGGAATTATCAGTATCCTCTAAATAAGATGTGAAAGGACTAGCCTATACTACATAGGGAGAATGGTATACTCCTGTCCCTTTACCTTATAAGAAAAACGATAGGCTTGTCTAATTTACTGAGTCTGGGAGCAGGAAAATTCCCTTGATAATTAGATGTTAATTTAGATATTTCTTAGTCTTAGCTATTTCATATATATGTGTGTGTGTGTGTGTATTCATATATACATATATATTTTTATGACTTTGTAACTATGAAAAAGAGAGTGTAATGCACACAAATGTGCGCATGAGATGAGGAAACTACTTAAGAGTGTTCTTGTTAGTGAGAGCATTTTTTAAAAAATGCAACTAAGGAATTGGGTCAGGACCCAGGCATAGAGAATATGACTTATTCAAAAGAGCTGAGAGAAAAAGACAGAAACAGAAAGAGGAGAGAGACAGAGACAGAAACACAGAGAGAGACCGAAACAGAGACAGAGAGCCACAGAGACACACAGAGACAGAGAGACACAGAGACACAAAGAAAGAGACAAAGACACAGAGAGAAAGAAAGAGACAGAGACAGAGGGGAAGAGAGAGACACAGAGACAGAGAGACAAAAAGAAAAAGAGACAGAGACAAACTGTGTCAGAAAGATACTAACCTATTGGACAGAAGTAAGGATAACCACATAAAGGGAAAGCTAATGCCTTGTGCACTGCAGGGTCATTAATGTCTTCTAATGACAACATTAAGCTGCTTCTATCAGGCCCTAGCACCTGTTGTTGCTGAATGTTGTTACCTGATGGTTGAAACTGAATGCTGCTCAATGTTTCTCCACCAATTGCAGTGGTTATTAGCAGGATCAGCTCCCCAGATAAAAAACCATGAGACTCCGTTTGCTTTCATCTTTTGAATTCAACTGTAGCGGAGGTAGTATTTCTTTCTCATAGGATGTAAAATATGCCTTAAGTTTTTAACTTAATGGTCAGAGGTTTTTCTGCTATTTTTTTAAACAAATGAAGAAGCCCTAACATAGCTGAATGTTATATTAGAAAAAACCTTTTCTGGCTTTTCTTCCATTAAGAGATCTGCTATTTTTTAGTGCCTGAGCTAGAATTGAGCATTTCTATTGTTGAAGGAGATTCTTTGTCCCATGCAACAAACTCTTTGGAACAAAGACCAGAACTGACAAAGGTGACTAGTGTCACTAGACTTAATTCTATCTTTTTACTTCACTTTATGGTATACCAAGGACAATATTTCTGTCAGAGGCTTGACTGACTTAGTGTTAAAAATTCTTTGATACCCTTCTTGATTCCCAAATGTAAAACTGTATCCATTTAGTCATATACTTAAATCAGGAATTCTGAACCCAGAGTCCATAAATCATGTGGTCTACAGATTGATTGAAAGTCCATGGAGTCAAATGGGGGAGAGGGGAGGGAGAGAGCAAGAATTGTGTCTTTATTTTCATAAACCTCTAACTAAAATCTAGCATTTCCTTCATTCATTTAAAAATATTATTCTGAGAAGAGGTATTGCTACATTTCATCAGAATGCCAAAGTGGTCCAAAACATACACAAAAAGGATTAAGAACTCTTAGATAGAGACTATTCACAATATATTGCTAGTCTCTTAAGGCTTGAAATGTTTATGTTTCAGAATTCAAATAATATTTTGGCCATCTCATTGAAAGTCCAGTTCCAGATTTCACCATTTTTAAGACACTTTTCAAATTTTTTGGGAACTACCCTATAGACACAATAACATTTGGTATCTTCTTTATTTTTAAAGTGCATTGGGACTGTTGAATGGATACAATAATAACGGTTTAATATTAACTTTGTGAAAATAATACCCCAAATAAAGTTAGATCTCAATAAAATAGTTGATTTTCTATAAATATTTTTTGCATTTAAAGAGAAAATTTTGTTGTTGTTATAGCTATTTGGAGGACACAGTTGGATTTGCAAATAAATTTGCAAAACATCAGATGCTAGCTATTGGAATCAATGCAGTTATTTTTTTAATGGATTAAGATACAGAAAGACAGTTTCTACTGACGGATCTGTTAGCAACTAGCTCAGTGATCCCCAGGTCACTTTTCCTATCTGATTCGTAGTCTGTTTATCCATAGCATAAAAATATTTAACCAGATGATCTATAAATCATCTTACAGTCCTAATGATTTATACACATTTTCAGATCACAGGAATCATAAAACATTCTTCATATCCTTTTTCCCCTGCATTGTTTCAGGCATTTCAAAAACTACCAAGTGCAGAGCAAGCAGGGGATATATTTTATTAGCATCTTTCTCTAAAATAGACTTATTTTCTATTGGTAAAATCGAATTATTTTCATTCATCTATGTGATATTAGTTATAGTAAGGCCATTATAGGACAATTACATGACTCTATAAATTATACCAAACAAATCAATATCATTATCTTCCCCCCCCCCCAAAAAAAAAAAAAAAACTGGACATGTTAATAGCTACTAAATTTCAGGACTCAATCATCTGGAAATCCAGGCTAATGTCACCCCAAATGACATTTTATTGCTATGCAGTCACCTCCTATTGTTCTGTGAAGATTTTGATGACCCAGATTTGTCACAGTGCCAATCTCAATCAGAGTTTTAAGAACAGTAAAGAAAGACTGAGGAATGAGTGAATTAATCACCATTAGAAATTTTTTAATTTCTTTTTAAAAATTTTTTTTAATAATCCTGTAGGGATGGCTTATAAAAGAAGTATTTTTTAAATCTATAATTATTTCAATATCTAAAATGATCTCTTCTAGATGAGAAAGTTATCTAAGAAATGAGTATCATGATTGTAAATAATAAACTACATTTTGGAGACTAACTTTTTATGGTTGGTCTTCCTAGCCACAAGCTTCTGTTCTCCCAGTGGCACAGAACTCCCATCAACTTTCCAGATGGCTCCCTTCTCATATCATCTCTGTTACACATAGAATAATATGAGAAATTAGACTCCTGTAGTGTCCTCTCAAATTGAAATCTCATCCCACTATATGACCTGCCCTAAAGTGTTGTTTCATTTTGCCTCATTTATGGCTTGGAGAGACAAGACTGGATCTCTTTAGATTTGAAAGGGTCAAACATTATGGTATGACAAAATAGTTTAAATTTTTTTTTCTCTCTAGTGCCAAGATAGGAAACTAATTTCCTGGCTTTGAGGGTTCACTTAAATCATAAATTGACATATTGCTGAAGTCCAAAGTTATCTGCCAATCAAAGAGGAAAAGTACATGCAATAATAGCACTTTGCTCTTCAAAATAGATGGCAATTCATTACTTGCACCATGGTCCTCATGATTAATAAAAGTGCCATTAAGAACACTGTTATGAGAAGAGATAATCTTTCCAGATAAGAACTCTGAGAACCTTAAACATCTGGCCAATAAAACAATGTGGTGGTCTGAATTTTATTGAAAATAATGAATATAAATTTCTTTGTGAGGTAGGATAGAAAGAGTATTATATTAAAAAGTACATATGGGAAAATTTCACTTTGGGAGACATTTATAGTTGAATTTAAACTGGTAAGTCTATTTTTAAAAATAATTCCACATAGCATTATATTCTAATTCCAAATGGCTATAAGATAACATATTTTTGATCAATAATTATACTGTTCAAGGAGAATAGCAGTCTCCCTTCATCCTCCTCAATTGTTAGTAAATTATGTATCAACTTCCATACTTGCTATATAAAATTATTCCTCACATCTCCTATAATTCTAAAAGTTTTCTTATGCTGAGATGGAATGAAATATTCTCAAGATGGAAAGGCCACAATTGTGAAAGGAAAAAAAGTATAACTACTATTTATTATCAGTTGTATATACATATACACTATATACATATATGTATGTGTAAAGATATATATTAGAAGACTTCCACCATCAAAAAGCTAATTTTCCATCCTTGTGATTTTTTGAGAATGAGCAGGGGCCATACTCCACCTAGTTTCAACTCGCATAACATATAAGCCAAATTTCTGTGCTTTTCAAAACTCTCAATATTAACAGTTTTCATTTATACTTTCCTATTGATAGTTTCCATCTGGTATGCCACATGGAATACTTTAATGAGCACCAAATATAAAAGAATCATTTTGACATGGGCCCCAGGCCTCAGGGTTTTCTTCTTTTTCGAACTCTCTCCTTTGAGGACAGTGATATGTAGAAACACATTTCACATCTTGACATCACCTTCAGTTGTTAAGCTTCTCTCGCCCTGAATTCCATTGTGCACAATCCTTCATTCTTATGTATTCTGTTTTTTTTCCAAAGTATAAGGATGCCACAGTCTGGCTTTGCAAAACATCATAGCTAGCAATTAACTTCAAAAGTCAATACACAAATAATTCTTAGAATTAAATATTTTACGTCTATATTTAATTCATATTGCCTTAACTCAATAATATCTCCCAGGGGGAAAAAAATCAGTATTTTGAGGGGAAAGTACATTCAATGTATAACATTTCTTGGCATTTAATCTAATCCTGTTTTATCCTCATATCCCTTGTCCATCATTTTAATATCATCTAGACTGAATATGTCATACTCCCAATGCCACCAATGTAAGTTAAAAATCCTTCTGTCACCATTAGTAGCACAAGATCATAGATTTTTTTTTCAAATTTAATCATATTGCCCAAAATGTAATGCCAAGTTCATAGGTGATGATTATTACCAGAGGGTTGGTTTTATTTTCTTTTTAACCACAAGAACTAATGAGAAAATTTAAAAATCCATGGAAGCATGGATATTAACATAAGTGAATGGTTATATAAACTGGGGAAGTCATAAAAAGAAGCAAAGGACATTAATATAATTTTTCTCCAAATATAAAACTAAATAAAATATCAGCATTTATTTATAATAGTAATACAGATGATTTTTTTTCCCTTATGGGAGAATTACTCTATGCCTTTTTCTTCCAATTTTGAAACTCCATGTTGGTTGCATTAAAAAAAAAATCACAGGGAATGGTTGATACTGTAAATGTATGTCACATCTGCGAAGGTGTGGTGGTATTTCCAATTACTACTCACAACAATGATCAAATATTCCATGGTTGGGCAATTTTATCTCCCAACTAATATCACCAACTAAATGTATTCTGGAACAGTAGATAGAAAATCTCCAATTAGACTTATATCAAAACCTAATTCCCATCCCATTATAAATTTAAAAACCATTCCACATAGCATGCCAAATATAACAAATTCCTCATTTGTCAGAAAATGACATCAAGGCCCTCATATGAATTTGACTAAGCCTTCTAGTATGGTGATTTCAGCTCATTGTTACCACATTCATGCCAGAATTTCAGGATCTGTGAAATTAAATATGAAATTCATTCCCTATTCATTAGAGAATATCTCTCATAATCTTTAGAGAATTGAATTTTTGATGTCACTTCCTGTTTCAAGACTTTCTTACCCTGCAATTTAGACAATTTTTGCCAAGTCACAAGCTATCTAGTTGGTGCTGATTTAATGAACTTTTTCTTCATAAGAATGAACTTATTCTATAGTTTTTGGTTTTTTTGTTTGTTTGCTTTTCCATTCTGTGCTCCTATATTTTAGGTGCATTCGAGTTCTTGTCAATGTTTGCACTTGCTTCTTTCCTTATTAATTAAGTACAAATCCCACCTTTATAGTCATCATACCTTTCAAGAGAAGCAGTGTTGTGTAGGAGGCAGTTGGGCTCAGAATCAGGAACATCTGGATCCAAATCCTGCCTCTAATTTGAACTAGTACTATTTCTCTGAGCAAATAATTGACTTCTTAATGCCTTAGATAACTGTCGTTGTTTGTTCTTTGTTCTCCAAGAGAACCACGATATTGATGAGGTTCGGCACAGGGCAAGGAGTTGTGAGAACCCCCTTCTGGTCGGTGCAGGTCCTTCATAAATGAATTTACAAATCCGAAAAGTTAAACTGACAAAAGAATTTTATTATTAGAAGGAGAGGTAAGTTTTTGCTAGGAAGTTGACTTCCTTAGAGTCAGGGTAGCAGAGAGAGAAGGTTTCTAATAGACAGAGAGGTAATAAGGTCTTGTTAGGGAAATAGGTGAGAAAGATAAAGAGGGAGTAACACTAAGAGAGAATGTCTTTCAGCAGGCAGAGGGTTGCAGCTATGCCAAAGGTAAAGAGAGGTTACTTGGCATATTAGGTCCTCTGCAGGGGATTGAGCTGAAGGAAGCTTATTTTATGGGAAGTTCTTGGTGGGGACTGGGAGCAGTTTGAACTGGAATCAAAATAGAAAATCTTGGAATTGAATGAGTGTCTCTGTGCTAATCTCCAAGTCAATAGAGGTGGATAGAAATCTCATCTTCAGCTTGGGCTAAGTAGGAGTGGTCCTGGACTCAACTAGTCCAACCCAGATAACAGAATGAAACTATTTTATCTTGATTCCCTGGGGTGGATTTCTCAGGGGAGTTTCTCTGAGGGAGTTTCCCCAAAGTCTGAGAGAGAGAATGAGAGTTTCGGGGCTCCCCTCATCGACATCAGGGAAGGGTTGCCATGATATACCAGTCAATTGAAGTGAAGTGAGGAAGGGCTGTGCAAGGTCACTTGCCTCACTTTCCTCTCCAGAGCAATCTGGGCCCAGTGGCCAGGTGTATATCAGGAAATGGCTCTGGATGCAATAGGAAACCTGGGCCTTTTTGAACAAAGATCTTTAACTGGTCTCCTAAGTAACACCCAATCAATTATTAAGACTAGATAGGAAATGAGGCAGAGTATGACCTCTTTTACCTTCTTTTAAAAAAAAAAAAAAGGCAAGTATAAATCACTCTAGACCAATAAGTTTCAGGATAAGTTCTGATCCTCATTGGTAGAAGTTTGGGAGTAGATTGAAGGTAATGGGATAAAGGATCACAGCTGTCAAAGTTCCTCCAAAACTTCTTAATTAACAACCACAGAAAACATGGTAAACTGGATTCCAAATTAAACTCAATGACTCATTTTTCCAGCTTAAAACAGCTTAAAGAAGCAGACACTGGAATAGGGCATGATCAGAAAAACAAGTGTAGAGGAATAGCAATAAGAGCAGGGAGCTGTCCATATCCCAGAAATGGTAAGGATACTAAAACCTAGGTAGATAGAGATCCCAAAGGACTTCTATAGTAGTACTGAGGTCATTTGGCAGCTCTATTACCCATTATCCACATCTAGTTAACAATTCTAGGGCCAAAAGAAATGATATCAGTTGACAAGGAGCCAAGGACCTTTCCTTTGTAAGGAGCATCCTCCACCTCTAAGAGGTGAACAAAGCCCAATTATAACATGAAGAAGCAAGTTTAGAAAATGGGCAAATAATAAACAACAACAACAACAAAGAATCTGATAAAAAAAAATCTACTAGGGTATTGGGGAAGTTTAATATGCAAACTCAGAATTCAATGACTTGAAAAAAATCATAACAAATGCTTCAAAGAACCATGGAAATTTGACACAAGCTCAACATGAATTCCTTGAAGAGCTAAAGAAAAAGTTATTTTTTTAAGATTAAAAATCATTGAAGAGCAGTAAGAATAAATGAGAGATGTGTAAGAATATTATGAAAAATAATTAACAGTTTGATAAAAGAAGCACAGAAAATAGTGATAAAAATACTCCTTAAAAATCAGAAGTGGCCAAATGATAAAAAAAGAAATTTTCTCATCCAAGAACCCCCATACCAAAAGAATTGTAGCTTCCAGTGCTTCTCAGTATCTCCTTTTAGGCAAAATTCATGGCTCTAAATCTTTTAAAAGGCTCCTTTTTTATCTTTATGTTGTCTCTAACCTGAAGGTGATCTAAAAGTTTTTAGAAAAGGGAATCCATCAGGATTTGGAGATGTGTTTAAATTCCACCTCAGACAATAGTTATATGATATTTAATGTCACCTTACATCTCCCGACCTTATCTTCATCAACAAAATAAGGAGTTCAACTTATCTTCAACAAGCTTTAAATATATAATTTTATTATCTTAAACTCTAATTACTATTTATGCCACTTAGGCTGCTATTCCTATCTTTTCTTAGTTTCTCTTGAGAAATCTAAGGGAAGCCTCCTGAGACAAAAACTTTATTGGTTCAAGTATTGGTGAGTACTGTGTAAATAACTAGTATTTATATATGACATTGAATTTACTGCTTCCAAGTTGCATTTCTTGTCTCTAGAGTTGTAATCTCTAATTTTTTTTTTATTATATACAACTGTGAAGAATTGTTTTTAGTATAAGCTCTTAATATAGGTGTGTCAATTTTTGTACAGGGTTCATTATACAGATAATGTACAAAAATTGACAGGGTTCATTATTTGTATAATGAACCCTGTACAAAAATTGACAGTTTATAAAAGATAACTTAAAGATGAAATATTTGATTCTAGAGTCAATTGGGAAGGACTACAATTTGAGTAAGGGAGTGACAAAATTACACAAATATAATTGATTAAGGTATGTGGAAAATGAATTGAAGTAGGGAGAGACTTCAGGAAAGGAGCCCAATGAGGTGATGAGTTTTTACAACTAAGGTGAGAGTTCTGTAAGTGAAAAGAAAGGAACATATGAGAGTTTCTATGAAGGTAGCATTAACAATATTTATCAGTTAATTGAATGTGTGAGGCAGTGAGGCAGAGTTAAGGATAATATTATAGGACTGAACCTAGAAGAATTGTCACAACTTCATCAGAAATAAGAACATTTAGAAAAGGGATGGTTTTCTGAAATAAAGATAATCTAAGATTTATAATACAGTTTGTAGTCTATAAAATCCTGCTTATCCTTTGAAATTCATTGTGCCTAAACTCAAATGAAAAATTATGTGGGAAGGAAATCTTTATCACTGACTCTGACTGCTGCTTGGGAGCAAAAAGCTCAGGTTGCACCCTTCATAGACATAAAGTTAAATTTTTTTCTTTTTTTTTTAAATAGTATTTTAATTTTCCAAATACATGCAAAGATAATTTTTAACATTTATCTTTGCAAAAACTTGTTTCCAAATTCTTTTCTCCTCCTTCTTTCCCCTCTCCTTAAGACAGCAAGCAATCGGATATGCTGGACATGTATCTCTTCTAAAGATATTTCCATATTTGTCATTCTGTACAAGAAGAATCTGAACAAAAGAGGAAAGGAAAAAAAACAAGCTAACAAAACCAAAAAGGTGAAAGTACTATGTTTTGACCCACATTCAGTCTCTATAGTTCTCTCTCTAGATGTGGATGGCATTTTCCATCACAAGTCTGTTGGAATTGTCTTGGATCACCTCATTGTTGAAAAGAGTCAAGTATAAGTTTAATTTTTTTTTTATATCTACAACTGCTATTGTATGATCCTAGATCATGGTTAAGTTGTTTTATGTTCTCTATGGGATCAAAGCTGAGAAAAGAATGAAAAAGTTTGGGTGTTTGTTTAACCACTAAAATCTATAACTGAGAGTTAAGAAATGTTGGGCAATAATAGGTGATGGAGGAATAGGATTTTAGTGGATGTTAATCCTATGATTAATTATCATAAGAAGGATGTGAGAGCAGTCTTTCTTCCACTCTCCATTAAGTTACTACCCCTTGGAAAAATTGCCCTGATTCCCTTCATGTCTTGCAATGGCCTATCAGGCAAACATCCTAGATTTTTCTAAGTTGTAAATTTATTTATCTATGTAGAAAAACTGCATGAACTCTGGGGTTATATGAATTCAAAGAAATTCCTCATCACTACCATTCTCTTCACCTCCTCCCCAAATTGTCTGACTTAATCACAAGTCACATTTATTTTTTTTTCTTTATTACCTTATGATAGGGATGAATCTTGTGATTTCGTTCATATAGAGAATGAAGAAACTCCCTCTAACTATGAAGATTAATATTTTCTTTATAATTTATGAAAATCCTGGATTTTTTATTAAAGCTTTTTATTTTCAAAACATATGCATGGATAATTTTTCAACATCACTCCTTGCAAAACTTTGTATTCCAATTTTTCTCCCCCTACCTCCACACTGTTCCTTACTTGGCAAGTACTGGATTTTTTTTCTTTTCTACTTTTTTACTCTATCATTTTTTTTGTCTTTTCTAAAAACTGGGACAATTAACTCTTTTGTCTAATGTAATTTTTATTTATGATTTCTTGAAATATATTTCTGAAAAAAAACAAAACAGGTGTGGATAAAGCTTATTGTGATTCTAAATGGAGCTACTTGACTGCCTTTAAACTCATTCTGGCTTTCGCTGATTGGCAAAGAATAAGTCCCAGTTCAAGCCTCATTTGCTGGTTGTTTGGGTTTTGATGGCTCAATAAGTCTAAGTGTAAATATCTTCCCCTCTCTAATTGATTCTTTTTATGAAGGAGAAGTAGGTCATCTGTTGCTTCAATTCTTGTCTAGCTTTTAACTACTGAATGGGTGTTGCCCCAGATAAACTACAACCTGGGAAAGATCTTATCTTAAAAAGGCCAAGGTTTCTCACTGCATTCTGGGCCATTGCAAGTTGTCCTGAGCTATATCTTACCACTAGACTTTGATGACTCTAGAGGAGACAGTGGTACTTATGATTGCAAAACTGCTTCACATATCCAAATTACTCCCATAACAAGATATTACCCTCCTGATGTTAATGGTCCTTTTCAAGAATGAATGATGAACAACAATGGATCTAGAGATTTGCCTGGAACATTAAGATCAATGACTTGGCCAAAGTCATACAGCCAGTATCTGTCAGAGGTAAACCTCAAACCAAGGTCTTCCTAGCTACTTAATCCATCACTCTTTCTAAGTGCTTCTAAGCTGCTTCTAAGATCATCTCTAACATAATATTCAGGCAATTCTTCTTGGAGTTATGCTTTGTTGTGAGATACATTTTTGGGATCTATGCAAAGAAATTAAAAGTTTAAATAACCTAGTACAGAAGTTCTTTATCTTTTTGTGATTTATTGATTCTTTTTGACAATCTGGGGACATCTATGAATTTCTTGAAATAACATTTTAAAATACTTAAAACTAAATACATAGGAACAGAAAGGAAAATAAAGATTAATGTAACGAAAAATATGTCACTTTTTTCAATGAAGTTCATGGTGCCCTCATAATGTACTCATGGACCACAGACAAAGAATCTCTGTTCTTTTCATTCAAATTTTGATATGCTAATGGCAGATTTCAAAACAATAGGCATATTCTAAGGATGTACTATCTTGGACAATTTAGCCCTGATAAATTCTGTATGAAATTGAAGTATGTTTGCCATATTTTTGCCATCTAAGCTATAGCACCATTTTCAGGGTACACAATTGCTCACAATTACCTTTAACACATTTTGGAAGGACACCTAGTAATCTCAGTAATAGACTCCTTAACAGGTTTTTCCTTCCTGCTGAGGTGAGTTAGATGAATCTATCCACAACTATAGCCATAGGCCTCTATTCTGTTCAATCTGGGTTAATTGAATATTCTGTCACAGTACCAGGGTTAGGCTTTGTTTTCCAGCAGATAATTCAAGTTCAAAGTCTTTACAATTTTCTGCTTGCATAGAAGCAATTAAGCATTAGTGAATGTAAAGCTGTTCTTTAATTTTTTATTTTAAATTTCTACTATGCATTGACCATGGTTAACCTCTTTTCCCCACTAACTTAGTTGGAATGAGAAATGGTTTGTCATGTTTCCAACTAACTAGTTAGCTTTTCTAATTCTATCTTCTTATGCTCTGTTATTGTCTTATCTCTTTCTTTGGGGGCACCTTTTAGGCTAATACTCATTTAAATTTCTCTGCTGCAAAACTGTATTTAACATATTAACAGCTATGTTCTTTTACTTTTCTCACTGTATAATCCTCTTCTTTTCCAATTTCAAGTATTTGTATTCCTTTGGTAACATTTCCATCATTATGGCCATACTTGTTTTTTCTTAGTATCCAACCAATAACTCTTATGTGGAGACAGCTACTCATAACACTCAAGCTATAACTAACTCCTAAAGTTGCACATGGCCTACTGTCTTTGCAAAAATATAATATTCCTCCTATAATTTGGGTATTGAATCATAAGATAAAAAATTACCATACTGCCAAGCAATATTATTTTCCTGGGCCATATTTGCCAAGTTTGGAATATTGTCTAAATGTGATCTCACTTTTTTTGACTTTACCTGCACAATGGTCATTTTTCTCTTAATGTCTTTCTAATTTTTGTTATTCAAACAGAAACTAGAACAGAAAAAGATAAAATCAGGGCAGGGGTCCTCAAACTACGGCCTGCGGGACAGATGCAGCAGCTGAGGACTATTATCCCCCTCACCCAGGGCTATGAAGTTTCTTTATTTAAAGGCCCACAAAACAAAGTTTTTGTTTTTACTATAATCCAGCCCTCCAACAGTCTGAGGGATAGTGCACTGGCCCCCTATTTAAAAAGTTTGAGGATCCCTGGATAGGATAATAATACAAATGGATATAACTGTTTCATTCCTCAGTAGATAGACAATCAAAGGATACGTTACAAATAAGGATAAAAACAGATCATTCTTAAAAGAATTGCAAATGGTGAGCAAACATGTGACAAATTTCTCCAAATCATCAAACATAAGAGAAATACAAATTAGAGCAGCTCTGCAGTTTCATCTCATATTCAATAAATGGTTAAAGATGACCAAAACAGGAGTAGTCGATATAAAAAAAATTGCAGAAAGAGAGGGCACTTGGAGCGCTACCAATTAATTGATCTACCTGTTGTAGAAAGTAATTTGGAATTAGAGGATCATAGATAAAGTGCTGAGAGGTTCTTGAGAAATAATTTAGTAATATCTCTGAGTTTTAGAGATAAGGAAATTTAACCTAAAGGAGATGTTTAGAATAATGTTTCAGATAACAGTAGGCTGCTAACAAAAAGTTTATCCCTTGTCTCCTCCATAGTACTTGTTTTTAAGGGAAAGGTCAAGCAGGATTTCCTCCCATGTAAAATGACCTTGGACTTGGTCTCTTCTAGTTCTAAGTTTATGATGTTTTGAGCTTTGTATTTTCTAAAGTTTTATTTTTGTGTTTTTTGGAGAGCAACACTTTCTATTTCTTATTTTTTGCTATGTTGTGCAAATAAAAAACATCTTTTGTATTTAAAACCAGTACTATGATCATATTCTAGATAAATAAATTAATCAAAAATAATTTAGTAAGAATTTCTTAAGCAACTTATTTGTTCAAATCCTTTGATTGGTTATCTAATGGGGAATGAAATAGTTATTTCTATTTGTGTTATTCTCCAGATCATGTTTATCTTTTTTCTGTTCAGTGTTAGTTGATAAAAAAAGTTATCTAATCATTAATGCCTTTCTTATTTTAGTACTATAGAGTATATATACAGTAGGAATAAAAGGAGAAAAGTCCCTTCTAAACTGATTCTATATGACTGATTTGCTATTTGCAAAAGTTATTGACCTGAATTTATGATTTCATAAGTAACAGATAAGTTAGCCCATCTTGGTCAATGAATTTGTGGTAGATATATAAATAACATAACAGCCCTAGAAACCTCAGCTAAATTACACATGACACGTGAAGTAAAGCTAGCAAACATTTATTATATAATAAGGCATTTATATGCTAGTAATTGTGTTCAAATCTAACATGTTACTTAGCCTACTTTGGGAAATTATTGAGTATTGTGTTCTTATCATCATCTTAGTGCTAAATACAATTCAACAAATATTTATTGGGTGTCTTCGATGTATTATGGAAGTGCTAGGATTAGCATTTATAATCTCTCTGCCAGACTTTATCTTTCTCTTTTGTTTTCAATGTTATGTTTATTTCTGGATGTAGCCATGGTTTTCTGAAATAGGTGAAAAATATACATTCTAGTCTCAAAAAGCAGCTTGGTATTTGTTAGGGTATGACCTTTAAGAATCCCATGGAAGTAAAGAGCTCTGATTTCTTTCTACTTGCTCCCAGATACACTAATCCTAAACCTCTCTTTCCCTATTAGTCTTGAGGATTACTTTAAAGCATCTTTGATATTTGTTTTCCTAACTCAGTGCTTTATGAGGAATTGGATTAAGCCTCTTAATTGTAAATCAAAATGGAACAAAATAACAAGGGTGTCCCAATTTTTGTTTTCTCTGTCTGTCTCTCTCTGTGTATGTGTGTGTTTCAGTTCATTGACTTTGATCTTTCCACTCCTACCGTTCAGCTACATTTAAGTTTTCTGCTTTCAAATACTCTTCATAGGTTGTATGTTTACTTGATTCCCCTCTCCTTTGAAAATTCACAGGAAAATCTGAACCTAGATTTTGATGAGAGCATATGAGAACCCAAATGCATTGTTCATTCTCAGACATATAAGAAAACAGGTCAAGCAATCTGGTAAAATACTGCAAATGTAAATTACTATGTGTGAATAAATAGATGATAGAAAAAAAAAATATATATATAATATAGAAAATAGAAATATATAAGAAGATAGTATTTCTGTGCTGTCTGCCTATCTTTGGCAGACACATTTTCCTTCTCTCTGGAGCATTTCATTTAGAAAAGGAACACAGGTCTGTTTCTTAGCCTTTGGAAACCAATTCCACAAATATAAAGGAGGGAGGAAAATACTGCTATTAGAAAGGAAGCCTAAAGAATATCTTTCAGGAACCTTTGGGCAGACAATGAGGTGCCATTATCTGCTAGAAAAACATAATGTTCAGAGTTGGAAGCTACCTTAGAGGTCACCTAATACACAACATAACTGACCAAGAATTCTCTCTACAGCATCTTCAGTACCTGAAAATCCATACTGTGCTTGAAGGCACCTACCATAGGGTTACTTGTCTCTTGATAAAACTCATTTCTCTGTTGGGTGCCTCTAATGATCAGAAATTCTTTTCCTTATGTCAAACTTAAATCTCTCTCTAAACTTCTTCCCATACCCATTGATTCTGCCCTGTGGAGTAAATAACAACTAGCATTTATATGGTACTTTGAGTTTTAAATAGTATTTTGTGAGTATAATTTCATTTCATTCTCACAATAAATCAGGAGGTAGATGCTATTATTTTTACAGATCAAGGAACAGAGGAAAAAGGAAGCTAAGTGACTTTCCCCGTGTCACATAGTTAGAAAGTAGTATCTCAAATCATATTTGAACTCAGGCCCTTTTTTACTCCAGGCCCAATATTCTATCTATTGAGCCACTTACTGTGATTCTTCTTCTTCGTGATAATAATGCAGATTGATATTGGAAGATAGGTATATAGCATCCTTTAGGATTTTTACCATGTTTTGTTTTGGTGTCTTTGGAACAGATTTATCAATTTATCTATTTACAGATCCTATCATGAAGAATGCCCTCTGTCACAGAATATTAGTACTGGTTCCTCAATATTTTGTCTAAAAAACTTACATATCCACTAAAAGCCCCAACCATTTTTTAAATGAACTATTATTGAGATCTGACTAACCTGTTTATACATTTTTTTTTCTGAACTCAATTAAAGATTATTATATTTCTACAAGAGCAGCTTCTTAAGCTTTTCCCACTTACAAATCTTTTTTTGTCTGAGAAATTTTTACACAACTCCATCTTGAATCTGAGCCAAGGTGTTTGTGGCAGTGTTCGTGTATTCACAGAGCAAAGTGGTCTGTTAGGAAGTAATTATTTGCAAGTGCTACCAGAAGCAGCTCAGATTCATTATGCATTTAATTTTGAATTAATTTTTGGTCCTTACATTCAGAAACATTTTATTGTTGCCATATCTTTCATGATCACTCATATTCAGTTATGTGACACTGATCTATTAGTATCTTAGTGTTTATTACTATAATAGATGCGGATCTATGTGTAATTTGGTTGAATCAAACTACCAGTTTTTAATCTCCCTTACTATACTATTAATTTCAAATCTAAGTAGGAAGCAAAATACTTCTATTCATACTCTTTGGAAAAGAAATATGGTACTGAGGTTCACAATCAGGTGACATAGTAGGTGGAGTAATAAACCTGGTCACTCTCGTGGTATGGTGCTGGGCAATTCCCTTAACCATCCTGGCCCCAGTTATCCCATCTGTAAAATGAGCTGAAGGAAATGGCCAATTACCTTTGTCATGAGAACCCCAAAAGGAGTCATAAAGAGTTAGCTGTGACAAATAACTAAATAACATCAACTGTAACAATTAGCAAGCACTAGGGGTGCAAGGTAGAAGCAAACAAAACAAAAAGTATTATCTGCCCTTAAAGAGATTGAGTCCCATCCCTGCAGAATGGAATGATCTCCATGATCTGATGGCTCTTGCCAGTGCCAATATTTAAGGAGGACACTCAAGACAGCTATGAGTCATTCCTGTTCAACTGACTCATCTGTCAGAACTTATTGTTCCTTTCCCCATCTTCAGCTGTTTATTAGCTTCTTTTTTATGTCTATTAGCTACCTTTTATGTGGTTTCTTCTTCCTTAGAATATGTCACTTCTTCTATCCCAAAGAGATCTTAAAGGTGAGAAAGGGACCCACATGTGCAAAAATGTTTGTGGCAGCCTTTTTTGTAGTGGCAAGAAACTGGAAACTGAGTGGATGCCCATCAGCTGGAGAATGGCTGAGTAAATTATGGTCTATGAATATTATGGAATATTATTGTTCCGTAAGAAACAACCAACAGGATGATTTCAGAGAAGCCTGGAGAGACTTACATGAACTGATGCTGACTGAAATGAGCAGAACTAGGAGATCATTATACACAGCAACCACAATATTATATGATGATCAAGTCTCATGGACATAGGTCTCTTCAACAATAAGATGATTCAAACCAATTCCTGTGAAGACTGAGTTAACCCCCTGGATACCTTAGAATCAGCTGGAGTCAGGATAAGCAAAAGTCCTTGGTCTTTATTCTTGGTCTTTAGGGGTAAAAGTAAAGGAAATGGACACAGGATCTCCACGACCTTCCTTCTCCTCGTCTACTGCCAAAGTGACTCTGGCTTGTCTTACTCCACCCCCTAATCCTTCCCACAATTCTCTGTATACATCAAAAGATCGAACCAGCACAGAAGAGTGGGAAGGGCCATTTTCCAAGCATATGCTAATAGAGTATTGTCCAATTGGTAGTTAGACTTAAGTGCTTGGTTGTCCCACCCCAGTGCATCAACTCAGAGTTTCAGCCCTTTACAAGTTCCAATTGTTCAGTGATGAGGAGAGTCATATACCCCCAGAGATGGGAACTGAGTGTGGACCACAACATAGCATTTTTCATTCTTTCTGTTGTTTGAGTGCATTTTGTTTTCTTTCTCAGTTTTTTTTTCCTTGATCCAATTTTTCTTGTGCAGCAAGATAACTATTAAATATTGGATTTAACATATTTTAGCATTTTTAATATGTATTAAATTACCTACCATCTCAGGGGGAAAGGAGGGAAAATTTGGAACAGAAAGTTTTGCAAGGGTTAATGTTGAAAATTTACCCATGAATATGTTTTGCAAATAAAAAGCTTTAATAAAATTTAAAAAAGAATATGTCACCTGATTTTAGGGACAGTCTTTCTATTTTTATTTGCATTCCCAATATTTACATATTGCCTGACACATAGCAAGTATTTAATAAATGCTTGTCATTGATTGACTTTCAGAAAGACAGGTACTAAGGTACTTTATTTCTGAAATATAGGGATTAGATTTAAATGTCTACAATTTCTTTTATCTTTGTGTGATAGTGTTGCCATTGAAGCTTTAGAGAGGTCTTTTTGTTATGCCATAGTTTCCTTTAATTGTTATGCCTCAGTTTCCCTGAATTGCTCTGCCTCAGTTTCTCAAATTATTTTGCCTCAGTCCCCCAGTTATAATCCCCTACCTGACCATTAGGACTGATATAAATTTGACTGGGAGGCCTGACCACTAGCATAAAATAGAGCCATAAACTGCAGATGTTTGATTTCAGATGGGAGGGGAAGGGGAGTATCTCCTATCTCAGACTCAGTGGCTCCTAGCAATCCCAACTTATAAGAATTTCTGATCCTTCCTTACCCCCAATCTGCCAGAACCAAAATATAGTCCATTCCTGGAAGTTCTCACTCACCACCACTCTAATCCCAATCTGCTTTATTCTCCTGATCGCTGGAGCCCTATAAGAATCCCTAGAATCTCACATTAGATGCTGGATGCTTTGAGACAAGAGTCCAATTCAGCCTCTGGAGTAACATGGATTCTGTTTTGCCCCCAGCCCAATCTCTCCCTCTAAATAAAATGTTAAAAACTCTCTAATCTCTATCTTGCCTCAGTTTCTCTGGCATTACATTTTATATTATTAATCTAGATATCTACTCCTAATGCTTTGTAAATTAAAAGTTATTAAATGTTCTAGTTCTTTTTCATGCTGAATCTATGAATGAAATCTTAAAATATAATTATCCCCCACTCTCAACCCCTAGATTACCAATTTAACTCAATTTCCAAGTTTAACACTTAATTGTCTCTAAGCTAGAATAAATATAGCTTGACCAACATATGTATTTGTAAATGGTATCTATGACTCTTGGTAAACATCTCCTTTGAAAATAAACATGTACATATTGTTTCCTCTGATGGAATATAAATTCCTTGAAGGCAGGAAATGCCTCTGTTTGGATCTCCAGTCTGGAGTACAGCACTGGCACAATAAACACCTGGTTACCATTTATTAGGATATTTGGACTTTGAATTCCTTTAAAGGAAAGGATCTTATTTTTAAATTAATTTTATTATTATTCTTGTTATTATTATCATTATTATTATTATGTATTCCCAGTGGTAGCTTGACATGAGTCAAGTCTGAAATGGCATATCCACATTTCTTTTCCATTTGATCCTTATAACAACTCTGAAAGGTAGTCAAAGTAGGATAGTATTAATCCCATTTTATTGATAAGGAGAAAAAGGTTCAAAAATGCTAAATGATGTTCCCAAACTCACACTTTTCAGGGGCAAAATGCAGATGAAAGGGCTTTTGACTCTAGACTAGGTAAATTGAGAGGTGAGAGAACTGTTTTGGAAAGAAATGTCCCCATCTAGAATTCAGTAAAGACACTTATACTTCTTAAGTAATATTGTTGGAAGGATTGAGGAAAATATATTCAAATGGAGATAGGAAAGGATCTACTGTCATTATATACTTCAACAACAATACTATATGATGACCAGTTCTGATGGACCTGGCCATCCTCAGCAATGAGATGAACCAATCATTTCCAATGGAGCAGTAATGAACTGAACCAGCTATGCCCAGAGAAAGAACTCTGGGAGATGACTAAAAACCATTACATTGAATTCCCAATCCCTATATTTATGCCCACCTGCATTTTTTATTTCCTTCACAAGCTAATTGTACAATATTTCAGAGTCTGATTCTTTTTGTACAGCAAAGTAACGGTTTGGTCATGTATACTTATTGTGTATCTAATTTATATTTTAATATATTTAACATCTACTGGTCATCCTGCATCTGGGGGAGGGGGTGGGGGGTAAGAGGTGAAAAACTGAAACAAGTGGTTTGGCAATTGTCAATGCTGTAAAGTTACCCATACATATAACCTGTAAATAAAAGGCTATTAAATAAAATTAAATTAAAAAAAAAAAAAAGAAAGCAAAAAAAAAAAAAAAAAGGAAAGGATCTACTGGAGAAGTGTATTTTAGGCTGGGTAGTGAAAGGATAGGATTTCAGAGAAAGAAAGAAATTGAGGGATTTCTGGATAGATTATTCAAGGAAGACTATTAGAAAGAAGACTATATGGAAAAAAAAATTATGCAGGACCTTTAAGACTAAGGCACAAGGTGACAGCTGGATTCACTGCTCATAAAATAAGTAGCAACTGTGAACACCCAGTGTTATTTATTTAGCTTTAACAAACACATTGTTACTAGACTGAATACTTATTTCTCTATTGATAGCTTGTATTTTGGAATTTAGATTTTATTTTCTAATGGACCTAAAAATAATACCCTAGGACCTTGAATATGACAGATATTACAGGTCTAGGCATTGGTTCTAAGGATGCTGTCTATGGAGATTTCCCCTTTCCACCTGTCTCTTGTCTGTTAAGAACCAAACAAACTAAAGAAAAACATCTTCTGTTGAATAGTAAATAGTAAATTGTTGTAAATTGCATACTAAATTATAAATAGTAAAATCCTTAATGGGTAGTAAACTCCTAATCTGTTGTTATCATCATCATCAGTAGAAGATTACAAATCTGGAGGGATAGGTTTAACCCTAGAGAGCATAGGTTCTCATAATGTTATTTGTACTGTGAATTAATAAACTATTGTTAGTCACATGTATATATATATATATATATATATATGTATGTATATTCGTGTATATGTAGTACATATGTACACCTATATAATTTACATTCTGATTCACATATTCTTATACCTATATTTTATATGCATGAGGAAATCAAACCTCAGAAAAGTTATTAGATTTAATCAGGGTTATCCAGTAAATACAGGAGCTGAAAATACAACCTTTTTTTTTCTGAGTCTGAACCCCGAGCCCTTTCTAGTAAGACTGATGTCAAAAGGCCTATTTAGTGATTTTTTTCTGCATTTCCACTGTTGCCATTATAATATTCAAGCTGGTTTATCTTTTTTGCTAGACCTCTGAAAATATAAAATCAATCACCCAGAAGCACATAAAATCTATAAACTTCAAGCCTGTGTGAGGGTGCTAACATAACCACATTATTGTTATGCTCATAGAATTGCCTGAAATGATGGGAATGACAAATGCCATGACTAAAAACTTCTACTGAAGAAATTTGGAA
This sequence comes from Sarcophilus harrisii, assembly GCF_902635505.1. Lineage (NCBI taxonomy): Eukaryota > Metazoa > Chordata > Mammalia > Dasyuromorphia > Dasyuridae > Sarcophilus > Sarcophilus harrisii. The sequence goes on from NC_045430.1 coordinate 197,515,577, forward strand.
TTCCTACTGAAATTTATGTGGTATGTAGGTATTTATAAAATACACACCTACATCCATAAACATATGTGTATAATCTATGTGTATATATGAAGTATGTACATATACACATATGTATATGTACATACTTGTATATACAGAATATGCATAATAATCATATGTATATATAAAACACATTCCTATACACATACATATGCATATTCAATTCAACAAACATTGTCTTTATTACATGTAGTGTAAAAAAGATTTTTTTAAATTAATTTTTGAATAGTATTTTGTTTTTCGAAATACATATCAAGATAGTTTTTAATATTCACCTTTGCAAAACCTGCCTTCAAAATTTTTCTCCCTTTTCTAGACAGCAAGTAATTTAATATAGGTTAAAATGTGCAATTCTAAATATGTTTCCAAATTCTTCATGATGCACAAGAAAAATCAGATCAAAAGGGGAGGAAAAGCTTAAGAAATAAAAAAAAAAAAAAACAAGCAAACAAACAACAAAAAAAAGGTGAAAATATTGTTTTCATATATATAACACACACACACACACACACACACACACACATATATGTAGTGTTCCAGTTAGCTTTCTGGAGATCTTTGGACCAGTCTTCGTTTCAGCTGAGTAATTACCAGGAGAATAGCCAGGTGATAAAGTCCAAAAGTCTTTATTGTCTCCTTCACTTGAGGCCTGGCTAGCTTTCTGGAGGACCTTCAGAGGGACCTTGGTCTAAATGGGGAAGAGGCCAGTCTCCAGTTCTCTATCTTCTCTGAGTCTGTTTGTTTTAGTCACCTTCTAGGTCTGATTTTAACCTCTTAAATACTATATTACAATTAAATCCATTCATCATACTGAGTATAAGTCAATCATTATATCACTAGGGGAACCATTATTTGTTGTAAGATTAATTCAATCATACTGAACCAGAGAACTGTTAATCACCATGCTAAACTAGACAACCATTGTCTTATCACTGAGTTAACACCTTGTTGTAAGAATCCTTGCCTAAGTATATTTCTCTAGAGTTCCAATTTATTGCACACACACACACACACACACACACACATATTCTGGAATTTAGATTTTATTTCTAAAGGGCCAATAAATAACACCCAAGTACATGTATTCCTAGTTTGAAATAGATTCTATATAATCAATCTCCACTCTAGATGTGAATGGCTCTTTCCATCACAAATCTATTCTAATTGCTTTGAATCACCTCATTGTTGAAAAGAGCCAAGTCCATCACAGTTGATCATTATATAATCTTGTTCATACTAAGTACAATATTCTCTTAGTTCTGCTCTCTTTACTTAGCATCAGTTCATGAAGGAAAAAGTTTACTTTCAAATCTAATTCAAATTTGAAACTTCAGATAGATACATCCTCAATATCATTTGAGGCTATAGTCCTTCTGTAAGCAGACATACTATGTAAGTACTTATGGGCAAATAGAATACTAGTATATAACTTTAGCACCCAAGTCCCATAGGAACAGTTTTACTATAAAAGGCCTTCTTTCCTTTCAGTGATATTCCCAAAGCACAAGTCTGATTGTTCACCTTACTTTCCTGCTCAAGATGCTTCATAGACTCCTGTTGGATGTAGGGTAAAATATAGTACTTCTCTGCTTGGTCTTAAAAGTCAAACAATTCTGGCATGTAATAAACACTTAATAAATTTTTGTTGGCCTGACTTGAAATTCATAATCTGATTCCTGCCTCTCTTTCTAATCTTACTGCATATTATTTCCCTCACACACTCTTGTTCTAGTCTAACTGGACTCCTTGCTGCTCCTTAAATCAATATTATAATTCCATGCCTTTGCACACACTTACCCATTCTTGGAATTCATTCCTTCATTGCTTCTACCTTTAGGAATTCTTTCCTTCAAAGTTCTACTCAAATTCACTTCTTAGAAAAGGCCTTTCTTTATTGTTCCCAACCCTCCAGATACCAGTACATACTGACATTGCGTGGATATTTTACATTTAATTGTATCTGTACATGTTGTTTTCCCTCATGGACAATAAGCTTCTTGAGGATTTAAGCTGTTCCATTTTGTCTTTATTTAACCACTGCTTACCATGGTTCCTGATGTATAATAAGCTTTTAAGAAATGTTTACAGACTGATTTGCATCAGGGCAAATCTAATATAAATCTAATATATAAAATCTACATCTCCTAAAAGATTATTGTTAGGTATAATCAAGATTCATATGCTTCCTGTTTGTGCTGAAATAAGACTTTTTAGAATTAGCTTTTTTATCCCAAAGGATAATGTGGTATTATGAGTTACATCACAGATCTTGCAACTAGTAACTTTAATAATTTTTTATACCCCACCCCATCCACCAACCTTGACCCCCTAACAGCAGCAAGTTGAGCTCTCTAACTGCCTAAATCCTCTATGAACTTCATTTTCAAGCCCTGGTTTCCCTATTGAGAGACAAGCCATAAAGGTATCTACTCTTTTGCCCTTGTCCCTTGGTTAGAATTCACAAATCTTTTAGATCAGGGATTCTTAATCTTTTGGGTGCCATGGACTCCTTGGATTGTTTAATGAAAACTAGACTCCCTTTCCTGGAGTAATGTTTTTAAATGCATAAAATAAAAATATAGGATAATGAAGAAAACCAAGCATATTGTAACATAGTCATCACAATATTTAAAAAAAAAAAAAAGTTCATGCATCCTAGATTTGGAACCCTTGTTTAAGTCATTTAAAGGAGTTTTGTAGTCAAGCACTGCAAAGAAGCATATAATTGGGGTGAATAATGTAGTAGATGAAAATTTCAAGTTGACAGAAAGTTTGTTGTGGTTTAATCTTCTACAAGCTATACGACATTATATTACTCTCTTTACTTCCCTCCTGTTTAAATTTCTTCTAATACTGAGTTTGTATGTCAACTCAGTGCTAGTCCTATAATTTCAGGATTGCTTAACCAGAACTACTTTTTATGTTTTTGCAACATCTTCTTCCCCATCATTAGTATGTTTTTCTAGAAATCTGGAATCCAGGTTGGGAATCCTCTGACACATTTCCTGATTTCATTATCTCAAGATATTAACAACTCATATTCTGCAACAACATATCAAGATTTATTAAGCACTATCTCTCCAACACCACCATAAAGTAGTGAATGAAAACATTCATTTTACAAATGAAGAAACTGAGGCTTAAAGATGTGATCTCATGATCACAGAGCCAGTAAGTATTAAGATAGAATATGAACATTGGTCTCTTGAGTCCAGTGCTTTTTCCACCTTTCCCCATTGCTAATTTGATGTATAGCCTAGGAAATAATTTCCTGTCACTCCTATTCATACCTTGAACTTGGAACAATTCCACAATAGCTTCAGAACTCTTAAAATTTTAGCCGTTTAGAGCTTCCCTTATGTTAGTTTGATGATCTCTGTGCTTTAGAGTCATCAGAAGTTATTCCTTCTATGGCCTTGCCTCCTTTTTGACCTGTTCCATGAAACATATTCTAAAAGCTGGAACTTTTGGCTAGCTGATACTATAAGGGGAAGAGAAATACCTCTTTTAGCACCTGTCAGACTCCATTGTCATAGGCATAGAACAATAAGCCTCTAGTGAGTCTATTCTTAAACAGCCCTGCTGCATGGTTGTTCCCATTGGATTAACTGATTTCTTAATTTTGAGTCTATGAGTCTAGCAGGGTGGAACTCTTACTGTCTCTGCCATAAGAAATGAAGGAAGCTAGAAAGCTAAGGGCTTCTTGTCATTTCCAGTGCCAAACCTGAGAACAATAGCAGTTAAACAGCTTTCTCTACTCCCAAAACAGTCACAACAAGGAAATCAGCTGAAAACAACTCTAAATCCCATCACAGAACTACTATGATATGATTAGTTAGCTTAATGATGGGGGGGGGGGGGGGGGGGGGGGGGGGGGGGGGAAGGAATAACTTCATTGTTTGGAAATAGTTACATGAGAGAAAACAATAGTCAAAAAGCTAAGAAAGATGACTGAAATAGAAAGGAAAGAAGAGAGAAGGAAAAAAAGAAGGATATAGGAAATGACAAATGGAAAAGAGAAGAATGGACATCAGAGAGCATAAAATAAACTTGTGAGAACCAAACAGCCTAGCTTTGGGGATGAGGAAATACAAATAAAAGAGAAAATGAATATATACCCTTAGAGAGCCAAGCAAAATTTAGATCTCAGTACTAATCTCTAAATCAAGGATTCTTAATCTGAGGTTGAAAAGTTTAAAATATATTTCGATAGCTCATTATAATTGTATTCCTTTGTAAACTTATGAAATATACATTATGCATTTTAAAACCATTGTTCAGAGAAGGATTCCCTAGTTTTCACAGGATTGGTATGGGGTCCAAAATAACAAAATGGTTAAAATATCTAAATAGTTGTTTAGTGATACCACTGAATCATTTAATAAATCAATTAATAATTTAATAATTTATAATCAGTTATAGGACAATAGTATAATCTAGGATTCAAGAGTTAGTTGAATCTTGATTTCATTGTATCATCCTAAAGGGCATCACTATATCATACTGAGTACTTCTTAACCATGAGAAAATTCCAATTTAAGCATTTATTAATATTTAATAGGAAATTTTCATGGGCACCATTTTGGAAAAGGAAGTATTAATTGAATGGGAATATCAAGCCCCAGTCAATTCAGTATTCTAGAGCATTCTTGCATTCATCCAAAATACATCCTTTGTACAAAGATGACTGCATGTTGTCTCTTGTGTAGAGGGTAAACTCCCTGAGGTCAGAGACTGATTTGGTTTTTTGGTTTTGGTTTTTTTTGTTGTTGTTTTTTTTTGTTTTTTTTTTTTTTGGTTTTGCATTTCTTTGAATCTCCTGCTCTTTGCCCTGGGCTTGTACAGTAATAGGTACTTAACAAATGGAGTGTTGTCTAACTGAAAGAATTAATAGCTGATAAACATAGTGTCTTGCTTTGAGATATTGCCATCAGTTTAATTCCACAGTCTAGTAGGTGTTCACTATAATGAAAAGAAAAACAAAGCCATAATAAAAGAGAGACTTCTAGCAAACATTTTGTAGCAGCAAAATAGGACTAAGTGAAGAAGTTGTGTTACTATAGTTGGATACTTATAACAAAGTATATTTGTTATATGAAATATGATATAACTCAGAAAGCACAAGTGTTTATTGTTAGGGTGGAGGGTGATACAGGACCATGTTCTGAGTTACCTTGAACCTGCTGAATATCACTTGACTATGGGCTTAGATAAATTGATGTGGATTAACTATATGAATTTTTGTTAATGGACTAATGAAATTGAGTTAGCCATGTATATTTTATTTTGAGTAGCTTTGGCATTTTTGTAGTGATGCTGAATTAAGAATCTAGATCTAGGGAACAAAACAATCAGCAGACTATGAGAATGTAGATGAATATTGTGACTTCTTTTTTTCTAAAGAACTCATTTCTAGTGGTTGTTCTCTTAACAGTTTTACAATGCTGATAAAAACCTGTATGTTTTGCCAACTTATACACTAGCAGGTGTTGGTGAATTGAATACATAAAAAGACAGGTTGATTCCTTCTTAGATGTGTTAATGCTTCAGTCTCCTAATATATGAAGCCTGTGGTGCTTATGAAATATCATCATCCTGGGGTTTTCAAAAGTGTTAAATCTACAGATTACAGAATCCAAGGGAATGAATGAATAGGCAGAGAATGGAATGTTTTCTGACTTTTGATAATATTCTGTACCTTCCATGAAAGCTAGGTTCAGAACCATATACATACTAGAGGATAGCAAGATTATTCTATTCCTTGACAGGTGGGAAAATCACTCTTAAAAATTAGTTAGTGGTGTTAGTATTTTTTGCCAATTTCCTTCTTATCAACATAATCCTATTGATCAGACCTATGGAATCAGGCTTTTATTCACAGTATTAAATGTTATTATATAAGAGGTTTCATGAAAGTCCAAGAATTCTTTTTAATCTATCCATAACTCTTGATCTTACTCAATCATTAAAGATATTTTCAGTGTATCTAGAATTCTGTCAAAGATTAAATAGTTTGAAGGAAATTATGAATTGGTGTCAATGGAACAAAAATATTCTTTTTTTTCCTTTTCCTCTCCTGCAAATCCTCTTCCTTCTTATCTCTCTTCTTTTTTCTTTTTCATCTCTTTCTCTGTCTTCTCTTTTCTCTTCCTCTTCTTGCTTGCTCTCCTCTTTCAATTTTCTTTCCTTTCTTTTCTTCCTTCCTCTCTTCTTTCTCCCCTTCTTTCCCTCTTTTTCCTTTTCCTTCTCCTATCTTCTCTATACTTCCTTTTTCTTTCTTCCTCTCTCTCCTCTTTATCCTTCCTTCTTTCTTGTTTCTTCCTATTCCTTCATCTTCTTCTTCTCTTTCTTCTCCCTCCTCACTTCCTCCTTCCTATTCCTCTCTCCTTTTCTCTTTTCTTCTCTGCTGTCTCTTTATTCTCACCATCTTTCTGATCATGATGATGAAAATGAAGAACTCATGACTGTGTGGTATAACAAATCCAATTTACAAATACTCAGAGATATCTCAAATAAAGAATAGAAGGGTTTATTTCAGAATCTTGCAAGAAGTGAACATTTTTTCCATTGGAGTTCCACCAGTGGAGAGAGGCTAATTTCCACAGAGATTAAAGTGAGTTATATAGTCGGAACCACAAGAATCCATGATCCTCCTCTCCTTATCTTCCCCACTTAGTGGCACAAATTTGCCAAATTCTGATCAGGCCCATATGGTCAGTTTTACAATTTGCAGGTGTGTTTTCCTAAGCTTATGGATTTATGGTGGTCAGTTTCACAAGGTTTACAACTGTTTACTTGAGTCAGTATGAGCACCCTACTTCATTTTCCCTAATTCTCCAGATAAACTGAATCTAAATTATAAATTAATCTACTGTAGCTAACAATTTTATAAAAAAGCCATATAATCCCCCACAATAAGTAGATTTGTTTAGAGGTAAGTAGTCCATAAACTAGAATAACCAAGGAACTTTAATTTACCTCAGGCTTCCCCAATCAGCAAATAGAGATTAGGCAGTTTAAAGACCTCTCAGAATATCTCCAAACCATTAAATAGTTAGATTCTTCTCTAAGTAATTAAATAAAGGTTCAGAAGATCATCTCAGATATTTCTACTAGAAGAGCAAGCCTTTTGTTCTCCTTTCCAAAGCCTTAAAGATTAACAGACCTTTGAAATTGGGCCTGGAATTATCAAGTGACTATTCTAAGAAGTCTTCAGTTTCCCGTTACACTCAACACTCATGTAATAAACCCTTCTAATAACTCATTACAACAGAATTTTTAAATTATGATGTTAACTCATGCTTCAGTTTCCCCATTTAAAAATCTTAATTCAAAAGAAAAAAGAGAATGGATGGAAAACTACAAGATGGTATCATTTGTGTGGTGTTAGAAATGAAGATAATGTTATAATGCTACCTATGAATCAAAAGATACTCAGATAAATTCTGAAAAGAAAGCTCTCCTAGAAGGTGAGATAACCATTTGGGAGGAAACTCCCTTAGCCCTTGATTTATTGATTAATTTTGCATCAAGGCAGCTGATATTATACTATCCAAGAGATCATGTAACATAAATCTCACTTGGCTTTATTAGATACAAGCATGTGAGCTAAAAACTAACTAAAGGACTCTTTAAAGAAATAAAGTTGTAATATCACTGTAGATGTCAGCAACCATTTTGTCTTGTGCTCCATTCCTGTCAATTTCTCTATTTGAAGCTCCATCTAAAACATATCATGATAATTGATATTCATAATGCTAAATCAGAAAAAGGAAATTTAAATTCTGCTAAATATGCTCTTTTAAAGAAAGCCAAAAAGTATGCAAAAGATTTAAAAGATTTTCACATTCTATAAATAATTACTAGTTTTTTGTGTGTATGTGTGTGTTTGGGGACACAGCTCATTCTGGTTAAGAAGCATGCTTCATTAACACTTCTCTATGTTACACATGATTTTGCAGGAAAGTTCATCTAGCTGAAAAGATATTTTCTCTGAAGTGTTAGATAACTGGTGGATTGCAGCAATGGAGAGGTGAGTCTTCAGAAGAGATCTCACAATCACTGAGTCATAACTTTGTTCAGACAAGATGATGAAGGAATTAGCATACAACTTTACAAAAGAAAAATGCCAAGTACCAGAGAGAGCTACATGGAAAATAAGGTCACAAAAGGAGGCTTCTCCAGCATAATTTTCATTAATTTCAACCAGAATTTGGCAGTGAATCAAACACAGTAAAAATATGGCTTCCAGTGTACAAAATCCAAAGTTTGGAGAAATTTGACAGCAACAATATCTGCGTGAGATTGGGTCGAGTTAATACAATTCTCTGTGTGCTCTCTAGCTGTGTGAACCATCTGCTACAGCTACCCAGTGGTTTATGCATCAAATGAACAAGCATTAAGGATTGTTGGTCTTTACTAGAGGGCAATAGGATTTGAGAAGGGGGATAAAGAACCTCCAGTTTTTTTTCAGTTTGCCAACATCACTTAATGCAGGATGACTAACAACCATTACTGTTCACTTAGTTGGTAAGTGTCATCATATTACATCAGAATCGATTCTCTTAGAATTGAACTGAAATGTGTCTGCCCACCAATTTTAAGTTAACACTTATTAGATTTCCCAGTCTCAAAAATTCTACAAGAAATGTACCTTTGTATCAAGAAAAATATTCCTGTATTCAAAAAGAAAAGTTATAATTTGCAAATTGAGTATATTTATGGGAGGAGTGGTAAAAGGAAACCATATAATAAAACATTAATAGTATTTTTTGGCAACATCTATGAGGCTTTGATTCCTATATTACCAAGTCAAGATCAGGCAAGTATCTACATTTTAGCATTTTTCTGGCAGTTTTGAGATAACTTGGGGATAATTGGGGTAGAATTACCATAATATGTGTAATTTCTTAAGGTACTCCTTCTGAACTGATAAGAATAATTAAATAATAAATGCTGCACTCGTAATGAGATAATCACTCCTCTTTTCTTACATTTTTTCATTGTGTTCTTTATCCTCAGATGTGTAATTATCTCTTGGGAGTAATTTATACTTTCATGAACAGTCCATTAAAGTGTGGGGGCAGTGATTTGGATGATGCTAATTGAAGGCCACTGCAGGGAAAAGGCACTGTATTTTGTGAGAAATATGCTGCTTCCTCTGGCAATTGAATTCAATCACCTACTATGTGCAAGGCATTGTGGCAAGCACTGAGGGTGAAAACAAAATGAATCAGCCATAAATTCCTGGTCATTATTGCTCAAAGCCCCAGGACATGAGCAGCTCCAGTTAGAGGTCATGAGGACACTCCAGCAGGAACTAAAAAATAGACCAAGGAAGGAGGGAGAGAGGAAAGCCAGCAAGGAAGGAAGAGAGGTGATCATTTTACCCATGGATTGATTGACTGAAGTTGGGGATTAGGATGAATTGTCTATAAATATATCGTGTCTATAAATACATTCAAAGAGATAATGAGCATCCACTTCTGTTGGCAGCATGAATGTCATGTTGGGGGATGGGAGGAGGCTGAATTTGGACTCATTGGATCTCTGTTAAAGTCTTGGCTCAGTCAATTTCCAGCTTGTGTGATCTTGGACAAATTAATTAACCTTTCTGAGCCTCCATGTCCCTATCTGTTGAATCAGACTATATGCCTTACTTGTATCCCCCATGCTTTGCACTTATTAATTACTTAATAAATATTGATTCAAATCAAATTCATTTCATTTTAATTGAACAAATATTAATTAGGTATCCATTATGGGATATATGTTGGGGTAAGCATTGGAGATGAAATATGAACAAGAAAAATAGTTCCTGTCCACAAAGAGCTTACAATGTAATAGAGGAAGACAATACACAAAAAGAAGCTGGAAAGGGGGAAGGAGCCAGAGGGTATCTGGCTCTATGTAGTTGAAATCAAACAAAGGAACAAATAGAACGTGGGATGAGTGAATTCCATTGAACTGAATTGTGGAATTGACAGGACTTGACATAAAGAAATATAAGGACCAAAGGTGAATTTAAGGTTGCAAACTGAATCATTGTAGCAATTGTGCTAAATGACACAATGGATGGAGCCCTGGACCTGGAGCCAAGAAGAGCTGAGTTTAGATGCAATCACACACACTCCTTGTGTGATTCTGGGTAAGTTCCTTGATTCTGTTTGCTTCAGTTTCCTCATCTGTAAAGTGAATTAGAGAAGGAATGTCAACACATCCTAGTATCTTTGCCAAGAAAATCTCAAATGAAATCATGAAGACTTGGACAAGACTGAAATGACTGCAGAAATAATAATGGTACCCTTAATAAAAATAAGGAACTTAGGAGAGGGAATTGCTTTGATTAGGCATGTTTTCATTTCAAAACATACTGAGTTAGTGTTGACAACAGGTCTTCAAAATGAATTCTCATTAGTAGATTCAGAAGCATTGTGGTGTAATGAAGAGTCCTGGATTTTGAGTTAGACTTGGATTCAAATCACAGACTCCTTGATCAATCCTTTAAATCATGCATTTCTTTCAGAATTTAGATCTCCTTGCTCCTTTGGCCCTTAATTGTAATGGGCTGAGGTTTGAGTTGATGCACTGAGGTCCCAAGTACGTGAAGCTAAATAGTAATTGGACTATACCCTATTAATATACATGATTGAATAAAGAATGGCCCCCGCCCATTCTCTGTGCAAGTCCTGATGTGTTGTATAGGAAATGACGATTTTGGGGGGTGGAGACAGAGAGAGACAGGAAGAGAAGCTGGGAGAGTTTGGGCCTGGGTTCCATACTCCTAGCTGCTGATCGTGTGGCCTATGGTCTAGCTAGCTTCTTGACTCAGCTACAGACATTGCTATTGCCCATTCTCTTCCACCTCCGATCTTTCTTCACTGAGAATAAAGATTGACGATTTTCCCCTAACCTGAATTCCTGACTCTGGCTGATTTTAAAATACGCGGTCTTCACACTTAATCATACTCGCCTCTTCTTGCTTGGCAAAACTTTCATCTATACTTTTTTTTCCCTTGATTTGAGGGTTTCAGTTGCTTCATCTATAAAATGAGAGAATTGGACTGGGCATCCAAAGTCCCTTTCAACTCTCTTTCTATGATCTTATAGAATGGTAGAATTCATGTTATTGTCATCAAGACAATAATAGGTAAATCCATTAAAATTCATTTTAAAGAGAAAACATTAAGGAATGGAGAGGAATAGATAGAAAGTGAAATAGAGAAGTGATGAAGGAATATGTCTATAATTAGAAAGATGTAGTATATTGAAAGCAGAGGAAAGTATTATAAGAGGTTTATAATCAAGAGAGAGAGAAAGGCAGAAGTAGGGGAAGAGAGATTGTGTGTGTGTGTGTGTGTGTGTGTGTGTGTGTGTGTGTATGCATGCAAGGGAGAGGGAGAGGTACAAGGAGAGACAGAGAGTATCCACTGAGTTTAGAGTCACAGATATCTGAGTTTTTGAATATTGCTTCACTCATTTACTAACTGCTTTCTCAACTTCAGTTTCCTCATTGGTAAAAATGAGGACAATAGTATCTACTTCACCAGGTTGTTGTTAGGATTTTAAAAAAAATTTTGTAAAGTGCTTTGCAAACTTAAAAACATTGAGAAATGTTCATAGTGTCCAACACGGTCCTCAATTACAGTTATTGCAGTCCATCTATCTCTCTGGCTCCCTCTACCTTCCAACAGCCATTTAAACCATGCATTTCTTTGGGAAGTCCTTACTCCCTTGACCTTTAATCATATCAGATTTTCCTTGCTTGGCAAAACCTTCATTATCCAGTTTTTTCTTCTATACATGATTAACACTTAATATATATTTATTTATTTTAAATTTATTTTCATTTAGCTTTTATTTGTCTTTTAAAGGTTTATTAGATTCTTCCAACACCCTTGAGAGGATGGTGCTATTATTATCTCCATGTACTCTCATATTATTTATTTAAAGAAACTGAGGTTGAAAGAGGTTAAATGATTTGTCCAGGTTCACTCAACTACCTGGCAAAATTTTAATCTAAGTCTTCCTGACTTCTAAGTTTGGCATCTGCCCATTATGCCATCTAGAAGCAATAGCTGTTAAAATTGAACCAGATCACTGAAAGAAGGAATGTACACCATCAATGTAGTAACAAATTGTATACCTTTGAGTTGGAGTGTTGGAAAGACATAAAAAAAAAAAAAATGAAAAGGACCAGCTTGTTATTTTCCATTATCTACTTTTTTGTCTTTATATGTAGTCCATTTTTGTTGTGAAACAAATGCTTTACTTTTGTGTCTTCATTATTGTATTTCTTTAATAAAATAGGTAACTTTGCCAGGTTTCATTTTGTAAAGACCTAGAGAGCAACTGATAACTGATTTCATAGTTAATGGCTTGAAAATGACACAAGATAACCATAGATTCTCCAGTAAACTTGTGTTTATAAATAATGTTTTTGAAGGTGTTATTACCATTATGAAATATACTCAGTAACTTAAAATAGATTTCTTTTTGTACCAGCAATAGAAACACACTATAGAACCATGGAATTGGTAAGTTAGAAGTTCTATTATGATTAGTACAAGTAATACTTTGTAAAGTTAATTGTAGAATTCTAACTCACAGGCATGTTAAATATTGACCTATTTACTCCATTTTACTAAGTTAAGACAGGAATTATTTTCATTTATCTTCACGTCATTTTTTCAAAGAAAAGGGAAAACTTTTCCTATTTTAAAATATTTCACAGTATTATTTTCCAATAACTTTTGCTAATGTGTTTGAAAATGACAGACAAATTGCAGCAGTTAATATCCAAAACAAAATTCATAGGCCCACTAAAATTTCTTTACATAATCCTAATAGTATACATTACAGTTTTGTTTAAAGAATATTGTTCTTCAAGAGGTTTGGCAATTGTCAATGCTGTAAAATTACCCATGCATATAACTTGTAAATAAAAAGCTATTAAAAAAAAAAAAAAGAATATTGCTCTTGGAGTCTGCCAGACTTGAGATTTGATTCACCACCTGACCCCAAATAATTTTATGATCATAATCACTAACTGATAATTCACTAAACCTCTCAGAGCTTCAGGCTCCCCATTTCTAAATTTGGAGATAATATTATTTGTGCTACTGACTACAAAGGCCTGCTGTGAGAAAAGTTCCCATTGATGAGTTTTTTCTGGAACTTCCATTTTGAAGAAGACTGCAGAACAGCTGTGCTTCACTATCCAGATTTTACTACCATATATCAATTGCTTTTTCTTTCTACCCCTGATGTCTCCTTGTCTCATAGGTGAGTTATTTTGGGGCACATACATTTTAAAGATAAGCGTAATGCATACTTACTGAATTCTTAAAAAAAAACTATTCTTTTTATTTTAATCTACCATTATCTTTCTGAAGTTTATAGCAAGGCAAACCATCACTCTTATTCTGAAAGTATGTATATCCCTCTGCTAAGAAAGGAAATGTATCCTTTATCATTAGTTCACTAAAATCATTATTAGTCATGGTAGTATTCTAAATTCTGATGCTTTTCAATGTTGATTTCCTTTAGATTATTGTGATCTGAAACAAGGTACTGAGTATTCTAAGGATTAATTCTCTAGTGCTATTTCAAAAGTATTTTATTTTGGCCGAGTTCTTTTTTTCCCCAATTCAACTATCATTGCTCTAAGTCTGGCACATTTTTTCTCTTTCTGTTTTGTCTTTTATTTTTGTTTTGTTGTTCATTAATTTCATAGGAACTAGGAAACAAGTCCATTCTACCATATTCTTAGTTGGATTACACAAAACTCTCAAAGAAATACTTGGTCTAATTCAACAAGCACTTCATAAACCTACTATATAAAAAGGCTTTCTGCAGGATTGGGGAGAAGAGAAAAATAAAATGACAAAGCATTTCTGTCCTCAAGAACATACCTCTTGCATTCTCAAATCATGTCATATTATTGAAATATATATATATATATATATTATCAATTTGTTAAACATTTAATAACCTATTATATTCCAGGCCTGTACTAGTTACTGGGAATATAAAAAGAGGCAAAAGATAGTCCCTGACTTCAAGGAGGTTTCAGTCTAATGGAATGGAATTAATAAGGAAAGAACAAGAGATGAGGATGAGAAAATAATTGATACAATTAATTGAAAATAAGCTAGTAAATTTTTTGTCAGGTTAATGATTTTTCAGGAGAGAGCTAAACTTGGGGAAATGGATCTATCAGGTTGTTTAAAGCTTCATTATCTCCCGGCAACCAATAAGAATTCTGCCAACAATCATTTTTTTCCTTCTCTACTTTAATGGAAATGAGGAGGACCATGAAGAGCAAAAAAACAAAAAAACAAAAAAACACAGAAAAACACAATAGTAGTAACTTTTTAGAATTCTTAAGGATAATGTTTTATCTCTAAAATATGGAAACGCTCTTATTACAATGCCAGACACCTGGTTGCTTTCAAACTTGGACATGTTCTCCTTTTTTCTTTCTGCTCAAACCTTTTTTTTTTTCTGTCTTCCCCATGTTATTCCCAGGAATGATTTTTCAAGGGATTTTTTTTTTGGACATCTACAATTAGTTATCATCAAATGGTTATAAATACAGGTTCTAAAGGATGAGACAGAGTATAGAAGCATCTAAAACTCATCTAAAGCATATTCTGAATGACAGGCACAGAGGCAATACTGAGATTTGCTAAGAAGTAAAGTGTCAGTTCTGGAAAATTGCCTTTCCCAGCATGATATCTTTCCACACCATTCAAAAAGAGACTAACACCATTTTGCAAGATTTTAGGAGAGGTGGCAATATATATGCCATTGTAATCCAGTGATTAATTTAGGTATATATTTGCAAACAAACAAGAAGAATGAAAAATATTTAATCTTTGTCAAGAATAAACCGGAAGAGTATTTGTTGAGTCAATATCTAGACTAATAAACATCTACTTTTTATCCGCCCAAAAATGTAGACATTGATGCATAATTTCCTTTGGAAATAGAAATTTCTTTCTGCCACGATCCTAAAAGCAATTCCTATTTTCACTTTAGATTACTGAAAGAGTATCTGTGGCAGAAAAAATTAAAGTGCATGGAATATTTTTGTCAATGCTGACAAGTTGTTTTACTTCAAATTATTATATAAACTATTTAGCCCATCTGCACTAACTCGAGGGCAGCTTCACAGCACAGTGTAAAGCATGCCAGATGGAGTCAGGAAGATTTCATCTTCTTGAATTCCATCCTGGCCTCAGACACCTGATAGCTATGTGACCTGAACAAGTCACTTAACCTTATTTAATCACAGTTCCTCATCTGTAAAATAAGCTGGAAAAGGGAATGTCAAACCCTCCTGTATCTTTGCCAAGAAAACCCCAAATGAGGTCATGAAAAATCATACATGACTGAAAATGACTAGACAACAAAAAATAGTAATTGTCATATTTCCCTCTTCCAATAGGGACAGAAGACCTAAAAGTTGCAAGTAGGTTACACAAAATAAAACATGGTTTGAAAGTAATAATGCAACACAAATTATGTGTTTGGGATCTGATGCTAAATAAGGACTTAATCCTACTCTAATTGTTTTGAACTTATGGATCTAAAAGTTCCTGTAGAGTTCCATTGGATTCACAAAGTCTATATGTAACATATAGCTTAAGACCCTATTCCCTGGACTTTTATTTACGGTCTGATTCTGGGGGCTAAGACTCCCAAAATTTATATTCTCTTTCAGTATCCTTCCCTTCACTAAGAGGAAATCTCAAAATATACCAAAGGATTTGTTATTCATGTGTTTCAGTTATGTCTGATTAAATAGGTCTTCCTGGCTTTAGGGCCAGTGTTCCACTCACTGTGCCACTAGTTGCTCCTTAAAGAACTGGGCTTATATGAGTAGGAATAAAATATTCCACAACACCTGTATAAGTACACAAGCTAACATGCATATAAAGTATAGATATTTTTTTTATTTCATGTGATAGAAAATACAGAAGGTGAAAAGGTCTCAAAAAGTCCTTCAAATAAAGAGAGAAAAACTCTTAAAATACTCATACTATTTATTTGTTTCACTTAAAAGAGAACTGAACTTGGGGAAGGCTCCAACATTCTGGAATATAATTAATTTCTCACAGAGCTCTATAAATTCATCCCAAGACTTATATCTCCTGACATTGATTCCTCACCAAAAAAAAGGAAGCATTTTGAACATCCATAATTTAAAAAAAAAAAAAAGAAAAAGAAAACCATTTCCATGGTAATAATAGTGATTGGTAAGGTCTCAATTTCTTGTTCTTCCATTGACTTTCCATTGACCTTCTTTTCCTGGTTTTAGTCAGCTTATTTCTAATGTTCAGTCTTTGGATCATGCAGGTGATCATCTTATCTCTACCATAGACACACTGCTCAAGAATTTCTCTCCTCTCAACATAAATTATAATCCTTCAATTTTTGAAGTTAGGATATTTCTGAAGGTACATACATTTTTAGTCTTTCATTCAAGAATTTCCTTTTCTGGGGTAATCTTTTCTCCTTTTCTAGTAAAATTTTATCCATTTCTCTTGTTCTATAAAGTATAGAGAATACATTGGGGGGGGGGAGGCTGAGGCAATTGGGGTTAAGTGACTTGCCCAGGGTCACACAGCTAGGAAGTATTGTGTCTAAGGTCAAATTTGAACTCAAGTTCCTCCTAACTTCAGGGCTGTTGCTCTATCCACTACACCACCTAGCTGAATTGTAAATGCATTTTCTAAATAAAACAACTTATTGCTAAGAAGGGTCAAGTTCATCAGCACAGTGAATGTTTACATCCCTTACCCCCCCCCCCCCCGCAAAGGTATCTGAATCATTACTTGAAGCCAAACATTCTGTTTGAATTTGTAAATTATTCAGTAATATGTCCAAAAATGCACCTCCAAAAAAGAAAATTAGCCATTACTGGGTCTGTATCCCAAGGAAATCATAAGGGAGAGAAAAGGACGAAAATGTGCAAAAACATTTGTAGAAGCTCTTTTTTATGTAGCAAAGTATTGGAAAAGGAATAGATGCCCATCAATTGGGGAATGACTGAACAAGTTGTGGTATATGAAGGTAATGGAATATTATTGCTCTGCAAAAATTATGAACAAGCTGATTATAGAAAGGCCTGGAAAGATTTACATGAACTAAAGCTAAGCTAAACAAGGAGAGCCAGGAATACATAGTATACAATAATAGCTTGGTCTTCTCAGGGATTCAGTAATCCAAAGCAATCCAAATAGACTTTGTATAGAAAATGCCATTTATATCCAGAAAAAGAACTAAGGAGAGTGAATATAAATCAACACATACTATGTTCACTCCTTTTTTTCTGGGGGTTTTTTTTATCTCTCCCATGGTTTTTTTTTTTCCTTTGGCTCTGATTTTTCTCTCCCAACTTGATCCATATAGCAATGTGTATTAAAAAAAAAAAATAAAAAAACCTAGATTTTCTCCATCTTTGATGTTTGAGGTGCTGCTTTCTAACTATCAATTTCTCTGAATCAATTATTTGACTAAACTAGTGAGTTCAGTCAAAACAATCAGGTCAGTCCTATATTTAGAGAGCCTAAGGGAGTAAGTTTTCATGTTTCAATTCACAAACTTCTTCAAACTATAGAGTAATAGGACTTTGCTGCAGTGGGCCATTTCAAGGGTTTATTTTAAAAATCAACTTGAAAAGATTTATTTCTTGTGAACTTAAAAATGTTATCTCCATGTCATTTCAGTCATTTCATTTAAAATAATACTTGTTCATGTTCACTACATCAAATACTTTAGTTAAATATGTATGTAGGTGCCTATACCAGTATGGCAACAACAAAGAAAAGAAAAAGTCCAGGATTTTGGAAGGGCAAATGTTTTCTATAATAGACATTTGTTTTTTCTTTTTTTTTTTTTTTGTTTTTTTTTTTTGTTTGTTTGTTTTAATAGCCTTTTATTTACAGGATATATGCATGGGTAACTTTACAGCATTAACAATTGCCAAACCTCTTGTTCCAATTTTTCACCTCTTACCCCCCCACCCCCTCCCCCTAGATGGCAGGATGACCAGTAGATGTTAAATATATTAAAATATAAATTAGATAAACAATAAGCATACATGACCAAAACGTTATTTTGCTGTACAAAAAGAATCAGACTCTGAAATATTGTACAATTAGCTTGTGAAGGAAATAAAAAATGCAGGTGTGCATAAATATAGGGATTGGGAATTCAATGTAATGGTTTTTAGTCATCTCCCAGAGTTCTTTCTCTGGGCGTAACTGGTTCAGTTCATTACTGCTCCTTTGGAAATGATTTGGTTGATCTCGTTGCTGAGGATGGCCTGGTCCATCAGAGCTGGTCATCATATAGTATTGTTGTTGAAATATATAATGATCTCCTGGTCCTGCTCATTTCACTCAGCATCAGTTCGTGTAAGTCTCTCTAGGCCTTTCTGAAATCATCCTGTTGGTCATTTCTTACAGAACAGTAATATTCCATAATTTTCATATACCACAATTTATTCAGCCATTCTCCAACTGATGGACATCCATTCAGTTTCCAGTTTCTAGCCACTACAAAAAGGGCTGCCACAAACATTCGTGCACATACAGGTCCCTTTCCCTTCTTTATAATCTCTTTGGGATATAATCCCAGTAGTAACACTGCTGGATCAAAGGGTATGCACAGTTTGATAACTTTTTGAGCATAGTTCCAAACTACTCTCCAAAATGGTTGGATTCGTTCACAACTCCACCAACAATGCATCAATGTCCCAGTTTTCCCGCATCCCCTCCAACAATCATCATTATTTTTTCCTGTCATCTTAGCCAATCTGACAGGTGTGTAGTGGTATCTTAGAGTTGTCTTAATTTGCATTTCTCTGATTAATAATGACTTGGAGCATCTTTTCATATGACTAGAAATAGTTTCAATTTCTTCATCTGAGAATTGTCTGTTCATATCCTTTGACCATTTTTCAATTGGAGAATGGCTTGATTTTTTATAAATTAGAGTTAATTCTCTATATATTTTGGAAATGAGGCCTTTATCAGAACCTTTGACTGTAAAAATATTTTCCCAGTTTATTGCTTCCCTTCTAATCTTGTCTGCATTAGTTTTGTTTGTACAAAAACTTTTCAGTTTGGTATAATCGAAATTTTCTATTTTGTGATCAGTAATGATCTCTAGTTCTGCTTTGGTCATAAAGACCTTCCCCTTCCACAGGTCTGAGAGGTAAACTATCCTATGTTCCTCTAATTTATTAATAATTTCATTCTTTATGCCTAGGTCATGAACCCATTTTGACCTTATCTTGGTGTACGGCGTTAAGTATGGATCAATGCCTAGTTTCTGCCATATTAGTTTCCAATTTTCCCAGCAATTTTTATCAAACAGTAAGTTCTTATCCCAAAAGCTGGGATCTTTGGGTTTGTCAAAGACTAGGTTGCTATATTTGTTGACTGTTTTATCCCTTGAACCTAATCTATTCCACTGATCAACTAATCTATTCCTTAGCCAATACCAAATAGTTTTGGTAACTGCTGCTCTATAATATAATTTTAGATCTGGTACAGCTAAGCCACCATCATTTGATTTTTTTTTCATTAATTCCCTTGAAATTCTTGACCTTTTGTTTTTCCATATGAACTTTGTTGTTATTTTTTCTAGGTCATTAAAATAGTTTTTTGGGAGTCTGATTGGTATAGCGCTAAATAAATAGATTAGTTTAGGTAATATTGTCATCTTTATTATATTTGCACGCCCTATCCAAGAGCATTTAATATTTTTCCAATTGGTTAGATCAGACTTAATTTGTGTGAAAAGTGGTCTGTAATTTTGCTCATAAAGTTTCTGATTTTCCCTTGGCAGATAGATTCCTAAATATTTTATATTATCAGTAGTTACTTTAAATGGAATTTCTCTTTGTAACTCTGACTGTTGGATTTTGTTAGTGATATATAAGAATGCTGATGACTTATGTGGGTTTATTTTATAACCAGCAACTTTGCTAAAGTTGTGGATTATTTCTAATAACTTTTTAGCAGAATCTCTGGGGTTCTCTAAGTATACCATCATGTCATCGGCAAAGAGTGATAATTTGGCTTCCTCATTGCCTATTCTTATTCCTTTAATCTCTTTCTCAGCTCTTATTGCTATAGCTAGCGTTTCTAATACAATATTAAATAGTAACGGTGATAGTGGGCAACCTTGTTTCACTCCAGATCTTATTGGGAATGGTTGCAGTTTGTCTCCATTACATATGATGCTTACTGATGGTTTTAAATAGATGCTGCTGATTATTTTAAGGAAAAGTCCATTTATTCCTATACTCTCAAGTGTTTTTAATAGGAATGGATGTTGGATTTTATCAAATGCTTTTTCTGCATCTATTGAGATGATCATATGGTTTTTGTTAATTTGGTTATTAACATGGCCAATTATATTGATAGTTTTCCTAATATTGAACCAGCCCTGCATTCCTGGTATAAATCCTACTTGATCATAGTGTATTATCTTGGAGATGATTTTCTGTAGTCTTTTTGCTAATATCTTATTTAAGATTTTAGCATCAATATTCATTAGGGAGATTGGTCTATAATTTTCTTTCTCTGTTTTCAGCCTACCTGGTTTAGGTATCAGTACCATGTCTGTGTCATAGAAGGAATTTGGTAGGACTCCTTCATTCCCTATTTTATCAAATAATTTATATAGCATTGGGGCCAATTGTTCTTTAAATGTTTGGTAAAATTCACATGTAAATCCATCTGGTCCTGGGGATTTTTTCTTAGGGAGTTGTTTAATTGCCTGTTCTATTTCTTTTTCTGAAATGGGACTATTCAAGCAATTTACTTCCTCCTCTGTTAGTCTGGGAAGTCTATATTTTTGGAGGTAGTCATCCATTTCACTTAGGTTATCAAATTTATTGGCATAAAGTTGAGCAAAATAACTCCTTATTATTTCTCTAATTTCCTCTTCATTGGTGGAAAGTTCTCCCTTTTCATTTTTAAGACTACTAATTTCATTTTCCTCCCTCCTTTTTCTAATCAGATTTACCAAAGGCTTATCTATTTTATTGGCTTTTTCATAGAACCAACTCTTAGTTTTATTAATTAGTTCAATAGTTTTTTTACTTTCAATATTTTTAATTTCTCCTTTTAATTTTAGAATTTCCAATTTAGTATTTGATTGGGGGTTTTTAATTTGGTCTTTTTTTAGTTTTTTTAGTTGCAAGCCCAATTCATTAATCTTTTCTTTCTCTGTTTTATTCAAGTAAGCCTCTAAGGATATAAAATTCCCTCTTATTACCGCTTTGGCTGCATCCCACAAATTTTGGTATGATGTCTCATCATTGTCATTATCTTGAGTGAAATTATTAATTGTATCTATAATTTGCTGCTTCACCCAATCATTCTTTAAGATGAGATTGTTTAGTTTCCAATTACTTTTTGGTCTATTTCCCCCTAACTTTTTGTTGAATGTAGTTTTTATTGCATCATGATCTGAAAAGAAAGCATTTACTATTTCTGCTTTCTTGCATTTAATTTTGAGGTCTTTATGTCCTAATATATGGTCAATTTTTGAATAGGTTCCATGAACTGCTGAGAAGAAAGTATATTCCCTTCTATCTCCATTCAATTTTCTCCAAAGATCCAACATACCTAATTTTTCTAATATTCTATTTACTTCTTTAATTTCTTTCTTATTTGTTTTGTGGTTTGATTTGTCTAATTCTGAGAGTGCAAGGTTGAGATCTCCTACTATTACAGTTTTGTTGTCTATTTTTTCTTGCAACTCTCTTAACTTCTCCTTTAGGAAGTTGGATGCCATACTACTTGGTGCATATATGTTTAATATTGATATTGCTTCGTTGTTTATGCTACCCCTTAGCAGGATGTAGTTTCCTTCCTTATCTCTTTTAATTAGATCAATTTTTACTTTTGCTTGATCTGAGATAAGGATGGCTACCCCTGCTTTTTTGACTTCACCTGAAGCATAATAGATTTTGCTCCAGCCTTTTACCTTTACTCTATATGTATCTCCCTGCTTTAAATGTGTTTCTTGTAAACAACATATTGTAGGGTTCTGACTTTTGATCCAGTCTGCTATCTGCCTCCTCTTTATGAAGGAGTTCATCCCATTCACATTTACGGTTAGAATTACTAAATCTGTATTTCCTGCCATCCTAATAACCCCAGATTATGCTTTACTTCTTCTTGCTTCCCCATCCAGAAAAATATTTCCTTTGAACAAAGATTTAAACAGCAATGTGAAAACAAACAACCTATCATTCGTCTAAATTTGAGAGTGAATACTCCACTGTCCAGCATGATGCTCCATACTCATTGTTCCTTATGACTGCAAAAATGGGGAAGGAGGTGAAGACTTTGGTTATTATAATGGCACAGAGTTTAGTTTCTTTTTTAGTTTTGTTTTGTCTTATTTTACTTTGTTTTGTTATTATTTTTGGAATAGACTTTCATTAAGCTGAAAAGGGTTGATTAAGTCTTAATACTCTGTGGGGAGCTGTACCTCTCTAGCTATATTAATATGGCAGGTGATTATGTAAATACATGTCCTTCAATTATATAGCTATTAAATGTTTCTACAAGAAACTGTCCCTGGGGATTTTAGAATATCTGCATCACCATATCAGCCAGTCAGGTTCAGGCATGATGCAATCAGGAAGCATGGGATGTTGGAGGGAGGGAGAATGGACTATGTTTATAAAGACTGAATAGGTTTTGAGTAATAGGGGAAATGTCTTGGGTTTTTTCACTTACTCACAACTCCCTAATTCCCCATTTCTATTCACTATCAATCTATTTCAGATAGAAAGAAAGTGATTATACCTAAATATCTAGACTTTTGTCTACATGAAGTGCACACTTAGGTATTAGAAAATACTTGAAAAATTGACATTTTTGGTCAGTTTTGTAAATGTTATCAGACAACATAATTTCAGTATAAGGAAATACAAAACAATAAGCAATTAATTCATGATGGGAGAGGGGACATGGTGGGAATATTTCACCACTCAGCACACATCTAAAAGTAACTTCATAAAGTTGTACTGTTTCCTTATTTATTCAAGGATTTTTCAGAAATGGGTTAAGGGAACAATTGTAATTTTTCAAGAGATTTGGAAAGGAGACCCACAAAGCCACAGAAATCTTTTGCCAAAAAAAAAAAAAAGAAGAAAGAAAGAAAGAAAAGAAAAAGAAATCACTGTCCTGAGGAAGCTTTTTATTAGTAGAACATTGATTTCCCCCAACCTTCCCATTTTATAATATATAATTAGCCAGGCACATTAGATAATAATGAGACCAAGTAATCACTTTTTTTAATCAAAGAAATGAGACTGGACTCATTGTAAAACAACCTTTAATTCACAAGTCATTAGAAACATACAAAAAGTAACGGTTTCTTAAGCCTAAAGACAAATGGTTTCATTGAACCAAAAATAATAACTAAAACTTGTCTGAAATTCATTAGCTCTCACATTAAAAAAAAAAAAAAAACTCAAGTAGTGGAGTACATTCTGTGTTCTTGAAGAATTCAGTTTATATTATAACATAAACTGATTTTTCTCTGCTTTGCAGTAGTATTATCCTGAAGAGAAAGCTTTTCATTTTCATAATGCTTTGTCAACAGGAATAGCAACAAAATATTTCAGTATCTTTGTGGGTTTGTGTCTGTCTAGCTATCTGTCTGTCTATGTGTGTGTGTGAGATACCTTGGGTGGTACATTGTTAATTTAAGAAATCCACCATTAAATGTAGTTAATACCAGCTACTCCAGCACATTCTCACACTACTCACTTTCTACTGAATGTTTTGATGGAATGCTGATTATTTCATATTCAATAGCTTCTTTTAGCTGAAGTCAGAGGTTAAAAACAAAACATCTCTTGTGTAGGGGTCATAAAGTATGGCTCCATTCTCTGCGAACTTGATGAAAAAGATATTAACTAGGCATATTCTAATTATTCAAAATAGTGATGCTCTTAAAACCTGAAGGGACATTAACATATTATATGATTCAACCACTTGCCTTTTGGTAGGATTTACTTTTCACTTGGCAGGTGATGATGATGATGTAAACACATTATATGTGATTTGACCCTCATAAAAATTCACTAAAATAGTTGCCATGGGAACTAAAACTGAGAATTTCAGTGTTCCATCTGGAATATCACAAGTAAACTTTGACTTTCTCGACTCCAAATTCAGGACCATTTAATTGATGAAGTAATTGAGACTGAGAGGTTAAGTAGCTTGCCTGAAGTAACACAGCTAGTAAGCAATTGGGGAAATACTAAGTCTGCTCCTTGGCACTGCACCCTTTCTGCTATGCTTTATGGCTTCTCTGAACAACTTTCCATCAATTTCATTGCAACACTTTTTCATTAGCATGTCTTTTGAGATTAGATCTGAATGCTGCATTCAGTGAATTACAAGGGTATGAGTCAGGTAGGTCTAGAATGAATACTTTTTTAAAGCAAAAGAATTTTTATTATGAATTTGTGAGACTACAATGATTTCTTCAGAACTGGCAAAATAATATTCATCTTGACAAGACACTTAGGGAACAGCATTGATTTGAAGCAATGTGATTTGTTAAATTGTGTTTTTTTTTAATTTATTATAATTGTCTTAACATGGAAAACAATCTTAAACAGAATAAAATAATGCAATATAATATGTACTTAAAACATAGAATAACCAAAATAGTTACTATTTTTAGTAATAAAAATAATAATTATAGTTTGGATGTGGCATTTTTACAGTGCAGTTTCTTAAAACATGGTGCCTTTGATAACACAGTTCCTAATTTTTAAATTCATCTCTTCCCTCCATGAGCAAATTAAAAAAAAAAATAAATCCTGAAAATAAAATCCTCAGTACATATATGTATTGTTGTTGTTGTTCAATCATGTCTAATTCTTAGAAATCCTGTAGACCATATTGCCAATAGGGTTTTCTTGGCATATACTGGAGTGTTTTGCCATTTCCTTCTGCAGTGGATTAAGTCAAGAAGTTAAGGGACTTGCCTACAGCTCGTAAGTGCCTTAAGGATAGATTTAAAATTAACTCCAGAGCCAGCATTCCATCCACTAGCTTCCTATTCAGATAGGAATAGTCCAACAAATAAAAATTCCCACATTGTTTCTGTCCAAATAAGTATATTCTTCTTTCTGCATTTCTCTCTGAAACAAGTTAGATTCCTTGTTTATTTGTGTCAGTCAAAGTTCTAAATTCTTTCCGAATGAGAGTGTTGTTGTTATATATTATTCCTACCTTGGCTCTTCATCATTTCTGAGAGATCTTTTGAATTTCCTCTAAAACTATCTTGTCCTTTTTTATGACATGGTAACATTACATTCATATACTGCAATTTGTTTAATCATATCCAAGTTCCAGTTTGTGGCTACCATGGAAAGAACTGTTATAAATCTCTTTTGTATGTATGAGTGATTTCCCTTTTTAATTTCTTTGGGGAGTAGTTATATAATATTAAGATTTTTTTTCCTTTCACTTCTTAGGAAGAAGCATATTTTAGTAGTTTGGGGACTCTTTACCAACATAGATTCTAACCCCTCCAAACTTTTGTGGGTATACCAAATTCCTTTTATGACACAGACATAGTACTGATACCTAAACCAGTTAGGCTGAAAACAGAGAAAGAAAATTATAGACCAATCTCCCTAATGAATATCGATGCTAAAATCTTAAATAATATTAGCAAAAAGACTACAGAAAATCATCCCCAGGATAATTCACCATGATCAAGTAAGATTTATACCAGGAATGCAGGGCTGGTTCAATATTAGGAAAACTATCAGCATAATTGGCCATATTAATAACCAAATTAACAAACTTTTGTGGGTAGATTTACAAGTTGGTGGGGCCAAAACTGAAGGACAAAAACCAGTCATAAACCTTTCTTCACTATTGTCTGACAAAAACTGTGATAGTGAGATTTTCCAAAGTCAGCCATTACAGTGTAGACTGAGATACTCAAGGACAGGAATTTTTCACTTTACATTTTTATCTCCTGTGCCTAACATAATGCTTCTTACAAAAAGTATCATTTGCTAACTGAACCGAGTTCAAATTTGGCCTCAGACATGTACTAGCAGTGTGACCCTGATCAAGTTACTTCCCTCCTGTTTGCCTCAGTTTTCTTATGTGTAAAAAGGAGATAATAATAGCATCTATTTCCCAGGATTCTTGTGATGATTAAACGAGTTAATTGTAAAATGCTTAACATAGTGTTTGACACATTGTAAATAAGCATCATATAAATGTTAGTTATTATTATCATTATTAGTAATATTAAAGTCTTCCTGTGATATGTTTAGGTGATGTAACCCTGGTCAAATCACTTCTCACATTGCCTCCAGGCAACTCTCTAAGACTATAAACTGCAGAGCAAGTTCTAATCTGCACCAGTTGAGGGAGTTTTCACCCCTAGTAACCCCCAGCACTATAGAGATCACTTGTCCAGACCAAAATCTTTAAGTTTTTAAAATATGCAAGTGTATCCACTACCAGTCATTTCTGTGCAAAGATTTACAGAAGCTCTGAAGGTTATTCATGGATTACCTGAAGCCAAGTGGGATTATTAGTCTGAAATAGCTTCATACTGACATTTTCCTACAATAAATTACCTTAAGCTCTTGAATCTACCCATCTGTTTTGCATAGCAACCAAGATATCCATTCCTCTTTTCACTTAGTCCTAACCAGCTTTCTTATTTTGAATTGGGAATTTTCTCTCCCTTATTAGATATCATAACACTTTATAGACATGCTTTTTTGTTCTCACTTTATTTATCTTTCCTTAAATTTGCAAATGCATAGATCTTCCCTACTAGATTGTAAGTTAACTCTTTGAGCGCAGAAAATGAAATATGTTTCTTTTAAATCTCTGGATGCAGGCATTTAATAAACAGTTAATGGATTTATGGAGAGAATCATAGAAAATAAAATGATGTAGATATTTAAAGGCTTAGATATTGTTGGTATTTTCAATATTCCAAAGAATTGCAGAAGTCTCAGCTCTTTGAATTTGAGACATGTGTATCCCTTCAGGGCCAGTAGGTGGCGTTATAGTGCATTGATCAGCAAGATTCACATGGGGTTCAGATTTGGTCACAGACACTTAACTAACTAGGTGATCTGAGACCAAGTGGGTGAACATGTCACTTAACACTTGTGCCTCAATTCCTCATCTGTAAAAATAAGCTAGAGAGGGAAAAGGCAAGCCACCCCAATGTCTTTGCCCAAAAAACTCCAAATTGAATCACAAAGAGTTGGACAGGAATGAAAATGATTATACAATAATCTCTACTCATAATATCCATAGTTCACCCAGGGCTTGAGTCCTACCCTTGTCCCTAGCTCTTAACCTACCACAAAAAGTATTTTTTGTCATAACTTTTATTTTGTATCTCCTTCATTTCCAAATATATCCTTTTCCCCTTCCCTGCACTGAAAACTGTTCCCAGCAAGAAAGGATAAAAAAGATAGAGGAAATACTAGTTTGTTGAAGCCATCACTTCAGTTGCTAATATCTATAATGTTCCTAATCTATAATCTCTCCTCTCTGTCAAATCCAGCCTATTGATTGCAAAGTATTCAGTTTCATTTTGTTTTTCTTTTTCTTGTTTTCATTTATATTTGTATCTTTGTCATTTTATATTTGTTTTCTTTGTTCTGCTTCCCTCACTTTGTTTAATTTTCTTTAAATTTTCTCATATTTTTCCATTTTTTATAATTATATTAGTAGAAATATTCCTTTTTTTAACTACCACAATTCATTTAGGCATTCCCTAATAATTAGAGAGCTACCTTAATTCTGATTCTTTACTCCTACAAAAAAGTACTGCTTTTACTATGCATCACGTCTTTCTGTATTTGACCCTCTTGGGTGTATGTGCCTAGCATAGGATTGTTCAGGTTTATAATGGGTGGAGTTGGCTCAGTTTTTGAACACAATAAGATATCTACTCAAGGTTACTCAACAATTAAAGAAAGGAGATTTACTTACTGTATCATAAAAAAAAAAATGTTAAAAAAGGATACTGTAGAACTTGGTTGGGTAGACTCATCCCACTTTCTTTTCAGATGGAAATATGTGTAGTCAGCAGGTTAGGATGTGGCTACTCTTTTAGTGTTAGGTTATCTGCCAAGTCTGAAGATTCTCATTCAATGTGAATAGTGTCTTTTCATGTACTTTTTTCACTGCACTGGCCAGAAAGTCTTATTGGTAGGGTAAAAGGCTGAAAAGAAACTGCTTTAAGAGAGGTAAAGCTTGAAACTTGAAACTTGACTTCCTGAGCAAAACAATCACTTCATAAGGATTTATTAAGAACTTGATATGTGCCTGGAAATCTACTAAGCACTGAATGAATCACATCCCAGAAACAGCTTTGCCACCTTGTATGAAAAAACTAAACTAATTTTCATGAGGAAAGTTAGACTCTTACTCCCAACTACAACATCAACATAATGACATTTTACAAACTCAACTTTTCTATCTGTAATAATAATGATGGATGTTCATCTCTTTTTCTGAATTCCTTTCTCTAACAACTTTTCTTTGGGTTGTCAGAAAGAATCTTGGGTTTTTTTTTTTGTTTGTTTGTTTGTTTGTTTTACTATACCTTCCAACATTTATCATCTGATTCTTTCTTCTGTCCTGCATACTGCACGCCTCTCTCATTTATATTTTCTTGATTTGCTGTGACTTTGTCTTAATCTGCTTCCATTTGACTAGACCATTCAATTTCAGTTCAATTCAACAAACATTTATTAAGCCTCTACTATATGTTGGGGTCTGAGATATCAGGACAATAAATAAAACCACCCATTCATCAAGGAATTTGCATTCATTTAATGGGATATAGCATGTATTGGATAAGAATGATATACAGGTATTGTATGTACAGATAAGATATAAAGTAAATGAAATGTTAATAGAAAGCATTTCATTAAAGGAGAATTTGTTAATAACATCTTTCAGTAAGTGCAGAGGTGGAGAAAAGGTATGAAGAAAAATGGCACCTGAACTGCATTTTTGAAAAATCTAGGAATTCTTAATGGTAGGGAATGAGGAGGGAGATTGTTAAACAGATTATTCATATGTTTCTCCTTGCAGAAAGGGACAAAAGGAAGGTCTCTTGCCTTATTTT
This sequence comes from Sarcophilus harrisii, assembly GCF_902635505.1. Lineage (NCBI taxonomy): Eukaryota > Metazoa > Chordata > Mammalia > Dasyuromorphia > Dasyuridae > Sarcophilus > Sarcophilus harrisii. Next base: position 197,544,806 of record NC_045430.1, read on the forward strand.
ATTACCACTGAACTTCCAAAATGCTGTTTTAGCATATCACCAGGGCCTTCGACAGAATCAAAGCAATAGATGGACCCCAGGGTAGCAATATGCTGAATGAGGAAATGTTATTAGTATCTTTGTTGCTGGAGATAGAGCTTCCTTTTTTATAGTGGAAATGCTCACTATACAGTGTGCCCTCATCAGAGAAGGTGCTATATACTCTATGAGCAAAACAGAATTAAAGTAGCTCATAAGTAAAGTCAAGTGTGCAAAGTTAGAGAAATCACCCCAAATGTTCATATGGACCATTTGAGCTTAATCTGTGGTTATAGCATTCCGAGTTTTTATTGGTCTGATTATCCCAATCAGACACAGTATAACTCGACTCTAACATAATGATGTCATTCTGGTCTTTTTGGAGAACAAAGGACAACAGCCAATTATGTCCACTGTCACATTTTGCTGATTCTATCTGCTTTTGTCAAAGTCTGTTGAAATACTGAATAATATTATCTGGATGATGCCCTGTTTTTTGACTTTCATTCTCAAAAAAGATTGATGATATTATGAGGGTGTTAGCTTATCTTATGTACAAATTGGATTTAAGTGAGACAGGGATATACAAAGTCATCAGCTTTACTCTCCTCCAGATTTCTCTGACTTCAGAGTCCACTTTATATCCTTGCACAGGTTAATTTGCCTTAATATTTAAACACTATCAACTGCCATTTATCATTCATAGATGAATCAGCAAGCATTTATAGCTTACTGATAATTTTCCCATTTTCTCTATCTATACCCACCCCATCTTTTAGTGCCTTCCCTAATCATTTTCCCCAACAACTCCCCACTTTGAATATTTTTTTTTCCTTTCAGTGCATTCTCTTTCAATGGATTCTTAATTCCCAATAATTATCTTGCTTAAATTCTCTTGAAATATTTCTCTGGGCTTGTTGCAGTTACAGTCCAGAACTTGCAAATGCTTCTCTTCTGTTAACAAACTATATTTCCTCTCACCATCACACACTGGGTCTCTTAATCATGTAAGATGAAAATTGGCAAATTTGAATTAATTCATACTTTATATTCCCAAGACCTTTCCTGACCTCATAGATATATTTCCCCATAGGTGGAAATAATTTCTCTGCATTCATACAATATTTATTTTGTTTTTTGTTTTAAATACTAGTTAGAAGAATGTTTGTTGTACCACCAAGAGATTTGAAACTTTCATTACTATGATAAGTAACAGAAAACTAGTAGTTCTGTCAAGTAAGTATATGTTTTCCAAATAGTGGCAGTGCCCATTAGCAGTAGTACTAGAACATAAGTTCTAGTATATCCATTAAAAAAATAAAGTCACTGCTTTAGAGTTGCACTTCACTTAAACAAGTGCTGAAATATTTGATTATAGACCAAATTACTGTAAGACAAAGGTATGAAGCAGCTACTGGCCACTTGAGACCTGAACCAAATTAAAATATAATAGGGAAATAATTAAAATGGAACAAAATAATAGTAACATGTGGTTTTCCAAGCAAATTTTTTTCAGGGTTCCTTACTCCCTTTTAATGACTCCCTTTTCTATTTTGATTTAATACCACTGTTCTAAGATTGGGTGTCTTAGCTGGAGGGGGGGGCAGTAAGTGAACTTGTTTAGAACAATCGTATAATTATATTTCTATATAATTTGCTTCCTTTGTTATTCTAGGTATTTTATGAATTTAAAAATATTAGTTTGAGAAGAGGTTCATAAGCTTCCCAGACTAAAATTAAGAATACCTGCTCTGAAATTGGGTCATAGTGAATTGTAGCTTTCATAACAGCCTGTATAGAGAAGATGGAACTTGTAGGGGGCCTTTTAAAACAATAACTAGCATGTATAGAGACTTTGAAATCAACTAGAGCTTATGTAGACTATCTCATTTAAGCATTTTCAAGGAGCAAGCCATGGTGGATAAAGAACCAGCCTTGGAATCAGGAGTCAAGTGTACTAACCTTGTGGTCCCTATAAACTTTCAGTGTCTCAAGCATCATTCTTGGACCATAAAATATAGAGCAGTTGCCAAGCTTCAGTGGCAAAGTGAATTTCCTCACTGGAATTTTCCTACTTGAATGAAATAACAACATGCAGAAAACTAGAAGGATCCTACTGGGTTTGAACTAGAGGATGGATGAGTAATAATGTAAGCACAGACAAAGAGGTCAGATTCTGTTATTCAAATACGCGTTAGGAAAAGAAATCTGAGAGAGTTCAGCAAACCTTTAAGCTATGCTGAAGTATTAAGCATCAACTAAATATAAATGATTCTTTGGAAAGGCAAAAACAGCCCATACCTCAAGGAGCTCACATTCTAATGAGGAAGACCCCAAAGAAAAAATTATGTAGATAGAAAATATATGCTGGATAAATTGGAAGAAATCTTAGAAAGAGAACACTAGCCATTGTTGTTCAGTCTTCAGTTCTGATCAACTGTTTGTGACCCCATGGACAATAAGCACACCAGGCCCTTCTGTCTTCCACTGTCTCCCAAAGTCTATCCAAGCTTATGTTCATTGCTTCTCTGATACTATCTATTCATCTCATCCTCTATCATCCCCTTTTCATTTTGCCTTCAGTCTTTTTTTTTTTTTTTGCCTTCAGTCTTAAATCAGTGTCTTCCTCAGTAAGTCCTATCTTCTCATGATGTGACCAATATATTTACACTTCAGTTTCATTATTTGTCATTCTAGTGATAAAATAGCTATAGGGCTTGAGGGTAGGAAAATGCCCCCTGGAGAAGATAGATATTTGAGCAAAATATTGAAAGAAATGAGAGAAACTATGAGGTGAAGACAAAGAAGGATACACACCAGGAGTAAGAAATGGCCAGTAAAAGGGCATTAAGGGTACAGAACTTAAAAAAGAAATGATTTAGAACAAAAGACTATATACATAAAGAGATTTATGAGACATATTGAATGTGTTCAATATATGAGTTACTGTAAACTATTTAATAGCACATAAGCCAGTTCTCCCACCCAAAATAACATAAATAAAATCTGAATTCTTCACTCTATCCTGGATATGCCAGGAGATTTTGTGGTTCACAGTTATTGTCTTTCTGCCATTTGATTGTGCTGTACTTTGTGATAATTTTAAAGTGGATTTGCCCTATGTAGTTTTTAACCACTGTAATACTGTCTGCTTCAAAACTTGCTTTCATATTTATTAGTTTTGTAGTACAACACTATTCAGCTGGTGTAAGCCATTGCTTACAATGGATTTGGAAAAAGTAACTATTTTAAGGTGGTATGTCCAGAGAGAAAATGAAACTAAAATGACCAAAAGGATAAAGTAACAAAGAGATAAAGGCGTTTCAATAGTGACAAGCAAAGGGAAGAACCCTTTCTAGCAGTGAACATTATTAGATTGTGAAATAACCTATCAAGGCAAATATCAGAAACTGCATCCCTGTGATGTTTAAAAAGAAACAGACTAAATCAAGTAAGCTTTTTATTGGGAATTTAAGATAAATTGCTTGTTTACTTTGAAAATAAGTACTTTAATTTAACAAGTACCTAGTATTTACTTAATGTCTAATACTTTGTAGAATACTTGGAAAATGTGAAACAAATTAATTATTATTATTACTGCTACTATGTAACATTAAGATTTATAAGGTTCTTTCCACACAATCACCCTCTCAGGTAGTTAGTGTTAGGATATTAAATTAGGATGCCATTTATGTCTCATTTATAGATGAGGAAGCAAAACTTAAAACAAGTAACATGTCTAGGATGAAATAACACACAGCAGCAAAGTTCTGGAATCAAGAACTAATCTTATGTCTCCTGACTTGGTAATTAGTAAAGTTTCCATTGTGCCATGTTGCCTCATTTATAATATGTGAGCATGTACATACCTTTTTCTTTTGAGCACTTATTTCCCTTTAAATCCCTTCCTTCCAACTTTCATTGAACTCTTCCTTATAAAAAGGAAAATCATTTAAATATAACCAACAAAGAGCTATGTGCAAAAATCTCCAAGATGCCAAACTATATTGACAGAGGACTTTCTTCAGTAGAGAATTCCTGCAGTCCCCAATTTGCCCCCTGCGACGAGATAATACAATGTTTCATCCAATTTCTAGGACCAAAAATGTTCAACCAATTCATCAATTAAACAACTTTTTTAGTGTTGTCATTCATATTAGTGTAATCATTATTTATATTGTCTTGACTCTGGTTTCCTCCCTTCATCAATTCATGTTCTACTTAATTCCTTCTAAACAGCAATCTTCCATAACATTCATACACTAATTTTTTCAACCATTCTCCAATCAATGGGTACTCCTTGGTTTCTTAGTTTTGCTACCAAAAAGAAATTGTTATGAACATTTTGTTGTATGTAGAACCTTTCTTTTGGTCTCTGACCAGTTATGTACCCGATATTCATTCCACTTTCAGGCATATACCTACCTAATCAAAGACCAAACGAAATGTTTTATATACAACAAAATATTCATAACAAAGTTTTGTGACTATTCTCATGTAGTTTCAGACTATTGCTCAGGATTGTTTTGACTCATGTTTAAGAGCTTGCTCTATAAGTTTGCAGTCCTGCCCAGGAGACAAGAAATAGAACAGTGCTAGTCAGTGTATTATTACTTCGAAAAATGAATGTTTTAGACGTTTTTAAGGGAATTCAGAGAAAGTGGAGAGCAATGTGAGAGTAAATCTTTGGTAGAAAAGATTAAATTTTAACCAACTTGAAAGAAAAGGCTAGATAGTCTTATAGATAGAATTGTCTTCACAGGTGTGAAGATGTGGATTCAAATCTTTTAATGTATACTGGATATGTGATGATAAGCAAGTCATTAGTTTCTCAGTACTCTAGCAAAATCTCCAAGATTCCAAACTATTTTGACAGAGGCATTTTCTTCATTAGAGAATTCTTTATAACAATAAAATCACAGGTCCAGTTCCTATTCTATCCTATTCATTCCTTAAAGGATGAAGGATGAATGGAATATCTAAAGTTTAAATAGCCCTTACTTAAGGGCTAAGGTTTAGAGCAAAGTTTTCTAAGTTGAAAGAATAAAATAGATAAAGATTTAGAATCAGCAGTAAACTTGGCACACAAGAATGACACTGAGAAGCCTAGTTTGCTCGAAGCAGAGTATTCACACTGGAGGGAAGTGAGAAGTATATTTGGACAGGCATAATGGGATTTGGTTATAGAGGTCTTTACATATTTAGCCTTAAGCTTTTGTTAAGACATTGGAGACACACTGTTTCCCAGAGCTAAGGCCCAATAAGTAGGCTATACTCTGAGCTTGGAATTAACAACATTCCTTTGTACCCTGAATGATCTCACCTTCTGGGAAAGTGTATTGCTTTGACCAGCATCAGTTGTTTAGTAGGGGATTTATGCTCCTTGTTCCCCAGGGATTTGAGAGGCATGGAGCTACAGCCTAAAGCCATCTTTCACCTCTTGTGACATACTTACAATCTCTCTGCTTGTGTAACAGCTAAGTGAACTGAACCAGGTACTGAACTTCTGTTCCTGCCATACCAACTCTGGTTCAGTTTGTGTCTGTGAAACATTCAAATTGTACATTGTTCCCACCGGACCCAGAAACATCTAATTGCCCACCCATGATCCTGCCATGGGAATGGTTAGAATGATTATGCAATGCTGCAGTCCAAATATATATATATATATATATATATATATATATATATATATATATACATATATATTGTATATCTATATAAATATATAGATATAAAACACTGGCTTTGTCCCAACATGTTAAACCCATGCTTTCAGAAAGGTGAACTTCCACTTGCAAGCACTTTTCTCACTTTGAAATTAATTAACCTTCTGCTTATGTCCTGACTCTCCTGTGTTTAGCCTGCTCCATTTGATTCTGGCCACCCAGAAATTAAAGCCTGGTTCTGGTTCTTTTGACACTTTTTAATCTTTACAATTTGGATCAATCCTGCCTTTCTAATCTTACTCTCCTCCATTACTTCCCTTTCCATTCCTTACAGTCTAGGCTGAGTATTTGCTTTTCCCAGGCATAATAGTTCATTTCCTTTGTGCTTTATTACTGACTTTCTTCTATGCTTAAAATACATGCATCTATCTTTTGGATTCCTTGGCTTCATTAAAGACTCGCCTTCCTTGAAAATCCCATCTTTTATGGAAGTCTTACCCTATATGGAAATTTTGCCTTCTATGGAAATCTTATCTTCTATAGAAAACCTGTCCTGGTCCTTCTTCATGCTAGTGATTTCCCCCTGAGTTTATTCTGTATCATCATTCTTTCTGAATTTTGGGTAGACCTATCTTTGTAATTATTGCCTCTCTTGTTAAGATATAAGCTCTTTGAGGGTTTGGATAGTTCATCGTTTTCTTTATATCCCAAGTATTCAATGCTAAGCACACAATAAAGGTTTTATAGGGACAGGGAAAGAAAGGAAATAAGCATTCATATAGTTCTCATTATGAACCAAGCACTGTGCTAAATCCTTTACAAATATTATCTCATTTGATCTTGACAACAACCCTATGAGGCAGAAGCTGTTATTATCCCCATTTTTTGAATTAGGAAACTGAGGTATATAGAGATTAAATGACTTAACCAGAATCATCCAGACAGGAAGTGTCTAAGACTAGTTCTGCTCAGTTCTTCCTGTCTCCTATCCTCTTATTCTATCCAGTTGTCCATCTAGCTGCCCATATTAATGCTTGTTGATTGGTTGGCCAAATGAGTGATAAGACAAAAGTAGTGATATTTGAGGAAGATTAGTCTAACATCAGTGTTTAGGATGGTTTGTTTGAGGTGGTAGACTATGTAAGAGGCTATGATTTAAGTTGCAATGATAAGTTCAGTATGACAAGAAAATTCTCAGGTAATTTCCTGAGAAAACAGAGATGTTTCAGTTCTCATTTCTGCCAGATAAAGATGTTTCATAATAATTTATTAGATTTCCCCTTTTGAGGTTTTTGTTTATAAGATTATAATCATTATATACAATTTGCTCTAAGTTCTGCCTCATTCACTATGCATCAGTTTACATGTTATCTCATATTTCTCTTATTTCTCATACTCATCATTTTTATAGAATAATGCTATTCCACTTCCCAACCTTCAGTCCCGCATATGTTTACATATAGGCTATTCCACCTTCAATAGCCAGTAAAATTATTCTTATTCCAAAGACTTATCCATCTGTTCAAGCTCATGTTGTTCTCCTCTTTTATATTCGCCATTGATATTTGAATTCATGTAGAAAATATTGTTTGTTTGACTTACTCTAGTGTTTTTTTCTTTTTAAAATTTTAGTTATCTTTTGTTTTTTTACATCCAACAGTTACTCAATATCTCTCTTCTTCCAAGAAAGCCATCTCATGTAACAAATAATATTTTAAAGAAAAAAATAGAAAAAGAGTAAGAGATAAATGAGCAAATATTTTTCAATACATTACAAATCTCTGAAAATGTATGCAGTGTATGTATATTGCCTATAAACAGCCTTCCTATTTCTTCAAAGAAGTGATTAGATAGTTTTTTACTTTTTAAAAGAGTACTGGGAGTGGCATATAGAAAGGTTTTAGATAAAGAACAGGTTCAAAAAATATTTCAGAATTTCTACTGAGAGAATTTGGTGAGTGATTTGACTATAAAGATGAAGGGGGAAAAATGCATATTTGAAACTGGGAGAATAGTGGTACCAGTGATGGAAATAGGGAATTTAGAAAAGGGAAATTGGGAAGATAATTTAAGTTTGGTTTTAGGCATGTTGATTTTATGGTGGCAGTAGGGTATCCAGATGGACATATTTTGTAGATAGTTGGACATGAAGGCCTGGAGCTCAAGAGAAAGGTTTGGGCTAGAGATATAGATTATAATATCATAAGCATAGAATTGATTGTTTTGACCATGAGCCAGGAATCTTTCCAGAAAAATGGTTTGTTATAAGAATGCATTTGGCATCAAGAAGTTTTGAGTAAAAAATTTCTCTGTGTATATTCTTCCATGTGTGGATAGAGAGATATATCTCTATGTATATACAAACTCCCATATACATATGATGTACATGTATATATTATATACCAGGGCTTCTTAACCTTTTTCTATTCACAACCTCTTTTCATTCAAGATGTTTTTATGTGACCTCAGGTATATACATATATAAAATAGGTATACAAATCAAACATTTAATGATAATAAATCATAATTTTTGTCCCCCACATTGAGTTAGAAGCCTCCATAAGAAGTGGTAAACCACAGTTTAAGAATCTGGGCTATGTACTACACCTGTATGTGTGGATGTATATTTATATATGTGTGTATGTATATATATATATGTATATATATATATATATACATACATAGATAATAATAATTATAATATCACAAATTTGTTTTGAGTCTCCAGGGGCATACAAATCTTTGTGTATACATGCACATGTAGTTGTGTGTTTGTGTGTGTATATATATGTGTAATGTGTTTAGAACCTCATAAGAACCCTATAAGGGAGAAACAACAGTTATTGTTATACTTACCTGTATACATTTATAAATGTCTAAAAAGAATATGAAATGTAAACATTCCCATATCTACTTCAAAGCCATACTTCCACTCCACCCCCCTAAGGAGATTGAATTCAAAAAGCAAAGTAAATATATAACAAAGTACATTTCTACCTTGAGGCAGAACTCTGCCTTTAGAGTACAAGAACAACTCCATATGTTTGTTGTATTTCTAGAACTGCAACCCCTAAACTCTGGCATTTTATTAGCCAAACAGCATGGAACCAATCTGTCAAGTGTACAAACTGATAGGTTGGACTCTAACTTAATTTATGACTAAACTTCAGATAAAACAGTAGAAATGATATATTTCATTCTATTCAGGGATGTATTTGATGTTTTTCTAAATATAAAGAATCATACTTTGGCATTTCTAATAGTAATTGAGTTAGTGATATTATGACCTTAGGGATGTTAAAATATTTCATTTCTGAAAAAAGGAAATAATATGAAAAGAAAAAGGCAGTCCTGGCTTTTTTCCATTGCCTTCAGACTGAGTCTCCACCTGGACTGAGAGAAATAGATCTCGTTTCCATCTTCTTGATTATATTATATTATGTTATGTTATTTTTTTTTCTATTTCTTGGCCTGTTTTGAGGCTGCCAGCTGGGGGCCAATTACTGCCATTTGGAAGAGTGGATTTTTTGATGTGAATACTTGTCCTCAGGACCTACATCGAGACTGCCATCTCATTTCACAAAATTCCTGTGTTTTTAATACCCCAGTAATCTGGCACTGAGCCCTCACCACAGCAGCATAACATATCAAATCCATTCCCCTCACTCCCTGAACTCAATTTCTTTTGACCCATTTACATGCTACTTTTTTAAAGTTCAAGAGAGAATATGAATTCAGAAACCTCTGAGGTTCCGCTTGGCTTCTTCTATATTTTAAATAAATTTTTAATCTAGGGAGTTTATTTCTAAGTCTAATTTTCATGTGCCAGGCACTGGGAATACAAGTAGAAAAAAAGACAGTTCTTGCCCTCAAGTAGATTACATCCTAATGAGGGAAGACATTCTGTAAAAGCAAGTTTTAAAAAGGTGGGGAGGGGTATGGAGTAAGGTACCTTATGGTATCTTACATGTTAGAGGACATGTTAGAGACTGTCTGAAGAGATAAAGTTAGAGTTCAAAGAACCATGTGAACATGACAGGCCTGAGTACTTTTTCTTAAAATCAGGGTCTTAGAACCAGCCATTCAGAAGAAGAGGCCCCTGGGGACAAATTTAACTGCTAATATGACAAAAGTAGGGCTGAGTGACTTTCCCAAGTTGGGAGGAAACCCTAGAATGGTAGAGAAAGTCAGGAGAATAAGAAGTAGAGTCATAAGAGGAATGAACATTGTGAGAATTTATGTATGTGGAAGGGAAGGGTGACATTCCTGAAGTCATAGTCTTTATCCCTGAAGGAAATATTTTTTCATACAAAGTCACAACACAGTTTTTGAAGTTCATAAGCATTTGCTCTAGTTAACATTGCTACCAGTTTCAGAGATTTCTTCTCTTTTTTATTTTCTGTCTTCTCCCTTTGTTTTCCTTTTTTCATCTCTCCATCTCTCTCTTCCTACCCTCTCTCCCTTTTCCTGTATTTTAATTGGGACAGGGAACTTCCAATACAAGATTTTCTCTAGGAATATGTCAGCACCTGCTATATAATTTATTGTTTTACAGCAAGGGTGCTTTCTTTGGAGTCAGCTTTTCTTAAATATTTTAATGACCATGTTTCAATGCATAGTACATATTAAGACATATTATATGTAATATTACATATATGCTTAGTGTCACATATATGGCATTCTTTGTAAATCTCTACATTTTATTCTGTAAACTTAAAAATGTTATTCTGAAAAGAGGTCCATAAAAACTGCCAAAGTGGAGGCAGCTAGGTGGTGCAATGGATAGAGTACCAGCCCTGAAGTCAGGAGGACCTGAGTTCAAATCCATCCCCAGACACTTAACACTTCTTAGCTGTGTGACTCTGGGCAAGTCTCTTAGCCCCAATTGCCTCAAAAAAAGATAATAAACTTAAAAAAAAATTTAAAAAGACAACCAAAGTATCTATGAAACTAAAAAAGTCTAGGAACTCCTATCAAAAAGAATTAGCTAATTATAGAGTCACTATGTATCAGAAGAAAGACTTTTATTAAGATTTGCCTCGTTTTAAGGTCAGCTCTTAAATCAGGGAGTCATACTGCTTCTTCCAACCTTCATTCCAAGTTCACTTCCATAGTACTCTACTCTGGCTCTCTAATGTTGCTTCAACATAAAACTAAAATATATTTTTAACATATTTGGTGACTTCTTTTTTAAACTATTATGTTCACTACTTCCTTTTTATTCTTTCATCCTCCAGTGATCAGTACTAATCTTTGAGGGGGACCTTAGTAGTGCTACTAGGATGCACCTGTTTCTCCCTTTTTTTGTCTCTTTCTACTTTCTAAACTACAGTATCCAAAGCTAATGGCAGGTAGTTGTGAAATGATTAATGATTGCTGGAAATCGCATTTGGCTCTGAAAGAGAATTTGTCTCCATGCTTTCTGTTATTCAGGGGAAGCCACACAGGGTGTTGGGCAGGTAAGTGGCATAGAAAATAGAGTGCTAGTCTTGATGTCAGGAAAAATCATCTTCCTGAGTTTAAATCTGATCTGACTGGCTGTGTGACTCAGAGCAGTCACTTAACTGTTTGCCTCAGTTTCTTTATCTGTAAAATGAGTTGGAAAAGAAAATGAGAAATTACTCCAGTATCTTTGCCAAGAAAACCCAAATAAAACCACAAAGATGTGGACATGACTGAATAACAGACATAGGATACAAATTATTCTGGCTCAAATGATAAATTGTTGCAGAATACTTACTTGGGGTCTAGGACATGTGATATACTTCCTCCCCTACTTCAATACCTATATCCATGCTTTTCAGCCCCAGGAAATAGAAGGCACAGAATAAATCTCCACTTAACCCCACGGTCCTGTTGCCCATAGCATCTCTCCCCTTGGCCTATTTTGCTCTCAGGCTCCCTTGGCACTAAATCTGGTTCTTTGAGGAACATACAATTGATTCCTGGTAATTCTACATCTGAACTATACATGTGGCTTTCCTCTCCCAGCCTGAATTATAAGTGCCTTTTTTGGTTTTGAAAGTCTGAGGACATATCACTGGCCTTCTTAGGCTAATGCCATAAAACAGAAAACACTCTCCTAGACTTGTCTCAGCCCTAATTCCACAGATGTGTTGTTGGGTGACTAAATTGTAATTGACATTTTAAAAATCTTTACCGTTTTCAAAGCACTCAATACGCAGTATCATTAGTTAAGTTGGATAAATACTGTTGTCTCAGGTTGTAATGAAGAAACTGAGGGATTAAATGATATGCCCAAGACTGTGCTGCCAGGAAGTCATAGATTTGAACCAAGATATTTTAATTGCAAGCCCAGAGTTGTTACTATACATAAGACCACACCACTTCAAATTTAGCTAACTTTTCTTCCCTCTCTTCTCTTATCATTTCACTAATATTATCTTTTTGATATAAATAAGGTTGCTAATATTTGGGGGGAAAAACAACCTTGCCCAATTGCATTCTTGTCTCTGGCATAGCTTTTTGGTATCACTTAGCTTCCTATCATTTTTGACAGTGATGCTAATTATAAAGAATATCTCTTGTAAATTATCTTCTCCTTTGATGATTTAATGTCTGCCTCGTGTACAGAAATGTGAAGCTGAAATTGTTATTGAGTATGTAAGCAAAAAGTTAAGTGCATTTGATTTACTGAATAAACCTCATGGGACATTCTTATGGTGATCCAGTCTAATAGCCAACATATTCATATTACACATGATGTCTCTCTGCCTTTGTACTGTCTGCTATCCATTTCTGGAATGTTTTTCTTCCTCGAGACACCCATGAGAATCCCTGGTTTTCTTCAAGACTTAGTTTCTTCTTCTCTCTTTCCTCTGCTTATGGAGTGCCTTCTCCCCAGACTCCTGGGTTTTCATTTTTTATATATTATATTATCTCCCTTTTAGGGTATAAGTTCTTTGAAGGCAGGGATTGTTTTGATTTCTACCTTTGCATTACCAGTATTTAAGGTAGTACTTAAGCAGTATTTAGCTAGCACTTAATTAAGGAAGTGATTCACTTTAAGTGAGAGATTATAATTTTTTTTTAATTTTTGCATCCTTAGTGCTTGTCCTGTGCATTACATATGTAGTAAGCACTGAAAATATTCTGAATTGAGTTGAGTTTTTAAAACTTATCTCTATAAAATGATATATTGTACTTATAGATGTGATTCAATTTAATAAAATGTCATGTACGGTATTTGCCAGCTGATAACATACAAATAGTCTTTTTTTTTTCATCTTCTGTCCAAAAAAAAAAAAAAGCCTTTTCTTATTGATGATGGTTATCTTTTCAACTTTAGAATAAGTGAATCAAAGATACTAGTGAAATCAAAAGGTTGTTTCAAGTATTATTTTGATTTTCCTGATTTCATGTAGAACCTCATCTCTTTGGTGAGGTTAGCACACTCATTTCTGCTACTGACTTATTTGAAGGCAGTTTTGATGGGTTGAATACTCTCCCTAAATTAAGCTCTGACCAAGGACCGTGGGCTGTTGAACTCAATATTAAAATCTTATTTCAACCCTATATCTTCAAATGATCTTTAGAAAAAAACAAAGCATCTTTTTCCTTTCACAGGATGCTAGCTAAGTCGTGCAAAGGCAGAATGAAATACTCAGACCTAAGCTGGCATTCTTGTAATAGAGAGGCTGCCTGATACAGTGTATATGTGCCAGATTGATTGATAAAGGTTTGGGGAGGAAGTTATGAACTTAGAGTCACTCTCATTCTTCAGTTATCAATCAAACGTGAACTTCAGTGTTTCTTTAGGAAGAGATGTTTCACAGTGCCCCAGTCTCAAGCTTTCAAGATTTCATCATGCCTCAGTAGGGCTTGAAAAGATGATATTGCAGAAATAGACAGCTTTGACATAAGCCTGCTTCTGAGGACTGTCATGTGACTTCCAGAAACTGTGTGTCAGATTTTTAAAAAGTAGTCCAAGGAATTTGGAAAGACAAAAGGGAGGACAGGAGGAAAGGGAATATTCTTTCTTCCTTGGTATGTTTGTTCAGTAATTCATTGACATGCATAGATTTTTCATTTTCAGTCTTGATCTAAATAATTCTAATTAGATTTTTATGCATTTCAATATCCTTTGTGGAAAAGACACTTCTTCATTTCCTCCCATCTCTTTTCAATTTCACTGCTTTATTTTCTTTTCCTTTAAGGGGAATTTCTTTTCCCACACAATAAAATGTGCTATCCCAAGATAACATCTAGCATCTCTCCCCACCTCATTCTCTGATATACAGCCCTCCACGTATAAACACATTTAGCCTCATATACTCAACTGTTCTCTAAGGCTGGTAAAGCTATTTCACTGGAAATGTTTCAGTTTGAAAACTTCTGTGCTTCCTACTAACAAGAAAACTCTATCAATTAAGAAAAAGAATTCAGTATTCTGATAGGCAGGGCCAACTTTAGGCAGAATTAAGAAGCCTGTTGGCTTTGTGCTTAGCAAATCCCACCTCTTCCTTCAGCATTCTTCTACTTTCTTAATTATTCCCTTTTCCCTCCATAAAAGAATACCCATATTTTAACTTCTACGTCATTATCAAAATATACTCAGAATGCACGGGCTTATAATTTATTTTAATTGTGGTTTAAAAATAAATAAAATATGTGGTTGCTTATTGTACTCAGAGTTAGGGAGTAGGTAGGTTTGCATTCTTTCTGGTACCTCCTAACCAAGTTATCTTGGGCAATTCAATGAACTGTTCTGAGCTTCAGTTTTCTCTTCTATAAAATGTGGATAACAAAAACCATAGCCAAACCTCAAAGGGTTGTTGTGACTGTCTAAAAAATTATGTATTTGAGATACATTGTAACCTATATAAAAGTCATTTATTATTATAGGTATCCCATTTGTTTTGGAAGTGGTCTTTTCTCTGACATGCTATTCTCTTTCTAATATTGGCAATCTGGTGCAATTACTCTGCTCTAGCACTTAACACCTTGCCTGGCATATAATAAGTGCATAAATAAATTTTTACGGATTGATTAATAAGAGAAAGGATGTGGTCTAAAAAAGGATATTAGCAATGCTGCCTGAGCAATCCAAATGGACCATATAAGTATGTGCATATATTACATATAAGCGCATGTGAAGTATCTATAATTTTGTCAGCACAGGGAACACTTGTCATAGGATACATCTATAATTAGTAGACAAATTATAGGGAGTTGTCAAAAGTAACATAATCATTTAATTTTCAAATCTGGATTATTCAAGTCTTCCTGACTTCAAGACTTCAAGTCTCTCTGTATATTATGCCATAATATTATACTTAGGTACACTAATTCCTATATATACCTTTGCATTTCTATTACACTCAGACATTTGATTCAGTTCAGCAAACAATGCATCCTTTGCACTGTTCTGGGTACTACACATACATGAGGACAACAGTGAAACAGTCTCTGATTTCAGAGGTCATATTAATAGAATGCATGCATCTTTACTGTGTGTGTGTGTGTGTGTGTGTGTGTATGTGTGTACACTGATCTGAAATTTTGAAGGACTGCTCTCCGGCTTAAGCATTCTTTATTTTTGCATCACTGAAATAATTAATTATATAGAAGATAGATTTTCAGAGTGTAATCTTAGACATTTTCTGAGTTGCATGAATAGCATCAAATTGTAGTACCTTCTGGAGTAGAAATGTAAATTGTCCATTCTATATTTGGGGAGAGAAAGAGGAAAATTAAGATGTTTGCAGTGCTGTTTAGTAAACAAATGATCTCTGACAAAAATGTGGTCAGCTCCTCCAAAGCCATGCTTTAACTTTTAAATGTTAGGCTGGCAACATAACCACCCAGAAAAGTGACTCATTGAATTGATAAAATTAAAATGTTTATATTCTACACATGCATGCTTAGAAGAAAATCTCACTTCAATTATAACTGTTAAGAATGCTAAAGTAATTTTCCAAGCTACTCTTTGACTGTTCCATGGAGACTGAAAAAAGCTGGTACAATGATGGTTCTTATTAATTCTCCTCTCTCAGTTATAAGAAAATAAAATAATTCCTTTGTGATGTAAATTTTTGGGACAGTGTGGCAGGGAGGGACTTTGACTGAAAAGTAGACAAGCTAAAAAGAAAAAAAAAAAGATTTTTAGGAACAATAGCCAGCATTTTGTGTTTAGAACTTTTGAAATGTTTTCCATAAAGTGTTTTTTTAAATTCTGATTCCTTTTAATCAACACATTCTGCCTTCCCCAGAAGAGACTGATGTTAATTAATTTTTCTGACATGACTTTGATATCCACAAATTTTCCAAGGGTGCGGCTGTATTTTTTTTCCTAGTTCTTGTATTATCTTAGAAGTTCTGGTGTTAAATATGGGTGTCAGACTGGAAAATTTCACCAGTAGAAAAAGTTAAATAAAGCATAAAATCCACATTAGTAACATCCCATTAACCCATCAACCAGAAAGCTTTTGTTACACGATTTTCATCTTTTATGAAATTATTTTGGTGTCTTTTCTGGTGTTCTCACCCATAAGACTAAACTGGGATGCAGATTTATTTATCACAGTAGAATTGTTGAGACTATATTTAGTCTTATTCCTCAAAAATTTTCACTGTCTTTGTGAAAAGGTAAAATTATGATAGTTTAATAATGATCATTTCTGATTACTCTCTGGATAAAAAAATAATTGAGAAGCACATTATTTAATTAAAGAAACTACTTAAACAGTTCTTTTCAAACATTCATTTTCACATACTTTTCCATTTCTATTACACATATTAATCTTATATATGTTTTATGGGATTGCCCTTATTTGGCAATCCCATACAGTAACCTTGGTGAAAAATGCTTATAATCCCAGTTACTGTAAAAGCTGAGACTGATGGAGCTCTTTGGCCTGGAGTTCTGAGCAGTAGTGAGTTAATCTGATTTGGTATTACACTATAGTTTAGTTTTACTATGGTAAGCTCAGGAAAATGGCATCACCAGGTTGCCTAAGGAAGGACAAATTGGCTTTGAGAAGAAGATGGAACAAGTTAAAGTTACAATCTTGTGATTATAGAACAGAAAGACTAACTGGTTTAGGCATCAAATTAGCTTAATTTCAACTTTGATGCTCCATCCCAGGGATTCTGAAAAATTATATATATATATATATATATATATTTAATTTTGATAATTTTGATAGTTAGGTTTTAATATCATTGGTTTCCTTTTTACTCTATCTGCTTTATTTTACATATTTATAATAATTATTCTGAAAAGAGATCTGAAAGTTTCCCTAAATTGCTAGAGGTCCATGATACACACATGATTTGGGACATAATTTAACTATTGAATTAGCATACTTTAAGAACCACAAATGTTAGCGATATTATCTCTAGTAAATACACCTCTTATTTTATAATTGTCTTTTCAAGTTAAAAGAGCACCTTAAAGGTCATTTGGGTCATTCTTTGCCTGTCATAATTGAGGAAATTAGGACTCTTAGGGAGGGAATCAGATCATAGAACTAGTTAATTGTAGAGCTGAATTCCTGATAATTTTTCTTCTTCACTGTACTCTGAAATTGAGATGAACTTTTTTTCTTACTTTGTATGTATTTTGTTTGTAGGAAGCTATTTATATATTGTCTCCTTCCTTAGAATGAGAGCTTGCTGAGGGAAGGCAAATTTTTACCTGTTTCTGTTTCTGTCTTTGTCTCTTTGTTTCTATTTTTCCCTTTCATACTCTTCACCATTTTGTCTTTGTCTGTCTTTCTGTCTCTCTGTCTCTCTGTCTCTCTCTCTCTCTCTCTCTCTCTCTCTCTCTCTCTGTCTCTGTCTCTGTCTCTCTCTCACCTTCTCCTATTTCCTTTCTCTGTCTCAGTCTCTCTTACACACACCCTTACTCCTTCCTTCCTCACCCCCTTTACCCCTCTTCTTATCTTTCTTCATTAACAAATATACTGCCTAGCACACAGTATTTAGTGAATGCTTTTCCACCAGCTCATTAGTGGTCATTTTAATGGCTTTTCAAAAAGGAAAGAATAGTTTTCAGTGGAACCATTTCTATGTAGGTTCTGGAATTCCTGCTTCAGTGATTTTTCCTTCTTCAGGAAAGTCTATTAATTTCAAACTCTTCAGAGCTTATTTCAATATTTTCTTTCAAAATTTTCCAAATCAGTTTTTCTCATGGAAATCTATTTCCCACCTAAAAGGAGGTTTGAAAAGATGATCCTTAAGGGCCTTTGAAACTCTCAAAGTTAGTTCTTATGACTTATAACTTTGACATTCAGTTCTTTGTTGCAAATATAGCCTCTACTAGTAGGCATTAGGAAGAAATGCTAGAAACAAGGGTGAATCAAATTTCTGTAAGATGGGTCCTGTATTAAGCAAAGCTATCTTTGTAGCATGAACATTTCAAGCTGCTTTTTCCTACTTTTTCAACCCTGCCCTACTGGCTATATCCTTCTCCATCCTTAGAATAAATCATATCTCAAGTGAAGTCTTTTTGAATATCAGCTAATTATGATTTAAAAATGGGGAAGGGATATATTTGGAGTTCAGAGAGAACTGGATCCTTATTCCTGATATTAAATTTAACTGTCTGTCCTTTAGTAAATTACTTAATCTCTCAAGCATAAATTTCCTTGGACAATTTGGTGATAGAGATCTGGATTGAGATTAGGAAAATGTATTCAAAGTCTGCATGTCACACACTGGTTCTAAAACACTAAGTTACAGACATATTGCTGATTTGCAGTGCTGGAGAAACTATTTTTGCATATATGGAATTTCTCTTACCAATTACATGGCAGGTTTGAATAAATACACACATATGTACACACATATTTTATATGTATGTATGTAGATATAGATACATATATACAATATAACTATATACCTACATGTATGTGTGTATGTAATTTGTACTATTTATCTAACAATTGCTTATGAAGAAAGTATTTTATACCTTAAAATATTATACTAATGGCAGTTACATATTATTTTCTTGCTCTGTTTTAACCTCTTGGTATAATCTCTTGGAAGGGACACTGTGGATAACAGCCAAGTAGGTCAAGGTGAGCAGAAAAGGAACAATTTTTCTAGATCAAAGCTTTCTGATTGACTGTCAGAGGAAAGCAGCATAATATGTCCAAAATATAGATAGCAATGAAAAGAAAAAAAGACAGTTGCAGTATTGAGAAATAAGAAAAAGAAGCTGAATCCCTGTTTCATATTGCTAGTCAAACTAGTAATCTTCATCATTCACCCAAGTCTTTCTCATGCCATGCTCATCCCTTTGCTCATGCCATTCCCTTTAGCCTTTAGGAGTTTTCCTTTCTTCTTTTATGGGTCTAATTCCTAGACTTGCTCTAATCTCTGTCCTCTTTCTCTTATCCTTTTTGAAGTATTCTCAGAACTAATAGCCTAAAATGTTCTTTTTCATCTCTGAATTGCTCTTATCCACTAGTCTAACCTGTCCTGTATCATGTATCATGATTGTTCATACTTTGAAAAATCAATCTCTACTTGTCCCCTAACCCCAGCTAGATAGTAATTTTCTTGAGAGGAGTGTGTTTCTTCTGCTTTCACTGTGAGTGACAAGGCACAGCCAGCATGTCACTATAACTTATTCATGGCCATACAACTTGAATATAGTGGGCAAGAGTTGAAGTTGTATCTCTCTGATTCTAGGTCCAGGATCTCTCTAAAGCATTGAGAAGTTATTATTTTAATAGTTTAAGGTTCAGCCTAGACATTCTCTTCATCAGTGCCTATAGTAGTCCTTCTATAATTTAGAAGCTAATATTTAACAGTTGTTGTAATTGCAAAGTGGGGGAGGGAGGGAAGCAGGGAGAGAAGGAAGGAAGGAGGAAGGAATAGAGAAATAGAGAAAAAGAAAGGGAGGAGGAAAGGGGCGGAGGAAAAGAAGGAGGGACAGGAAGGGGCAGGGAGAGAAAGAATTGTACAGAAGAACCCATCATACTATGGCCTTTTGAAACTTATTTAATATGGTTTGCTTTTTTTTTTTTTTTTTTCCTAAAAAGAGCCAAATAGTATATCACCAGGTCCAGTATATTACCAGACTTTTCAGTTTGGTATGACATAGTACAGATTACATCTCCAATAGCATAGATTTTGGGAAATTTTTGTCTCTTCCACCCAATGATGAGGCCAATATATCTTGAAGAGGGTGTAATATGAATATTAGATAAATATATAGATGTATATTGGATATATGCATAGTGGATGTGCATATGCCTATTCTAATGGGAATATAATCTCTACTAGGTTCTACCAATCTGGAAATTTTTCTAGTATGGATCTAGTGATATACTATTTATCTGTATTCAGAAACAAGAAATTAAATTTCAAAAGACTTCTCATCATGTTTGGCTATTAAATGATTTTCTTTCTCTTCTTTGCCAAGAAATCGGATATATATTAGCTATGGAGTTTCAGAAGAACTGATATAGGTTTTTCTGAATGAAGAAAGGAAGAAGGTAAAGAAGAAATGAAAGATACAGGGTTTAGTTGATGAATAGTATTACCTCAATCAAATAACTATCATTTATTAACCAATATCATAATGATGTGCTAAACATTGGGGTTTAAAAAGCAAAAATAAATCAGTTTCTGTTGTCATGGAATTTGCATGATAGTGGGGAAAAAAATGAAAACATAAATATGTACACATGCAAATTGAAAAGGTGCTCATATTATAAATGAATTGGGCCTATTTTTTAAAAATAAGCAAGTGTAGTTTTATGTTTGAATGACTACACAATTAGAAAATTTACTTCAACTTTCCCAACATTTTAAAACTTTTTTTCTAACATGAATATGCTTTTTCATGAAAAGATAGGATTGTGTTATGACTTTATAGTATTGTGATTTCTCATTTTTCCTTGAATAAAGATTTTGCCAATTCTACAACCTTGTTTCTTTTTGCTGTGTTGCAATTTGGGATACTTCATATCTCCAGGCTTATGCTAATTGGCATGAATCTTTCTCTTTAGAAGCTTCCATTATTAACCAGCCTTCAATCAGGGACTTATTACTTCCGCTAATATAATTTGTATGCAATTTTACCATGCTTCAAAATCTGCAGAAGCTAATCATGTACTAACAAGGGAACAAGAGCAATAATTGATCACATTTGCTTTGCCTTGGAGAGAACTGAAGAGATCCATCTTACAAACTGGCTTGATGAATTCACAGAAATGCATGCAATGACTTATCATGACAAGTGTCATAGATACATTTCAATACAGATACCCAAGTATGAACTTTTTGGAAAACAGCATGCTACATTGAGATCCTCACTTTCTTTTGAGATACTATAGCATTGGTATTTCAGGATAGGTGAAGTAAGATGTTTCCTACATTTTCCAATAAAATTGACTTTTAACTTTACCTTTGATTTTTTTTTTCCTCCAAAGCCTTAGGTTGCTAATTCTAAGACTCACCTCATTTTTTCCCAATGCTTAATTATAATCCTTTTTCTTTATTAACGTTCATTTTCTAGAGACAGTTTTAAAAGAAAGAGCAATTAACAAAAATGGCTTAAAGGCTAAAATGAGAACAAATCTCATTTTCTTCAGAGAACTGTCATTTTCTTATTTATAGATATAATGCTTATTTTTAGGAATGGAGAAAGAAAGGATTGTTTGATATTAAAATAATATCCTTCATGATACTTTTTACAAATGTTAATTCAACCAGAATCCTATAACTATTTTTGTGATGATTTTAAATACCTACCCATTTAGTTTCTTTTTGCTTTTTGTGTCATTTCTCAGTCTGTGTTACAAAATTATTCTGTTTAGTGAAAATTGAAACTTGGCTAATGTTCTGGTTTCTAGATAATGGAAGGTATTTAAGGAAAATGTTTCAACAATGTTTTAATCATTGAGTTGAAGAGGGAAGGAAAGATGACAACTATTGCTCCAAAAATAATAAGGGTTCCATTTTAGAATGGATAGGCATACTTTCTATCCAAAGCAAAGGAAAGAAGGAAACTAGAAGGAAGGAAAGAAGGAAGGAAGGAAGGAAGGAAGGAAGGAAGGAAGGAAATATTTTTTTAGTACCTAAGTACCATTACACACTGTGTTAAGTTTCTTACAAATAGCTCACTTGGACTCACAATAACCCTGGGAGATAGATACTATTATTACCCCTATTTCACAAATGCAGAAACTGAGACCAAAAGAAATTAAGTGATTAGCCCTGAATTAGAAATCCTTTAAGGTCAAATTTGAACTTATCTTTCTGATGAGGGCTCTATCCATTGCTACCACTTGGCTACTTCATAAAGGATATAAAACTGTTCTTCAGTGCCTCTCATTCTCTGAAATTAATATTCCTCTCCTTTTACCCTTATCCTATTCCCTAAATATCTATCTACTACCTACCAATTAAATGAGACTGTTGTATTTCCTGACTTCTCTTCATCAAAACTTACCTTTTTATTGTCAGAATCTTCCAGGGTTCTTTTCTTTCATGGTTAAAGTGAACATAATGTAATTATATAAACCACTCTAGATTAAGATGTTAATGGACATAAATATGCTAATATTAGTACTCCTGAATAGCATGATTGTGTTTTAAAGGGGGCTTTATAAATATGATATTTTTACTGAAAAGGATAGCTTGATAGTGAGAAATTAATTTCAGTGCAGTAGTGGGAGCCATGTTGAACTTAAGTGAACCTTTCACACAACCATAATTTCAGAAGCTGGAAAGAACTCCAATCACCATCTAATCCAACCTATGACTGAAAAAGATTTCTGGTACTTACTGATACCTGGAATTAGCTCTCAGAGGACCTCAAGGAAGACCTGAAGGAATCTTCTGAGGCATCCCTTTAAATTTAATTAGACTTGTTGGGAAGTTTCCCCACCCCCTTATCTCATGTTAAAATTTACTTCTTTTCCATTTCTATCCATTGTTTTTAGTTTTGCCCCGGGGGTCAAACAAAACAAGCATGTTTCCTCTTTTACAGGTGAGCCCTTCACATCCTTGAAAACAGCTATCATTTCTCCTCTGAGATTATTTTTTCCCTGATAAATCTCCAAATTTTTTCAGCTGATTCTCATGTACATGATCCCAGTTTTGCTTCACTGGACCCATTCCAACTTATCTATATAATTTCTAAAATGTGTTAATCGAAACTGAACAAAATATTCTAGAAGTAAGTAAATAAGGCAAAGCACAATATCCCTCATTGGGCATTATGTCCCTCCTTATCATGTCCCTCAATTCAACATAAGATTGGATTGGCTTTAGTTTTGTCATTTATTTAGTATTCTTGAGTCTTATAAAACTTTTACTTCACAAAATGCCTTAACTCTTTTATTTCAAATGAATTGCCATGTAGACATGATTTTCCTCTGTTGTAACCTGGGAAAATTTTTTATGTCATTGGATTTTATCTTTATGTAATATTTTATCTAATTAGAATCAGCCTTCTTTTCTAGAGCTTTACATTCTGATTCATTCATTGAGGTAATTTTTCTTCCTATCTTCATGTCATCTGTCAATTTGATAAGCATGATTCCTTGGCTTCTCAACTAGAATCCTTTTCTCCATCACACTACTTGATCTATTTTATTGACAAAGAAGGGCTAGTAGCAAGTACAGACAAGTTGAGTGCCAAACTTTAATGACTTTCATGTCTATTATTCCCAAAATACTCAAATAAAACAAATGGATTTTATTTTTACTTGGTGGTATTTCTGGCATTTTGTAAACTATAAGTTTTATAAGGGTTCAATCTTTTGTGGAATTACCTATTGGACCCAGAAGAAGCTATTGTTATATTAGGGTCCAGAGCACGGCCTAAAGTCTTCCACATAAGGGGAAACAGAATTTTCAGCCTGGAAGTTCCAGATCTGGGAAAGGATGTAGCAGAATCATAGTATTTCCAAATGAAGTTATTAGCCTAGGGTTTATTTTTGAAACTGAAAGGACTACCTGGTAGCAATGCTTGAAGTAGAAGCCAAAGTCAGTAGGTTGGACTGACAATCATTTAAATGAATGGGCCAGAGGAAATAGCTCTAAAAGGAAATCAGCATTGAAAGTAGGCATATAATCAAATGAAGGGATAAATTAATGGTAACTGAGGGCATAGATCCAAGAATCAAGGTTTTAGTATTCAGTGAACTTAGAGACTATAGAACTAAGTTAAAAAACATTAATTCAAAATATTCCATTTTATGAAAGCAGGTGTGGTTTTTAAGGCGTTTTGGAATTAAAATCCTACTCTTCAGCTTCACATCTCCCTTGCCACCAATTTCCTACTTCTGTTTCTAACTTTTTTCTTATCTGAGAACTTTACATGAAAAAGAACCATTCTGGAAAATGGGGGTTGTAGTTTCTCTCTCTTCTTTACTTGAATTGAAATTCTGCTTTAGATGTTTACTAACAGGTCAATTAGATGGCCCAGTGGATAGAGCATTGGCCCTGAAGTCAGAAGAACCTCAATTCAAATCTGCCCTCAGGCACTTAATACTAATTAATAATATGACTCTAGGTAAGTCACTTAACCCCAATTACCTCAAACCCCGCCCCCCCCCCAAAATGAAACAATAGATATTTACTAACTGTATGACTCTGGATAGTTCACTTAACATTTTTGAATCTCAGCTTCCTCATCTGTAATTTTTGTAAATGGCTTCATAGGTCACTTCTACAAGACTGCAGTAAGACCTCAATATTGAATTGGGGACAGGTGAGTGAGAAAAGCAGAAAGAATAATGACAGCTTTTCTGTAAGTCAACTACATGGTACAATGAACTGAATTTGGAGTTAGAAATACATTATAGACCTGCCTTATAAAATTTATTAGCCATGTGATCCTGGGCAGTATCATTTAACTACTCTCTAACTTGTTTTCCTTATATGAAAATGACAACAATAGTACTTTCCACACAAGATTATTGGGATCAACAAACAAGATAATGTGTATAATGTCCTTTGAAAAGATTATATAAATGCTACTTATTAGTATTATTGCTCTCAAGAAAAATAAGGTATTCAAGAGGAAGGGTTGTTTCAAAAGGAAGGATAATAGGTATATTTAAGACATAATTAAGTTTGAAATACCTCAGAGATATCTGATGATTTTTAGAAGGCAACTAGAGAGAATTGACTGTTCTATGGGGAAAAATGATATCTAGATATGCATGAATTTAAATAATATAATCACATCACAAAATTAATTATTCACACTAATTGAGATCTAATTGTGGATTTGGGAGTTATCTAGATAAAAATGACAGTCGAATTCATAAGAATTTATGGGATTACTGAAGGGGGAAAGGAAGGAAAGAAGGAAGGAGGGAGAAAGGGAAGGAAGGAAGGAAGGAAGGAAGAAAGGGAGAGAGAGAAGGAGAGAAGGAGAGAAGTCTAGAGAAACATGAGGAAGGGATACAAGGAAGTGCTCTGGGGTGTATACATCCATGAATTGCAGATTACAAAAGTTTTAGAAATCCCCAGGAGAGGCTGTGAGAATAGATGGTTCTATGAAAATCACTATTGTTTAGAGAAATGAAAATTAAGACAACTCTGAGATACCATTATGCACCTGTCAGAATGGCTAAGATGACAGGAAACAATAATGACTAATGTTGAAGAGGATGTGAGAAAACCGTCACATTGATACATTGTTGGTGGAATTGTAAATGGATCCAAACATTCTGGAGAGCAATCTGGAACTATGCTCAAAAAGTTATCAAGTTATGCATACCCTTTGATCCAGCAGTATTTCTACTAGGCTTATACCCCAAAGAGATTTTAAAGAAGGGAAAGGGACCCACATGTGCAAAAATGTTTGTGGCAGCCCTATCTATAATGTCAAGAAACTGGAATAAATTATGGCATATGAATGTTATGGAATATTATTGTTCTGTAAGAAACGACCACCAAGATGATTTCAGAAAGGCCTGGAGAGACTTACATGAACTGATGCTAAGTGAAATAAGCAGAACCAGGAGATCATTATACACAACAACAATAAGACTATATGATGATCAATTCTGATGGACATGGCTCTCTTCAACAATGAGATGATTCAAACCAGTGCTACTTATTCAATGTTGAAGAGATCCATCTATACCCAGAGAGAGGACTGTGGAAACTGAGTGTGCACCACAACATAGCATTCTTACTCTCTGTTGTTTGCTTGCTTTTTGTTTTCTTTCTCACTTTTTTTCTTCCTTCTTGATCTGATTTTTCTTGTACAGCAAGATAATTGTATAAATATGTATACATATATTGGGATTTAACACATATTTTAACACATTTAACATGTTTTGAACTACCTGCCATCTAGAGGAGAGGTTGGAGGAAAGGAGGGGAAATTTTGGAACAAAAGATTCTGCAAGGGTCAATGTTGAAAAATTACCCATGGGTATGTTTTATAAATAAAAAGCTTTAGTTTAAAAAAAAATAGATGGCTCTTCATAGACACATGACTAACTGTGAAACCAAAGAGATATCTACCATTTGACAATTTGAAGATCTGGTCAAATCAAAAAAAAAAAAAAAAATAAAAGGATTTTTTAAAAGGGAGATCTGGCCATGTGATCAGAAAGCAAAGAAAGTATACAATTGTGGGCAAGTCACTTTTAGTCTCAATCTCAATTCCTTCATTTATGAAATGGTGATAATTATAGCATTTAATCCATATGTTTTTAATGATTAAAATAAAATAATATATAAAAAGCCTTTTGCAAAACTTAAAGTGATCTATAAATGTTAACTATTAATAATACATGGCATTCCCTATCTATGCTTCTGTTTTCTAGTACAAATAGAGGATTGCCTAATGAGATTGAACTGTCTTATTGTTATTTCTATAAGAATCCATCAATTTCTGATTAGTTTTTGTCAGGAGGGTGTGCGTGGGGGAGCAGGGGAAGGGAGGTTGTATTTATCAGGAAAGCAGTATAAGTATTTGAAAGAGTCTGAAGCTTTTGTTTGCTTGTGTTGTGCCTTTCTTGGGCTCATCCCCATGCCTAACTACTCCTGTCCCCATTCTGCTCAAATGGGACTTCAAATTCCAATAACCTTTATATTTGAAGAAGAAACCAAAACTTCAATTTCAAAGTGAAATTAGAGCTTTTAAGTTCCTAGTTCTTTATCTTGATGTTATATGTCACCTGTTTGCTTGCTAGAAGACAGCCAGTCAGAAAAGCAATGTATTCTCTTTGGTTTCTTACTCTGAAGTCCACTGCTAAGAATTGCCAGCAACTTCAAAAGGTTGTTTTGCTATTGTTGGGGTTTTGTTGTTGTTGATAGGAGATTTATTTATTTATTTGGTCTCCTAATTAAGGAAGAGACTGGGCAGCTAAACCTCTGAAGGTTTCACCAACCTCCTCAAAGCTAAGTCTTTCAAGAAAGTGAATTTCCACTAAACAGAATCTTGAGGTTCTAAACACATTATAATGCCAAGAAGAATGGTTAGGTATTGAATGAGGGCTTTGGCTGTTTTAGGTAGATAAGCCTTCCGCATGCATCTTCTGAATTCCTTGATGCTGACTAGAAAGGCAAGCACAAACCTCAGTCACTCTGGGGAATCTATTGCAATGAATGATGCTCCTTTTATTTGTTGTTGCTGTTAATATTCATTATAAATGTAACCCTTGTTGAATGCCCCTAATTAGTACCCAAATCTCAAAACAGAAGGAAGAGGACCTGGACCTGCATTCTTTTATTCTACCTCATTCTCTAATGATTTTAGCCCAAACAGTATTCTGTCTTCTATCACACACTCATGTGCACAACCCAGCCGGAATGATTTTTCAGCTCTGGCTTACAAGTAATTGGTATTGATTTTGCAGGTTACTCTTAATGTGTTTAGTCTCTTACAAAAAAAAAAAAAAAAAAAAACCAAACCTTTTCTTCTCTCTTCTCTAGAAGTAAAATAATTTTTATCTTTTGAGTTCCCTCCATCTTTCTTTGGCTCAAGATGGGGGTTCAAACTTAAATAAGGTCTAAATAAGGAAATAAGGCTCAAGGAATATGGATTAACTCTTAAGATTGCATAATGGTAGAGACCCTACTCAACCCTAGATCTTCTAGCTCCTAGTGTCATGCTCTTTCTTTTTTTTTTTTTTTAATTTTTATTTATTTTCTTTTTTAATTTATGGAATAAAATAAGCATTTCCATAACCTCTTATAATTTTTTAAAAAGATGATTGCATATGAAACTGCAAATCTATTATGTACAACTTGTTATTCTTTTTAAATATATAATAAATTTAGCATGTAAATTTCCTTTCCCCTCCTCTCCACCCTAGAAATAGTTACCATTAGATACAAATATGTGTGTATGTATATATGTATATATATATGCACACATGCACATACATGTAATATCGTTCTATACATACTTCTATTTTTCATTTCATTCTCTGGATGCAGATAGTATCTTCCATTATATGTTCTCCGAGTTGTTCTTAAAGCAATATACTTAAAGTACTATAACTAAGGTAAGCATCTTCAATGTCAGTAGCATAATGAAGATAGAAATTCTGAAGCCCAAATTATTCAAACCCAAAGCATAGATAAATTTCACATGATGGTTACTGGCTCAAGCAACGTATGCTGGGGAAATAAAGAGGGCTGGTATCTCTGAAGAAATGATCAAGAAGGAGATCGAGAGAAAGCCTCCCTATTTGATCCACACATTAAGTCATCTTTGTTAACAGTTAGTGTTAACAATTTTCGGTCTTTTTTTTTCAACATGAATGACCTTTCATGATTTCATTTGGGATTTTCTTGGCAAAGATACTGGAGTTGTTTGCCATCTCTCCAGTTCGTTTTGCAAGTAAGGACATTGAGATAAATAGGATTAAGTGACTTGTCCAAACTCATATAGCTAGTATGTAAGGGCAGCTTTGAACTCAGGAAGAGTCTTCCTGACTCCAAGCCCTATACTCTAAGTCTTGTACTATCTAGCTGCCTTAGGTAGGATAGCATGATTGGAAGATTATGAGACTAGAAGCTGGAAGACCAAAGATTGAGTATGGACTCTACCATTTGCTAAGTGACCTTAGGAAGTAATTGATACTCTCTGGGCCTTAATTTTCTCATTTGGAAAATAAGATTAGACATCATAAACTATAATGTCTTTTTCAAATCTAGATCCTATGATCTTATGATTGTTAGATTCATTGTGACAATTACCTGCAGTCTGAGAAAGTCACTAGAAAAGCAGGGACCAATTAAGGAAGGTGAAGTTGTCATAGGCAAAACTATTTTTCCCTTCTATTAACTTTGAGCTGACAAAGGAAAATTAAAAATAAAGGAAGGTAAGAGAAAATAAATTTATACAGCATAGTGTTTCATATATAATCACTAAAAATAATGACAACACTGACATCTTTATAGAGTTTTAAATTTTATAAAGTTCTTTATAGACATTTTCTCATTTGAGTTTCATTTCAATAAAATGATATAGAGATTACAGATATTATTACTCACATTTTTGGATGAGGAAACTAAGGTTCAAAGAGATTAATTGGCTTGCCTATTATCACATAGCTGGGAAATTCTAGGGGATCAGGAAATGATATTATTACTAGAGCTTGTCAATGTTGTTGGTGTTCAGTCATTTTTAGATGTGTCTGATTTTTCATGATCCCCATTTGGGGTTTTCTTCACAGAGATACTAGAGTGATTTACCATTTCCTTCTCTAGATCATTCTACAGATAAGGAGACTGAGGCAAACAGGGTTAAGTGACTTGCCCAGGATCACACAGTTAATAAGTGCCTAAAGCCAACTTTGAACTCATGAAAACAAGAAATCTTGATTCCAAACTCAGCACTCACTACACTATTCCACCTAACTTCCTTTCTCATTGATACATTTCATTAGAGAAAGACCAGAAAAACATTTGGACCCCATGCAGGCCATGAATGAACATCTTGCTGAAAGCATACTTCCTCATTATGTATGTGGTTCATTTCCATGGAATTCTCTCATTTAGATATCTGATTCCAAATATCTAGCTCCTGTAAAACCTTTTCACAAAAGGTCGAATATTATCAAGAGCCATCATAGAGTAGTGTCGTGGTAGGAGACAGAAAAACTTTGGTTCAAATCTATCTCTTACATTTCCTACCTATGTGATTGTGGACAAATCATTTAGTGTAACTTAGTAGTTTGACCTCTCTGAGACTCAGAATAGAGGTCATAACACCCATGGTCTCTGCTTCACACGATTATCATGAAATTCAGAGGAGATAATATAAGTCAAGTGCTTTACAAACCTTTAAGAACTCAGTAACTTCTACTACTCCCTCCCCCACTATGACCACTAGTACTGTGACTATTGCTATATATACTACTGCTGTTATTTTCATTCTGAATTAATTTCCAATGAGAAAGAAGGCAGGCAGAAAGAAGAAAATTTTATTTAGGATAATTAGAGTCAGAGTGAGGATTACAAGGAAAAAAAGGCAATAAATGTAAGCCAGGAACTGGCATATTGAATAATCTTGCCACAAATAATCATAAAGATACTGATTAAAAATAGGCCAGTATTTTTCTCAGTGTGAATTACTCACTTAATAATAAAATCTAATCAAAAGTGGTATTATGATTTAGCAATTACTTTTCCTTTCATTATTTGAAACTTCTTCATATCTTTTTCATCATCCCCATCTTCCTGATTAAAAAATGAAACAAGTAACAAGCAATAGATATACATTTGTCTCTTTTTTCCATATATGATGTTCCATAGATCTATTCAATAGTTTTATTTGGTCAGAGAACTTCAAACAAGATTTATTAAGCATCTTCTATGTGCCAAACACTGTGCTAAATGCTAGAAATATTATCTAGTGTTACATTTGAACTCGGATTTTTGTGAGCCCTAATCCAGCACTTTATACTATACCGCCTAATTGAAACATAAGATATTTTGTAATAGAATTTCGTTCATTCTGATTTGGCAGTTAGGGGTTCTATGACTAGTTGTAGAGTTAATGTCAGTTAGAAGAAGGAGGTTCAGAAACCAAGGCAATTACATGTCCAAAGAATTCCGGGAGTTACCTTATTTATGGCTTATGTCTCCCAATTCTCTCATCTCAGACATTAAGAAATGTAAGTGAGACGCATTGAGGTTAAATGACTTCCCCAGCATCACACATATAATAGCAGCTCAGCTAAAGTTAAAATCAAGTTGACTCTATATCTAATGATCTTTCATGTGTAAAATCATACACATGAAAGATCATTAGATGTAGAGAGAATTTAATCAAATATGAATGAGTCCTTTTGAAAGATTTTTCTGATAATTAGGGTTAAATATTGGAATAAATAACCAAAATATGGCAGATACACTCATATTCATATAGACATATATTTCAGAACACAAAAAATTACTGTACACCTTAGTTAATTTTTCCAACATTTAACTTGTATGGTTGTGATTTTACAATTTGATAATATCAGAATTTTTCCCACTCCATAATTAAAGAATGAATGGGAAGCTTTTCCTTACATTGATCTTGGAAGTTTGGCTATTATCAAGAAATCTTTCAGAATTTCAAATTGAACAGGAATTCTAGATTTTTCATTAATTCAAGTACCACTTACTAGCATTTGATTCTGAACTCCAGCCTAACCCATTAGATCTCTTTCTCCTATAAGAGCATCAATCTGATGACTAAATAAACACTATTTTAAAGATAGCCAAAAACTCTAGGCTTTTTTTCTAATATTTAATGAGAGGAATCACTGATATCTTAAAACTAGTGCACTTATGATATAGAGAACAGGCTTTCTCAACAGATGGAAAGCCCCAAGGGTGAATGAAAACTGCTTGAAAAACTTTCTGAAGTAAATATGTGTAGCAAATACATTTGTAATACCCATATGGCAAATAATTTATCACACTGACAAGAACTCCCATCATAGGAAAGATTTATTAATCCAGTAAGTTTTTTTTTTCCTGACTTATCTTTATTGTTCTATGTAGAAGTGATAAGAAAAGAAAACCTTTAATTAGATGTATCTTGGAAGTAAAAAGTTTGACTTTTATACTGAGTCCAACAACTATTCACTATTGGAGGGGGTGGGAATCACACAATCTCTTTTCTCCTTTTCTTTGATAAGTACAAATGAACTGGGTGGCAAATTATATAAGCATTTTGAATTTAAAAGAAAGCTAATTGCTTTTATTCCTTTTGGTGTAAAAGAGAAAAAGGAGAAGGGATTTGTAAAATAGTTCCCTATCAGGACAGGGACTGTCTTTTGCCTCTTTTTGTATGCATCAGCACTTGTCACTGTATGTGATATGTAATAGGCACTTAATAAATGTTTTTGATTGATCATCATTTGTGTGTATTTATCTTTGCTTTCTAAGTTTCAGGGTTAGAATTTAAGTAATTCTGGTCAAGGAGAAAGAAGGACCAAGCTAAAGCCTTAGTATAAGTGTTTGCCAGCCAGTTCCAAGGTGTGATAACTCCCATACTAGAGAGATTGGGATGTTCTTTTTTTGGAAATGACAGATTCAGTGTAAATAAGTACTTTTCTCACTCTCATCATGTTTAGAAAAGTCCTAGAAGAACCACTAGGACTTGGTCCGGATATTGGGCTTGTTTCTTGCTACTATCTCTTTCTTCTGCCTTGAGCCAAGCATTTCTTTGCTTAGATAAAATCAGAGGGACACATGCTTTTCTGTGCTATGCAAATTAGGTTTGTTCATGTCTAAGGGGGAACAATTTTTCAGCTCTTTCACTACATCCTGTTAGTAACAGGGTTAAGGGCAGGGCTGCAGGGGGCAGGCAAGAATCAGGGTAGTCTCTGGGCTATGGCGTACATCTGTGCTTGCAAATCCTTAAGGATGCAATTAAGTAGTATGGAGGAAGAGAGAAAGAGGGATCATCTCTGGTAATTTTCTGAAACTGGCTACTTGCTTCAGTTATTTCAGAGCTAGTTAATACATAAGGAGAGAAAAGGGAGGAACTTTCTCTAACTCACTATGGCAGTGAAAGTCTCAAGTTCATAGATACTTTTTCTTCATATATGTTTTTATGCTTGACTTTAATGGTTATTGTCCTTCATCTTCTAAGAGGACCAAAGTGATATCACTATGTTAGAGTCAAGTTCCAGTGTGTCCAACTGTGACTGATCAGACCAATATGAGCTCAGTATGCTTTGCCACAAGTCAGTCACAAATTGTCCATATGAACATTTGGAGTGACTTATCTAACTTTGTGTATCTCATATTCCATCTGAGCTAATTCAGTTAATTCTGCTTTACTCATAGAGCACAGCACTTTCTTTGGTGAAGGCACACCATGCTGGAGACACTATGCTAGTGTCTCCCATATCATGCAATCAAATTATAAAGTTCTTAAAAGAAACCTTGAAAATGTCCTTATATTGCTTTTTTTCTGACTACCATGTGAGTGCTTGACCTGTGTGAGTTCTCCATAAAAAATCTTTTTCACCAATTGGCATTTGAACAAAGTGGCCAGTCCAATGGAATTGTATTCTCTGCAGTAGAGTTTGAATGCTTGGCAGTTTAATTTGAGAAAAGACCTCAGTGTCTACTATCTTATCCTGCCAGATGATCTTCAGAATCTTCCTACAACAATTCAAATAAAAGTGATTCAGTTTCCTGCATGGTGCTAATATACTAGCTACATTTCACAGGCATACAACAATGAGGTCAGCCCAGTAGCTCTATAGACCTTCAGTTTGATCGTCAATTTAATACTTCTCCTCTCCTATATTTTCCTTTGGAGCCTTTCAAACACTAAGCTAATTCTGGCAATACATGTGTCAACTTCATTATCAATATGGACATTCCTGGAAAGTATACTGCCAAGGTAAGAGAACTCAGCTACAGCATTCAAAACTTCTCCATTTGCTGTAACTGATGGTTCCACATATGGATGGTGTGGTGCTGGCTGGTGGAACAGAGTGTGTTTTCTCGGTGTTCATTATCAGCCCAAAATTATACTAGCAGTGGGGAATCATTCCATACTTTGTTGCATCTCTGTTTCAGAGGCTGCCTTGAGTGCACAATCATCTGCAAACAAAAAATCATGCACCAGCACTCCCTCCACTTCAGTTTTGGCTTGTAGCCTTTTCAAGTTCAAGAATTAACCATCAGTACAGTAAATGACTTCGTTCATCCTCATTGAAGGCAGTTGACAACATGGCTGAAAACATCATGAGCAAGCACACAGCTCTGTTTCACTCCATTGATGATTGGGAAAAAAAAGCATCATCCTTTGTCCAGAAGGCTAACAAGTATTATCATGTGAAGCTCACATACGATAATGATGAACTCTTCTGAGCAACCAAATTTTGATGTAATTTTTAATAGGCCATGATAACTGACAGTATCAAAGGCCTTGTTCCAATCTACAAATGGGTACAGACTGCTGTTCTACTCCTGGCATTTCTGGAATTACCAGGCAACAAATACCACATCAACTGTTCCTCCGCCCTTTCTGAAATCATACTGGCTCTCAGGTAGATGACCCTCTTCCAGTTGGAAGAGTATTTATTAATACCAAAATAAGGCCAAAATGGTTACGTGATTTGGGCATAAAAGATGATGCCATAAACAAATTAGGAAAACAAGGGATAATTTATCTATCAGATCTTTGGAGAAGGGAGGAATTTGTGACCAGAGAACTAGAGAACATTATAAAAGGCAAAATGGTCAATTTTGATTACATTAAATTAAAAAGGTTTTGCACAAACAAAACCAACAGAAACAAGATTAAAGAAATATATAAAGAACTCTGTCAAATATATAAGAATATGTCATTCCTCAATTGATAAATGGTCAAAGAATATGAACAGATAAATTTCATATGAGAAAATTAAAGCCATCTATATATATGAAAAAATGTTCTAAATCTCTGTTGATTGGAAAAATGCAAATTAAAATAACTCTGAAGTATCACCTTACAGTTCTCAGATTGGCTAACATGACAGGAAAAGGTAATGACAAATGTTGGAGGGGATACTAATGCATTGTTGCTGGAGTAAAATGATGAACAAGCTGATTTTAGAAAGGCTTGGGAAGATTTACTTTAACTGATGCTGAAAGAAATAAGCAGAACCCAGAATACATTGTACACAATATCAGCAGGAATATGCAATGATCAACTATGAAAGGCTTGGTTCTTCTCAGTAGTTTAGTGATCCAAAACAATCCCAAAAGACTTTGGATAGAAAATGACATCTACATACAGAAAAACTAATAAGACTGAATGTAGATCAACACATGATATGATCACTTCTTTTTTTCTCTCTCTCAATGGTTTTTCCCTTTTGCTCTAATTTTTCTCTCCCAACACAATTCAGAAAGCAATATCAAAAATAAATTTTAAAAAGAAAAATAAAAAAAATCAGCCTATTAAGGAGGAATACAGCAGAAATCTTTCCAGCAATGATCAAGAGAGAAAGAAAAATCCCCATACAATTGTTGCAAGATAATCTATTCCCTTTGCCTTTTTAAAGATGGAATAAGGAGAATCCTTGAACTCCTGGGGAATAAATAACCTCATCTTGTCATATGATATGGAAAATTTCAGTCAGCTTCTATATGCGCACTGGACACACATACACACACATATGCACGTACACACACACACACACACACACACACACACACACTTGTAAATCTCAGCTTTCCCACACAAAAAAAGCCTAATGACATCCAAAACCTCTTCTTCAGTTGAAACGTTATCTAACAAGGGACTGATTTCAACCTGAGGTAAATAGGCAATGATGTCAGCAATGATTGATGGTAGTCTGTTGAGAACACTATGCAAGTGTTCAGTCCATTCCTCTCAGAAAATGTCCTTATCACTGATCAATGTGGTTCCATCAGTACTGAGTAGTTAAGATGCACCATAGATCTTTGGTCCATAAATAGCCTTCAGTGCATCATAAAAGTGTTTTGGATTGTAACTATCAACATAAAATTGAATTTCATCTGTCTACTTATTGAGCTTTTTTTTGATGGAATTGAATGCTGCCTTCTTAGATGAACTGTGCTGCAAGGTACAACTTATGAAGATCTTACTTTTCTTTTAGCAGCTAGCTTATGGATTTTCCTATTATTTTTGTCAAACCAGTCTTAATAGTTATGAGTATTCTGACCTTGATGAGTAAATACAGTGCAGTATACCAAATCTCTGAAAGCACTCCTTTTCTGTTCTACTGTTGCCAACTGTCTGTTGGCTCAACTTATCCAAGTTAGCAACAAACTGTAACCTCTAGAGAAGCTCTCTAATCTATTGACATTAATTCTGGAAATCTTTGTGCTTTGGGGTTACTGCTTTTGTTGAATGCAAGTATTTACCTTGAAGAGGATAAGTCTATGATCAATCCATTACTTGGCACCATATGCAACCTTCACATCTCTCACATCCTGTCTATCTCTTACAATCACATAGTCTATTAAATGTCAATGTGAAGACAGTGTTGGTGATGAGAATATCATAAGATGCACGAATCTTCAGTTATAAGTGACAGTTGATGTTGCTGTTTCCAATTTCATTCCTCCCAAGGATTTCCTACCATGTCTGATAGACTGAGCCTACTCTAGCATTAAAGTCACCCAAAATTATAACCTTGTTCCTTTTTTGACACATTGATGATAAGGATCTCTACGTCTTCATAAAATTTTCCTAAACCTCATCAGGGTTCATCATGATGGGAACATAGATACTGAAGACAGTGGCATGGCATTTTCCTGCAAGTGGCAATTGCAGTGTCATGAGTCCATCATTCATTGTTTTTGGTAGGCAGACAAGCTTACTTATTAGATAAGTTTTGATTGCAAAACCTACACCAACTTCACAGCACTCCTTTTCATCGCAGCCACTCTATAAAAACTTGTATCCAGCTCCAACTTCAATAAGCTGACTTTCATTTACCAGCCATGTTTCACTCAAGGCTACTATTTGGATGTGTTGCCTTCTGAGTTCTCTCAGAAAGAATGTTTGTCTTTTAGGTCTACTGAATTTTGTGTTGTCTATAAGTGTGTACACATTCCATGTACCAATGGTGAGCCAAATCCCACTTCTGCTTCCAATGACAAGATGACCCTGTGGCCTGGGCCACCTGTGTGCAGGATTGTGAATATACTTCTCAGTGTGTCCATTCTTGCTGCTTCATCATTTACCCTCACCGCAGGACTTTAAGATAGGTAGAAATGATAAAAATGGTATGGATAATTAATGTCTTTTGGTTTAAGTGAGGCAGAGTTACGGGAAATTATCTGCCCCACTCTCTCTTCCAGAGTCATCACTGCCCAGTGGCAGGACAGAATCAAGACAAGTGGTGATGGCTTGAGATATAGTGGATGGCCCTGGTATTTTTGATGTCTAACCAAGCTCTAAGTACTCCACAGAAACCACTTCAGCTGCCTTCATGGCCATTGGAAGAATTTTTTTCCCATCTGCCCATTCCATCATATGTTAAGTGGCAGTATTAGAGTAGATTGGGAAGTAGGGTGTGTTTGGAAAAACTAGTATTTCTGATGTGAGACTTACTGAGCTTTTTTCAGGGCTGCCTTCTACCTTTGGTGTCCATTTGATCCATTTACCTCTCACCTGTGGCTCTAAGAAGACATAGCATGTACATTGGCCATATCCTAGGAAACTAGGCTAAACCAATTTGAAGGTAACCAAGAGGTCTCAAACACTATGTTGAATTAGTGGGATGTCAACCCCAAGTGGAATTACAAAGATCTTGATTTAATTTTTTTATGATGTATTCTCATCTACTAATTATCTAATAATGAGTCATAATGTCATGGGATTTAGTAGTGAAATCTTAAAAGTCATGAAGTCTAAGTCTATCATTTTGTAGTTGAAAGTACTGAAAGGTTGATTTGCTCAAGATTACTTGGAAGGTCACTATCAGTCAGAATTTGTCCTCATGTCTTCTGACTCCAAATTTGAAGGTATTTTACTTTTAGATTATTCTAGACCCTGGAGAAGAAGTGAATTCCTCTATCCCAAGAGATAATGTATCTTTTATTTGAAATAACTGAACAAGAAAAATATATGATTTTATCATTATTATTCATTCTATATTATCTCTAGGATCATTTTTTTAGTTTCTCTGATCATTATTTAACACTATTCATAACATGGCCTTTCTACATTTCCAATGTTTTTATCCCTTTCTCTCACACTCTTACTTGCTATGTCTCATCTCCTTCCTCCATCTTCCTTATTTGTATCTTTATATTGACTTATGCACATCTAGAGTGCTTTGTTTCCTCACCTCCATTTTCCTGGCATCTTTTAGTATTTAACTCCTTCAGAAAGCTATTCCTACTCAGTGTGTAATATGAGAACACTCTCAAGGTTTCACTGAAGAAACTGGGAATCAATTGTGTGACATGGGAAGTGCTGGTATAGGAACCCCCAGCATCACATACCTGCATCAAAGAAGGCACTGTGGTTTATGAGCAAAGCAAAACTGAAATGGTTTAAAAAAAAGCACAAGTTATTCAAATGTACAGAATCCACCTAATTCACATGGACTATTTGTACCCAGCCTATAGCAGAGTATTTTGACTTCATATTGATTTATTTAGCCATAGTCAGACACACTGTAACTTGACTATAACATAGTAATGTCATTTTGGTCCTCTTTGAGAAGCTAATTGTTTACATTTTGCCACCCTTTAATAAGCAAATTCCTTAAAGGTAGGAATTGGTTTTACTTTTTTTATCCTTAGAACAGCATAGTCTGGCACATATCAAACACTTAATAAATGCTTTTTGATTAATTTATTATAATCAGTATAGATAGAACTTTAAGATTTTTAAAATAATTTCACAATTACTATACAAAAAATACTAAAAATATTATCCCCATTTTGCAGATGAAGAAATGTAGACTGAAGAGAGTTTGAATGACTTGTTCATACTTATAACAGCCAGTTGAGTGTCCGAGCTAGGATATGAATCCACAATTTTTTAATCCACAATTTGACTCAAAGGGTAATTATTCCTTGAAGAATAACAATTATGAACAAATATATATATATATATATATATATATATTTATTATATATAATTTTAATAGGCACAAAATTACATAGAAGACAAATATAATTGATTGAGAGTTAATAAATATCTTCTAGAACATATAATGTGTACTGGGATAAATAGTATTATACTTTTAAAAATAGTGTTTTCTAATGTGCTTTCAACATGCCCTGATTTTACATTGTGACTATCAATTTCACCATTGAGTTGGCAAGTTTCCATTTGCTCACTGAACACCTACAGTAAGCTTTGCCATGTCTGAATGACTGAAGCAGTTATCTTTCTTAAGGTTTCTTCAAGCCATTGACAGAATGGAAGTTTTTCAGGTGGCTTTCAATCAACTGGATATGAATTGGGATCAGCTAGAGGCAAGAACAGATGGAGAAGGGCAACAGATGGAAAGATCCTATTCAGGACATGCAGAAACACTGGCAAAATCAATTATGCCATAGTAGCTTGTTACAGCTTGGTTAAAGAAAATGAATTCAGGTTCAGAAGTGAGTTTCTGAGAAATTAAATCCTAGTTCCTGATTTATAGCAGTAGTTAGTCTTGATTCAATGTATAAATGAGGATACTTTGATGATGTGAAATTAACAGTGATTCATAGTTTGCTTTTCATTGTTAATTGCTTTATAAATAAGGTTAAATGAGGTTTTTTTTTTAAAGCTCCAATACATTAGATACAGTCCTTTCCATATTGACATTTTGGCTTCAACTTATTGTATTACATTGACCTTTGAGCACAGCCATATGGAGTGTATGGTTAAAGGAGAATAGTCAGCAAATAAACATGAGTTCCTGGGCTCCTACTATCATGAAAAACTACAGGAATCCCCCAGTCTGACCTCCAAGTCTCTGTAATGATTCATTCAGAACCCAGGAGGTAATTGTGAATCTACTTCCTTTGAGAATCCCTTAAATACATAAAGAAAGCTTCATCTAGAAGCTATGAGTGAAAAGATATCCTAATACCCAGAAGAATAAACTAGATGATACATATTTCCCAGAACCAAAAGTCACTCCAAAAAGTATGTCTGTTTTTATTTACTTTTTCCCTAACCAAATTAAAGGAGAGATTTTTGTCCCCATAATTGTGGCTCACTTTCCTTTTTGGATGGAGGGAAGAACAATGGTTATTAACTGGGAAGTCTGTTGCAGAGTTATATTTCATAGACATTTAAAATTATTCATTAATAACAAATTTTTAATATCAAAAGATCAGTTTAAAAATATTATTATTCTGTGTAATATCAGTCTTGATTTAAGAAAAGAGGTTTGTTATTTTTATTTTTATTATTGCTACTCATTATTCTTTACATATTTTTCTTTGCCTTTTATTTTGTTTTTTCTTCTCATTCTAAGTTGCCTATTCAGTGTGAAGTGGGCAAATACATTTCAACAAGTATTTATTAAGTACCTAACACTTTTCTGGAATGATCTAGAAGGCATCTGGAAAATCAACAAATATTTATTAAACATTTATTA
This sequence comes from Sarcophilus harrisii, assembly GCF_902635505.1. Lineage (NCBI taxonomy): Eukaryota > Metazoa > Chordata > Mammalia > Dasyuromorphia > Dasyuridae > Sarcophilus > Sarcophilus harrisii. Next base: position 197,584,998 of record NC_045430.1, read on the forward strand.
TTTTTCGGGCACTCTGCTAAGACATAGGGATACAAAAAAGCATTCTCTGACTTCAAGAAACATTGATATGGGAAAGACGATAAGTCAATTGTTATATACAAAACTTGTACATAATATGTGAAAGGCATTCTGAGAGAGAAAGACATCAGCCACTTACTTAGTGGGGAAGAAAGGAGAACATTGGGTAGAACAAGGAACTGCCTTGTTATAGAAGATAGAATTTGATCTGAATATTGAAGGAAGCCAGGAACAATAATAGGTAGAGGTATAAAAGTAAAGTATTCTAGGGAGGAGGGACAGTCAGTAAATAGACACAGAGCAAGGAGAAAAAATGTTCAAAGAATTGCAAATACGTCCCTGTTGTTGGATCAATTGTAGACTGCATAAAGGGGGAGGAAGTGTTAAGGTATAGATGTAGGAAAGAACCAGATTATTAAGAATTTTACATGTCAAACAGAATAGTTTATATTTAATCCTAGAATTAATAGAAAGCAAGTGAAACATTGAGCAAATGATTGACAATATTAGAATATACTTTATTATCATCACATTGGTCACTGAATGGAAGATTGATTGAATTGGGAAAAGACTGGAGATCAGGGAAACCAGTTAGAAGACTATTGTAATTTTCCAGGTAAGAAATGATGGAGACTGAATGTAACTATGTGAATGGAGAGAGAGATGTAAAAATGGCAAGATTTATCAATGGTTTGGATCTTTGTGTCTGGAAAGAATGAGGAGTCAAATGTAATAATATTCTGAGCTTTGATGCCTTGAGAGCATGATGGTGCTTTGAACAATAACAGAGAAGTTTGGAAGAGGGTGAAATTTTGAAAGAAATGTAATGACTTCTGTTTTGGATTTGATTCACCTATGAGAAATCCAGTTTCAGATTCCAGAAAACAATTGATACAAGGCTAACTCAGGATAAAAGTTAGAACTAGTTATATATATTTATATATATATATATATATATATATATATATATATATATACACACACACACACACACACATATATATATACACATAACTAAACTACTCTATGATTTCAACCTGCTATTGGTGTAAAGGGGAAGGGGAAGGAGGAAGTGTTAATTATACCCATTTTGCAACTTAGGAAACTGAAACCAGCAAAAATTCAATGACTTGCCATGTCACATTACTAGTTAATTGAACTCAAGCCTTCAGAATTGGAGTTCAGCACTCTATGCACTGTGCCATTTAGTTATCCTTAAGTCACAAGAATAAAATATAAAAGGAAAATATAAGATGCCTTATAATGAAGTTTATTCTTTGGTGAGAAAATTGGGTTGAAATTTAGGAGTTCATGTCTTTCACAAACTGATTTTGTGACTGAGCATATTACTTTAAAGCTCTCCCCCTCAGTTTCTTCATCTGTAAAAAGAATGGATTGATTTGATTAACTTAGATTTTTTCATTCATCAATGCTTCTTTTATTATCTTCATCTCTGAAATTCTTTTTTATCATAAGTGCCCTTCTTCTATCTCTCCCTTTTCCTTTCTCCTCATAAATCTTTCTCCCAATCGTCCTGTTTCTCCTTAATCCCAGTCTTTTTCATTTGTTCTTTATCCACCTTCCTTGCTTTGCAATCTTGACCTTATAGTTGGCCAGGAAAGCAACTATTGTTTATGTTTCAATTTCTTGTTCCCTTGTCTTGTCATTGCTCCCACCTTCCCAATCTCTACCATCTTGAATTTCCTCTCTTTTTCTTATAGGGCTTAAAGTACTAAACACTGCAGGAGAATACAGTGATGTCAACTGGCACCATTACAGATTTGTTATCTAATCTCAGTTGCTACCTTTTATTCTTCTTTCATCTTTGATATTGCTCTTCCTGAACTGGATATTTCAAATCAGCTCTTCTCTACTGAATTCCCTTCTAACAAAGGAGTTCACCTATTTTACTGAGAAAACAGAGTCTCTCTTGGGAGCTCCTTAGTATTTTGTATGTTATAACTTGAAATGTTACAGCATTGTCCCCCCCCCTTTTTTTTTTTTTTTTTTTTTTTTTTTTTTTTTTTTTTGCTTCATTCTCTGAGGAAGAATTGGCTCTTTTCCTGGGCAAGGTCAAGAGAAAGAAACAAAGGTATATTTACTGAGAATGTATAGCAAGAGCAGAACTTAAAAGATATTTTTCCCATATTGGCTAGGGACATCCCTTCCCTATATTACCTTGTCCCTTGGGGGAAAGTGGGATCAACTTTCAGTTGCTACAAAGCATTTGTCATGCCAACTTCGCTTTCAAAGTGACATTATTGGGTTTTTTTTGTTTTTTTTTTTTTGCTAGCTGTCTTGAATGCATTGTGCCTGATCATGGAGGTTATTAAGCATTTTGCTCCTCACCAGATTCAGCTATATACCAAATCTGGAATAAGTACCATCTACTGTATTTCTAGCAGCTCATTCTTCTCCCCAGCACTATTTCATCTAAGAACAGAAAAGAATAAACACAAGACAGAAACATTTCAGACACATCCCTGAAACAGACCAAATCCTTAACTTACTGTCTCTTGAAAAATTATAATTTCTGACTCCTCAGTCAGTTGAAAGTCTTCTTTTCTTCAAATGTCAGGAAGACCAGGAACAATTCCTTTAAATGCCCTGGAATTTATGTGAGGATTATATCAAGTATAATTTGCTGTGTCCACACTCATAAGGACTGAAATGCTATTGGCTACTGTTGATCTCTAATGCTTTAGTCTCTTAAAAATTAATATTTTTAATAAAAAACAAAATTTGTAATTCTGAATTTAAGTAATATACAAGAACACCTTTCCCTTCTCCCACTCCAACACATACATTCTTGCCAGTCTATGTGAGTTATAGTCTAGCCTTGCATAGAAGTTGGTCATTCCTCTATTAAGTAGCAACCCAGAAGTAAAAATCCCATTTTTAAGGATAATATTCATTCCCTTCTTTACTGAAACTCTTGCTTGCCTAGATGGGCACAGTAAAGAAAATACCACTATGTTTTTATCAAAGACTTAGAAATCTTTAGCGAACTTTGCTAAGTCTCTTCTGGCAATATTATTTGTATACTTATATATCACTAGAAATCGGCAATCATCACTTAGTTTGACACATTTGGAGAGGTTCTCTTTATTGTCTTAAGTACATGCCCTAGGAGAAAAGGACATCTCTCTATTGTTATTACATTGATAACTAGGTGCCTCAGTAACCTTCACCATGAAGTTAGTAATACTAGATGCCTCTTTCTTCTTTGTTTGATCCTGGAAGAATGAACTTATATTTCACAGCACCTATGGGTTGGAAAAAACTTTCCATAAATGACAAGAAGTTACTTCTTTTCAGAGTGTACAGTTGCCACCTTTTGCAAAAGAGCCTTTTACCTGTTTTTCATCTTTAGACATTCATTTCTCTTATCCTATCTCTTTCTCATTTACATGACATTCTTCTATTATCCACCTTCCTAATACTCATGAAGACATCCCTTCTATCTCTTGACATTCTCTTATTTTGTGGTTTTTTTCTTCAAAAAATTGAACTTTACCTTCCTTATTTCCTATGTTTTTATCTTTGTCTTTTGTTGATCATTCAGATTTATTTTTAGGAAATCTTCATTCTCCTTGAATTAAGTGAAAGTGTCAGAACTTATGAAGATGTTTGGAACTGAATATCTCAGTTCCAAATGAGAACTGAAAATTAATATTGGACATATCAATTAAGTAATAATAATTTACCCTTGAAAAATCAAGCTTAGTAAAGCGATGGGATTGGAAAACTCATTGCAAGGGATCAAGGAGAAATAGAAATTAAGGCATTCGGTGTAGACAATTTTTTAAAAGTTAATGAAGACAAAATTTGGAAAACTAACTGAATAGAAGGGTCAAAGGAAATAAATCTGTTATTTGTAGATAAATAGAAAAGAAATAGTGACAGCAGAGGGATTACAAACTTGAGATGTCACGACAGCCTGATCATGGTTCCAAAAGAAATGGAAAAGAATAGAATTAAAGGTGAAGATAAGCAGAATATATATCAGGAGGTGGGGTGAATGGTAAAGAAATGATTAACAAAATCCATATGTGAGATTATAATGTAAGTGCCAGGACTATCATACTGACAGTGGATGTGGGGTAGAAAGGAAAAACTTGAAAGATATTTCTGAGGAAGAATTGGCAAGAGTTAGTGACAGATTGGATATAGGTGAATTTCAGAATTTCCTCTAACAAAAGGAAATCAATACAACCTATAAATCAAGTTTCCCTACCTCTTCTACAGCCATGCAAGCTCTTTTCCCTTGCTCTCCCTGTAACTTGGAACAATATGCCTTTCTACTCATGTTGCAAGAATAATGATTTGCTGGAAGAATCTCAGTGAATCAGCCTTACTCTGAAAATGTTATATTGTTTGAGAACCAGGCTAAATTTTTTTCATAACTGCTTTAAAAGTGATTTCCATTTGAGCTAGGTGGAACAAATTCGTGCTGCTGGCCAAATCTTCTTTTTCTTTTTTTCTACTGAACAGAATCCCATAAAAAGGACTATTGCTCTTTTGTACTTCTCTGTGATGCATTTGTGTTGGGCTCTGTGAAGGAGGCCATCCAAAAATAAATGTAGTGTTGTAAAAATATCCTCGTAATTCTACCAGAATGCCACTTTTTACTAGTTGTCTTTTTTCTCCCTTTATGTCTCCTTTTCAATTATTTCTTTCCCTCTGCTGCACTGCCAGATTAATGCTAGTGGTCTTTTCATAGACACCTAGCATGACTGAAAGAATCCATCGCCCATCTTTGAAACCTTCATTAAACCCAAGCTGAGTTTTGTGACTTCATGGACTCAACCTTAGAAAAATCACTTTTGAAAGAAGTCCTTTCAGAACCACTAGACAGTTCTTTGGATTTTTGTCTATCTTAGTATTTAAAAATAATGAACTAGTTCTAAATATGTATCCTGCTGTGCCACTCTGTGATATCAAATGTTGGATAATGCTATCATTCTTGTTATGTTAGTGAGGGTTTCCGTTTTAGTTTATTAGAATTTGTCTTACTATTTTATTAAATTTCTCTTTAGTTGTATATGCAATATAATAGTAAAGTACTCTGTTGTTATTACTATAGGGTTCTACTTTGCTACCATCCTTCATTCCCTGCACCAGTATTGCCATTTCAACCAGATCCATGAGGTTACTCCCTATTAAGTTTGGCTTCCCAGCCTTAACAAGAAACATATCTAAAAAGATCTTGCAAATAAACAGAAGATTGCCTTGGTTATCGAGGTGTTGAATTATGTTGTGGCGGTAGTTGTTCTTTGTTTTGCTGAAGTTCAGGAGTTGTAATAGATCAATTTGGTTTCTTCTTTGAATAAGGCGATATTTGGTATTAAAATAGGGTTTCTTATAGTATCAAAAAGTTGATATACCTCAGTTTCCTAATCTATAAAAAGAGAATGAACTAGATTGCCTGTTAAGGCCCTTATAGTTTATAGTCCATGTTCTTTTAATACTAAGCCCACTAACAATATTCAGTGATTTAGAAATTTTCCCCCAAACTATTATGAATTGATTAACTTTTAAAATTGATTTACATCATCAATCATCACAGCTTTTCTATAAATATGAAAATTATTATATATCTATGCACAATTCTATTATATATAGTATGACATGGGAGATATTGGCACAAGACCACTCATCATGGAGTGCCCTCACCAGAGAAGATGTTATGCTCTAGGAGCAAAGCAGAATTGAATTAGCTTAAAAGAAACTTGAGATGGGCAAAATTAGAAAAGCTACCCTGAATATTCATAGGGACTATTTGTGTCCACTTGTGGCAGATCATTCCAAGCTCATATTGGTCTGATCAGCCATAGTCAGACACTTAACTCTAACATAGTGATGTCATTTGGGTCCTCTTTCAGTATGAAGGACAACAACCACCCAATAGCCAACAAACCAACAATTATATATGTGTGTGGATATGTATATGTAGTATTATATATTATATAATGTTATTATATGAAATAAATACATCTGATGCATGTGTACATATTTATAATTTGTGGACTCTGCCAAAAAAAAAAAACAGATATGAGGCCCATTGATTAAAAATAATTGGATAGAATACCTCTAAGATTCCTCCTCTCTCTAATAACATATATTTATATAACAACACAAAATTATCAATACACCAAAGATGACTATGTGGGATGAGCAATAAGGAATTTCACTACTACAGAACAGTTGAGAATGAGGGTTTGCCAAAGACATGAGTCATGCAGTTTAGTGCTGTAAACCAGTAAGTAACTAAGATGATAAGAAGTAAACAGATGCATGAGTTTGAAAAGAGAAAGTTTCAAGTGCATAGAGATCTGCTAAGGAAAGAATGAAAATGAACGTACTACAAAAACTAAAGAATATTAATATGGAAGGAATCTCAGAGGTCATGTAATGCAACCTCGCTTGAGTATAAGCCCATTCTAAGCACTTGCAACAATTTGGGGAGGTCTGTATTTGAAGAACTCCAATGATTGTGCTCCCTTCTGTGAAGTTTCCATTTTGGGGAAATTTTCACGTTTAGAAAATGTTGTCATGTGATTTAAAAAATCTGCATTTCCACAAGTTCCAACTATTGCTTCTGATAATTCTCTGTTGTAGGTAATATAAATCTAAAACCCTTTTTGGACATTTTTTGCACTTTAAGTAGCTTGATGACTGTGACGAGGAAATTTTTTTTTAAATGTTAAAGAAAGTCACAACGCTCTTGGAACAAAAATGAGTCATTTCCTAGCATGAGGTCTTCTGGCTGCTAATGGTTCATCTCTTTTCTCCCCCTTACCTTGCCCTACCTGTTGAAATTTTGTTAAGGCTATGTGGATGACTATTTCTCTACACTCAGGTTCCTCATTCTACATATCAGTAGGGTGCAAAATATTGGTTTTTATTTGTACCTTGGTTTCTTACTTGATCCTGATACTTGCTATTCATGAGTACCATTATCCATGACCAATCACTTTTCATTCAAAACTTTCTTTCACCATGAGTATCCAAGTGATTATTAATACTGGATTTAAATTCCCTGATCTTAAATCTCTGACCTATACAAATCGCATATTGTATTTTCTCAATTATCAGAAGAGATGATAGCCTCATATCAAAACATATATAAGAAGAGTGGGAAAAAAACAGTACATTTCCAGGATGATTCATTTATATAATGCTGATATCTAGATTTTATTTAAAGCCCAGATGATTCATTTTTTCCATCTTTCATCACTGGTTTAGAGATTTTGGAGATACAACCTTATTTTGTAAATGATCTATTATGGGAGTGATATGCTTTGGGGAATCTAGTATACTTGAAAGTGATAATTCATACTTTGTTGTATTCTTTATGTACCAAGAAATGTCCAAAACAATGTATCACATTTTTGTCAATAATATTCCATTATTTAATTTGAAAATATGCCTTTTTTAAATGGAGTCTAAGCAGAAGTAGAAAGAAAATAGATAGTAAATGTACACATATAGGTATTTACATATAAATGTATAAAATTTAAGGTAAAAGTTTCAAAAAATAGTCATTAAAGTCTTTAAAACTAACCATTAATTTTAAATGAGCATGAGTGCTTGGGCAAAGTACTGTTGCAACATTTAAGTCTTAAGTGAGTGGTTAAAGACACTGGAATTCATTTAAATACTCAGGAACAAGCAAACTGTGATACAGAATATGAAATACCTTGATCTGAAATGTGATCTAGCAGGAATTTCTAGGTTTTCCAAATACATTTTCAATTTTCTTTGAAAATACCATAGGATTAGTGTTTGAGTTTGAAACAGCTGGTTTTATATATCTAATGATGGGTTTGAGTAAGGCTAGGTCAGGCTGCTATTAATCATACCAACTCCTTGTGTTTTTAGTTTATGAGAAGACACTGTAGGGAAATCAGTGCAGTGGGCTTAATTCCAAAACTAATTTGTCTTTACAATTTCCTATGTCCTCTCCAAAGAGAATCTCCAAATAGATGAAAATTCTCATAGGATTTTAAAGAATTTTATATACAGTTAAACTTAGAAAAAAGGCATTGGGCGTGAAGCAACCATATTTTGGATGATCTTTGTGTACTTCATTAACAATGGCTAGGTTTTATTTTGGCATTTCATTTGGCATACTAATAGAGATTGTCCAGATCCCAGGAAAAACTCTACAAGAGTCATATGTCACCAATTATGAAAGAAATGATCTGAAGTTCAAACTGAAACAAAACTAGTGTACCTGAGCCAAGTTACTGGCAATTAAGTTTTATTAGTTGATTCTAGATGTGTTCATGTGATCATTAAAATACATGACATTCAGTTTGGCCTTTCTTAAAGATCTCTTATACCTATCCTGCAAAATATTCCCATTAAATAAAAAAATGGAACAGAAATTTTAATGTGTTTGCTTTGTGATATCTCAATTATAAAGTGGAGAATTGAACTAATTTTTCAGCATAACAGGTGGAAAACCCCAAAATTTTGATTCAACATAGGAATAATTACCTAGATTGAGCCTTAGTTCTCTAATATATTTTGGGTAACTTTATATAAAATTAATCAAGTTCTTGTGTGAACATGGAAAAAAAAGATAATCATCTAATTCAATTATATTTTAATAACACTTATAATAGTCTTTGTTTTGTTCATATACTTTATATGTTATGAACAAAGCCTTGTATTACGATTTGACTGGCTATTCATAACTGGAACATTATCAGCACTTAGTCTCACTCAAATTCAACTAGGAGAGGCAATAAAAACAAGTTAAATACAAGGTGATAGGAGAATCAGAGTACTGACAAGTTAGCCGATCAGAAAAACTTTCCATAAGGAAGTTTCATTTAAACTGATCTTTAAAGGAAGTTATAGATTTTGAACATCTCTAAGCCTGGGAGGAGGCTGCTTTTGCAAAAGCTTACAGGTGAAAGATTAAGTGGATGGTTCTGGGAACCTCAGATTGGTGGTATAGCTAGAACATTGAATACTTGAAGGAGAGTATTGTAAAATAAGTGTGGGAAAGTAGTCTAGAACCAAAATTTAAATGACTTTAAATATCAGCATGAGAATATTTCATTTTATCCTACAAGCAATAGGGAAAAACACACAAAATAATTTATAGAGTCAGAGAATGGCATGATCACACATATCCTGGAAGAAATTTCTTTGGAAACTACATGGATGATAGATAAGAGAAGAGAAGAGAAAAATAAGAAAAAAATGGAAACTAGGCAATAGGTAAGTGATGAGATTCTAAGTGCATAGAATAGTAATAAATAAGTTAGATTGAATGGAATATAAGAAAATATAAAGAGGAATAATATAAAATGTTTCAAAAGTTATAGATTGTGAAGACTTTAAATGCCACAATAAGTTGTGTTTTTTATCATAAAGACTGCATAGAACTAATATAGATTTTGAACAGAGCAATGATGTACTCAAATCTGAACTTTGGAATGATGATTTTATCAGCTGTGTCAAAGATATGTTGAAGACAAAAAACTAAAAGTAATTTTAAAAAGTAAAACCAATTAGGATACCACTGAAATACTGGAGGTAATATGCATATTTAGAAAGATAGGAAAAGATAGAAGAGAAGTACTAGAGGTAGAATAAACAAGAATTGATTAAACATGGAGAGAATGAGTGAGAGAAAGGATGACTCTGAATTTGCTGATGTGAGTGCATGGATACTGCAACCCTGTACAAAAACAGAAATATAGAAAAGGATAAAGTTTTGTGTAGGATAGAAAAAGAAATAATGAATTATAATTGAATTATACTGACTTTGAGATGCCAGTATGAGATGTACTTAAGAGTTCAGGAAAACAATTCAAGCTGGATGAATTGTGTTAGAATCATCTGAATAGACGTAAGGGAACTGATATAATCTTTAATAAATATAGTACATAGAAGGAAAGAGGGTGAAGAACAGAAACTTGACTTAGGTATTACTACATATTTGATTGTTCAAAAATAAGAACTATGTTAAAAAAAATTTTCCAGTGTCACGTTAAAGATTCAGCATAGTAATGGCAGGATCTATTTACTTGGAATCAAGAGAGATCTGAATTTGAATTCCATATCTGACACTTGTTATCTTTAACTGCCTGAGCATTTGTTTCCTCAAAGAGAGTAACAATAATGGTAGTGCCCTCCTTCAAGATTAGGGTGACAACAAAATGATATATTTAAGGTGCTTTGCAAACCTTAGGTTGTTTTGTAATTGTCACCTATTATTAATGGCAGAATTTTTCTGTTTTCAACTGAAGATTTAGATATTTTGTAGAAAGCCTTGGTGAGAAGATTATTAGACTTATATGTATGATACACCATAATTCCCATAAGTTCTGAACCATGAACCACAAATCTTTATTTATAATCAAAAGAATGCAGTTTTATTGCATAAATGAAATGTTAATTGAACTGTCCGTGATGTGGGATGTGTGTTCACTACAGAAAACTGTCTTGTTAATACATTGTACTGCTGCTAATTAGGCAAGGCAGTGCCTCTGCTTGTGCTTATAGACAATTGTTTAAAAAAAGAATACTAAACCAGTGAGCTTTACCCCTTCCTGATAATTACTTATGCTAGACTGTTTCATGTGACTGTTTTCTTCAGAGTGTTTTATTCTGCACAGGTGCCTGCTTTCATTTTATCTAGAATAGGCTCCCTATAACCCTAGTATTATGATTTTTTATTAGACTTCTTACTGGCCAGAGTTATTGCCACTATGCCCAGGACAAGCATGTTTTGGCTTATTTAACCATACTTAGAAAAATAAGGTTCATTGAAAGGACTTACTGGTTTTTATCTGGAAGTTTAAATGGAGTAAAGGTTTGGATCTAGACTATAAGAATCTCTAAAAGGAACTATGATCTAGAGTTGAGCTTCTTGAGCCCTTCATGACCTGGAAGGAAATTTAGCTCTCAAGGCAATTTTTCCTTAGACTTCTGCTTGTTATAATTTTTGATTCTTCAAGAAACTGACATAGGAAAGAATGAGTTATCAAAGAATTTAACCTTCAAATTTTTAAGTACTGAAAGAATGTTGTTATTGCTTTCTGAATCATAGGAAAAACATGACCATTTAGACAATTTCCTAAACATTTCACTTAATTACTAATTTTTGTTAAAGTCAAATGGCTTGGAAAGCACAAGAATATATAGAATATATTGAATATACAATCTTGTATATTCAATTGCAATCTGAAACATACAAGATAATATATTTCTACTTGTTATACAATAATAATGCTATTCAAGATTCCCATAAAAAATAAACGACTGATAGAAGCTTGCCATTACTACTAAATCCCTCTCAAGAAGAAATGTTCTCTTTAGCAGTGTTTGATATAGTTGTTCAGTATTTAAATATTCCATTACTATTCTAAGATACTTATTTGCATATCTAGCTTGAATTCTCAAGAGAGTCTTGTTTTTGGTTTCATTACAGAAAAACATAACTGAAATGTATGTTGTGTGTCTGTGTTTCTGTGTGTGTGTTTTCTAAGTGATTCCAAATTAGTAAAGAATAGTGAATGACTAAACTTAGAAATTGACATTATAGATAGATATATAGATTGGCAGATAAATAAATAAATACATAAGAGATACATAAATGGATGGATGGATGGATGGACAGATAGATAAAATAATAAATAGTGTAAAAGGAAAGAAGAGAGAACAAAAGAAGAAATAGAGAAAATAAGGGGAAGAAAAGAAAGAAGGGAGATTATATCTTAAATATCAATAGTACAAGGAACTTTCAGATGAGCAAGCCCCTTCTTCCAGTGCAGGTTGCCACCTTCTTTGCAACTTAAAATAACACTTGAAAGATTACATAATCTGTCCATGGCTACACATCCTAGGCATGATTCTTGGATTTTTCTGGCTTTGAGCATCAATTCAAGTACTTGTCAGAGTACTGTCTACCTGTAAACAAGGAGGGAGATAATGTATAAGTCATGGGTTACACTCATTTTAAAGAAACCCATCAAGGCAATGAATGGGACATTAAAGGGATGATGTGAAAATCCAGCTCTCCACTCCACTACTGATAGATATGTATGTCTGTGTACAGAGTATGTATATGTATAGAGTATTGTGTAGTGTGAGAATGTGTTTGTATTTTATAATAATTGTACTGACTGTTCTAAACAACTAATTGGTAGATTATATCATCATTGTCAGTTTGGGAAGATTTTTTCTCTCATTCTTTTGGTTTATATTCCAAAAGTAATAATATAAGAGATCTGAGTCAAAAGTCTCTCACTGAAACACATTCTCAATATTGGCGATCTGAATTACACAGGTCCTCTAAGCTCTTAAATAAGCTCCCTGAAAAACATATTAGTAGTTATCAAGTTGGTGATTGTGCAGCAATTTCCTAAAACAAGTCAGTGATTGATTTAGCATCTTATCAAATATTTTGATGAGGAAATCACATAAACAATCTATAAATTATTTTATGTCACATTTCAGGCAAGTGACCATTAGCATAATATATTGTCATTATAGTATCAATATCATTAGTACAGTCTGTATAGATGAAAAATTCAAAGCATTTTTATGGAATAAATAACCATATATTTCAATAAGCATACTTACTGACAGATTGGGTTATTTGATTTTTTTGCTATCTTTACTTGCAGGATATATTTTACATTTAGTCCCTTTAAAAATAAAATATTGAAAATGCTGTTTTAAGAGAAGGATATTTTTGTGGGTTCTGACTGGTAGTCAGGATTGTTGTTTTTAATACCTGCTTTTGGGGTCATCTGAATGGCATATGGAGTGTTCATCTTTCTCTTACTCTTTGCCATTTACTAGCTACATAGCTCTGGGCAAGTTGACCTCTTTCAGTGTCAGTTTCCTTGTTTTCAACAAGCAAGACTAATAATACTTATATTCCCTTAAAGACCTCCTATGAGGATCAAATGAAATCAAGTATGTAACATATCTGTATTCCTTAAAGTATTACATTGAATTTTTAGGAGAATATAAAAAACAACAGTATCAAAATGATTGGCATCTATTCGGTAAAATAGTTTATGTCCAAGCAACCCTATGTACTAATAGGTATGGATTCCCAAAGAACTGTCATGCCCTTGGTACAATATTTTGTTCATAGTATATCCCTAATAATTGTTTGATAGTTAATTATATAGGAATAAATTTTATAATTTCTGCAGACATAGAAAGAAGGACAGGACCCACATGTACAAAAATATCGATAACTCTTTTAGTGTAGCTAAGAAGGAGAACACAGAGGGCATATCAGTTGGGAATGGCCAAAAGCATTGTAATGATAGTATAAGAGGACCCAAATTGAAATCTTACTTGTTCCTGGGCATTCTCTTTTACTCTGATTTTTACCAGTTTTGCTTTTGTCTCTCTGTTGTGGCTACCCCTAGACATTGAACTGGTCTCAGGAACTATTTCCTAGAGACATTTCTGCTTTAAGGCCTGACCAGAATGTCCACAGGATTTCAGCTTACTTTTGTGCTATCCTAGACTGATGGAAGAACTCTGGTTTGTTTCTGATTTTATTTTACCTGTCACCTTTTTTCATCTTCCCTGGGGTATTTCTGAGGAGATCCTCAGTTAGTTTACAACCTTCTTTGCCAGAAGTGAAATGAGTTTAGTAGGCATAATGAAGACCTCTGATTTTTCCACATTAAAAATATTGAATATGTTACAAGCTATATTTCTTGTGCTTTAATGAGATTGTAAGACCTGTGTAGTACCTGAACTTTGTTCATTTTTCTCATTAAATCTTTTACATCATCGAATTCACATTTCAACTTCCATGTTAGTCCACAAATTTATTAAGAAAGACAACATTTAGAGTAGAAATGTGATATAGTTATTATCATACACTAACCTATTTCCTGAGGTTAATTTTTGATCAGTCAAATAAATCATTCTGTGGTTCTAAAATTATTTTTTTTTACTAAATGTACAGAATGATTTAAAAAAAATCTGAAATAAATGGTCTTGTCCATATGTACAATAGCTGACATTCTGGAGGCGAGAGGTAAAAATATACAATACCTTTGAAAACTCTAGTGTGGAGAAATTTTCCAATCAGCAAAACTTTAATTTTATAAATGTTTGCCACCTTAGCACCCCAAGAACACCAAGTTGGTAGTCTTCCTGATTAACTATGCATTCACTCAATTCACCAGCACCTGCCAGGGTAGGTGCTTGGAAGTGCTGCCAAAATAGAACCATTTACTTGGCACTCTAAAACTGCTCAGGGGATAGTGTACTCACAAATGAGATTGGGGGTGTGGGGAGGGGCAGAGATGCAATTTCTCTGCAGCACCATGACATTCTGACAGTTTTTCAACAGTTCTGTCTAGTCTGTTAAGGTCATATGTTGCTTTGAAATGCTAAAGTCCCCCCAAGAAGTCACCCAGAGCAACTAGATAATGCAGTGGATAGGTCACTGAGTCTAAAGTCAGGAAGACCTGAATTCAAATACAGCTCTGTTACCGTGGGCAATCATTTAGCCTTGGTCTGCCTCAGTTTCCTTAATTATAAAATACAGATAATAAAAGCACCTATTCCTAGTATTATAGTTAAGATTAAATAAGACTATATGTAAAGCACTTATCATAAAATAAATACATAATAAATTTTTATTTCTTCCATCCTCCTGTCCATTGAAAATGGCGGTCAGGTGTCTTATGCATTCAGTTTAAAAATCATTGAGCTGTCCAAAGTACTGTGTTGGGTACTGTGAATATAATGATAAAAAATTCCCTCAAGGAACTTACATTTTATTTAGTGAACTCAAATATACACAATTAATTAGTGACAAAGTTATACAAAGTAATAAAATAAGTACTAGCTACAGGAGAGATCAGGAAAAAGCCTGTGTTTTTAAGAAAACTAGGGTTTCTAAGATATAGAGTCACAGACAGAACACCTAGCAAAAATGGAGTTTGATCTCTGCAAAGACATAGAAATTAGAAATACAGTGTCACATAATAGGCCAGTTTTCCTGGAACTAAGACTGCATGAAGGGAGGTAATATGAAATAAGATTTAAAAGACAGTTGGAAATCAGTATTAAAAGCTTTTAGTTTTCCAATTAGTGTTGGCCCAAAAAAAAGAGGAGTACAACCTAATAGTTTTATTGTGTCCTGCATATAAAGCATCATCTAGATGTTAGCTCTATATGCATGGCCTTACAACATTAGCTAGAAAACATGTCTTTTCTTCCCAAATTTCACTATTTATTACATTAAATAAAAGTCTCATTTTTTAATCAATTCATTCATCTTTTTCTTTCCAGATTATGTGTGTTTGCCATTTCCCCTTTTAAAGTTAGCACAACTTTGTTCTAATTGTTCCTTTTGCCTTTCTCAAGCATGAGAAATTTTGGAATCCATGTCATAATATGATTTGTACAACTCATCTAACTCAATTCTGCCATCTGTGTATACATTCTTGTGTAAGATACAATGCTCTATTATCCTGAGCTCAGCTACTCACTCTCTTATAGTGGATCACCTTCCAACATGCTGAAATAGACCTGTT
This sequence comes from Sarcophilus harrisii, assembly GCF_902635505.1. Classification (NCBI taxonomy): domain Eukaryota; kingdom Metazoa; phylum Chordata; class Mammalia; order Dasyuromorphia; family Dasyuridae; genus Sarcophilus; species Sarcophilus harrisii. Next base: position 197,600,564 of record NC_045430.1, read on the forward strand.
GAAGTGAACCACCAAAATGTTAGACTACAAGCCAATGAAATTAATGGGACTTGGTTTACTCTGTTCTATAACAGTGTAACAAGCTTTGGAGGCATCCTATGCTTGATGTATGTTTGTATAATGTAGTGGTTTCCTGAGACAATTAAGTTCAAAGTAGCCTTTGTGTTCCCCCCCCCCCCCCGCCCCGAGTTCACCATTATTTTCCATTCTGCTTCTTCATGGCTAGCTCCTCTCTTTTCCTTCACCATCTACTAACTACTCTATCATTGTTTCCCATCTCCACCACTATTTCTGCTATTAATGCCTTTATTGTTTGCAAGCCTCTTTCTCTTCCCACTTATCTATTTTTTTTCTTCCCCATTATTTTTTTCCTTTTCCTGAATATGTCAAGAACATACTTTGTTATGTCAGGTATCAATAGCTTGCAAAGAGTAAGCAGACTTTCTATGTGAGTGAGGTTCATTATTACAGAAACAGCCTAAAAAACAGCACTGCACCATCAGAATGGAAATTCAAAAGGTATACAATTCTAAGGAACCTAAAGAGAATAAAATTGTTCTGTTGTGCTATAGAATCCTAGAATATGTGTGTTGCAAAAATGGGTCTATCCAGAGTTCTTGGATCTTGTACTAAACAACTTAGCTTTTATTAGCATTATCAGTAAATGAGAATTCTCCTTTCTTTTTGGAAAAATAAAAAATCACAGTGGATCATTTATGAGTTTTTGGTCTTCTGATTGTCTGGGTCAGAGCTTCTTAATCTTTTTCATGCCATGGATTTCATTTGGTATTCTGACAAAGCACAATGATTCTTTTTCAGAATAATAATAATGTTTAAAATTCAGAAGATTACAAAAGAAACCAATTATATTGAAATTTGGTTATCAGAAAATTTTGAAGCCCTTTGACCTCAGATTATGAATCCCTCATCTGGGCTGGTTTTGCTATAACTATCTAACAATTATTCTACTTTTTCTTTGGCCTATTTATTATTTTCTTTTCCTTTGCAATAGTTATTTACAAGTTTAAAAAAAACTTAAAATATATTTTATTTAAGTCCAGTGATTTGCTAGAGATATCTTGTATTTGCGCACAAAAAGGCCTATTGTTAAAATCTCCATATGAGTATTTACACTTTAGAAATTGGCAAATACTAAAAATTAGAACTAGATTTATTATTTTATTGATTGTCTAGACTTTAAAAAGTAATTGAGAAAATGTTTTTATTTTATTTTTAATTTATGAAATAAAGCAAGCATTTCCATAACATAATATAATAAAAAGAGATTATTTCACATAAAACTGCAAATTTATTACATACAACTAGCTATTCCTTTTAAATATATCATAATCGTCATATAAATTTATTTTTTTCTTTCATCCTTCTCCCTGCTCTATACACAGCTACCAGTAGACACAAATATGTGTGCTTTTACACACATACATACAGACACATACACATAATAATTCTACACATACTTTTATCAGTTTTTTTTTCCCCTCTGGATGCAGATAACATCTCCCTTTATACATCCTTTGTAGTTAATTTGGGTATTTTTAATCCAGTTGATAAACATTTATTGTGTGTGATGTTAAAACACAAGTTTGTGGTTGAAGTAGACTGAAGACAAAGGCACTAGAAATTAAGGCTGAATTAAAAGGTCAGAGTTTTCCAAGGGAACAGGGATTGAAATAAAGAAGAAAATTGTCAGTTAATAATGTTTTAGGGAAGAAAGGAAAGAGATATGGAGGTCTATAGATGAAAGCAACAAAGATTTGGACAAGATGGAATGAATCTTCAAAGAGACTTGGATCCTGTATCTTGACAGTAGAAGAAAGGTCTGACCTTTAATCCAGCAGTATCTCTTCTGGGTCTGTATCCCAAAAAGGCCATAAAAGAGGGGAAATGGCCCACATGTGCAAAAAAGTTTTTGGCAGCCCTTTTTGTAGTGGCAAGGAATGGAAACTGAGTGGATGCCCGTCAGCTGAGGAATGACTTTATAAATTATGGTATGTTAATGTTATGGAATATTATTGTACTGTAAGAAATGATGAGCAGACTGATTCAGAAAGGCCTGGAAAAGCTTATATGAACTAGTGTTAAGTGAAATGCACAGAACCAGGAAAACACTGAACATAGCAATAAGAAGATTGTGTGATAATCAACTGTGATAGACTTGGATCTTTCAATAATACAGTGTTCCAGACAATTCCAATAGGCTTGGGATAGAAAATGCCATCCACATCCAGAGAGAGAACTATGGAGACTGACTGTGGATCAAAGCATGTGTTTTCACTTTTTTGTTGTTTTATTTGCTTGTATTTTTTTCTTTCTCATAGTTTTCCCTCCTTTTGATCTGATTTTTATTACACAATGTGACAAATATGGAAATTTTTAAAAGAATTACACATATTTAACATATCAGATTGTTTGCTGTCTTGGAAAGGGAGGGGTAAGGGAAGGAGGCAAAAAAATTGGAACACAGTTTTACAAAAATGAATGTTGAAATTTTTCTTTACATATATTTGGAAAAATAAAATACTATTTTTAAAAAAGGAAGAAGAGTCTGAATGTAGCAAGGAGCATGTTATTTCCTCCCCTGACCATGGTGAAGTAAGAGTATGAGAAAAAATGGGGATATAGAGGGAATGCCAAAGGGATTGGTGACTTAAGCAGCAAACTATATTTAAGTATCAAATAACGTCTTCCATTAAGAAACCTTCACAGAAGATTGCCATTCCCTCTCATGACTTTCCTAAATTCTACCTTTTCACAAGTAAAATCTAAGTTTTCTATGCTCAGTTCCTCTACTTTCTTACCTTCCACTTGTGTCCTCTACTTTAATTTTGCTTAATATCCTATCACACAACTCAAACTTTTTTCCACTTTTACCAATGCTGTCTGTGATATTAAATCCGATGGCCTTTTCTCAAATCCTTTTCATTTTTAACCCCTCCAAAGGACTTAATGCTTTTGACTACCCCCTCATTTCAAATAATTTCTCCTCTATGAGTTTTCACAGTGCTGCTCTCTGTTTTTTTTTTTTAACCTATCTAACCAATCATTTTCAGTCTCCTTTGAAAGATCATAATCTATGTCCTGTCTTCTATTTATAATTGTACCCTACATCTGTACTTTTGCTATTCTCTTTCCTCTGCACTTTCTCTCATTGACATCATTAACTCCCATAAATTTATATATAGATAGATCATCTGTGTACAGCTCATACCCAAATCTACGTATCCAACTTCCATTTCTCTTCTGAGCTAGTCCCACATCTCCAATTTTATTTTTGACATCTCCAGTTGGGTATTTGAATGACATTTCAAATCCTACAGGTCGAGATCAGAGTTTACTGTCTTTTTTCTAAACTTGCACATTTTTCTCAAATCTCTTTTTCTCTAAAAGGTATCACCATTCTTCTAGTCATTCAGATTAACAACCTAGACATTATCTTTGACCCTTTACTCTCATTCATCATTCAGAGAGTAGTGATAGCCACAGTATTCTCAGGGAACGTGCCATATGAATAGCTGGGACTTCAGATAAAGGGACCACCCTTCCAGAGGGTGGGGAAGCATGCTATCCTCAATATTAATGCCTAGGATAAATGCCCAGCTACCCCGTGGTAGCTCATGTTCTGTGTCCACTGTCCTAAATGAATAGCATTTAGATGATAAAAATATATTATCATTGTATTTTAGTACATGAAAAGTGATACAATTTTATTAACAATTCCAGGGAGAAATAGTTTTGAGATGTATAGATAATTAAGACAAAAAAGCACTCAAGTACTCAGTTATTCATGTTATTCTACTAAATCCTTTTGACTTTGTTCTTTAGAAGCAGTCATAATGACTCACAGTGAATCTGACACAGTTTGACTCCATAAACTCCTTGAATCTCAAGGAGCAAAGGTGCATTTATTTTCATTTTATGAGCTACTATGTAATAAGAATACTGGTTTCACCTGGAGAGTGTTCTAAGTTAAACAAGAAAAACATTGAATCATAGATGAATACTTTGATATTCCTGTGCTACATTTCAATTCCACTGCATTCATCATTAAAGATTCTTTATAAGTAACAGATGGTAATCTCCTATAATAACCCCTCCATTTGTTCTTTCTTTCATTATCTGCTAAGGTTATATCTTTTTCATAGTACATAAATATTAGCATTAACCTGTAAATATGGTTATTCTGACTCTTTCTAGGTGTAATGCAAAGGTCGAACTATGCTCAGAATTTAGACCTGGGATATACAACTATTTCGCCCTCTTTAACCAGCTGTACACAATTCACTTTACCTCACTGAGTCTATTTTTTTTTTTCATCTGCCAATAGAAGAGCTTAAACTAGGTGATCTAAAAGTTTCCTTGGAGCTTTATAATTTGATGATACAACGATTTCAAATTTGTGATTGTATTGATATAAGGAACTACCTCCCTACTAGTGCAGATTGGAAACTGTTTTACTATTTATAGTCTTAGAGAGTAGTTATCTGAGACACTGAGAGGTCACAATTTGCCCAGGATTATACTCTAGTATGTGTTAGAGGCAGGATTTGAAATTAGGAATATTCTCTATTCACTATACCATGTAACTTGTCTAAGACTTACAAGATATCTTTCATATATTCATTTTTACTTCACTAATTTAGACTAATTGAGGGACACAGAACTCAGTTGACTCTCACCTCCTAGAAGTTTTTTCTCCTTACCTTTAAAAACTGACAAGAAAGTAGCTTCTAAACCTCTCTTAAAAGGGAAGAGAACAAATGCATAAAAGCAAAGTAGGTCTCTTTCATTCTTTCTTCAGTGGGGAGAGTCCTAAATCTCTCTTTCTTACATCATTATCTCTCAGTGATGTCCACCATACCATGTAATTTGTTTAAGATTTACATGATAATCTTTCATATATTCATTTTTACTTGATTAATAGGTTAATTAAGGGACATAGATTAAGAGAAATTGAGAGACATAGAACTCAATTGACTCCCTAGCTCCTGCAAGCTTTTTCTTCATACCTTTCAAAACTGACAAAATAGTTGCTTCTAAACCTTTCTTAAAAGTAAAAAGAACAAATGCATAAAAGCAAAGGACATAAGCCTCTCTCTTGCTTTCTTAAGTGAGGAGAGCCCCAAATCTCTCTTACATCATTATCTGTCACTGATGTCACCGGATACCATTTATGAAGTCAACCAAGAAAGAATGAAATTCCCAAGGTCTTCCTACTAGTGCTTTCTGAATGAGCATTCATTTTTGGCTCTGCAACTACTCAAAAATGCTTCTTTCTCCTATGATTAGCAGTCCAGAGTTAGTTAAATCCAAGTCTCTATAAAACATTTCTATCATATGTCATTACAGTTCTGGAAGCTAACTTCGTAAGCCTCTGCTTTGTAGTGCAATCACAGGGCTTCTAAGAATATACATAGAAGGAAGGTGGGGAGGTGAATAATGCTACTCCTAGGTCAACTGTACTTATTACCTCATGATTCATATTTATATTCTATAAATACAAACCATATTTCTGATGAGCATTCTTTTCTTTTGTCTGTAGAACATCTTTTTTTTTTTTTTTAATAAAATTAAGGTATAAAATCGTGGCTCTCAATTGAGACCATAGAGCTCTAACACAAAAGGTATTCCCCAGGTCTCCAGGAGGAATAGCTTGAATAACAGAGGCTGGCAAGGTAAGAGGTGGAGATATCTTCATAAGTTAAGATACTATCCAAAATTCATGTTCCCTCTTCCCTGGGAACTGCTCACTTTCTGGATATCCCATCTGGATCTACTGGCCTATTAGTTGCATGCATGCCCAGCCAAACACTGACTCCTTCAGAGAAATACATGACATGGTTCTAGCATTCCTTGTGCAAGTATTGCTGCCTTCTCTAGAAGAAGGAAGAGTTCTTTTCTCATCCCTGAAGGAAGATCTATATTTCTGAGTCCAGCTCTTTCCTGAAAGGCACTCTTGAGGATTAAAACCATTTTGGAATTGCTAATTAATATCAGCCTGAGGATGGATTACAGGCTGGGGGTAGATGTTCACTCTAGGAGTGGATGTCATGTTGGGAAAAGATCCAATATGAATGTCAAATTGAAGATGAACAGCACATTAGAGTTGAATGCCAGATAGCCAAATAGGGATATCTGCCATATTAGGAGTAGATGCAAGTCTAGAGATGAATGCCCAGGCTAAGGATGGATGCCAACCTGGGAAGAGACACTAGGTTCATGATGGATGTCTATATTGAAAGGGAGTCACTACATTGGAGATAAACACTACAAAATGAAGCACTCCACATGGAGGATGAATAGTCGGTGAGGGATGAGCATCCTTGTGGGCTTAGATATTCAAGTAGGAAATGGATGCCGGTTTGCTTTTGTATGCAAAATGTCCTACATCGTCATTTTTTTTCTCTTCAGCAGCAGGTATCCCAGGACAGCCAGAGGTATCACAATCTGTATTCCATAGATGATTTTCAGTAGCCTAGCACAATTTAAGTTTGGCTTGCATAGTGATGGGGCTCCTTATCATACCTCATTAGGCTGGCAGATTTGACCTGTAAAAGTTCTCAGTGTATAGCTTAGTGCACAGCTGAACTGTAAGGTAGAGCCCAAACATGTAGTTGGTTCAATTTGTCTTCCCATTCTTTGGAGCAAAGAGCCAGTCACAGGAGACCACTGGCTCCAGGTTCTGTGGCAGCTGTTGGAGCTGATTGTGGGGAATCTTGTGGTATTGCCAGTGTCCAGTCACCCAAGGAGGAAGTGATCAAACTGGCAGAAGGGATAATTCCCACAGAGAGTGGCTACCTGTGGTGTCAAAAGCCAGTCCTGAGCACAAGCTACAAGGCAGTCATGCTTGGTCGTTCAGAGATGGCTCTGTCCACCACAGCCTGGAATCATAGATATATAGGGAGGAGTCATTCCAAATGGCCCAGGCAGCTCCAAACTCAAATAGCTTGTGGGGTTTTGAGGCAATGCCAGAGGTGGGGGCAGGGGGACAGAATTATCATATTCTTCAGGGTGAAATCATCATACTAGCCATTTCTCAGGGTTTGCAGAGACCCTGAGTATGATTCAGGAAATTGTCAAAAAGAAGGACATTCAGACTCAAGAAGGCTTCATGAACCTGGATTTATATGCCAATCCCAGAGACCAGCGTCTCAGTGTATTATATTTCCCAGTCACCGACAGGAACATGCTTTTCAAGCTCACAGTTCGAGCTTAGTAAAGTTTGGGCTCTCCTGATTCAGCAGCACCTCAAGGATCCTCCTAAAAGGGTCCTTAACAGGAGTCTCCAGCATATCTGACATGTTGTCTTTCACCACCACTGCCAAGATGCCTCCAGCTGAGACCTGGATACCAGTAGACATCAAGACTACCTGGTCCTGACCTATATCAACAACTTTGTGAGGTTAAAATACACTAGCACCTGCCATCCATGGGTAATTGAATATAAAGCAGATATATCAAAGGTAAGGTGAGATCCAGTCTGAGGTCAGGTGAGGAGATCAGTCTTTGGCAATTAATTGAGGGCCAATGTGATAAGTAGAAAGGGAAGTTTTGGACAGAAGCAGCAGGAAGTAATCACATTATAGATCTAAATTGAAAGACAAGGCAACAGAGGTAGTTGCCCAAGGCCACGTGAGCCCCATTTGTGACTAAGGTCTGCAGTACTACCACTCAGTGGGTCCCCCATTAGTATCTGAGTCCTCCAATGTGGAATAGCAGTGCTGCTTCCTGAAGGATACCAAGGACTTACTAGTTTACTCTGCATACAGTGCACAGTCTCCAAGGAATACAAAACATATGCATACTCTTCTTCTGCAAATGACATCCACAATCAATAAAGAACTTCCCAGTGTACCAGAGCCTTGATCAGAGTGCAGAATTTTTCAATCTCTGTCAGAAAGTTTGGCAGCTTTTTCCTCCCATTCATGCACTTGGCAGTGACCCAAGCAGCAGGATCCTAATGAAGGCTGTCCCACTATGCCAGGCCTAGACTTGTTCATTGCTCAACACCACAGATCCCTTTCTCCACCAGTATGATTGTTCCCAGAGATGTACAAGTACCTATCTACCAAGTCTGTTGCTGTGGTTTGAATGGCACAGGAGTGAACATGAAGTTGTTAGTGTTGGGGAAGTTCCTGGCTAAGGTGTAGAGGTATATTCACACAGCTCTCTATTCATCAGAGTAGGGTTTACCTCAACTTGGTAGCCTCAAAGTTCCATTTTGACTCTGGACTCAGGTAGCAGAGAGCTCCTCCAGGGCATAGTAAAGTTGTCTGTGACCTCTGGGTCCAATAGTATTTCCTCACTCTACTTAGGCTGTGACATTTTTCTGGGGTAGATTACCAGCCAGATCTCAGACTGAGTAATGTATTGCCACCATCCAGGGATACACTGAAAGAAATCTGCCTACTTTCATAAAAAAACAAATGAATCTTGCTGTTATTATCTATGTAGCCTTGAGTTTGGATGGCCTCTCAAAACCTGTAGAACAGAAATGCATTGAAGCTTGGAGGATTTATGGATCACACTACCACAGAGTCTTTGCACTCATTTGAGGACCCAAATAAGACAAGAGAAGCAAAAAGAATTGCCAGTAGTTGAGACAAGTGTTCAAGGATGGACAGTTAAATGTCAAAAGCAGTTTCTTCTGAAATTCCCATAGTGTACACCACAAGATTCTAGGAGTTTTTGTGGTCAATCAGGGAACCCTGCTGGCCAGTAGCAGGAACCACCAGAGATGTATGATGAGCTTATCTAAGTGTTCCCACCTGAGCAATGGACGGTGGATTGGTGAAAGAAGAAAGATTCAGACACTCCAATGGCCTTAACAAATCGGCAGAGAAGGAACATCCAACCCGACTTGATCACAACCCTGTCCGCATCCAAACCACCTCCTGCTCTTGAGCATTATTTTTAAAAAGATTAATTCTCACTTTCCAAAATTAATGCATGTGTGTTTTACATTTACAATGAACTTTGATCTTATAAACTTGAAACAGTAGAAAAGCATCATTTTTTAAAAATCCAATCCTTAGAATCTGGAACATGATTTATCTATCCCAATAAGACATTATTGAACTTCATTTACATTTAAAACTGATTGAGGAGCTTGAAGGATGACTGTACTATAATGGAAACTATAGGTAGCCATGGACAGATATTGATTCTTGGAAAATACTTCAAGAAACTGTCTCTATTAGAAAGAAAAAGAGTATTTAAGTTTGTACTAAAAGAACAACTTGGAGTAGATCTGATATCCTAGCTTGTAAATGGCATTTTAAAGATGGTGAGTGAAAAATCATACTGAGTACAAATGGAGAATCAAAACTACTTGAGTAAGAGTAAAAATGTTTTCTGTACATTGTAGAATTGTTGACATGATAGTTGGGAAAAATCAATTTTGCTTCTTCTATTGACAAATTGATTTCATCATCTGTTATCCATTAAATAAATCATATATTCTTCCTCCATACCATCAGATCTAATGTTAGAAAGTAGATCGGGGAGGTGAAGAAGAAAGAAAGAAAATTCTTTTTTTAATTCCCTTTTGAAAACTTATACCATATGTAATAGTGTACTTATTCTATTTCTTTAAAACTCTCTCTGGCTAGTTTTACTTCACCCCCCTAATTCCTCCTACATTTCTTTGTATACACCAATTATGGAGCCAGCACAGAATAGTGGAAAGAGCCATTTTCCAAGCATATGCTAATAGAGTATTGTCCAATCGGTAATCAGCTTTAAGTGCTTAGTTGTCCGACCTCAGTATATCGACTCAAGCGTTTCAGCCCTTTACATTGCTGGGTAAATTTTTGGCTGCAACCCCAGTTCTTTTGCTCTTTGATATATAGTGTTCCACTATTTACAGTCTTTTAATGTAGCCAGCCACTGCTAGACCTTGCGAAATTCTAATTGTGGCCTTGCCACATTTGAATTGTTTGTTTTTTCTTGTTGCTCATAACATTTTCTCTTTGACTTGTGGGTTTCAGAATCTGGCTGTGATGTTCCTAGAACATTTTCTTGTAGGATCTTTTTTTAAGTGATCAGGGGTGGGTTTTTTCCATTTCTACTTTCTTCTCTTGTTCTAACAATTTGGAAAATTTTTCTTATTTTCTTTAATTATTTCTTGTATTATTGTGTCAAGATTCTTTTTTTTAATTGGAGTTTTCTGGTCATCTAATTATTCTTAGATTTTCTTTTCTTAATCTGTTCTCCAGATCTGTTCATTTTTTAAAATTTATGATTATGACTCACTTTCTCTTCTATTTTTTAATTCTTTATATTTTGGTTTAATATTTTTTGTCTCTTATAACTTCATTTGCTTCCACTTCCTGAATTCTACTTTTCAAGGAGTCATTTTCTTCCTTTCTTTCCTTTTCTAGGTGGAAAAGAACACTAAAATAAAAACAAGAAGATTCATAATCTTCTTGTTTTTATTTTAGTGTTCTTTTTTCTTTTAGTTTTTCCCTAATCTCTCTCTTTTGCTTTTTAAATTATTTTTTAAATTTTTTCTTTTGGGGCAGGTGACCATTTAACGTTTCTTTTTGTTGTGAGAGGTTTGTTTGGATTTTTTCTTTTTTTTTCAATAGCTTCCTCTGAAGATGAATTCCAGTCTTCTCTATTCTCATAATAACTTTATATGCTTGAGTTCTTTCCCCTTTGCCTGCTCATTTTTTCTTATATATAACATATTGTAAGTGTAATCACTTATAGTTGTGAGGGATGGGAAATAGAGCACCTGGCCTCAGCTCCTCCTTCAGTTCTCTCCTTTAGCCTGGAACCCAAAACCAAGAACTCTACCCTCCTATTAGTGCCCACAAATAGCAGTATCCCTGCCCCACTGTTTCTGTACTCTCTGGGCATGCGCTGGTTCCTTCCCCTTCAGGGCTGCAACATGATAGGCCTGACACTATTACCAGCACAGGTTCTCTTAATTTCCCCCCACTCAGATGCCTAATTTCCCACACAGACCAGGTGGTTAAAAGTCCTGTGACTGGATCCCAGGGCTTTCTTCCAATCCAACTAGCCTCAGGGCTCACTACTTACTGTTTTAGGGAAACTAGCCTGAAGATATTTAACCTTCATATAGATCAAACCTAGGTGTGTTATATTTCTTTGGATTGTCTCAAAAGAATCAGTATTCCACCCCAACTCTTATTTGTTTTTACTGCTCTAGTTTCACCTTAAGAAACTATTTTTGTCTTATTTGTGGGGAAAGTTTGGAGAGCTTGGAATTTTCTGACCTACTCTGCCATCTACCCAGAATTCTCTAACTTATTTTTAATATAAAGATTGTAAATTCTTTGAGAATAGGGGTTGCATCTTTTATGGATATTTTATATCTTTTTGTACATCACAATGCCTTGCAAATGGCATTGTAATGTACAAATACTCAAAATCTTTGTTGAGTGAATATTGAATAGCTTTGTTATATTGTAAATAGTTCTAAAATATGTACATATACCCACAGAAATGTGTATACATACATTATGTATGTATACATATATATGGTTTGCATACACAGAAATTATGTCCATGTATGGATATATATATATATATATATATATATATATTCATTTATGTATGCATTGTATACATGTATGTGTATGGACATATCTGAAATATATAACTAAATAAATAAAATTACAGGTCCTGTTTAAAATAATATATTTTAAAAATTGACCATTTAGGAGCAGTAATGAACTGAACCAGCTACGCCCAGCGAAAGAACTCTGGGAGATGACTAAAAACCATTACATTGAATTCCCAATCCCTGTATTTTTGCCCACCTGCATTTTTGATTTCCTTCACAAGCTAATTGTACAATATTTCAGAGTCTGATTCTTTTTGTACAGCAAAATAATGGTTTGGTCATGTATACTTATTGTGTATCTAATTTATATTTTAATATATTTAACATCTACTGGTCATCCTGCCATCTGGGGGAGGGGGTGGGGGGTAAGAGGTGAAAAATTGGAACAAGAGGTTTGGCAATTGTTAATGCTGTAAAGTTACCCATACATATAACCAGTAAATAAAAGGCTATTAAATAAAAAAAAAAAAAATTGACCATTTAGAACTGGTGACATAGTCCAACGACTGAAAAGAAATAATACAAATTCTAGAATGTATTAAAGAATGAAACTTTAAAATCTATGGCAAGCATATCTCAAAATCAGTCTGCTAAAAAGTGCCAGGACTATACTTAGTGACTTTTGTGATAAAGCTTGATATTTATTTCTTTAAAAACTCTGACCTAGTTAAAAACTAAGTCATGGATGTTATTTGGTGTGTGCTTGCATGTATGTGTGTGTCTGTGTGTGTGTGTGTGTGTGTGTGTGTGTGTTCAAGAACTTAATCTCTGATGACTATGTATAAGGACAGTCTTCAAGGACCCAAGATGACCTCCTTACCCACAATGGGATACTAAAATAGATTTCATTAGAGATGTTTAGTTAAAAAATAACCATACCTATATATACATATATGTATGGATGAATGTAGTTGATTTTATATATATATATACACACACACACATATATATATATATATATATATATATATATATACATAAAACATCTATTCCTCATTGAGATAAGAAGCTGACTGGGTTTAGGAAGACTATGTGAATGGAAATTAAGTTCTCAAATGCCTTACCAACATAGTGTGAGTCAGTAATGAATTGTGTCTCAATCTGAAAAATACCCTCCCTAAACAGAGGTAGGCTCATCACAGAAGCCAAGTCAACATATTTTTTGGTCATAACAACTTGTTAAGATTATTCACTAAGGCATGGAAAAAATTATGATCTCGGTTAGTGAGGCGAGAATGTACCAAAGAAATGGACATTTCAAAGAATAAAGTAAAAAATGGAAAGAAAGTTTAAGTGATTTTCTTTCCCTTTTTATGCTACCCTAGGCCCTTGTTTTCTTTATTCCATTTTTACAATTAGTTCCTCACCAGGAACACAATGAAAAATTAAACAAAACACAAGTACCATTAAAAATAACATGTATAGTTTTAATCCCTTAGAATCAGTGACCTAGGTCTGACTTCTTAAAGAAAGTGGGAAAATCCAGAATACCTTTACAAAAAGATTTGAAAAACTACATCAAGAATATCTCAAAATCCATTTGTTAAATGAAGTCCAATGACATAATGAGTGACTTTTGAGAGAATACAGCCTGATATTTGTTTCAGTGGGAACTTTGACCCAGCTAACCCTAGAAGAATGGATACTATTGGTTGAATGTTGACATTCTGATAAAGTATCAAAGGATAATAGGAAGAGAAAGAGCAGGGATTGTAAGAAGTAAACGGCAGAACATGATTTCTATGATGTCCATCATGGAAATTCTTATTTTATTATCTTTGTTCAAAGTACTTGTTCAATGTTGACTATACTCTGCCTCTGAGATTTGATTCTTTAATGAGGGTTTCTCTGAATTCTCCCATTTTTTCAGTAATTTTAGAAAGAAATGTGGTATTCAAAAGAACTAGTTCTGCAATTAGAGGACTTGGGTTCAAATATCAATTTAGAGAAATGAGTTTCCTGATTCCAAGCCCAGTACTCTATCCACTCAGCTATCTAGCATCCCCAAACTTCAATTGCTTCCATTCTACTTAGAACTCAGGTCAAAAGAACATTTTGGGTTTTTTCCCCCACAAACAGTTAAAAACAATAAACTTTCACTATGCACCAACTATGTGCAAGATAGCTTGCTAGACCCTAGAACAGTTCTCAGAAAAACACAAAAAGTTGGTTTCAGAAAAGCAAACTACACTATACTATTGGTATCCCCTGGATGCCAGTGTGTTACAAGGTCAGATAAAAATCTGGCTCCAGTGGGGGATTTTCTGAAGTAAAGATTCTTTATATTTCGACTCTTCAAAATTCAAGGACATTTAGAACAAGAGAGAATAGACATAGCAAAATCATGCAAAATGCTGAGAAATTAGAGGTTATTAGTATGAATTGTAAATTGCTAATATAAATTATAAATACACTATCAAGAGTGATTTTCATCTGCTGGACTAGCCTGTTATTCATTACTTATTGTTAACATTTAATTAGTAGAAGCCTCAATGGGAACACTGGCAGCAGTGCCCTGATTGAGAAGCTGCCCTGTCAGACTCCTTTCATATATTTAGATTAAGTAGTTTAAAAAAAAAAAAAAGTCAAGTTTAATGGTCCACCCCCAATTCCTTTTTCAGGAATGTTGGATTTTGATAGCCATTTGACTTCAAGGCCCAGGATCAGATACTAATCAGAACAAAAAGAATTCTAAATGTGGAATCAAAAAGTCTCCTGGTGAGGATCTCTATGTTCTCACAAAGCAAAAGACTATTACTACTAAGTGGCTGATTGGGGGTTATTGAAATATCCTTGACTAGTTTATAGGTGTTATCAAAACTGTACTCACTCTTTAAAAAATTCAGTTTACCATCATATTCTTATGAGAGCATAAGGTAAAAATGTATATTTACATGCAATTCAGAATAGCCTGCAACTTCTTAAGGATTAGATTTCAGTTTGTATTATCCTTACAAATTTCCTAAGATTATTTTTTTAACCATATGCTTCATAGAAGTAGGCAAGTTTCTGAATTAGCAGTATGCAGCTTGGTAACAATTAACCATCTGTTTATAATGCTGTTAGGGACTGACAGCATCACAATGGAAGTAGGGAAAACAACAGAAATATTGTATCTGCCAAGTTTTAGTCATTAGTTATCTTACATAGTAATTTGTTGTCTCTTGAGATCACTAAGGAGTGAAAGAACCACACTGAGATACAAAATAAACTCTGTAAAGCAGGTAGTTTGATAGCTATTTAATGATGTTCTGGGAAAAGTAGGAGACCAAAAAAAAAAAAAAAATTAGGAAGAAAAGAAAGACCTACTCATGGATTCTTGCAGTGCAGCCAAAATTTCACATTTGGGGAATATTTTGAGAGGAGGACAATTTCAATTTTTCAAAGGAGAGATTTAATTAATTATTCTAAGTAGCAACTTTTGCTGAGCGACTTATTAAAAATGTTCCTTGAGGTAAAAGACCTGTCCTGAGACATCTCATAATACTATATCCTCCTGAGAAAGCTCCATCTTCATCTCTATTTTGCTTTTTCACTCTCCCTCCAAATTTGCCCCCCCTCCCTCCCCCCCGCCAATCATCACTTTAATTTCTTGATGGAAACTGTTTTATAGAAGTTAAAAAATGATCACCAGAATGAGGTTTCCTTTTAAGAATAATTTTGAATAAAATGAAGACATGTTATTAGATGGAAAATCAATAAACCTTTATTATTTGCTAAGATGCTCTTTTTCATGAAATAATATTTTTGTACCTACAATAGGGGGATTCTTGTTAAAAATAGATATGATTATAATTACTTCCTATTTTAAATTAAACTAATTATTAGTAATATTCACAACTTTATCTCATAAGTTAGAATAATTTCATATTATGCTTATCTCTCTTTTTCACTTGAGGAAATAGTAATGTCTTTGAAAGCAGAGACCATTTTGCTGGGGCCTTGCATATCCAATGTCTAACTCATTGTCAGGTACCTCCTAGGATATAAGCTTTTTGAATTGATTTTAATCCTTGATTGTGTGAAAACTCTTTTTGTCACAGAGAATGCAGTTAATCTCAAGATAATTCCAAAATACTTACTGTTGCAAATGAATGCAATACCGACCCATTAACCAAATGCCTAGGATCAGAGAGTATTTGAGATGAAATAAAATGCTAGAATGCTTTGTAGAATAAAATCAAATTCTCCTCTAAAGAATAAAACATAGAAAAAATCTTTTTGTATTCTCCATTCTTAAAGCTCTAGTAATTACTTTTGTATAGCCCCTTATCATCAAGGGGGCTGATGTGAAATATAGTTATTTCAAAAGTGAAAGGATGATGAAACATGATAAGAGATGCAAACTGTAGAAAGGGAAGGAAGGTGGAAGAGATCAGGAACTTGGGAGCTCCAGAGTATATAAAGGAACCTGAGGGAAACAGATTCTGCTGGTGTGTGGCCAGTTGATTGTAAGTTAAGAATGCTATTAATCTAAAATGAACATGGTCATATGTTTTCAGAGTCTTTTCAAGCTAACTGGCCCATTTTAGAAGTAATCTACCAGGCTGTATTGTATTGCTTCTACAACAATTCAAGCTTTAGAGAGCTGGTGACTTTCCCCCATCCAGTTCCCTTTGTTCTCCTGACTCATTGTTGTCTTGTAAGCTAGTTTGTCTTATGCTTGAGAATTTCCTGGTCTCATTAATCTTGTTAATTTACTGTCTGAATATATATAAGTTATCTTCACATAAAGATAAATTGATTTTTATGGCATTGAGTATTTGCTACAAAAGGTAGCCCTTGCAATGGAGAAAGATAAAAGATAACCCATAGAATTATAATTTTAGTTACTTAAAAATATTTTACTTATTTTAATATTAAATTTTTTTAAAGATTAGAGTTAAAAGTCTTCTCCTTCCACTTTGCTACCCATGACAAGGCAAACAATATTATATCAGTGAGGCATGTGAAGATGTGAAAAACATATTTCCATATTATTCTATCTTGCAAAAAAAAAAAGAAGAAAAAGCAAGAATAATAAAGTCAAAAAAAGTATATGCAATCTGCACTCAGAATTCAGCCATTCTCTTCCTGGATGTAAATAGTATTTTTCATCATCCATCTAAAGTGCAGATAATGCCTCATCTTGGTTTTGGATAGGTACTACTTATCATTTAAAAAAAAAGATTCCATTTAGTCTTTAGAATACATCCTGTATATTCTAGTGTTTTAATAGTAATGGGTATTGTCTATGTATCCCTCCATTTTTTCCTCTATTGTAGAAGTTGTTATTTATGCAGCTCTTTTATATAAAATAATCTTCCCTATTCTTCTTCACCCTTCCCACTTCTCTCAGTGTATTTCTCTTTCTCTTGCCTTCATTCCAATATACATTTGTGTCCTCTGTTTATGCAGACTTCTTCTAACTGGCCTAATGATAAAGAGCTATGTTATTAAATTCCCATATAAGAATGATATAAGTAATTTGCTCCTCTTGAATCATATATTTGAATGTTAAATTTTCTATTTTGTTCTGGTCTTTTCATAAGTAATGTTTGAAAGTCTTCTATTTCATTAAATATAAAAATTTCCCCTGAAGTATTATAGTCAGTTTTGCTGGATAGGCTATTCTTGTTTGTAATCCAGCTCCTTAATCTTCTAGAGCAAAATTTCTTAAACCCCATATGGGTTCATGTAACTGAATGTGGGTGTTGTGAAATTATGATTTCTTATTGGTAAATGTTGGATTTGTGTACCTATCATATATATATAATATATGTATGTGTGTTTGTGTGAATAAATCCAGAGTTGTGTAAAAATTGCTTGAATAAAAAGTAGTGATGAGTGGGAAAAGTTTTAAAAATCCTGTTCTAGAATATCATATTGTAAGCCCTTCTCTCTTTTAATATAACTACCAAATCTTGTGTAATTTTGATTTTCATTTCACAATATTTGCACAGTTTTATTTATACTTTCTTCTATTTTTTTTTCATTTTTTGATTTTGCTTTAATAATCTATGATGTCTCATGGAATAGTTAACTTTCACTTGCCCAATTCTAATTTTCAAGGAACTTTTATTTTTAGTGAGCTTCTCTACCTCTGTTTTTCTCCATTTGACCAGTTCTGTTTTTTAAAGAGTTATTTTCTGATTATATTTGTATAACATATATTAGATTGTTTGCTGTCTTAGGGAAGGGGGAGGTAAGAAAGAGAAGGAAAAAACTGGAACTCAAAATCTTACAAAAATGAATGTTGAAAACTATCTTTATATGTAATTGGAAAAATAAAAAAAAATTAATTTATTTTCATGAGTGACAGACAATGTGTGTCTCTTTTAGCATTTGTGAAAGTTTTTTTATATTATTTTCTCCAATATTTTTGTGCTTCTTTCATGAAACTGTTAATTCTCTTTTTGTAATTTCCTTACAACTCTCATTTCTTTAACTATTAACTATGATTAACTATTAACAGAGGAAACTGCCATTCTTATTTAATTTTTAAATACCTTTTCCCCCTCTTTCATCCTTTTAAGAATTTTTTTTTGAGTCTGTGCCCAATCCACATTTTTCTTTTAGCTTTGTTTATAGCAGTATTCATATCTTTGTCCTTTTGTGAGTTTTCTCTTGGTTTTTCCTGTCATGATAATAACTTTTAATAATTATGTTCTTGCTTTAGATGCTGTTCTTTTTTTTCAGCCTAGTTCTTGACTTTAAACTTTATTTTAAAGCAAGGATTTGCTTACTTGGGGGGGGGGGGAATGATAAAGGTGAGGTGACCTTTCAGAACTTCAGGCATTTTTTTCCCCTGCTGTTTTCACAGCTATCCTAGGAGGTCTGGAATTTGTTTATCTTGATGAAATGGTGTGATTCAAGGAAAAGTATGATTACTTCTCTCCTCATATGGAATGGCATGAACCCTTACCCAGGAAGGTCTCTAATGCCTTGCAGCTTCAATCTCTAGTGCCCCACTCCTTCATGGAACAGTGATCAGAACCCTTGCTATCTTATACCACAAGTCTTCTTTTCTGCCCTGGAACTGTGTCCCATATTTGCGTTAAAGTAATAGAAATGCCAAACAATTCTCTGTCTTACATGCAGTACAACCACAGGGATGCCCTATAATTGCTGATCAGTTGTTCAGTCCCTTTATTGTCTCTGGGATGAAAGTTCCCAAAGCTGCTGATGCTGCCATCACAGTTGCCTCCAAGGTTCACAGCTAGGATTGCCACCATATGTGCTCCCACCTTAAATAGACCTCACCTTTCAACCTCCTAAAGTGTCTTGGATTGAAAAAATTCTCATTCCAATCTTCTGTTGGTTGTGCCTCTTCAGAATTTGATTTGAGACATTGTTAAAGTTGTTTTCAGGTAAATGTTGGGAGAGCTTGGCTATAGAGCTGCCTCTTCTAAACTACTAAAGAAGTTTAAAGCTCCACCTCTGAAAATCTTAGTTTTAATCTGAAGTTATGTGTCTACATTGAATTTTCTCTGTCTCTGTCTTTCTGTCTCTCTCTCTCCCTTTCCTCCCCACTTCCTCCCTTTCTCCTTACTGCCCTTCATTAACTTTCCTTAATTTTGTACTTGTGACAAATATTTCTATTTCCTTATAAAAAGGTATTGAGATGGCAGCCACAAAATTCTAATCCAGTTCCACCCTATTTATGTATTATTGAACAAATATCATGGAAAAGATTCTTAATCAGGTATAGATTGACTTTCTGGCTTTTGATATCCTTTCTAAGTTTGAATCTGTGATTCTTTTAACTATTAGATATGATAGCATTCATGTTTTAGACTATACTAGTTGTGTATTACATACATATGTATGTAGTACATGTATTGCAGAAATCATAATATTTTATATGTATCATATAGAAAGTAGAATCATCACATGTGTTACACTATATAGCATATCAATTTTATTCTTTTATTCATATAACAATATACTTTTATATGTAGTAATACTATATTATAAGAACATAGGGCATAGTTTTATTACTATGAATATGTTTAAACATTAAGCAATTAGATCATTAATAGGATATTTCTACGAACTTTCCAGTTGTCATGTCTATTATTATCTTATTCTTGTTTTACCTTGTTCCTTAATTATCACATTTTGACAAACCAGTCATTCCCAAAGGTAAGACACATTCTGCTTGGTTTAAGTCCATTAATTATAGGATAGGTCATCTTATTTATTTCTTTTATAATGTATTGTTTCTAATACCTGCTCTATCTACCTTTAGTTAGAGTATTAAAACTAATAAGGGAAATGAGGGGACATTCAAATTAGTATCCTCATTTTAAAAGCACTACAGAACGGCAAAATAACCTTTTGGTCATGTATACTTATTGTGTATCTAATTTATATTTTAATATATTTAACATCTACTGGTCATCCTGCCATCTAGGGGAGGGGGTGGGGGGGTAAGAGGTGAAAAATTGGAACAAGAGGTTTGGCAATTGTTAATGCTGTAAAGTTACCCATGCATATATCCTGTAAATAAAAGGCTATTAAATAAAAAAATAAAAAATAAATAAAACACTTGAGCATATAGGAAAAAAAAAAAAAGCACTACAGATATGAGAGGGAAAGTATGTCTCTTCTCAATGTCTCACTGTCACAAAAATGGCAGATAAACTCCTGGTCTTTTGACTACCAACTGAATGCCCTTTTCACTACATCATTTGACTTCCCTGCTCAGAAGAGATTGTATTGGATGTAAGAAAGTGCCTGAAAGCCTATGGGATTTAAGTCTTTGCTCTGCCAATTATGGGCCATGAAATCATGGGGAAGACATCTGCTTTCTCTGAGTCTCAGGTTCTTCATTTATAAAAGGGAAGATTTCAGATATGTAAGGTCCATTTATATTAGAACATTTCTTCAAAGAGATTGAATTAGGTGAAACCATAATTTTACCCAAGTTCTTTATGCAATGGCAAGAGATTGTTATATCTTCTGTTGCTATGAGAGTAAGTGACTAATATTCATAGGACTAAAAAAGAAAATGTTTTACTATAAGGATAAGAAGGCATTAGTAAGCCAGTAGGTATAGTTGGATCTTTATTTGGCCTTATATCTACCTCATCCAGTTTATAGCATGAAATAGCTAGTTGGTGCAGTGGACAGAGTGCAAGGGCCTAGAGCAAAAAGATTTCATTTCCTATGTGGCCTCATATACTAGCTACATAAATCTGGGCAGGGCACTTCACCTCAATTTGCCTCATTTTCCACAGGCAGGGATAATAACAATATCTACATTGAAAGATTGTTGTGAGGATTGAGGGTCTAAAAACTGCTTAGCACATTATCTGGCACACAGTAGACTCTGTATAAATGCTTATTCCCTTCTCTTCCTCTACCCTCTTGAACTGTCATCTCCTTTCTCACATTATCATAACTTTTAACTTCTACTAACTAAGAGGTTCTCTCCCTGAAGTCACAGCCTATGTCTTTTTAAATAAAGAAAAAGTCTTACATGGTAATCTAAACAGTTTTAAATTTAATTGCAATTTATTTTTAGGTTTTAGTACAATGCTTTGTCCAGTCAACATCCAGAATATTGTGTTCCATGTTTGCTGCTGACTTTTAGGAAAGATAATACAGTAATACATTAGGGTCCCTAGAAAGATGAATCGTCTAGAAACCATGCCCAAATCTGTCTTTCTGTAATCCTTCTATCCACAGAAACACTAGAAGCAGCTTGAGTTAATGGTAAGTGGATTGGACTTGAAAGCAGGAGGACTTGGATTAAAATCCATATTTGACATTTAATAACAGCATGAACAAAAGGAAGTCAATTAGTTTCTCCAAGTTTCAGTTGTGAACTGTGAAATAGGCATAATAAGAGCACCAATATCACAGCTTTTGTGAGAATCAAAGAACTTTGTAGTCCTTAAAGTGCTATATAAATATCAGCTGCTGTTGATATTATTCACATCCAAAATATCCATAAGGGAAAAAAGTTTCATACTCATGTTAGCAGATATATAATTGAGATTTCATTATACATTTAAAAAATCTATCCCCCAAGCCCCTTTTTTACAACTGTGATCTTGATGCTGCTGTTTGTATGTACAACATGGCATATTGCCATATAGTTGTCACATCAGCACAATTTTCAAAATGAAAACAAACCTATTAGAGTGCACATAAAAAGTATAAAGCAAGATGGAAAGTTGCTGTTTCAATATGAGTAAAAGCTTTGATATTTTGACAAAAACTATATAAGGTTCATTGAAGTAAAAGGATTTGAAAAAATGATCAAGAGGGTGTGGAGGGTAGAACAATCTGTAAAGTTGAAGATGCCATGTTAAGGAAATGAGAATTTTAAATTGGACTTGTGACAAATTCAAATTTATGCAGACAAAGCAAAGCAAAAAGGAGGCAGACATAAAAAAAAATGGAATACAGAAAAAAAGTCAAGTGCTAGAATAAATGGATATTAATTTTAGCTACTGAGAAAATGGTAATTTCAAAATAATTAAGAAAGGGAATTGAAAAAAATAAAGAACCTACAGTGCAAAGTCTGACTTTTGATCCAAAGGGACATAAAAGCCTACCTCAAATAATGACTTTGGTTATAGCCTTGCTACTTGATGTCCTTGATAGAGGACAGGGAAAAAGGTTATAGGAAAAAATGCAACATATTGAGAAGAATATGTCCCATCGACAATGGCCTATTTCACGACCCAGTCAAATATCAGTTTCCTATTTAAACTGAATATGTTATCTCACATCATCTGTTTCTCTATATCTGTTCATTATTTTATATCTTTTGGTCACTTATTGAAAAAAAATTTATTGAGAGCAAAATCTGTTCTAAGCTCTTCATACTTGTGTGTAATTTGTACTATTCTCATGGGAGAATACAAAGTATAAAATAAAGTTCTTGCACTCAAGGAACTTATATTGTTGGTGGGAGACAGCAGAAAAGTTAAGTGGCAAGATAATTAATGTGATTTATTGCCAAGTATTGTTGTTTCAACAATAACAATTACAACAGTGATAGGCTTTCAGTCCATGCTGTGTGATTACAAAATTCTCTTTCTCCCAGAAA
Organism: Sarcophilus harrisii; assembly: GCF_902635505.1. NCBI lineage: Eukaryota > Metazoa > Chordata > Mammalia > Dasyuromorphia > Dasyuridae > Sarcophilus > Sarcophilus harrisii. Next base: position 197,623,219 of record NC_045430.1, read on the forward strand.
ATCTTGATATCAGTCAAAGCAATGATTTTCAAACATTTTATGGCCATGGAACCTTTTGCTTTTTATAACCTGAGATAGGCATGAAGATAGAAGATAAGGGAATCAAACCAAATTTCATATCTAGTCTAGAGAGGAGAAGACTGTGGGTTCAACTCTTTACTTTCAACAACCCCTGGGGGTGGAAAATTAGTGGCAAAATTAGGATGATCTAGAGCCCAGACTAAATCCTTTCCTTTGTAATTGTCAATAACATTTCATGAATGCCTAGTAAATACAAAAATATATCTGATACAGTGAATGTTTTGTTTAGTTTTGTTTTGTTTTTAAGATGGCATTTAAGTAGAATTGTAGATGTATTCTAACAAAGTTATTTTACGAATGAGAAAACTAATCCTCAGAGAAGTAGAATGACCTATGTCATACATGTAGTAAGTATCAAAAATATAATTGAAACCCCAGGTTCAGGGCTCTTTTATTTATGCTAAGATATCTTGTACCAATTAAATAAATTATCTTTTCTACTCCTCTGGGACTATGATATTTTCTATTTCATTCAAATATTCCAGCATCACATTTAACCTTATGGGTCTTACTTTGTACAGCTCATTATGTCGAATCTTTTAAGTAATCAGTTACAGACAGAACTAAAGCCTTATTCACAGAATTGACTGAAGATTCTGACTGCCCCAACCCTTCCTCAATACATATGCTCTAGGTCAGTCAAGAAATGAGGAAACTAAAGAGAGTTTCTAGTATTAGTTTTGAATTCATGATTTGGTAGCATTGTTTCCTCATCCTCAAAACCCAGGAGTAATGCCATAATGCCATTTTAAAAGCAAATACAGGAATAAATAAGAGGTGGAGGGAAGTGTTTAGGAGAACTTTTTTTTTTAGTGTCTTATAATTCTCATCCAGGGTATTTGGTTTAGAAAAATAAATAATGTGTTCTTTTCTGTACAGTGCTTAAATAACTATTGTTACTCAAAAGTAATTGCAAATAATTTCTTTTACTTAAATGTGATAATTGGATGTAATGTTTTAAATTTGTTTACTGATCTTTGCCACTGTGATCCTAATTTCCCAAGCAAAAACATATAATTGGAAGGAGTTTCCCATTTATCAGTTTAGAAACAAAGTAAGATGTGAGATAGATCTCTTCTAATCATGTAACTAAATAAAACAAAAAATAAGGTAAGAGCATGGTTTTTTGACAATAGGTACAGTGCCCATTAAAAGCAAGCCAGTTTGCAGGGTAGATTAGCAAGGTTATATACTGGAGTCAGAGCACTTAGATTCAAATACTAATTATGAATGATGGCTACTTGTTTGCCTTTAACCACATTTACTTCAACTTTCTGGGCCTCAGTTTCTTTATCTGTAAAATTAAGGAGTTATATCAGATGGTCCTAAAAATCTCTTAGAATTTTCAGTCTATGAGCCTATGACTTTAATACTTGGAGTATTTCCTCTGCAATACATTTCTCTTTCTCAGTAAATGATATCAAAAGGAAAGGATTACCATATGGAAAGAGTTAAACTCTGGAATCTTTCACCTGAAAATTTTTAATTTTGAAACTGATTGAGCAACCCATCTCTAGTGGCACACTATGTTTGCTGAATTGAATTAAATTGAATAAACTTTCTCCCACATCCTTTGGAAAAGAAACTTTGGATACTAACTGGACATGATGAAGCTTTCCTGAGTTTTCTTTCTAGAAGTTGCCCTATCTATTTTGTAGACACAAAGTCCACCACATGAGAAAATAAAAAGAGAAAAGCAATGAATGGTTGTAGGCACATTGTTTCTTGGGAAAGCTGTTTCTATCTTTTGCATCCACATCATATTGTATTCTAGTTATTTATGTTCATGGCTTAGTTAGAGCTGAAAAGGACTTTAGAGGTTATCTGCTTCAGTCCTTTCATTTTACTGATGATGAATCACCCAGCTAGTAAGTGTCTATGGCAGGATTTGAATTTGGGTCTTCCTTATTAAAGCCAAACCTGTCTCCACTGCATCACCTGGTTACCGTATGTGCCAAAGGTGAAGTTTGAACTTGGGTCTTCCACAAGCTAAGTTTAGCTTTCCTACCCATTAATCTAAGCTATCTATTTAATCTTTAAATTATCTCCCCTCTGTTAGAAAGACAGGACCTATATATATATAAAATCGTTATTGTACCTAGTGCAGCATCTTTACATATAGATGTACATATAGAATTTCTCAAATTAATGACTGGATGAGTTTCCAATGATTACATAAATTCCTTTGGGGGAGGATTTAAGCTTAATGCTAGCTATGGATTTTGTACCATGCCAAGTTCATTAAATGTGAGACAAAAAAAAAAAAAAAAAAAAAAAAAAAACAGTATGACATGGAACAAATAACAATGTTAATTGATCCTACTTAGTAACATATATAACAAGAAATCTTTAACCAAGACCAAAGCTATTAAGTAAACATCTGTTATAAGAGTATGGTGTTGAAGAAAGAGCACTCAGAGTCAGAAGAAATGTTTTAAGTTCTAATTCTGCAGCTAATTGGCTTGTGACCTTGGAAAAATAATTTCACTCTCTCTTAGTCTTAGTTCCCTCATCTGTACAGTTTGGCTCAGTCAATCAACAAATATTTATTAAGTGACTATTACAGCCTAGGCACTAAATTAGATTTTGAGGTTACAGACAAAAACAAAATCAAACTTATTCTGAAGATGGTTACATTCTTCCTAGGAAGATTTATTTCTGATATCTTAATAGCTGTACAATCTACCTCATCTTTATTGAATTAAATATTGGTTTTGATAATCAAATAGTTTGTAGGCAATGTAGGATTCTGGAAAGAAATGGAGAAAGAACTTTTTTTAATGACCCTACTTACTTTGGAAAAGGCATTATAGGCCTCAGTTCCCTCATCTGGAAAGGGGAGGAGTTGGACTTGATGAACTGAAATCTATTTTATACCTAAATCTATAATTCTATGTCTATGTCCTCTTTTTTTGTACCTGCCATTCTTTATGTTGTACTATGGTTAATTTATGCATGCTAAAATCCCATGATAGTCTGTAAGATTTTATGAAAGCAAATATTGTGTTATCTAAATATCTCCCTAGAATGGAGCATTGTATTCTGCATATGTGGATTAAACAAATTGAAAATCCCTTCATCTAATAGCATACACTCCAACACAATGAACTAAGAAAAAAAGCGAATTATATAAAACTCAAAGTTTGCTTTCTTGAGAATACTCCAAGACATAGTTATAGTAAAGCTTCTGAAGAGCTCTTTCTACAAAATGACAGAAAGGATGACAGTATGACCATCCCACTATATACCACCTAATTTTCTCAAGCCCATTTGGCCAATATACATCATTCAAAATAGTGGAAAGTTGCCTGCTGAGAGGCTGCCAATGCCAATAAGCACACCTGTTCACACACACAACATACACGTAGACATACCATTAGGTATGTGGAAAAAACACAATTGGAATTACTGCAGATGTTATTACTGTTATTTGTATAGTAGCATAGACTGAAACAGGAGGGTTGAGAGGAGGAAGAGGGGCCAATAGCACTTTTTTGGTTCCATTGGAAAAGCCTAGAAAATAAATTCTCTGTAACTCATCCCAACTAGGATCCTATTAAACCAAAATATTGGACTAGTAAATGTAGACTTAGAACAATGAAAAGCAAAACCTTCACTATGTTTTTTTCTTAATATTTTTGTTTCCCTCCTTTATTTTTTCTTTCCCACTATCTTTGTTTCTCACTCCTGTTCTTTCTCAATCCTAAACTAGGTATCATTTTTCCCCCCAAGAGAAAATTACATATATATATAATATATATACATATATATATATATGTATATGAGTAAGTATAATTAAATGGAAATTTTGGAAGTCTCCAGAGAACCAGACAAAAGAAATTCTCTTTTTTTTGCATATATTTGCATTTATATCACTTAACACTGTACCTGGTACTTAATAAATGTTCCTTGAATAATTTACTGACTATTAATGCGATTATGGTTTTGGTCTCTAGGCCAAGCTCTGTCTCATCTGTGTCTCATGCACCATGCCAAATACTGGAAATGCAAAGCTTTAAAAAAAAGATATGTTCCTGCTAAGGAATTTGCATTCTAATGAGGTTGACTACATGGACATCAAAGTTATGTAGAAGATTGATGGAAAGTACTAATTGAGGAGAAGGTACCAAAAACTTAGAGATATGAGAGAAGTAGCCCTTGATTTGAGTTTCAAAATAAGATGGAAATCCTAAGAGGCAAGGATGGGTTGGGGTAGGGGGTGGTGAAGAAGAAGCCATCTCAGCAAGAGGACAAGTTCAAAGGCACATGTAGGATCTACATATGTAGAGCCATATGAAAAGAACTACAAGTGGGCTATTATGACTGGACAATAGGATATCCAGTACATGGAGGGAAATGATATGTAAGAATAGTAGAATAATAAGAAGCAGCCAATTATGAAAAGGTTCAATACCAAAGGAGAATTTTTATTTGGTCTTAGAGTTAATAGGGACATTAAGTTTACTGATTAGAGACTGGGGGTGCCTGGTCATACCAGCACTTCAGGGAAATCATTTTGGCAAATGTGTGAAAAATGGAGAAGAGTGGAGAGAAACTTTGGAGAGGGAATCCATTTGGAAGAGTATTACTCTGCTCCAGGTAGGAGCTAATGAGGATATGAACTGGGATTTTAGATGTATGAATGGAGAGAAGATGATTTATTTTGCTAATTTAAAAATCTGGGATAACTTTAGAGATGATAATTTCAGTTAAATAATGAAGTCAGAAATCAGATTGCAAAAGAATTAGAAGAAAGCAAGAGAGGAGATGGAAGATATGGAATTCAATGATATCAAGACACCCAGAAGTGAAGAGGCAAACAAATCTGAAGTGGACCATTGATGAAAGGATAGAGTATACAGATGACTGGGAATGAGGGGTAGATACCTGGAGTTGGAGATCAAGATTTGTCCTTCTGGGAGTTCAGTACCACTGGAATGGAGAGAGTACAAAGAAGATGATGTTATACTAACCACTGAGAAAATGAGTCTAGACTGAGTATCTAATATATTTGCTGCTAAAAACAGCAGACAGTTCTGGTAGACCCTCATAGTTTTGGAAATACTTCAACTTATTGTGTTGCTATGTCCTAAGAGGCACCTCCAAGTTTAACAGACAAGAACAAGAGACAAGTGTGTTGCAGACCAGGAAGAGGTTTTATCAAAGGCCTGACTTAAGGCAAATCTTACTGAGTTGTCACCTTCAGGAGAATTTGGATGCCTAGATTACCTTGTTTGTCCTACTCAGGTTGCAGCAGCCATACCTTGGTCAATCCACGTTGTAGTCCTGAGGCATCTGGAGGTTTAGGAAGGAGACAGGGGTTGGACATAGCCCAAGCTATAAGCAGGGCCTGGCAACTTTGTGAAGCACATAACTTGATTCTTCAAGGTTTATCAATAACATTAGGAAAAAAAAAACACTTCAAACTATGGGAAAGAATACATTTAACTCAAAACTAGATGGTGTGTTTTAGCATGCAATTTAAAATTATTATAATTTTAAAGGACTAAATCAACTATGCAATTCGGATGAACTAGAAATGTATGGAAACACGAACATCTGGAAGCTGTTTCATGCCCTGAACACCCCTAATTATAAGTCTCAGCTGATAACTGGTTTTCTGTCTTGGAGTACAAATGACTACTATATGTTAACATGATTCCCTTGTGCTTTGTATCTGAATTACTTCTTTTGCCGTTTAAAGGCTAGTAGAGTGTTATAAGGCTTCAAATGGGAAACCAAAGGCCTAGATAGTCAAGGGGATTTGAAAAGCACACAAAGGAAGATAGTGTTTGCTGGGAAGAGACATTTCCTGCCTGAATGTTATTCTTTTAGATGTTACTCCTGTGAATCAAATAGCCCCTGTTAACAGCAGGATTTTTTAGGGAGACCTCTGGTTTTCATCTTTATTATTCCCAACATTGTACTTCTGGTTCTCTGAGATTTCCTTTACTCTAAATTGACTGTGTTCTTCTGTGATTCCATATGCTGCTACGGTATTAGGGTTTAGCTCTCAAATATACATTTCTAGGTAAAATTTAGTCCAGAAACTTTCCTTTCAGTTGTTTGAGCTTTTTTTGTTTAGTTTTATTTTAGATGAGATAAAATGTCTTATCTAATAGAATCCCAAATGGTGAGATAGAGATATATTTGAGATGAATTAATGGCCTTTAAAATTAGTGGCAATATGTCTTTGCTTAACTTCATTGTTTTAAGTGAGGGTTTTGATGAGAGAGCGAGTCTAGATTTAATTCTCCACCCTTTTTCCCCTAAGGTAAAAACTCCCCTTAAGATATTTGTTTTTATTTTTAAGGAATTACTATCAGTATGGAGCTCATGAACACTATAAAATGTTAAGAACATTTTACTTCTGAAATTTTTTATTTTTCCTAGTATTGGTATTTCTACATAAAACCAAAAAAAATAATTTCATAATTTAAAAATCAAATGCAAAGATCAAACATTGGGAGTCTGGTCTAATAGAAAGATAACTTGTAATAATAATGTTAATAAATATTAATATGATATAAATATGATAATCAGATTCTCGGAATATTCTATTAGGAAGGGATATTAGAGGACAGCATTTATCTGAATAAGTATTTCCTTTATATAATAATAATAATAATAACAGTTTCAATCACTAGCTTTTTGTAGCTTTTGTAGTACCTTAAGCTTTTTGTAGTACCTTAAGATTTATAGGGCAGCTGTGTGATTCAGTGGATAGAGTACTAAACCTAAAATCAGAAAGACTCAGATTCAATCCAAAACTTGCCATCATCCTGTGCAAGTCATTAAATTTCTTTCTAATTTTGTTTCTTATCTGAAAAGGAAGAATTATAGCACCTACCTATCAGGTTGTTGTAAAGATATAAGGAGATAATATTTGTGAAGGACTTTGCAAATCTTCAAGTTCTATAGAAGTACTAGCTATATATTATCTCATTTAAGCCTCACAACAACCATGTGAGGTAAATGCTATTGAGAAATATAAATAAAACAGATTGTGATTCCACCTATTGGGACACATTTCCTGACCAGCCCATTCTACTTTCAGATTGTGCTCATTTATAGAAAATATTTCTGTATAGTAAATCTTCATTTGCTTCTCTGCACCTTGTACTCATAACTGCTTATCTTATTCTCATTTTCTATTTGGCTGCTTTCCTGCTCTTTTTGCTCTCTTGAAGAATAAAATCATCTCTAAAACTCATATATCTTCAGTGACCCCTAGCCACATTGTCCTCTCCTTCTGATTGGAAAAGGTCAGAGAATAGACACTGGAGAGCTTCTCCCAAATCCCATTTAAGGAGGGTTCCCAGGGCATTTCTATCATCATTTCTACCCAACTGGTCTTTTGGATTTCATGAGATGGTCCCATAAGACAAATCAGTTCTGTACCTCATCACTACTCAGTTCATTTTCCAACCATTTGAAGGACTTAGATGGAGCTAGATTTTGCTAGACAAAGATTTCAACTCTGTGTTTAGGTTAAACAAATAATTAAATTCCTCTTATTAGAGTTATTTGCTATCTATACTCCCTCCTTGTTTAACTATTTCTATAAAAGTATAGCCTTGAATATCATGTACAGGAAATTGATAGAACTGCGTTTTGTTTTGGATTTCCTTTTAATTTTTTCCTTTGAATATATTCATTTCAACCACACTGCCAGCATCGTTAGTTCCTCTAATGGTAACTACAGTTACAATTCCTGAGTTAGAGTCATAAAGGAAGGAAAGGAACCCACATGTGCAAAAATGTTTGTAGTAGCAATTAAAAAAAAAATACCAAGCTTTCTCCTTGGATTAGCAATATGTATTGATAGATGTGATTCCTTTTAAAATTAATTTATTTTTAATTTATATTGTTTATGAATCATGTTAGAAGAGAAAAATCAGAACAAAAGGGAAAAACCATGAGAGAAGGAAAAAAAAAAAGAAAACAGAAATGAACATAGCATATATTGATTTACATTCAATCTTCATAGTTCTTTTCCTTGATACAGATGGTAATTTCTGTCCAGAGTTTATTGGGATTGCTTTGGATTACTGAACTATCGAGAAGAACCAAGTCTTTCATAGTTGATCATCATACGGTCCTGCTGTTATTGTGAACAATGTACTTCTGGTTCTGTTTGTTTCACTCAGCATCAGTTCATGTAAATCTTTCCAGTATTTTCTAAAATCAGTTTGTTCATCATTTTTTATAGAACAATAATATTCCATTATCTTCATATACCACAGCTTACTCAGCTATTCCCCAATTGATGAGCATCTACAGACCTACTACAAATTTTTGCACATGTGAGTTTTTTCCTTCCTTTATGACTTCTTTGGGATAAAGACCCAATAATGGCACTGCTGGGTGAAAGCATATGCACAGTTTTATAGTCCTTTGAGCATAATTCCAGATTACTTTCCAGAATGCTTAGATCAATTCATAACTCCATCAACATGCATTAGTGTCCCAGTTTTCCTACATCCCCTCCAACATTTATCATTATTTTTTCCTGTCATGTTAATTAATCTAAGAGGTGTTGTAATGCCAAAAAAACTGAGCAAGACAGAGGTTAGAGACCAATTCAATAGTTTGAAGAACAATGACTTGTTCTTGGAGGTAACTAGATGGGGGTACCTAGTGGGGTGGGAATAACCTAATAGAGGGAGGTTACTGATATTCTAAGGACATCTAAAATGGATAAACCTTTATCTTGTCAAACATTAAGGAATGTCTATAAAACCTTTATCTCAAACATTAAGAGGGGACAGTTATAACCTAAGGCAGAATAATGAAATAGGACAACTGGAGGAACTGGTCACAACATTAAAAGGGAACTTTAGCATAACATTGTGTGTATCTAATCTATTCCACTGATCCATTACTCTGTTTCTTAGCAAGTTTTGATGACTGCTGCTTTATAATATAGTTTTAGATTTGGTACTATTAAGCCATTATCCTTTGTATTTTTTTCATTAATTCCATTAATTGATCAAATCTTTTGCTCTTCCAAATGAAATTTCTTATGATTTTTACTAATTCTATAAAACAAGTAGACCAATTTAGGCAGAATTGTCATTTTCATTATTTTAGCTTGACTAATCCATGAGCAATGGATATTTTTCCAGTTGTTAAGATCTCACTTTAATTGTGTGAGAAGTGTTTCATAATTGTGTTTGTCTAGTTCTTGGGTTTGTCTTGGCAAGTAGACACTCAAATATTTTATTTTGTCCAAAATATATATGTGTGTGTGTGTGTGTGTGTGTGTGTGTGTGTGTGTTATTGTGGGATAATATATATGTGCATATATATAAAATATATTTTAAATGGGATTTCTCTTTCTTCTTCTTGCTGACAAGATTTGTCAGTAATATGTAGAAATGCAATAGATGAGATTCTAATCCATTACCTCTCTTTATGAGAATAATAGTATAGCTATCCTCATAGACTTTTCTCCTGTTCCCCTCCAGGCTGGAATTAAAGTCTCTTTCAGAAAGGGGTGAGCATGATGAGAGAGATGCTATTCATGACTTCCCTTTAGCTGCGTTTAAACATCCTAAATGGACTCATATATAAGCATTCACATTCCTGTGTGTATATAATGGAATATGACTATGAATGCTACTGTAAGAAACAGTGAAATCAGGTAAACATAAGAAGATTTATTTTAACTGAATGGATTGAAATAAGCAGAACCAGGAAAGCAATATACTAAATGATTACAGTGAAGTAAATGAAAACAACTTTAAATGGTAACCAAATTTATATAGTTGCAAGCATCAGTTTTGGTCATAGAGAAAAGAGGATGAAACCATAATTCCTTCTCTGAATAAAGAGGTGTGGGAATAACAGTTATAAAATGCATTATAAGATTAGTTATATTGTCAGTCATGTTTGCTTATTTTTTTTTCTTTCTCAAAAGGAAAGATACATTATAAATAGCTAGGCTGTAAAATATTAGAAAGATTAATAAAACAGTGAGAGGAAAAATACTGTAATTTTTTTTATATATTTACATACTTAGTCCTAGAAAATGGTGTTCATAAAATATAGGTCATGTTATTTTGAAGCTATATACATTAGACACTGTTCTTTAGGTGACAGGATGTAATATTACTGAATAACATTCTAAGTAGTAGTTTCTGGGCTCCTTTTCAATATTTCATTTAGGATTATTCCCACCAGCTTTGTTCTGACAGGACTCAATCAAGATGTTAGTTAATATCCCTGGAAAATTGCCTTTTTGATGAGTTTACTGCTCTTGGTTTTTACTTAGTCTGTTAAAGTTTCTTCAATAACATATACTTATCTCTATGTTATTGCTCAACTCACTGTTTACTGTAACCCAGGCCCTGTCTTTGTCCCCAATGATCTGCAAGCAGTCATTTCACCATCCCTAAAAGTCTACTATGATAGAGAGAGGTCCATTTCTGTACATGGTAATTTCATATTGCTTTTTGTTTTGGAAAAGAGTAAATTGCCCTGTACTGGGATTTCTGAGAGTTTCTTCTTCACTCCCACCCCTCCACAAATAAATTTCACTACAGGGACTGTGATTCTGCATGTAATAACAAGGAACTGTTGCTTAGAGAAGCTGCCATCTAAACTTTAAAGGCTGACAGGGAAGACATTTTTACTGAGCTGGCATTCTAACTCTGGGTCACCAACATCCTTTCAAGGAGTAAAAAATCAAGTTGTCAAAAGGCCTTTTGGCTGTGATTTTTCAAGGTGCTATTCAGACATGATAACTTGCCCTCCTACTTTTATTATGACTTGCTAATTCTAGGAGAAGATAGAGAGGTATTTTTTTTTTAATTTTCTTTTGTATATTTTGATTTTGCTTTTTTTCTTCAACTTCTTTTTTCTGAAGCACCAGGATGATTTTAAACAAAGGTATCCATAGTCAGGGTTATGAAAATGGAGCATTGGAACTGGTTAACATGTTTGCATAGGAAGCTGAAAGGAGGATGTTTTTTATTGAAGTGAAAGGGGCATTTTGATTTTAAAAAAAAAAGCACTGATAGAAATATTGAATTTTGCATTTGTTCCTATTTTTCATGGGTCTGTATAAAATTGTCTAAAATTATATATTGTAAAAATGAGGAATGTTTGAGTGAAGCTTGCAGTCTTCTATAATCAAAAAATGTGGCAGGATAATGTTCTTTACACATTTTTATAACTTCTTTGGGTGGTCATCAAAGAAGAGTTGTTTATTGACAAGAAAAAGAAGATGGTGGAGAAAAATAAGAAAGTTGCCTGAGTTCTCTTTAAATTCCCTCAGAAACAATATTTAAGCCTCTAAACCTAACCTACAAAAAAACAGAGTGAAACATTTTTCCAGCTTAAGATAACTTAGGAAAAAAAAAAGATAACTTAGAAGAATTTTAGGAAATGTCTGTCTCACTTGGGCAAAAAAAGTGTGCAGCCTAATGAAGATGGTGTCAAGACAAGCCAGAAGGCTTTATCCACAGCATAGATCAGCAACTGAGATTACATGGTCCTGACTGAGCAGGCTATTGGCATATCAGAGCAGCTGTGAGGACTCCAACCCCAGCACAGAAGGCAAACTTCCTGCCCATGAACCCCAGTACAACAGGCATGGCTATGGTAAGTCACCCCACTATACTGAGCAAGCTGCCAGTCCTAGAGACTTCAGTAGAGAAAGCCAATGACCAGGTCTCAAGAAGCTTGGAACAGTGCCTCTTATGCCCCAGGAGCAGAACTGAACTTGAAACGTCACAAAACAAAACAAAACAAAAGAACCCTGACACAGAAAACTACTCTGATGACAGGAGGCTCAAAACAAAGAATGATAAGAGGATAACAGTGTCAAAATTCCTACATACAGAGCCTCAAAGAAGAATATAAATTGGCTTCAAGAACAAAAAGCCTTCTTGGAAAAGTTCTAAAATGACTTTAAAAATCAATTAATAGAGGTAGAAAAAAAAATTTGGAGAAGAAATAAGAATTATGCAAGAGAGAATGAATAGCTTGGAAAATAAAGATAAAAAGTGAAGAAAATAATTCATTACAAAATACAACTAGCCAAATGTGGTATGGGAGGGAAAGGGGAATAATGCACTAAAGAAAACAATTCTCTAACAATTAGAATTGACCAAATTGAAAAGGAGGTAAAAAAAAAAAAAAAGCTAACTAAACAATCCCGTAAAAATAAGGATTGAGCAAGTGAAAACTAATGATTCTATGAGATATCAACAGTCAGTTAAACAAAATCAAAAGAATGAAAAAAATAGAAAAAAAATTTTAAAAATGCTTCACTGGAAAAATAATAGACCTAGAAAAAAGAATCAGGAGAAATATTTAAAGACACTCAATAAGAGAATACAAAGAATTGAAGGAATCAGAGCAAGCAACAAGGAAACAAAACTTTTACTCTTTGCAGGTATACTTAAAGAATTCTGGAAAATCAAATAAAAAAACCACTAGAAATAATTACTAACTTTAGCACAGTTGCAGGATACAAAATAAACCCACAAAAATCACCAGCATTTCTATATATTACCACAAATCCCAGCAGAAAGAGAAAGAAAGAAAGAGAAATTACATTTAAAATATCTACAGACAATTCTGATGGATGTGGCACTTTACAGTAGTGAGGTGATTCAGGCTACTTCCAATGGTCTTGTGATGAAGAGAGTCATCTGTACCCAGAGAGAGGACTTTGGTGAATGAATGTGGATCACAACATAGTGTTTTCACTTTTTTGTTGTTGTTTATTTTGACTTTGTTTTCTCTTTCAATATTTTTTCCTTTTTGATCTGATTTTTTCTTGTGCAGCAAGATAATTGCGGATATGTTTGGAAGAATTGTACATGTTTAACATGTACTGGATTGCTTGCCATCTTAGGGAAAGGGAGGTGAGAGAGAAAACTATTTGGAAGACAGGGTTTTTCAGGGATGAATGCTGAAAATTATCTGTGCACATATTTTGAAAATAAAAGCTTTAATTTAAAAAATATATCAGTAGACAATATAAAATACTTGAGAGTCTACCTACTAAGTCAAACCCAGGAATTATTTGAACACAATTACAAAACACTTTTCACACAAATGAAGTCAGATCTTTCTAATTGGAAAAGTAGCAATTGCTCCTGGGTAAACAGAGATCATATAATAGAAAATGACAATTCTATCTAAATTAACATACTTCCTCAGTACTATACAAATCAAACTACCAAAAAATGTTTTAAAGAGTTAGAAAAAAATAAAAAAAAATTCATTGGGAAGGAAAAAAAGTCAAGAATATCAAAAGAATTAATTTTTAAAAAATGCAAAGGATGGTGGTCTAGATATACCAGATATAAAATTATATTATAAAGTGGCAATCATCAAAAATATTTGGTACTGGCTAAGAAAAAGAGTGGTAGATCAATGCAATAAGTTAGGCACACAAGACACAATAGCAAACAATTATCATAATCTAATAATTGAAAACACAAAGACTCCAGATTAAGAATAAGAACTCATTATTTAACAAAAAATGCTGAGACAACTGGAAAATATGGCAGAAACTTGGCATAGACTTACACCTGACACTGTATACCAAGCAAAATAGACACATGATTTAGACATTAAGGGTGACACCCATAGCAAATTAGAAGAGCAAAGAATAGTTTACATGTAAGATCTATAAAGAAAGGAAGAAGTTTTGACCAAAGAAGAGACAGAGAACATTATAAAATGCAAAATAGTTAATTTTCATTACATTAATTAAAAAGATTTTGCACAAAACAAAACCAATCCCACCAAGATTAAAAAGAAAGCAGAAAGCTGGGAAACAATTTTTGTAGTCAATGTTTCTGATAAAGGCCTCATTTTTTAAAATATCAAGAGAACTGAATTGAATTTATAAAAATACAAGTCATCCCCCAATTCATTAATGGTCAAAGGATATGAACAGACTGCTTTCAGTTGAAGAAATTAAAGTTATCTATTGCCATGTAAAAATGCTCTAAATAAACTAATGATAGAAAAATGTCAATTAAAACAACCCAGAGGTACTACTTTAAACTATCAGATTGGGTAATATAACAAAAAAGGAAAATGATCAATGTTGGAAAAGATTTATTAAAATTAGAAAAGTAATGAATTGTTGGTTGAGTTGTGAATTGATACAAAGATGCTAGAGAGCACTTTGAAACTATTCCCAAAGGGTTATAAAACTCTGCATAAAGATAATTGTATAAATATGTATGCCTATATTGAATTCTTTACCATGTTTAACATATATTGGCTTATTTGCCATCTAGGAGAGCAGATGGGGGGAAGGTGGGAAAAAAATTAGAACACAAGGTTTTGCAAGGGTCAGTGCTGAAAAATTATCTTTGCATATGTTTAAAAAATAAAAAGCTTCAATAATTTTTTTTAATTTAAAAATAAAATTTTGCATATCTTTTGATCCAGTTAATACCACTCCTAAGTCGGTATCACACAGAGATCATAAAAAATGGAAAAGGATCCATAAACATAAAAATATTTATAGCAGCTCTTTTTGTGGTGGCCAGAAATTAAATAATGGGGAGATGACCACCAGTTGAGCAATGGCAGAACAAATTGTGGTATAGGTGTGTAATTGAATAGTGTTGTGTTATAAGAAATGATGAACAGGCAAATCTCAGAAAAATGTGAAAATGTACATAAATTGATGCTAGGTGAAATAAACAGAACCAGGAGAACATTGTATACAAACAGCAACTGATGAGAAACTATAAAAGGCAACTCTTTTCAGCAATGTATGATCAAAAAGATTCACGATGGAAAATGCTATCCACATCCAGAGAGAGAATAATGGAATGTGAATGAAGATCAAAGCATGCTCTTTTCACATTTTTGTTTGCTTTTTGGGTTTTTTTTTTTTCTTTCTTGTGATTTTTCTCTTTTTTATCCTGATTCTTCTTTCACAACATGACTAATGTGGAAATATGTTCAATATGTTCAATCAATTACATATATTGCTTGCTGTCTTGGGGAGAGGGGAGGGAAGGTTTTGGAACTCAAAATCTTATATAAATGTATATTAAAAACTACCCTTACATGTAATTTGAAAAAATGAAATATTTTAATTTGGGGAAAACATGAAATATAAGAAAGAAAAAGGATTTTTCTTCCTTTTACCATATCCTAGCACTATGCATTTCTCACCTTTTCTGTGTATTACTTAGATAAGTAATAGCAGTAAAGGGAAATGACAGTGCCTGCTGTTCAAACACAGCATGGAAATTGAACTTTAAAGTTCCAAAAATCAATGATGATGAGACCTAATTCCCCCATCTTCACTCCATATACTGAAAAAAAAAAAAAATGTGTTCCTGTGGCAGTTGTATGATGAACTCAGAGTTGTTTAGCCCCAAGGAGAATTTTGGAAAACAGCTCATGTATCAAAGGATCAGAAATCTACAACTGCAAAGGGCCTCAAAAGCCTATCCTACTTTACAGTTGTGGAAACCAAGGCCCAAGGAAGTTAAGTGAGTCAATAAAACAAGTCACCTAAATAATTCATTTTCAAAGGAGGATGGAGATTTGAACATGGGATCTTTTATTATAAAACTATTATTCTTTATACTGTACCTTACTCTTTGATGAGATGCAAGAATCTTGGTAAAAGAGTCTTTCTTGCCTATTTTTCATAAATTCAGAGTGTGAGGGATGTAGAAGACCCTTACCCAAAATGACTACTCAGAGATCACTCAGTAGAAAGCAGAAAAGTTATTTATTAATAAATTCTCATGAGAATGAGCAATTCCACTGCGAGGAGGTAAAGAGAGAAAGCTCACAGTAGAAGGGCTAAAGATTTAGGAAAGATATACAGTTTTTATAGGTTTGGTTACAAAGGATTACATCATAGGTTGGGCAGCATTGAAAAATAGATGCCTTCTCCCCTAATTGAATGTTAAACATTAGTGCCAAAGGTAGATTAGACCGGAATGCTTTGTTTCCCAGATTCCGAGAGGAATCATCAGTCAAACCTTCAAACTTCAGATTACTAAACTGATGGCATTTAATAATCTAAATATTGATAACATCGAACAAGGATAAATGTCATCATTTCTGATTAAGTAAATATATCTAAAGTTTTAAGTTAATATTGGCTTGCACACTGTACTTCTGCAGGTCACAGAGACATAGAAATAATAAAAAAAATACAGAAAAAGAATTCATACATTCCTGCAAGTTCTTCACCTTATCTCTATCTATTTCATACAAGAATCATAAGGTAGTCCTTGAACTCTTTGTGCTCTATAATCTCCAGAATTATTAAAAAGTTTAAGTTTGTCTTTGTTGCACTGGGCTTGGAGGAGGGAAAGTTTTAATTTAACTTCTCTCAGATACTTAATAGTTATGTGACACTGGGCAAGTCACTTAATTTGTCTGCCTCAGTTTCCTCATGTATAAAATGGGGATAATACTAATATCTTTCTCTCAAAATTGTTGAGAAATTAAAATGAGATAATATTTGTAAAACCTTTGTAAATCTTAAAGGGTATATTAATTACCATTACCTAACATATGATTCATAAAAGTTAGGAGAATTTAGCTTTAGCTCCAGAGCTATTATTAAGAGCTAAATAATTTTGATGTGCTTCTTATATTTTTTAAACCTCAATTTTCCCAAATAAAAAATCAAAACATAGGACTAGGAAGATATTGTTGAACCACAGGGCATTTAGAGTTTAGATTGTGCTAGGTCTTGAGATTATTCTTCATTTGAAACTATTGAATAAACTGAGGATAATTAACCTTGAGAAGAGAAGGCATTTAGGAGGCTGGGGTGAAGTGAGTCATGAAAGTTGTCTCTGTCAGATATTTGAGAAGTTATATCAAAGGGGAAAGGAGAGGCAAAGAGAAAAAGAAAAAATGGGAAGACGAACTGCTTCTAAGGACAACAGGTTCCTTTTCTGTTAAAGTCTTCAAGCAAAGGTTATATAATTCATTCTTAAGTATATTGTGTGCAAGGATCTTCTTCAGCCAAATGTTGAAATCAGTGGCCTCCAAGGTTCTTTCCAAACTTAGGGTTTTGTGATGAGAATAAGATCTAGTTACATACCATTTGAGAGAGATCCTAGAAAAGTCCTCCTTTCCTATGACACTATTATTAAACATTGAAAAAATATAAACAATCCCTGCCCTCAAGGAATTTCTGTTCTACTGGATACTGATTAATATGTAGATTGATAAGTCAATATAAACTTCAATTCAAAGTATCACAAATAGAGAAAGTAACTTGGTTGCAGAGAGGGAAACAAGCTTTGTCATATTTAGGCAATATTTAGGCATATTCCCCCTAAGGGGGAAAATGAATACTGTGATGGCTCTGGAGTCAAGTTAATCCAACCTCAGACCCTTACTACCTATGTTATCATGGGCAAAATATTTAACCTGTCTGCCTCCATTTCCTTGACTATAAAATGAAGATAATAATAATCAGAACACTAGTTCTCAAGTTTGTTGGGAAGATAAAATGAGACATTTTTAAGACACTTTGGAAATCTTAAAGCACTGTATAAACCCAATTATTATTAGATTATCTATTTAAGGAAAAATATAGTTATGAATTTCATAGAACGAGAAGAAAATTTAAATAAGTGGAAGGAGCACCTACACCAATGAAATCAAATCTTTCAAAAGATCAAAGAATAGAAGTTACTTTAAAAAAAAAAAAAGCTATATTCTTTTAGACTCAAATTGTCTTCTATGTTATTCTGATTCCAGAGTTTTTAGTTATTGATGTGGAGCATAAGTGATATGGGGGAAATATGACTTAATCATCAGATATCCGATATTTTAAATTTTATAAAACTGAATATAAAAGTTCAATTTAAAAATAAACCACAAGGCAAATTAAGGTATTGGTACTCAGGAAATCCATAAGTATTAACAGCATCTCTTTTGGGATTAGAAAGAGTAAACCTATATTGTTTGAGGTTCCAGAGAAGTTCTTTAAATGTAAGTGTGCATTTCTATGTTCTCTCCACTCATTTAACTGGCTGGCTGGAGATCTGGAATGGGCATAAGTAAACTTATATGCTTTCTTTCTTTTACCTTTCTTGGTCATCTTGTGTCTTTGTAGCCATGTGGAAACAGACCTGACTCTCAAAGAGCCTGTTATTGAATGAGAGCAAAAAATATTTACATAAATGATTGATAAGGGAAGAATGTGACAAGTGCAAATGGAAAAGTCCAGGCTAATTGCTATGAGAAATTAAAGGAGGAAGAGACCATGTTCACAGGGAAGATAAGGGTGGGTGGAATTGGATATGAAGCGCCATGAAGATGGTAACATCAAAATTTGTCTTTGTCTTGACAGAAGGGAAAGAGGAACTATAAAGAATGAAAATGGAGAAGCAGGGAAATCCCTTACTAGAATAGGGGATGATATGATCCATGGCACAGAGACAGAAAAGAATAGAATGAATATAAGTTTTAATGTATACTATGTGAAGATAAATGGTAAAAATTTTGGCTGAAGAAAACTGGAGTTTGAAGATAGAAAACTTTGATGTCAAGCTAATTATTTATACTTTTTTTGGTAGATGAGGGGACCCATAGAAGTCCTTTGAGTAGAGAAATGAAATGATTAATTTGTGTTTTAAAAATATTACTCCTCAAACTTCTGCTTGTGAATTGAAAGCTCAGAGAAATAAATAATTTTCTTAATGCCACATAGCTAGTACTCAGCAGATCCAAAATTCAAATCCAAGCCAATTAATCCCATGACTTTCCATGACTGCTATCTCAGCTCAGGTTTCCCATAATCCCTTCTCTAAAAAGTTCCAATTCACTTCTGATTGTACTGAGAATTCAATCACCTCTTCAATTTTGTATTATAATAATATATAAAAGTTTGGAAAACAGAAATAGTACAGCATAACTCAATGAGTGACTTCTGAATGTCACATATATTTTATG
Source organism: Sarcophilus harrisii (assembly GCF_902635505.1). Lineage (NCBI taxonomy): Eukaryota > Metazoa > Chordata > Mammalia > Dasyuromorphia > Dasyuridae > Sarcophilus > Sarcophilus harrisii. Next base: position 197,642,227 of record NC_045430.1, read on the forward strand.
ATAGTAATAATTCAATTAACTATAATATTAATGATTTGAGATATAATGGTAATTGGATTACCAAGGTTAATTAAAGGTAAACCAGGGATCTTATTTGTTGAAACAAAAAGGATAACATTCATTCCTTTCGTCTTCTAAATTTTTTTCATTAAAAATCTTTGTAACTTGTAATAGGATTCTCTCCTGCTTTTGCAAATATATTAAGTAGCACATGACTTAACATTTATTTTGCATTTCAAGATATTAAGGTGCCTCAAGGTCATCATTATGAATATCACTTATGACTGTAGGCATAGCAGGCATGAGAGATTAGGCTGAATTTATAGCTGATGACCTGAAAGTTGATTAGAGAACCATACTTATTATCAGCCTTTTTGATTATATGATAATAGAATCCTAGATTAGAACTGGAAGAGATTTAAATGGTCATTTAGTCCAACTCCCACATTTTACACTTGAGAAAACTGAGACCAAGAGACTTTGTGAGATGACATACCCAGGGTCATATGGGTAGTAAGTGATAAAACCAGTATTACAACCTATTTCCTCTGATTTCAAATACTTTGTCTTCAAAATTAGAAAAGCCTTTTGAAGACAGAGAACTTTAAAAATACATTATGAGCAATTGTATTGGCATATAAATGACATGCAGTGACAGTATTAGCTGGATCATTTAATGAATAATAAACCCTGACATAGGATGTTGGTAAATAAGTAGGCTCAACACAAATAATTTGGCTGGTTGAATGCTTTGCTAAATAAAAGCAATGTATTAATTCCTGTAAATGTCATGGACCCACACCTGCATACTTAAAGCTGATGCTATGGATGTCTTTTTAATCCCTTCCTGCACTATAGAGTCATTTTCTCTCCCTTTCTCTTGGCTTCATTTCTCACCTTTTTAAGTCTTTTTCCTAAATGTCTCAAAATATTGAATACAGAAGCTATTTTGTTATTTAGACATACATCATATGATCAAATGTCCATTTCGTTATTCCTTTTACCTCCCTATCCCCAACCACTGAATGGAGGAAGATAGTAGGATTCATATGTCCATACATGTCTGTCTCTGAAGGACTCCTTAATGAAGAGTCAGGACATTGCATCCTTCTCACTTGTCCTAAAGGTAATTCTTTCTTGCTTCTATATGCAGAATCACTGCTGAAACTCCAAGCTCTCTGTCTCTGTTTCTTTGTGTCTGTCTGTGTCTGTTTCTATCTCTATCTCCCCTTCCCCTCGCCATAGACCCATACCCCCTCCTCTAGACCCATGCAGAGCTGAAATTCCCACTGTATACTCTTTGATCAAGCAACACTGGCCTTCTGGCTATTCTACGAACAAGATGCTCATCTCTTAGTTCCAGGTATTTTCTCTGACTGTTCCCTGTGTCTCTAACACTCTCCCTCTCGTTCTCTGCCTATTGGCTTCCTTTAAGTTCCAACTAAAATTGACTTTCCTATAGAAAGCCTTTTCTAGTTCCTTTAACTTATACAAGGCTTTCCTGTCTTAATAAGTTGTGATTTCTCTTGTGTGTAGCTTGATTGTACATATTTCTTTGCTTGCTTGCTCTCCTATTAGATTGTTTCTTAATGGTAGGGAATGTATTTTGCCTCTTTTTGTATCTCCAGAGTTTAGTACAGTGTCTGGAATTGAGTAGAAACTTAATCAGTATTTATTGGCTTTTAATTTTTGGTCACTCTGATCCGGAAAACTCCTCTCTTCACATTCCACAATTCTGATCTGTCTCTTCCTTTCATTTGTACTTTTCTCCAACCTGACTCAGTTCTCTTGTTTTTTAATTCTCTTGAAAACAATCAGCTACTCACACACCTATGAGGCGGTAGTATGTGCATTTACTCCTTCTCTAACACCCATTTCAAGTCTATGTTTCTATGCTACTTAAGCAGCCTAGGGACTGATTAAAGTTCTGAGTCCCTTGGGCCATCATTGCTTCTGCTGTGCTGCTGAAATTATCAGACCTCAGGAAGAGTGCATCTATATTTTCTTTGTTGTGGGCATGCTTTTTGTGTGTTTTCTCTAGTTAACTGGATGAAAGAAAGAAGTCTAAAATTGGGATGAAGGGATTCATGTGATCTGTTTGTGTTACTTTTCTTGAGCATCTTGTCTTGTAGCCACATTTATAGCATCCACAGTTGATGGGGTCGTGTTTATAGTAAGGAAGGGCTGTTTGTGTTGACAAATATGGTTGTATTTCTAATGTTGTGATTTTTCTGACTCTTTGACAAAAATATTATCAGAGTTCCAATTGTTATAGTTTCCCTGGAATAAAAGAAACTTCCCTTTCTTTCCCTTTTTCCTGGCAAGTTGGTTCACAAGCTTGGAGAGCAAGAATACCAATTTATCAGCAGTGACTTTAAGAGTATTAAGAGGATAAGTGATTATATTATAGAGGAGTCCTCCCTTAAAATGCCATTAACTGTGGCACTTCCAACTCTACCTGAGCCCACAGTCCTTTGCTCTTTTATAAAAGTCAGCAAGGGCCTTTCTTGGCTAGTTTGAACTGGCCTTTACTGTAGGGAAATTAGAAGAAACTGCTTTGGGATGGGATCCAAAATTACAATCCAAAATTACTAAAGAGTGATTATATTATCATTGGATAGGTATGTGGAATGGCAACCTATAGAAATTATCCTTCAATAGATATACATATAAATATACCTATCTACATGCATGTATATAATGTATTTGCCAGACATCATAAATATGGTGGGGTGTGAAAATTCAAGGGTTGAGAGATCCCCCTAACAGCAATGGGATCCCCTTGGGTTACAAACCCTTATGAATACAGGCATGAGATTTGTGGCAAAGAATGAGTTTATTTACGCTAAGAAAAGGGAGCAAACTCCTATTAGGAATTAGCAAAGGTGGATTGACAGGCTTTCCTTGCCCTCCCCTTCCTCCCCAGCAGTTTGAGGGGCTAATCTCCAACTCAATAGAGGGTGGTGATTATGTCTCTGGCCAAGATCTCCAATTGAATGTAATTACTTATCTTGGAGTTTCCCCTAGGAGGGTGGAGCCCTTCCCAAAGGCCAGGAAGGGTGTGAGACCCAGGACCACACTTACCCCAAAGGGGACACAGTTTACATCAGGGCCTTTCTAACCCTTCTCCCCCCCCAAAAAAAGATCTCAGTTTATATCAAATATATTATAAGCTGCATAAAGAAGTGAATGGGAAGAAGAAAACAATGATTAAGCTCTTCCTTGAAACAAAGATACATCTTCCAAACATCCATATTCTTCTGGTAGTACATGACCATGTCATAATGGACAGAATAGCAGTTTAGCCATCAGAAAGATGTGTGTTTGCCTGTGTCATATACTGGATGTGTAATCCTGGACAAGACATTTAACCTTGAATTGATACAGATAGTTCTCTAATACAGAGGGGTATTTTTTTGGTTCATTTTTTTGGTGGGGGGGTTTTTCTGCATTAGTCGAAAGAGTTCCTCAGGAGGTACCTATTCTAATAAAATCATAAGTCCTGACCAATGAAACTAACAGACAAAGAAACTTCCTGGTGATGGCTAAGCATCTAGGGACTCTGGTGTCTCTAAAGATTAATTTTAAGTCAATAGAGATATTCATGGAGGGTGCCAGCAAGCTGTAACACATTTCAAAAAGAGGAATTATAGAAGATCACAAGAAATTAAACTGGAAGGACTTCAGTAGACATCTAGTCTGGTATCTTCATTTGTGAGATGAAATGGAGTCCCAGAAAGTTTTAAGTGGCTAACTTAGTCACAAGTGTGGTATACATCAGAATAGAATTTGAATGAAAATCCTCTGCTTGCTATTTCCATCATACTATTTTTCAGTTGAAGAAGATACATATGTGGTCCAGAAGGAAAAAAGAAGTAGGTTAGCTATGTAATAAGAGTTGGGAATAAACAATGGACCTCATTGATACCAAAGAATGTCCTGAGAAGTTTAGTAAGGTGCCATTAAGGTTGGACCTTCATTGGCAGATTTGTGAATGGAGATATACAGTAATCATATGGAAGAGTAGACAGAAAGGGATAGTTCTTTGCTTGTTTGTTTTTAGAGAATGTCCTACTGCCCACAATCCATGGAATATATTATTCCAAATTTCCTTATATATAGTTATCATACTCCCATTTCTCTCAGTCATAGTATCCTCACCCTGGTATTATTTCTTTTTAACCTACTTGATTTTTCATTATCTTAAATAAACTTGAGGATATTCTTTGCCTCTTAAAATCAATTTTCAGGCCAGATTTGTCCTCACATTGTAAAAAATGACCTTGTCCACCCCTTGGCCTGAGGCTCATTTCAAATAATTCCATCTGTGGCCTTAGTCAGAATATCTCCTTTAATATTAACTGCTCTGTTTACTCAATTAAGTTCATTAAGTATTGAGCATCTACTGTATAGAAAACTAACTAATGGTAGAGGAAATTTGGGTATAAGCAAAGAGATTCCTTTTTTCAATGAGTTTAAAACATCCCAGTGTCAAAGAATTTATTAACAATATACTTTTTTTAAAATTATAGCTTTTTATTTACAAGTTATATACATGGGTAATTTTATAACATTGACAATTGCCAAATCTTTTGTTCCAATTTTTCCCCTCCTTTTCCCCATTCCCTCTCCTTCTCCCCCCCCACCCCATGGCAGGTTAACCAATATATATTGAGTATAACAATATACTTTTAATAAATGTTATTATATTGAGTTGAATATTGTGTAAAACAGTAGCAACCACTAAAATAATCAAAAGTCTAAGTATGAGTGTAGGAAAGTTTATTTCTTTCTCATGACAAAGGGTGCTCAGTATCTGACACACAAAAATTGGCTTGAGAGAGACAAACCCACAGGCAAAGGGAATTTCCTTTTTTATTCCCCAATGATTTCAAAACCCAGCCCCTACCCCTAAGGAACTTACATTCTTATATTCTTTGGGGGAAGATAATCTGCACCCTGATCACCCTCCCATGTGCATATGAGTTTCAATTTTCTAATTTAATTTCATTTGTCTAATTTAATTTTTATGCTGTGGAAACCAAATAAATCCATTCTCAAATGAACAGTAAAAGAAAAGGATTCATACCTTTGTGTCTTATTTATCTCTTATCTTTACCTACCACTACTTAGCTTAGTGCCTAATCTATATTAGGCACTAATATTAGGCAGGTGGAAGACAATTGGTAAATATGTATTGAAATAAATAAAATGTAAAGTAGAATATGAAAATCTAAAAAGAGTAGACAAATAAAGAGCTAAGGAAGAAAGGAGAGGGAAAAGGATAAATGGACCTGAAATGTTTCTCAGATTAGTTTAGTTGAATTATTTTCATGTGTTTTCTAAGTCAAAAAACAAAGGACGTATTCTAATCTAGTCACAGTTTTTCAGGACCAAAATTTTTCTCTGAGACTTAGTAGAATATACCACCTTTCTCTCCTACCTTCAAAAATTCTTCCCTTCACAGTTTTCCAGGATATCACAAAATTATATGGCTGCCTTGATGCGCAAATCCAGTGAAAGACCAGATACATCTTTTCTTTCCATATTAGCACAGAATGATATATCAATTTAGCCAAATGAAATAAAATATTCACAAAATATGGAGTTTCAGGAATTTTTTATGTTTAAGACCTAAGGCAAACTTTTATTTTAGAGTCAGGATGATGTAAGTGGAAAGAGTATTCCTTTTGGACTCCCAAGACCTAATTTCAAATTCAATTTGAAATCTACAACAAATTGTTTGACCTTGGGCAAGTTGCTTAATTCCCCTCTGCATTGGTTTCCTTGTATGTAAAATAGAATAATGATTCTTATGTCCCAGATCTATTGTTTTTAAATATGGGGGGGAAAGTGACTACTGATATTTTGGGGGATTGGCACCCTATTAACTGCAGTTTCAAAGTCCTAATGCAATGCTCCAAGTTAAAATGGCCTTGGAAGTATGCATGGCTCCTGTGGAGACAGATTCATTCATTAAAATCATGTCAAATTGTCTCTCCAGAGAAGGTATAATGAAAGGAACAAAGGGTTTTAGAGGAGAATGTTTAATGATTTAGTATCTTAGGTTAATAAAAAATAAGGACAGAAAATGGACCTATTATTTCATAGATATAAAGAGCTTCTAGGTGAGGAAATTTTCTCTAGTTACTCAAGTCAGCACCTTCTCTGCAATTCATAGCATTGTAGATTTGCCTAGAACACAGAGCGATTAAAGAATTTGCCCAGGATCAGTCAGTACGTTCCAGAAAAAAGTCTTGAACCCAAGTCTTCCTGGCTCTGAGACCAGCTCCCTAGCACCTATATCATACTGCCTTCCTGATAAAAACATGATATCTAGAAAATCCATGTGAAGAGGTGGAAGGTTTTTTTTTTCCTATCCCATAATTGAGCTTTAGATTCTTTTGTTGTAATGTAAAAAGAATAAAAGTAAAATCTGATAGGTTTCGCTGTTTAAACAGATATCTTGGGGGTGGGGGCAATTTTGAAAAATTGAATATAATTGCTATTTTTTTTTATTCCTGTTAACTGTCTTCTGCAAAAACAGAGTATTTTGAATTTCTGCTACTAATTATGTATGAGCCAGTCCATCCTAAAGCACTCTAAACAATGAATAATATGAACCTTTACTGTTTTAGAGTCAGATTAACACATAAGGCTTCATATTCTTCTTCAGAACAGAAGGAAATCTATATGACATTAAACCTCATGATGCATAGGTAATCATTCAATAAGGATTTCAGACAAAGATACCTTTTATTTGGGTAGTCAAACTCTATTGTCCTAGGACCAATAAAAGCACAAGAAGAGGTGTGGGACAGTATCTACGACAAAAACAATCAGTGATTTTCAGCATAAGATAAAGTAAAAAGAAATTTATTACAATCTTGCTAGAAAAGGCATCTCCCATCTGACAAGATGTTTGTCTGCAAAGGGAGCTCAAAGCATAAACTGCAAAACACAAAATTAAATACCCTGAAGCAAAAGCCCCCACTCTAGCCTGACTTTGGGGAGCCTGGGTTTACATTCTAATTGTGGAAATCTAGCCCCAAACCAAAATAATAAAAGTCAATAATAATAACCTCTTAATTTAAATTTCCCTAGAGAATTGCTATACTAGCAACTACCCTCAGATAAGAGAATTCAAAACCATTCTCACCTTCAGAAGTATTTAAATGCTAATTAAGAGGTAGTAGGAAACTGGAGGGGACAAACATCTGCAACTTTATTTTTTTTTAGCTATAGCTTTGTTATTATATAGTTTGTTATATTCCTATGAGAGTGTCTTCAATCAGTTAATTCCACACAGTTGTGTATCTCTCTCTTTTTTTTTAAGTCAAGATTTGTTGATTTTTTTTAAAGTAGTCTGGGGGAAGGACTATGCAAGGATTATATGTCCTATAGGTTTCTTAGAAAAAAAATAATTTGCTAGATTCATTTCAAGTTGTGAGTTAGTTCCCCATAAAGCACTGTTTATTCCATATTCACTTCAAAATTGATAATTGCTAGTCAATTATATCCCTCTCCCCAAGTTTTCAATTTATCTCAATCTCTTCTGATTCTTTTCCCAGTCTACAATTTCAGCTCTCTTTCTCAAGGCAGATCAGGAAGAGGGGACAGAAATGTCCTTTTTGATATATTTTCCTCTTCAAGCTGTTACTGTAATGTCAGAGAAACTGAGGCAAGAGAGAGATTAAAGAGTTTTTAATATTTTATTAATTGGAGAGCATAATTGACTGGACAAGACTCTCATCTCAAAGTATCCAGTCAGACAGAGATTAGGGACCAATTCAATAGTTTATTAAATGGAGAGATATACTGGGGCCACTGGATCCATGTTGGTCCCAGTGATGTGGGAAAGATTCCAATCTTTGATTCCCAACCCCCCTAGCTAATGTAAATTACCCTTTGACTCACAAATCCTGGTCCCTTTGAATTCTAATAGAAGGTCCGGACCTGTCCCAGCCCCACCCGGATCTAAGCCAACTTTGGGGCTACACCCCAAAGCCCCTCGAGCTAAGTCTCTGACTTAAAAGGACCACACTGGGAACCCCTCTTTGCAGAGATTCCAAACATGGTTGCCATGTGAGGACCCTCTGTCCACTGGACCCTCTGTCCAGTGCCTTCCTTATCTCTACCTTCACTTATCTCCTACTTCTAAACTCAGTAATAAACCTCTTTTATTAATCTAGCTCTCTGGGCCAATAAATGCTTTTATTGGGAATTCCGCGCTGCTCATATACCGCTGTATCCTTGCGCCGAATCCAAGGGGGTTACAGAGGAACTCTGTTTGACTCCCTATACCCCAAACCTGCCACTAGACCTTAACTAAACCCTAATTTCATTTAGGTACCCCAAATCTAGACCTCAACATGTGGTCTAGACCTCAACACCAGGGCTGGATAAGACTGTCATCTCAAAGAATCCAGCGATGAATGGGAGAATCCCAACTCTTTAACTATCTTTTACAAACAAAAAAAAAGGGGAAAGAAGCAGGAAAACTTCTTCACAGAGCCATTTGGTTCTGTCAGGATGGGGGGGAGGCTATAAATTCCTACTAAAAGCCAGAGTCAGGATGTCTGAATAAACAGAAGTAAATTCTTGGGGACTGAAGGAGTCAGGAAGTCTGAATTGCCCCTTATCTTGAGTCTTACATTAGCAATTTATAACCTTAGAGCAGACGGTCCTCAGTCTTAATGAGTGGAGGGGGGGGGGGGCAGGGGGGGGGGGGGGGGGTGTTACAACTAAGGGGGATTGAGGCAGAACTGAGATAGAACAATTCAAGGAAACTTCATGCAGGAAAACTGAGGTAGAACAGTTCAAAGAGACTGTGGCATAACATTACTGTTCTTTTCCCCCTCCAAACAAATTTCTCAAAACATTAGAAAGCTTTTAGGTTTCCATTTTCTCACCTCCCATTCACTACTTATCCTTTTACAATGTAGTTTCTGCCCACCCAATCCCCCATCTGTCCAAGTTTTAAATCATCAAATCCAATGGTCATTTTCTTAGCTCCCTCTGCAGAACTGTCAGTACTCATGACTTCTGCCATTGTTTTTCTCCTTCCTGTTATGTCTCTCTTTTTTCCCCCCTTTTTAATGGATCCATGATTCTCTCTTCCTACCTGAGGATATATAGCAAAGCTAAGTCCTCACCCTATGCTCTTCCAAGTATAGTATAAGAAATGGATGGGCATTTATTTGGTTTCTGATGAAGTTAATGGCAGTTTAGAGAGTTGTGGAAATCCCCTTCAGGTTGGCGCAGGTCCTTCTTGAAACCAAAAGGTTTAAGTGGCAAAAAGGGATATTTATTGTAGGATGAGAAGTCAGCTTTGCTAGGAGACTGACTTCCTCGGTGTGTGGTTCAGACACCACTTAATAAAAAAGCTGGAGAGATCTCTAGAAGCAAAGCAAAGTTTATTATATGTTCTCTCGAGAATCGGGTGTCCCACCCAACAAGCAGATCATTGAAAGGAGGAAGCACTGTAGGGGGCAGGGTCAACACTTTTGATCCCTAACACAAATACCCCCTCCCACCACTGACCCTTATCCTTATTGGCTGAGGGTCTTACATTCTAAACACAGGAACTACCCAAGAAATTGAACTTGACCAATAAGTAAATAGTTGCCCATATTTGAAAGACACTGATGTCAAAAAAAAAAAAAAAAAAAAAAAAAAGGATAACAAGAAGGGGACTTAAGTATGCCCTTAGAAGAATAGCAGGGAGGGGACTTGAGAATGCCCTTGACTTAATGCTTAAAGTCCTTCAGGCCTACTCAAACTCTGAAGTAGGTGAAGCCTTACTCGATTTTCACAACTGTCTTGAAAGATCTCACCTCATCTCATGTCAGTGCCAGAGAAATATCAAAAGGTTTTTCCATGAGAAGAGAATCACAGCAGACAGGAGTCATGGCAGGCGGCTATGCCCTACTTCAGACTTCTGCAAGGATCAGGAGTTTAGAAATATTCTTTATAGAAATCTAGGGCTCAGGTTTCAGGTAAAAAAGAAAAACAACCCCCCCCCCCCCCCAGACCTAGATAACTCATCTTGAAGTTTCAGTTACTCAATATCAGACCCAGATCTCCCAATAGAATTTGAATGGGGATGCAGCTATCAATGAGGGGTGAGGGTGGGGGTAGGGATGATTTGCCTTTAAAAGGCCCAGCCTGAGAAATATGTTCTATGGAACCTGGGAGACCAGGACTCTCCCTTCTTTTACAGATCAAAGAGGGACACAGTTTCAGAGTGATAATTTTACAGATCAAAAGGGGACAGTTTTTACATCATTTCACCCCCCCCCTCGAGTAATTATCACCCAAATTCATTTGGAGAAAAAGGGACAAAGATCTCAAGACTTCTGTAACTGCTTCAAGCTAACAAGGGTCATAGAGATATCCCCAAGTTCACTGGGAGAGGGTTCAAGCCAGGAGGGGAGGTGCAAGATCTTTAGACAGCAGCAGCTAAGGGAAGTTGTGTGTCCCAGTCAATGGTCCCATGATCTGCAGGCTGGAGGAGCAATTGAAAATTTGCAGCTTGAAGCCTAGAGGAAACAAATCTCAGGAGCAGATTAATAATTAGAAATGAAATTAGTATAAGGGTTAGTAGAGATCAGGAACCCCACCCAGAGGAAGATTTGGGGGTAGGGGGGGTCTCATGAATGTCTTGCATCCAGCCCAGCTTTCTCCAAGATTCTCTCAGGGCGAAGCTGGACTCCTCTTGAATCATTAATGTACATGCAGCAAGAGGTGTTGACCAGGGGGCAGATACCTCTGCTAGAGGCAAGGAGATAATCTGAGGCCATTCTGTTATCTAAAACCATGTTAGCAAAAGAGTCCAAGAATTTTTGGATCTCCTGGAGAGAATGTGCAGTTTCGTTGGCCAGCTGGTTGATGTGGCAGTAAGGTTGGAAACAACATTTTCATGCTCTAAGTATCCCACGCAGGGGGCTAGCATTGCTATTCCTTTAAGAACCAAAGAATATTTCCCCCAAATCTGCCTCGGCCCGCGAGGCAGTGTGTGGACCCTGGAAGAAAAGAGAGAGAAGGTCAAGAGAGAGGGGATGCGCAGGAGGGAGGCAAGACAAAACCATCTGATCAAACCTCAGTTTTTATGAGTGCAATAGTACAGATATATATAGCAGTGAACTTAGTACAGGGTGGGGGTCCTAGACAAAGGAATGGTTTCCTGCCCAAGGATGAGCTGATCAGGTGCCTTTGGTCGTAGGAAGCTCCAGGATGTGATTAGGAAATGTATATCTGCCTATTCAAGGTTAAGGTGGTCTTTGGTAACTCCATGATGTGATTAAGAGATTCAAGGTTAGGGCAGTCTTTTGGAATGTGGCCTTATCACCTGTAGATTAGTGCTGGCTCCCCACAAAAATCCCTGCTTTTGTCTCCTCAAAGGGATGGGGGCTGTGTTTGAGGTGCTGGCATTGTAACCTAAAATGCTTGGTCTGAGGGCATTTGAACCCAGCCAAAGGGAGAAAGGTCGTACCCCCTTTCTTTCCAGACAGCCCCATGAGATGCAAAATATGAAAAGCATACTTGGAATCAGTATAAGTGTTCACTCTCATTCGCTTCCTCAATTCCAAAGCTCTGATTAGGGCAGAGGTCCCAGGAGAGAGTAGCTTAGCCTCCAGGGTGCAATTGAGAGTCACCTAAGAATAACTTGCCTTTTTTTCCCCATTTCCAGGGAGCAGGGTGGCAGGATCAAGAGTGTGATGTACCCAGAGAGTCAGGTCAGGTAGGAGACCCTACTATCTATTAGGTCTCCCACCAAGCCACTGATGTCCTTTGGCTTCTAAAATGATCTAAACCCAGTGGGGAGTCAAAACCTCTAATGGCCATCCCAAAGTTAGTTTTGAGGCTTCTTCAATTAAAGGGGCCTTGGCAGCCACTGCTCTAAGGCAGGATGGCCATCCCAGGGAAACCGAGTCCAATTTTAAAATGTAGACGACTGGTCTGGGATGGACATGGCCCTGCCTGTCAGGACTTCAAATCAAGATATGCTTCTCAGGATCTCTCAACTCTCTAAATAAAAGTTCCTGAGTAAAAAACTCTGGAGGTCTGAATTGGGTCCCCAATCTCACTATAAATAGTAGGAAGGAATATTAAAGGAGCATTTAAATGACAGTTCACCAAGCTGGCGAGGCCCAGGAGAGATCTCAAAACAGGTCCCGAGTTTCCCTGCAATCCCCACTCTATGAAAGAGGAGTGCCAGATCGAGAGTGGAGAAAGAAATTCAATTCTCTTACTGGCTCTATCCGGTATAGTGAGGGTCCTGCTGTTGATGTGTTGGAACTGGAGTGAGGGGGAGCTTGACCAAACTCCTGCTGGAGGGCAGGGCATTAGAGGGGAGGGGCAGCTCGACCCCTGAAGGCAATCTCCCCTCCTCCAGTGCTCCTTTTCCTCAGACTCAGAGCAAGGACTGGGTAGTTTAAAGCACGCACCTCTGTAGTTCCCGGGAATAGCAGCCAAGAGTAGAGACTCGTCTCCAAATCTTGCTTTAATTCTATGGACTCTCTCTTTCGCTAAAGCCTAATTCCTGTCGTTAAAGACTCCAATAGCTGTTTTGAAGGGAGAAATTTGAGAAACCAAATCTGGCTTCTGCAGTTTCCTCTGTATATCTGGGGCAGATTCATTAACCTCTCCCCAAAGCAGATCAAGGAGGGTGTTGGCCTTAGAACCCTCCCCAGAGCAATGGACAGGTTTCTCCTCATTCTGGGAGAGATTAAAATCAGCATCCTGAGGAGGAGAAAAAAGCTGGAAGTCTGAGAGAGAGAGGGAGAGAGGGAGAGAGGGAGAGAGAGAGAGAGAGAGAGAGAGAGAGAGAGAGAGAGAGAGAGAGAGAGGGGGAGAGAGGGAGAGAGAGATTGTCTGACATAAGGCCCTGGTCTGAAAGGGATTTAAAACTGCATAGGGATGCAAAGGGAGGCTGCCTTGTCCTTAGAGAGGCTAGAAGGAGGGCTGGAAGAAAATTAGCTTTCCACTGTTATCTTCCCTTTCTAAAATGGAAGTTCCTTGGGGAAAGAGACTGGATTGAGTGGGAAACACCCAGCTCTGTTAAGTATTTGATAGCTCAGGCTTTCTTACCTCCTTTTAGAAACCATGCTTTAGAAATGCCAGCCAGTAGGGAAAGGAGCCAAGGGAAAGTCCTTTGCCTGGGTATGAGTCTCTTTCTTAGCCCAAGTTTTGTGTGTCAGAGACTGCACCCTTTCTCATAAGAAACAAATAGCCTTTTTCCTGCGCTCATACTCAGACAACTTCTGATTGTTTTAGTAGTTGTTACTGTCCCATACAACAGTCTCTCATTAACTTGTATTGCTTCAACTTTTCTCTCAATGTACTGAAGAATAACAGCAAGAGTTCTGCATAAGATCTCTGTATGCAGAAAAGGACTTCTGGAGCAGGTGATGTAAATTAAACCTTGTCACATGTATTTCTTAATTGTGTTCCTCACTATTATGGTCTAAGTCTAAGCTGACTTCTCCCATGGATGCTGTGTGTTTTATGAGAAGGAATGACCCAGGTTTCCTTGCCCTCCTCCTCACCTCCTTTCCCTTTTCTTCTCCTTTTCCTTTAAAAAAACTGAGACAATTTACCTTTTTTTCCCGTAGTTTTTATTTTTTATTTCTTCAAATATAGTTCTGAAAAAACAGGCTTTTAAAAAAACCCATTGCATTTAAATGAACCTACTGTACTATCTATTAAATCCAAATCACTCTGCCTTTCATTGAAAGATCAATAATAGCCCTGATAGTAGCCTTTGGCTCTTCATCGAGATTTTGATGGCTGGGAATGAGTATAAATAGCCATTGTTTTCTGTGCTGGCCTGAAACTCTAAAAGTCTTCCTTTCAGATTGACATCTTTGTAATGGTAAATTGGGCTATCTTTTGTCTCAATTTTTAACCAGCCCTTAGACTTTGCTTAAATGTGGTATCAGATAAACTAAGTCCTGGGAAAAACTAAGTTTAGAAAGGTTAAGTCACCTACTGCATTCTGAGTCATTGTCGGTCATCTTGACTTTGATCTTGCCACTGGACTTCAGTGACTCTAAAGGAGAGAGTGAGGCTGATGATGACTTTTATGGCTGGTTCACTTAAATCCAATCCATGCACTAATCAACACATCACCCCGGTTATGGGAACAAAAGATGAATAACAATTCTTTCTACCCTTTCTTCTAGCCCTCATCTCTCATTTAAGTTTTAATTCTCAATCTCCAAGTTCTTGCTGTATCTCCCCTTGAATATACTGATTTCATATAAAATTGAACATAAGTCAATTCAAATGACTTGAATTTGAACTTTACCTCTTCATGATGTGACTTTAAGGAAGGCATATCACCTTTCTGGACCTCTTACTAATTTATTAAATGGGAGGGGCAAGATTGAGCTCCATAATCTCTAGTCATTTTAGCTCAGTCTCACACATCATCTTGAATCTTTCTCAGGCTATAAACCTGTTGAGGTTGAAAATGGAATCCCACAAGTTTGGGGTCGCAGACCAATCTCATAAGGTCTCTCAAAAGAATTTGCAGGCTTGAACCCATTTCCTGGTCAAGGGGAAAAGTTTTATTGTCATTGTAATGCCATTACAAGTGATCTAAATTCCAAGAGAATTTAGCAAAGAAACAGAAGCATGGAGACACATTTATCTAGTTCTTCATGTTATAGAAATGCTAATTTCTACATAATGCCCAGAGGTAGGATCAAGGAGTGGGTTCAGGAATTTGATCCTCATTGACCAACAGATCATCTATCTGATAGCAAGGAACTGAGGAATGGTCTATTCAGAATTAGACAGATTGTTATTTTTAGACTGGGTGTGGGAGTTCCCTGAGGCAGACTCCAAAGGCAGAAGATATAGAATTACTGAGTTATTGTTAGAATAGAAGCTCCTAAGGTCAGGGGACCTCAAAATCATTGCTTGTTCCCCTAGAAACTATATTACATCATTTCCCCTTTCAAGCAATTATACCCCAAATTCATTTGGGACAAAGGGACAGAGATTTCATCTTTTGGAGTTGCTTCAGATAAGACATATAGAGCTGTCCCTACCTTGTGGGGTCCAGGCTGAGAACAGGGAGGCACATGACTTGAAGATGGCAATAGCAGCATTCAGAGGAGTGCTGGGTGTCAGAATCAGTTAACCAATGGTTTTCAGGGTGAACAAATGGTTGTGATGCGGGAAAGATTCCAATCTTTGATTCCCAACCCCCCCCCCCCAGTTAATGTAAATTACCCTTTGACTCACAAATTCTGGTCCCTTTGAATTCCAATAGAAGATCCGGACCTGTCCCAGCCCCACCCGGATCTGAGCCAACTTTGGGGCTATACCCCAAAGCCCCTCGAGCTAAGTCTCTGACTTAAAAGGGCCACTCTGGGAACCCCTCTTTGCAGAGATTCCAAACATGCCAGCCATATGAGGACCCTCTGTCCACTGGACCCTCTGTCCAGTGCCCTCCTTGTCTCTACCTTCACCTGTCTCCTACTTCTAGACTCAATAATAAACCTCTTTTATCAATCTAGCTTTCCGAGCCAATAAATGCTTTTATTGGGAATTCACGCCACTACTAGACCTCAAATACTGCCATATCCTTGTGCCGAATCCAAGGGGGTTGCAGGGGAACTCTGTTTGACTCCCTGTACCCCAAACCTGCCACTAGACCTTAACTAAACCCTAATTTCATTTAGGTACCCCAAATCTAGACCTCAACATTTGGTCTACACCTCAACATTCAATCCATACCTCAACAGTTGGAAGTTCATAACTTGGAGCCTGGGGAAAACAAATTTCACAAATAGGTTAAAAATGCAGGGGTCAAATATGAGCAAAAAAAAAAAAAAAAAGAATAATTAGAAAGTGGAGTTAGTATAAGAGTTAATGTTTAACAGGTATTACACATTGGGTAGAGGGATTACAGATTGAGGAAGGTGAACTGAGGTCAAGTTTTGTAGCAGCTTACTAGTTAGTTGTCCCCAAGGATGATTACAATTACATGACATTATATCAATATATAACATTTCAGAATGTTAGTTCTTAGGAGGTTATGAAGAAGCTTCAAGGAAGCATGAGTGAGTTTGCCGGGATAATCTCAGAGAGGATATCCTACAATTATTATGTGGAAAAGAGATCCTTTCTGGCAAGAAAACAAGATAGGTTAAAGTTATTTTCCTAGGGGGGAAGGTAGCTAGTAAAAATGGGGTGGCATCCAGGGTGGGGATGGTGACATTTTGGAAAGGGGCCTTTGCAAATGTCATACGTGGGCTGCCTTGAAGATGCTAAGGGCACAACAACAATCCTGAATTCGCCCACTGCTTTAAGGACTAAGAAGTTATCTCCCCACTGGCAGGGACTCACAGAGAGACACTGAGAGAGCCAGAGAGAAAATGCCAAGAGCAAAGCTTTCACCCTTGGAGAGACCCCAGAGTAGGGACCAAGCTTGCTGTTGACTACCCCCACTATTCTTAGTGTTTTCATGGGCTGTGCTGTTTCTATCTGGCCTACTCTGTGAAGAGGGAAAAGGTGCTGCTCACCTCATACTTGGAGATAAACTGATAAGGCCTTCACCTCATTCCTCTTGATCCACACACAGTAATTACCAATTTTAGGTTTAGCATGATGATAATAACTCCAAATAATTTAGTAACAATTTTAGAATTTTCCTAATAGCCAAATAGTCTTAGCTATAATTTGTATTCCCTTAAATAAATTTACTTTTTGTTTTAGAGAGGAAAAAAGACAATTCTTAGAACCGATTTTAAAATTGACAACTTTACTTAATGAGATTACCTAGATTCTGATTAAATGTCTTAAGCAAACTGAATTGCAATTCCAATTGCAATTTACACATTTTTTCCACATTTTTCCAATTTACACATATCATTTCTCTTTTGTGAGTCAGGAAAAGGGTTAAGGTGCCAGTTTTTACTGACAGGGCCCTTGGAACTTTGACTCTTATAACCAGAGTTGGTAAAGTAGTCTCAAACTCTTCTGCTAACCCTATCAGTGCAAATAAATTATAATTTACATATCCTTTTAGTGGGCTTTAATAAGGGCTTCTTTAAAAATACTTTTGCTATCATCTCTCAGACAAATTTCCAAATCACTTTACACACACATAGAAATCATTTATCTCTTGGTCATATCTAAAAAAAACCCGTAAAGTTATCAAATAGGAAGCATTTATATCCAATAAAGCAGTTAACAGTTATATAGCCTGTTTTATGCTAAGCATTTTTGCAATCATGTGATCTTCACAACTATTTCTTTTTACAAAGATAAGATAATTTGCCATAAATTACATAACTAATACATATCCACAATTGAAACAGAGAATGGTCTTAGCAAATGCAGAAGTTGGCTGGCTTTCTTACCTTACACTGCCATGCTGGGTGGTACTAGAGGTACCTGAATTCTTACCAGGCAGTTCCTAGACAGAAACTATTGAAAGCTGGAGTGACTGGTGCTAGGAGATCCCTTTGATGGTGGTTTCATACCAGGGCTCAGGGAATGTTGACTATGGAACTTGACTCCTACTCCATCCCCATTCCCCACAAGTTGGGTTGGAAAGGTATTTGAATAAGTTTGTGTGGGGTCCTCACAGTTGCTTCCCCTATCTCTACAGGTGAGGCAGAATTTGAGTTTCAATCTGATCTAAGAGGAATTAGCAAATAGAGGGATTTGAGCTATATTGATCTTGTTAGCAATCCCCAAAACTGAGATACACTCAGGACCCACTCTGGGGAGTGGAGTAAAGAGGGTCCCTTGATTCCTTCTGGAGTGCTTTCCCAAAGGAGCAGAAGGGGGACTCCAGACAAGATAGGAGCCAAAGAAGGGTTAGCAAAAAGTTGCTGTTTACCTAGTTTTTTTTTTCTTTTTCTTTTCTTCCAGAATGGGGTAAATTCCTGGAATTATCCCCAATGCTTCAGGAATTTTTCCTGCATTTTTAAAATGACTAATTGCCAAACTTCTTAATCACTGCTTTCAAATTTTGAAAATCTGCTAAGATTTTTAGCTAGCTTTTTTTGTGTAGTTCTTAGCTTGGCCAGAGCTGAAGTCCATAGAAAGTAAAGTTAGACTTTTTAAGAAATGTTTCCAGCATACTAACTACAGCATAGAGGGTTCCCCCCCTCCCTTCCTGGTTGTGCTTTAAATCTTTTTAGGTAACAAAATCTAGCTCACAGAATAAACATGGCACATTCTACACAGAGATGCAGACACAGACAAAATGACATGAAAGAGGATTGTCCCATCTTTGCCAAAAGTCATAAAATGTATAGCATTTTGTCTTCTGTGGTGTTCCAGAGAAGGTGAAAGGGTGGCAAAGGTTAACTTTTCTGAAAATTGCAAGAATTTCCCAGTCTGGGCATCCCCAGTCAAGGGAAATTGCTGAACTTGGAGCTCATAATGACCCAGACAAGCCTTCTCCCAGTGACTTGGGGTGTACCAGCTATAGGATTATGGGAGAAAAGGGGGGGGGGGCTTACCTTGACAAGGAGGAAATCAAGCTAGAGGAGGCCAGACTCTCCCTGTACTAGACCACCAAATGTGGAGGTTGCAAAAGGGCCCCACAAAATTTTGGGGTCATAAATGAGTTTCACAAGGTGTTTCAAAAGAATTTGCAGGCTTGAACCTATATCCTGGTCAAGGAGCAAAGTTTATTTTAATTGTAATGCCATTATAAGCAGTCTAAATTCCAAGAGAATTTAGCAAAGAAACAAAAGCAAGGAGACATATTTATCTAGTTTTTCATGTTATAAATATGCTAATTTTTATGGTCCAAAGGTAGGTCCAAGGAATGGTCTCTGGAATTTGATTCTCATTGACCAACAGATTATATATCTAATAATCAACACCGAACTGAGGAGCAATCTATTCATAATCAGACAGATTTTTATTCTTGCATTGGGTGTGGGAGTTCCCTGAGGCAGACTCCAAAGCCAAAAGATTAGAATTACTGACTTATTGTTAGAACTGAAGCCCTCTAAGATCAAGGGACTTCAAAATCATTGCTGTCTCCCCTAGAAGTTATATTACATCAAACCTATTTATTAGACTAGTAAAACTTATGGATTCTTCTCAAAATATATGTTTATGTGCATAAAATAATAGAATTAGAAAGGAATCCAAATATATTGACATAGTTATCTAAATATATGTGTATACTATGTACTACATACATGAGAAGAGAGAGAAACAAAAGCAAAAAAGGCTTCATGGGCCTGAAGTTAAATATCCTTAACATAAAACCTTGTTCCTTTTTGGATTTCCTATATCTGTCTTCCCTAAATGCATCCTGAAATGCATCCTGACTTCTGTCATTTTTGTCTCTTCTTTCTCTCTTCCCCTGGCATGTAGTCAATCACTAAGTTTTATTAATGGTGACTTCATTATGTCTTATATCTTCCACCGGCCTTTTATTTTCCATTCTGATTGCTATTATCATAGTTCCTCAATACATCATACATAGATTATTACCCTAGTCCCCTAATTGTTTAGGCAGTAGCATGAACATATCTGAACAAAGTTCATCACTATAATCAAATGAAACTTGAGAAAAAAAAAACTTAGAGGGGTTTGGAAGCAGAGAAAAATGTATATTGGGCATGAATGCAAATAATTTACTTAAATGACTATAATATAATTAGTATTATTTTATTTGACCCAACTAAAACATTTTCCAGATTAGCCAGGGGAGAGGAGTAGCAAGTGGTGGTGGAGGAAGGGGGGAGAGAGGATGGGGAGTTGTTCTAAAGTTTCTTAGAAAATGATTCACTGTAAGCTAGAGGGAACTAGTTGTTCATGTTCCCCCGCCCCTTTTATTTTAATCTGATAAAGAAACACTACTTAATATCTAGGACCTCAAGTCCAAACTCTCATTTTCCTCCTCATTAGTCTCTAGTATGGAGCCTTGGATCTATTTCCCTTGGCAAAAGCATAAATTATTATTCTGCCCCTGTTCTACTTCTCCTCCTCTCCAGCTTCATCTCTGCAGCCTAAGCCCAGTGACTAGAGGGGAAAGTATATATATATATACTATATACTATCAATCTTTGGCATCCAATAAAGAGAAGATTGGAGGGTACTTCCATGGAAAGGGAAGGAAATTGCTCCTACATTCTATTCACATTCTTATGTCCACATTTTTACAATACCTAACTTATGAGAACAAGTTTCAAGGGTTCTTGGACACCTGGGCAGTGCCTACAGAGAATGTTCATCTAGAAGTCCAACTAGTTCAACCTAATTGATCCAGAGCTCTTCACCCTGTTTTCACCTCCTAAACCCAGCTGGAGGAACCTCTTGAAGGAAGAAGCCCCTTGGTGCTTGAAAGCAAAAAGGAGATGTGTTGACTCATATCTGACTGATAGCAAATCTGTTCTTCAGGTGCTGAGAGTTCATTGGAGTTGAGCTCTTTAGCTGCTGGAAGTTGATTGGAGGGAATAGAATATACCTGCTGTGTGAAGAGCTGGCTTTTTCTTGTTCTTTTAATCTTAACTAGACTTTGAGAACTGATTAAGATCAGAAAATTCCTACAAATGCTCTGCTAGTTACTTTGATTGGAGAAGAGCTCTGTTGCTACTGGAAGACCTTTGGAAATAAAAAGAATCCTATTGCTTTGGTAAAAGCTTCCTAGGGTTATTCCCATTAGCAACCATGTATATAGCTTGAGAGAGAGAAAGAGAGACACAGAGACAGAGAGAGAGACAGAGAGAGAGAGAGAGAGACAGAGAGAGAAAGAGAGAGACAGAGAGACAGAGAAACAGAGAGACAGAAAGACAGAGAGAGAGAGAAGACCCTTTCCTAAACTAGGCTTTCTAAGACCCTCTCAAACTTGAGATATAGAAATTCCAGAGAGCACCAGTAGTGGATATTAGAAGGTTTGAAATTTTCCAATATCTTGCTTATCACTGCAACACGGCCCAAAAGAGGGAGCAGGTATGGGAAGTTGCAGACTGTAGGTTTAGGGCTGAAATTTCACTGAGAGTTGCTACTTGTTGCTACTTGACTGAAAGAGTGTAGCACTTCTACAACAATCAAAAAATAACAGAGAAACAGTTCCATGCAGTAAGGGAGTGGAGAAATTCAGTAGAGAAGCAAATAATGCTGGGGACAGATGCTCATCTCCTTTAAGGAGACTACCACCATCCAATCCCACAAATCAGTAGTGGATTTCCCCAAACATGTGCCTTACTATTGTGCAAAATCTCTTCCTCATGGAAATTCTTTACATTGAGGGTAAAATGTGCCCCAGATACATTTTATTTTTCCTTTTTTTCTTGCTATTGAATATAAATGTTATGTTTATAATTGCTTTTGTCTATTCATTTAATAAAATTTCAAGTTTAAGATTCAATGATGCGGTGGTGTTTTATATAAATGAGAAAAATAGTGGTGGCTAAGTTACTCCCAGTCCTCCCTTCATTGGATGACAAAGATTGGTACACAGCATTCCTGGGCTTAGGCTACAGTGATGAAGCTGGAGAGGAGGAAAAGTGGAACAGGAACAGAATAATGATTTATGCTTCTGGAAAGGGGTATACATCCAAGGCTCCATACTAGAAACTAATGAGGAGGAAAACGAGAGTTTGGACTTGAAGTCCTAGATATTAAGTAATACTTCTTTATCAGGAAAAAAAACCAAACAAATAGGAAAACCTATTATATTCAACCAGCTCAGCCTTCGCTGAAGGGCTACAGAGCTAGAAATATATACATGTGTATCTGTAAGTCCTGAATTGTAAGAATTTGGTCTGGTCCACTCTTAAAATACTCTATGCCAGTATGAATTCATGTTGATATGCATGATCCAGCACAGAGAAAGAGAAGGGAGATGTCATGTCCCTTGCCATGTCAGATGACATCCATAAACTCACTGCCAATGTGAATGGACCTTTACTATACTTTGGAGATTTCTGTGGGATTTATCAGAGTGTCCTTTCCCTTGAAAGAGACCCACTGGACAGCATCTCTCTCTGGGACTTATTGGAAACTTTAGTTTCACACACAGATGTCCACTAGAGGAAAGATATTTTTAAACTATATTTTTTCATTTGGTTTATTTTAAAGTTGAAATGTGTTTTGTGTTATAATATTAATTATTTAGATATTTAAATATTAATACCTGTAATGTCCTCTTCTCTAAAATACGATGTTCTCTGGGAGCAGGTTTCTTGGGGGGGCTACTGGAGGCAGCCTTCGTTTCAGTTCAGAATAATAAATCACCTCAAATGCAGCTAGCTGTTAAAAGTTCAGATCCTTTATTGTGTCCTTCCAAATAGCCCAGTTAAGCTTTCTTAGAGGCCTATCTCTCTCCTTGGTTCCGATAGCTCTTGCCACTAATCTTTTGTCTCTTCCAGCTTCAGCTTCTAGCTCTCTCTGAATCCAAAGCCTCCAGCCAGCTCTAAGGGGGAAAATGGAGTGAATCTGGCCCCTCCTCTCAGAGAATGGGCTTATGGATTTCTGACTTGTGAATCTCCTGGAGTCTCTAGTGGGCTAGTCCTTTAGTGGGCTCCTCTTTATATATGCTCTCTTAAAGGTGTGAACTCTAATGTGTGAACTCTTTTAAAGGTGTGAATTCTAAAGGTGTGAACTAAGTACATAAGCATTATCTCTATCAATTCTAGTGACTTAGCACCTTGTTTCATGTTCTGGCCCATAAGAAATACCTTTTGATTTACTATATCTTTTATTAAATAGGGAGGATCAAATGAATCAAAATAATGAAAAATATATAGAGCAGACTAACAATTAGCAATGCATGAAGAGCCACACAGAGGAATCTTAATAACAAGAATACCACCTGACTTTGTGAGTAAAGTCATTGAGAGTATTTTTTAAGACCTATTGAAAATATAGGGGAATGTGATATAAAATGAAAAGACAAGAAAAAAATTTAATTTGGTCCTTGTGTTTTCTATAAATGACTGGAGAATATGTTCCCTTATAGAATTCCTTGCAAGATTGGGATTTCAGAAAATGATTAGAAGATTACCTTCTACAGAGGAGAATTGGCTATTTGAAAGAGTTAAAGAGATGTTAATAAGGTGGTATCTGGGAAAAATAGAATTAAACTAGAATTAAAAGCTATTTGAAGAGGATGAATCAGATATAGGTGTTAATGGTCTTCCCTATACCCTGCTTACGTATAAGTTTTCTCAGGGATGGTCTCATAGAAAAAACATTGGATGTTAGAATTGTACATGTAATTGAAGTTTTGCAGCTTGAGATAGATTATTAGAAAGCTTAAAGCTATATATATATATATATATATATATATATATATATATATATATATATATATAATGCATCCTATGGCATCACTAGGCACATATGCTTGCAGATATAAAAGACAATTTTATCATGGTGGTGGGACTCCATGACAAGCATAAGCCAATTCCATTCAATTAACTATTCAGAAAAAAGGGGTAAAGGTCCTTTGAGGTTTTAATTCCATTTGTTAGTTAGCTGCAAAGACAAATAATGAAAGGAACAGTCCCTTCCATTATGATAATAGATTTAGAAGTGGAATAGACTTAACAGTCATCTAAATTCAACTCCTCATTTTATAGTTGAGGATGAGGAAACTTGAATAGAAATTTAAGTGACTTGCTTGGTTTCAGAAATACGGCAAATGATCCTCCAAATATCTCCCTACTACAAAACAAGATTCTACTAATTAGAGATTTATTTGAATTTATAAACTCTAGAATGTTTAAGGGGGCAGTCATTCTACCCACTTTTACCCTGTTGTGTCCTTATTGAAAAGGAAAGAAAGACCTCAGTCTAGATCATTTAGTTATAATATGGCTTATACCACTTTTGACCTTTGGCACTTTAAATGCCATTTTTCAGTTATCCTTTCTCTATTCAGTTTCTCAAATAGATTCTCAATTATTCTTAATTTCTTTGTGTTAGTCATGTTAGTGTCCTAGTCAGGAAGATGCCAATACCCAGCTATGTCAAATTGTCAAAGGACTTATCCTAATTTTTAAAGATATCCATTGCCTATTCCTCACTCTACTAGGTGACCCTGCTGTTTTAGTCAAGAAAATCTTTATGCTCTTCTCCATGTAATGTTTTCAAATTCTCAACTATTTTCCTTTTTATTCCTGCCATGTTCCTAAATCTGAAATGTTTTTTCTTTCCTTTGATATCTTTCTCACCTCCTCTCCTTACCTAACAATAAGAATAATTGACATTTTCTTAGCACTTTCTAGTTTGAAAAATGGCATAATCCATACCAACTGAGTCTCTCAAGACTGTATTTTAACATAGTGCAGCATATTAGAAAAGAGCTCTGAATTTGGAATCAGGGTTTGAGACACTGCTTTTTATTACTACTTAGAACCTATATGTGGCTCCTTGGACAAATGACTTCACTTTTTAATCTGTTTTTAATATAAAGATTTTAAATTATTTCTTCATTTCATGAAGTGAAGAGGTTGGACTCAATAAGGTCTAACAGCACTCCTAGTTCTCAGTCTTATTATAAAATCATTCTCTAGTAGACCTACATATTCTGCTCATTCCTTAGCACAAAAACTTTGATAATTTTGATGGGTTGTTTTGTTACTGTCCATTTATGGTGTACACCCACCCACCCACCACTCTCCCACCCCCCCCCACCCCCCACACACACATGCAGACTGCTACCTTAAGTTGGAATGAGCAGCAGAAGGCCAGGGATTTGCTTTTCTTGGGTTTGGTGTTTGGAGTTGATTTTTTTTTTAATTTAACACCATCCCCTTTACATGAGTAACTAAATTAATAATAATTAATTACCATGTCTTAATTATAACAGTTAATATAATTTTCCAATTCCATAGGTGTTTAATGAATGGTTATTGACTTACTGCTTCAAGAAATTCTAATTTTAAAAAGACATTGGGGTTTCCTCTACTCAATGTAGTCACTGGGGCCAAATAGTTTTTCTTCATTATCTCAGGAACTGGGGGAAAGATCTATGAATTTACCTAAAATGGTGCAAAAATAAACATTCAGATTAATCATTAACAAACTTTTGAATGAGGAGGTTAGGTAGAGGTCGCCCAGTGGTATCAGATCTGGAGTCAATAATATTTGAGTTAAAATCTGGCCTCAAATACTTACCAGCAGTATGATCTTGGGCAAGTCACAACCCTTTTTGCCTCAATTTCCTCATCTATAGAATGAAATAGAGAATAAAATTGCAAATTACTCTAGTTTCTTTGCCAAAAAAAACTTCAAAAGAGATCACAAAAAGTCAGATAAAACTAAAAAAACAAATGTAAAATTTTTGAAAAGTGTGTTTTTGTGAACTTAATTGGAAACCTCATTAGAGATCAGAATACACTATTCATTGGTTTATAATAACTTGGAATACTACAAATGATTAGGTTATGATAATATGGCTATATCTAACACATTAACCCAGACTACTTAATCACCATGTTGGCATTGACATATGGTAGTAAAAGTCCTGTCCTGGAGACAAGAGACTAAAGTTGTATGTCTCTTTCTACCATTTAAAATTTAAGTGAGCTTGGGAAGATGGGAGAGGGAGGAGAAAAGGGAAAGTCACCTAACCTCTCGGCACCTTAAGGATGAGTATAATGTTAGTTTATTAGAAGACAGAGAACAGGACCAAATTATTATTTCAATTTCTCTCATTTGAATCCTTGAGATCAGTGATTCTATGATAGATTTTATAGATAAAACAAAATCATTACTTGATATGAAAAAGGATTTTAAATATATTTTTATAGTTCTAAATGTATACTTTATCAATAACTTGGCAGTAGGCATTCTAGATTTTCAAATTTCTAGCAACAGATTTTTTTGTAGAATTTAAGCTGCATGAAGAGAAACTTTCATTTTTATTTTTATGGCTCCTCCATGGATAATAATAAATAATATAACAAAAAAAAATGGAAGCTAATGTTTATATGGTACCTTAAGGTTTACAAAGCATTTTCCAAAATTTACTTATTTGAGTGATACATTAAGTGACTAGCACATTACCTCTAACATAGTAAGCACTCAATAAATGCTTGTGGAATCAAATCAAGTTTTTGAATTTCTCTTTATGGCTGAAAAACTGTATCATGGTGCAGTGTCAGAGTCCCTGCCAGGCATAAATCAGAGCCAAATTAGCTGCTCATGATAACCACAATTCCTCAAGTCTATTCTTGGAACCCTATGATTTCCTGGAGCAAATGTTGAAAAACATGAGTCCAGATCACATTTTACATAGAGAAGAACTGCCCCATCTTCATCATTGTTATATAGGAATGTCAGTCTTTGATATAAGGTGCAACAGCATGAGAGTGAAGTGGGGAGGGAGGGATATTTTTAGTATAACTTTTTGCAAATGCAAAGATTTTTAGTGATAAGAATGTCTGTATTGGTTTTATCCTGTCAAGTTGCATGTGTTTTAATGAAGCAGTAACAGATAGAAAAGCCTAGAGTGCTGAATTTGAATGTTCTTGAACCACTATTCTATGACTGTGAACTGACCTTTTCATCTTTATAAGAAATAAAAACTCTTGTAGTACCTATTTCACATAGTAGCTAGGAGCATCAAATCAGATAAAATACATGCATTAAAGTCCTAAAGGGCAGTTATTATTCTTTGCAAATAAGGCTCAGAACCTGTAGTGAAAAAATAACAATACCATTTGCAAATGGAGGAGCAGAGGAAGGAGAGGTTAGAATTTTCAAATTTGATTGCAAAAATATTTTGTGTTGGTTCTCTCCAAAGGTATATGTTTATTTTAGTCCCCGCTCCACCTTATCTTTTCTTTTTTCTGCCTGATTAAAAAGGCAAGCCATAGTAAATATGTCACCATAATAAAGACTTTCTTTTCATTTTAAGTAACTACAGATATTATACCATCATTAGGTTTAATTCAATCCATATTTGGGACTTTTCATTACAATGTACCTTTTCTTCGATAATTTAGTTCTTCCCAACTTTGAACATGTTCCCCATTACCTAATCTCCTTGTTACAATGATTTATGCCTACTTAATTTAGTTAACAGCACTCTTCATCCTTGGAGGTTAGGAAGTGAATCTTGAACTCTAGGAAACAGATAATTAAATTATTTCTTTTTCTGCCACTCCATTTCTTTTCTTTCAAAACCTCATCCTCTTTATCACCTTAAACAAGGGGTAGATGGTTTACTTTCCCCAAAAGTCAATTAACAGGTAAATAATGGACTGTGAAGTTAAAAGGTACCACTTCAATTAGCATATAAATGAAGGTAGGCAGATTGCTAGTTTTAAACAAAACAGCAGAAATTATTTCCCCTCCTGCTAAATTTCACATAAAAGTGGAATTTAATAATTGATGTTCAGTTATAGAATTTTGGTTGCATTGTTGAATGCTGGTCACTAGGGCTAGGTAATGCTGGTAGCCTGGAGAATGTGCTGCATATTAACATTCTTCTTTCAGATGAGGATATGTAAGAAGGTAAGAAGAAATTCTTCTACCTCTGTCATCCACCTCCCAAGTGCTGGACTTCTAAGAGCAAAGTTAAGGATTCTAAGAAATGGAGGTGAAGAGGAGAAAGAGATATTCCAGACATGAAGGACAGATTCTAAAGACCCTTATTGATTAAATGAGACTCCAATTTCGAGAAGTAGGAAAGAAGACAGTTTGATTGGGCAATGGAATGGGTAAAGGAAAGTAACATGAAATAAACCTGAAAGGTAGGCTGCAGCCATATTTTGACAGGCAAATATATTGTTTTATCCCAAAGGCAATTGAGAGTTGTTGAAGGTTCTTGAGAAGAAAGAAATAAACCTGATCAAATTTGTGCTTTAGGGAAATTATTTCAGCAACTGTTGAAGGATTTATTAGAGATAGAAACAGAGAACTGAGTAGTCAGCTGTATAATTTGGAGACTCTTACAATAGTATAGGTAAGAGTTGATGATTGACATATGAGAGGAGGTAAAACTCCAGCATACCATGAGTCTCAAATAGAGAAGAGAATGATAATAGTACCCTTGAGACAAATAGGGGAATCATTTCCTTAAAGAGGGGCCTCTTAGAAGTGACAGAAAATTTTCACATATTATTTCATTTGATTCTTGAAACAGTGCTTTCAAGAAAAAAATAGGAACTTTCTAATTGCCATTTTATATAAGAGTAAAGTGCAAAGTATTTAAATGACCTATGTAGAGATGCCACAGTTAAAATGGGAACCATATCTTGGATCTTTTGACTCTAATTCCGTGGCCCTTTTCATGAAACCACACTGTTTATTTAAGTCTATCAAAAACTTATCTTAAATTCATTTTTTAATGGAAAAGAAAGCTCTAGGTCCCTAAGCAAACCTCTGTAAAATGAAAGATCTCTTTTGCTGCGCCACCAGATCTTTAGGAGCTACTTGGGTCATCATTATACCTATGATACCTCTGGGTTAGTTCTTCCTGTTTTTATGGGGAAGGTGATAATATCATTGAATATGTCATCCTCTTTGGAACTCACAAGAGTTCTCTAGACCTAATGGGAAAGTTTTAATAGTATTTGTAGAATGGAATGAAATAAACTGATTATCTTACTTTCTCTTTGTATTTTTAAGAAATGCAATCCCTTTAGAAAATTACCATTACAAAGAAGTGTTTACTGTCAATATTTTAGGATCCAGAATGTTGATCTGATTGCAAATGAATGGAGTGGGATGCACTACACATTCTTTTTCAGCTTTCTAATCCTTCACTATAGTAACAGACCATGATTGTTTACTGTTTATAATGTTAAAAGAAGGCTGTGATCTTTTAGATCCTACAGATGTAATGTTATCAACAGATCTTCAAAGCAGAAATTACTCTTCATTTCTTTCCCTCCCCCATCTCAAAAATACCTATTTGCATACCTGTAAAAATCCTTCTACTCTACCATCTGGATCACCATATCTAGCCAAACAAAATTGGAAGTCCCAGACATTTTTGGGGGGAAGACAGGGGATCTGGTGTGGTGGTGGTATTTTTTTTTTTTTAATAATTATAACTTTTTATTGACAGAACCCATGCCTGGGTAATTTTTTACATTATTCCTTGCACTCACTTCTGTTCTGACTTTTCCACTCCCTCCCTCCATCCCCTCCCCCAGATGGCAAGCAGTCTTATACATGTTAAATATGTCACAGTATATCCTAGGTACAATATATGTGTGTAGAACTGAACAGTTCTCTTGTTGCACAGGAAGAAGTGGATTCAGAAGGTAAAAATAACCCAGGAAGAAAAACAAAAATGCAGTTTACATTCATTTCCCAGTGTTCTTTCTTTGGGTGTAGCTGCTTCTGTCCATCATTGATCAATTAAAACTGAATTAGATCTTCTCTTTGTCAAAGAAATCCACTTCCAACAGAATACATCTTGGTGGTGGTATTGTTGAGGACTTTTGCTTGCTTCCTCCTGTCTTTTGCTTGTTTCTCCTAACTTCATTTTGACCTTTTAAACTCACATCTTAGAAATTTGCCTCAGAATTTTGTTTTATATTCGTTCTAAAGCCTAGCCATCCTGTAATGAAGTTGTTCCCACATCATCTCAGAGGAAATACAAAGTAATATCAAGAGTGAGCAACAGGGAGTTGGATATAGAATATAAAATTTGGAATTAGTAAGTTTGTTTTGGTTTTTGGGTTGTTTTTCAGGCTTGTCTGACTCTTTGGGAACTCATTTAGGGTTTTCTTGGCAAACATATTGTAATGGTTTGCCATTTCCTTTTTCAGTTCATTTTATCAATGAATGACTTGCCCAGGATCACACAGTTAGTAAGTATCTAAGGCCAAATTTGAATGAAGAAAAGTCTTCGTGATTCCAAGTCAGTGTTCTATCCATTGTGACAGTGTTTTATAAAACATTATTCTTAGAACTCTGAGAAGGAGGAGCTATTATTACCCTCACTTTAAAGATTATGAAATTAAAGCAGAGTTTAAATGATACAGCTGGAGTCACACAGCAGGTAAGAGTTTGAGGTCAAATTTTGAGTTCCTCCTGACTCTAGGTCTAACATTCTTTCCACTATCTCACCTACCATCTCAAAATATACTAAATCAATAGCATATATGTTTTTAATTCTGGAGAAAGCAATATCTCCAGAGAAGTGGCAGACAACTACTTTTATAAGTCAGGAACCCCCAGGATAGTGGAAAGGGCACTGGATTTGAAGAGGATCTTCTCATTCTGCTTTCTGTTTATTGCCTGAATGACTTGCTAATTCACTTTCCCTTTGGACCTCAGTTTCCTCACCTTTAAAAGACAAGATTTGTACTAGATCAGGAATTCTTTTTTTAAATAGTATTTTATTTTTCAACATTCACATTTGTAAAATCTTGTGTTCCAAATTTTCCGTCCTCCCCTCCACCTCCCCCAAATAGTAAGCAATCCTACATAGGTTAAACATGTACAATTCTTCTAAACATATTCCCATATTTATCATGCTAAACAAGAAAATATCAGATCAAAAGGGGAAAACAAAACCATGGGAAAGAGAAAAAACAAGCCAACAAACAACAGCAAAAAAGATAAAACTATGCATTGATCTACATTCAGTTTCCATAATCCTCTCTTTGGATGTGGCATGATACTTTTTATCACAAGTCTATTGGAATTTCTTTGAATCACCTTATTGTTGAAAAGAGCCAAC
Organism: Sarcophilus harrisii; assembly: GCF_902635505.1. NCBI lineage: Eukaryota > Metazoa > Chordata > Mammalia > Dasyuromorphia > Dasyuridae > Sarcophilus > Sarcophilus harrisii. The sequence continues at coordinate 197,672,870 of NC_045430.1, forward strand.
TCCATCACAGAATCATCATCATAATCTTGTTACTGTGTACAATGTTCTCTTGGTTCTGCTCACTTCACTCAGCATCAGTTCACATAAGTCTTTCCAAGCTTTTCTGAAATCAATATGTTCATCATTTCCTTATAGAACAATACTATTCCATTCCATTCATTCATATGCCATAACTTATTCAGCCATTCTCCATGATGAACTGATGAACATCCACTCAGTTTCCAGTTCCTTGCCACTACAAAAAGAATTGTTATAAGCATTTTTTGCACATGTGAATGCGTTTCCCTTTTTTATGTAGATCAGGGATTCTTAGTCTCTTATATGTCATTAGCAATTTGGTAGAGCATTAGATTCCTTCACAGAATGATTTTTAAATGCAAAAAAGCCCCATAGGATTACAAAGGAAGCCAATTATATTGAAATATACTTACCAAAATATATATTAGGAATCATGTTCCAAGATTCTTAGGTTAAGAATCTATAAAGAATGTCTAAGGTCCCTTGAATTTCTAAATCCAATATCACTAATGCTTTGAATTTATAATTTTTAGCAAAAGTCTCATTGCAACAAAATTCTGTTATGACAAAACAGTTCAAATGACCACAAATTTCATTAAAATATATTTTGGTCAGAATTCTTAAAGACTTCATTCATTAAACTTTCTGATTCAAAGCCTATTGTTTCTTTAAATATGATTCCTGTGGTTCCTAAATGGTCTTTTTACTGTTTTTGTTTTGTTTTGTTTTTTAAGAAAGCAATGGTGCTTTCTTAAGCCAAAATTCAACCAAATAGCCTACATAGTATAGTGAAAAAATAATAAACTAGAGGTTAAAAAAAATCTAGGTCTGTGTTGTCCTGTTAACTATCTGTGAGAGCAGGGAAAAAATCATCTTCCTCCCTTAGTAGTTATTTTAGGTATAAAATGAGGTAATTTGCCCTGGATGCCCTTGAAGCTTTCTTTCAACTTAAACATTCTATGGTTTATGACTACTGGCTCACAGATTTATACAACCTATTCTATCCTTAGTAGATGGCTGGTAGACCCCCCCCCCCCAAAAAAAAAAACAACTCCATTGTCCTACATTGCTTGTTCAATGAGGATAGGTAGGCAAGAAGCTCTTGGGGGGGGAGGGGTCTATTCTCTCTTATAAAAACAATTCCATTCCTGTACCAGAATAGGATATATTTCCTACTGATGATAGAATTTTCTAGAGTTATCACAGGTATTTTCTTTTATTGGGATGAGAAATTATTAATATTTCTGGTATCATACAGTCTATGATAAGAGGCAGTATAACACAATGTAAAAACAAAACAAGAAAACAAGAGGGAAATGGGGGCTTGGTTCCTGAGTTCAAATTGTTTTCATCTTTCCCAACTGTGCAGTAATAATTAAGTCCTCAAGCCTTTCTAAAATATTATTCCCAAATCTATAGAATGGACATGATACTCTGACTATGGTACTTTCCTCCCCACAGGTTTGTGATCATACAAGATGTTTGTATAGTGCTTTGCAAATATCAAATAAGTCTTCTTTAAATGGCATATATTGTTATATTGGGTATTTAATCAATGTTTTTTTTAAATTAAGTCCAAGCAAAGGTTTTTCCCCCCTCCCTTTCCCCTCCAAGTAGGACTGGGTGGATAATCTTGTAATCTCAGTGCCATTCTGACATGTATTTGATATTTTTGGTACTCCCTCATTGCCTGTGTTGCAAACATGGAGGTATATGGCAGGTTTCTTAAGAGATCAGATTCAAGTCTTCAAAGGTACAAAATATCTCATTTTAATTCATAGAATCTATCCTCTTATTGAATGGAAAAACCCTTAGGGGACCTCTTTTTCTGTGACTAAGAACCCAAGTGTATCAGTCTCATCTTGGATTCATTCTTTTTCATAGGCTAGCATTCATCCTGAATGGCAAATTCTCTCCCACTTCCTTCCTCTTCGCCCCCACTCCCATCCTAGATATACTCAGTTCACATCTGAATCTTAGAACATTCCTGAGGTCCTAAAGTTTAACGTGTAGGTTAGGGGCAGCTGGTAGCTAAAAAGTGCTTAGTGTAATAAATTTCCTATAGAGTGTGTGTGTGTGTGTGTGTGCATGTGTTTCCCTTAAGGTCTTAAGAAATTTTAAGAGGAAGTGTCTTCTCCATAGACAGATGAACCTAGTAGTAATAGCAGTGTGCAGCTGAATTTTCATTCAACATCTTCTGCCAAATGGCCCCACCATCATGTTCTGATGCAAGAGTTGTTGTTTTCCTAAGGCAATTGGGTTAAGTGACTTGCCCAGAGTCACAGCTAGGAAGTGTTAAGTGTCTGAGATCATATTTGAACTCAGGTCTTCTTGACTTCGGGGTACCTACCTGCCCCTGCAAGTGTTGTTTTCTAACAAAACTTAATGCATTACAAATTAACTGGAAGTGATACTAATTCTAATACAGCTCCTGTAAAAAAGCAACATCTCAGAATGTAAAGCATGCTGGGCTTGTTATCTGCTACCTTGGATTCAGATTTTGATTGTAGCAAATCGTTTCATCTCTGGACTTCTGAACAGTTGAAGGAACTAGTTAGGTGTAGCCTGAAGAAAGAAACTTCATGGTTTTCTTATGTCTACCTTCAAATATATGAGAAGCTATTGTGTAGAAACAGAATTAAATTTATTCTGGTTAGCTCCATAGGAAAGACCTAAAAATACTGGACTGAAGTTGCAAGGAAATTAAAAAAGGGCACATTGAGGCACATTTTTAGAGTTATAGTTGAAAGGAACCTTAGAAACTGTCTGACCTAATCCTCCCTATGTCATGCTACAAATGAAACAAGTGAAACTTATGGTGGTTAATTGAGTTGCCTAAGGTCATATGGGTAGTAAGTATTAGAAGCAGGATTTGAATCATGACCTTCTTCATTCCAAGTCCAGGATTATATCCATTTCTCCAGGTTACTCACTCTTTTTGTTGGTCTGTGATTTTGGGCTACTTCACTCATGACATTGTTAGTTTCTTCTGCATTAAGGAATTTTTTTTTTCATTTTTCTTACATTGATAAAACAGCAAGCCTAAGCTAAGTAAGACACATTTGTACATACATAGTAATGAAGGGACTTTGTGATGATCATAACTATCCAAAAAATGGAATGGACTGACCTCATTGCATTCCCTCTCATTGAAAGTTTTGGGGCAAAGGCTGGATGATTACTTGTTCAATATGTTGTAGTTATTTTGGAGGGCTTCTTTTGCAAATGTGAGTTGGATCTTTTCCAACTTTTACATTATAAGATTGTATAAAAAATGTGAACAGTCAAGATCACACAGCCTAACAACAAACAATAAAACAACAAGAAAATAAGAGTTGTTATTCAGTATCCATTCACAAAAATTCTAAGGCTACTGATTTCCTAACTCTACTTTCCATATCTTCTTGCAGATGGAAGCCCTTACACCTGGTGGGTTGGGAAAGCCAATGAAAAGCATTACTACTGGGGTGGCTCCGGACCTGGAATCCAGAAATGTGCGTGTGGTATTGAACGAAACTGTACTGATTCAAGATATTACTGTAATTGTGATGCTGACCATAAGCAGTGGTAAGTGCCTATTTTGAACTTTCCTCAGTCAAGTTATACTGTTAGCTTTGTATTAAACTCATTAAATGAAATAAGAAATTTAGAAAATGTTAAGAGTTTATATTCTCAAGGCTTGGTGCAAGCTGACTGGCAGATGTCAAGAACATGAAAAAAGAAAAAAGTACAAGCCAGAAAGAGATCAATATAGGAAGGACATGAATTGAGAAATAGACTGTTACATGGATGATATGTTAATATTTCATAAAGCCAGAAAAAAATAAAGAGTCTTAGAATAAAGATTTGTGTGGTAAGTGAAAGAGTTGTTCTTCATACCAAGAGAAGTGGAAAAGGAAACTAGTTGTGTCCATATAAACATAAACATACCAAGTAGTTTCTTCTGTTGAAGGCTGTCACATATTGAAATGTGGGTTTTTTGAGTTTCTCTAGGAAAAAACCTTCCCTGTTGTTACCTTTAGTTATCTTTCATCTCTGCTTTTCTATTCTTTCTTGTTCTCTTTGATAACTCTCTGATATCAAGTCAGTTCAGGAAATGTTTGTCTTGGAAACCTTTCATCTCTTTCCCAGGTGACAGCAGTCTTCTGGTCATTTGTCCAGCTCTGTAGCAAGTGTCTGCCTGTGTCAGCAGGAAGAGAAGGCAAAAACTGGCAGTCACTCAGCATGGGAAGAACAGATCTCAGAAGTTTATATTTAGTTACTTGAGACTTGGAGATACTTCTTTTCCAATAATAGGTATCTTTTATTGAGCATATTAAAGCTATGAGTTGTTTCATTTGAATTCTTTCATTTGATGATGATCATAAGCTAATAATTTTATTATTATTTTAAGCTTTAAAGCTTGAAAAGTACCTTATATGCTTTCCTCCTATTATTTGAGGCATATTAATTATTTTATATAGCTATGCAGATATTTAAATATTATCCCCATTTTACAGATAAGGAAATAGACACTCAGATATGTGATATATCTAAGTTACACATCTTGCCAAGTGATAGAATTGAGACCCAGAGTTTCTTTCTCTCTGTTTAGTGTTTTTCCTATTATATTAGCTACTTCTTTAGGTTTTTCAGAGGCTTGGAGATGGACTTTTTGTTCTATTGCAGTTTCTTGTCATAAAGAACAGTGTTTTAGCCTGGAGTTTCCTAGTAAAACATATCCATTTTGCATAGTTCTCCTCCTCCAAACACTGGAGTTCTCCTACTCCAAACACTTTGTACTTGGTAGTACAAAGGGTAATAGGAAATTAAAGTTTAGAATAGATATATAATTACACTATTTTTATTATATGCAAAAATTATCCATCATTTCTCAAGAACCATCTTGCTCATAGTAAGGGCACTTTGCAACTAAGGAAAATTAAGTAAGATCTCTTTAGAAAATATTTAAGCTGAGAGACTTGGAAACAATTTTTGTTGGATATATGTTATCTAGTACTAAAAAAGATTTGTCTCCCAAGTTTTGATCTGATATATTGACAGGCATGCTTTAAAATAAAAAGTATACAACACAAAGTAACTACTAATAAATGTAAAATAGTATACTGAGAAGCTTATACAGAGAGTATAAGTAATCAAAGATGAGGTGGAAAGAGAGACAGTAAAATGGTTATGTAAACAAAAATTAAATTCCTACAAATAAAAATAGAAGCTATAAAGACAAAAATAGGACTAAAGGCTCTATATCAAGTTTTCATTTTCAAGATACAATGTGAGTTAAGGTCAATTCAAGAATATTATGACTTCTCTGAACTGCCTTGAATTCAGCATTGGGAATTATTTAATTAATAGAGCTATATGGTTTTTTTTAATAAAGAAAAATAGCACTGATTTAGAAACATATTTCAATACCTCATTTTGTTTAAAATCTATTTTATCAGCACTTTTGTCTTAATATCACAGTCCTTTCTAAAAAACAAAACAACAGATCCTTCTCACCTCCTGATTGATAATCTCTCTTGCTTGGGACAAAAAAATACAAACAAAAAACAATTCACTGAAAGTATCCAATGCATTGGATTTATGTGACAATGTGTACAATACTTTTTTTTTCTAATAATCTCCCAGCCTTCTGCTATGACACAATTTCATTATTTGTGGTATGATTTTTATCAAATACTCATGTCTGCTTCTTTTGAGGGATCTTTTTCAATCACTTCCTTTGATTCTGCTTATTGAACTCTTCATCAATTCAAATAAATCTTATCATGTTTCTCTGAATTTTTGACTATATTTGTCATTTCTACTATGCAATAACATTCTACTACATTTTTATGACATACTTTTTTTAAAGTTATGCTTAGTTGGTAGGAATCCACCTTGTTTCTAGTTCTCTATTAACAGTAGAAGTGCTACTATGTGTATTTTGGCATGAATGGAATTTTTGTTTTTATCTCACTTCAATTGGGTATGTGCCCAGTAATGGGATGTTTTAAGGGTTTGAAGGTTTTAGTCACTTTACACAATTCCTAACTGATATCTAGACCAATTGGACCAATTGTCAGCTCTATCAAGTATGCCTGTCATCCTACAACCCTCCAACATCCAATATTCCAAGTTTTTATTATATTGTCAGTTTGACATAAATTGAAACCTCGGGGTGTTTTTAATTGCCTTTTTAAAAATTCACATTTTATATCTGCATATCTAATGAAATTACATTGCTGTTATGCAAATTTAAATAGAAAAAAATTGCAAAAATCTGATACATATTAAATAAGAATTTCTGTAGTCTACTATTAGTTTTTATTTTCAAAAGGCTAATATTCTCACAAAATAGGCATTCTTCAAAATAGCTAACCATAGTTTTTTTCATGATTAAGAAGCTTTATTGGTACCCTTAAAATTTTGTCACTGATTCCCAATCACCTTCTTAGATTTTCACCAAGTAGAAGTCTTGTTTCATAACAAATAGCTTTAGCTAAGCAAAACAAATCCAGACATTAATTATATCCTCTATCTCTTGTACAACACCCTACTTTTAAGAATTGAACAATATACTCCATTCCTCTTGTCCATACCTTAGTCAAAGTTCTCTTAGAGTTGTTGCCCTCATGTTTTTGTGGTCCTCGATTTTTCTCATTCTGCTTAGTTCACTCTGCATCAATTTATACTCTACTTCCTATATTTCTCTTAGTCTATAATTTATTTACTTCTCATGGTGCAATAAAACTCCATTGCAATAATATATTATAATTTATTCAGACAACCCTCAAATAAAAGACACTTATTATTTTCCAGTTCCTTGTGAAAACAAAATTTATGCTACAAATATTCTTGTATGTATGAGTCATTTTCTTCCATCCCTGATCTCCTTGAGGTATGAGTCTATTAGCAACATTATTTGACAACAAGTATTTTTGGTTTAATGACCTTTTAATTATACTTCCAAGTTGACTTCCTAAATAATTAAATCAATTCACAATTCCAGAACCAGTGTAATAGTGCTTTCTTGCAATTCTTCCAATACTTGCTGTTTTCCTCTCTGGTCATTTTTGCCAGTTTGATGGGTTTGAAGTTGAAGCTCAGTTTTATTTTGATTTCTATTTCTCATTAATATAGTAACTTGAAGAATTTTTTTTCAAATGGTTGTTGATAGATTGTATTTCTTCTGTTAAGAACTGCCAATTCATATTTGATCACTTATATGTTGGGGAATTTTATATATTCACATGAAATCTTTATACAACTTGTATATCTATACAATGTAAATTAGCTATGAACTTTTTTTTTCTAAATTATGCTTTTTCTTCACAATCTATATGTTGTCTTTGCAGAAATATTTCCTTTTTATGTGATCAGAATTCTCCATTTGATATTTTATTATATTCTTCATCTCTGGAAGATGGCAAGAAAATTGACCCTTAACAAACTAGTGGAAGATAGACCTTTGCCTCATTTTTTTCACTTTTTTCATTTTACACACACACACACACACACACACACACATTGAATACATTTGGAATTTCCTGTGAATATGTAGTCTAAAATTAATTTATATCTGAGTATTCCTGAGCATATGAAATACTATATTATATTCAATTTAATTTCTTACTTTTTGTTTATCCTGTTTACCTAATCTTTTCCAATGATCAACTCTTCAAAGTTTTAAGTAGCACTGAATCATTTCATTAATTATTTCTTTATAGGATACATTCTTACTTTTTATGCTCATTATTTCCTCAGATATTCTAGACTTTTTTTTCTTCCATAGAAATTTCATTGTTATTTTATATAGTTCTATAAAATAACTCCTTTGTGGTTTATTTTAGTACTAAATATGTGAAATAATTTTTGTTATATTGCCATTTTTGTTACATTGGCACAGCCTAACCATGAGCAATTTATATCTATATCTATATCTATATCTATATCTATATCTATATAGGTATAGAGATGGATAGATAGATATGTAGATCTAAATATATATAATGATGATCTATAGTATATTTATATTATATTTCTTATTTATCTATTTTTGCAAAAAGTATCTTATTTATATGCATTAATTAATAAATATAGTATATTTATATATTATATTTCTTATTTGTCTATTATTGCAAAAAGTGTCTTATTTATATGCATTAATATAATAATTAATATAATGCATTAATTTATATGCATTAATTAGTGTCAATGCTGTAAACATTCTGTATTCACTTTAAATAAATTTTCATTACATAATTTTTTTTTTTTACTGTACTTGTTTAGAAAAATCTTAACTTCAGTTCTCTTAGTATTGTGAATTGGAACATATTTTCAAATGGTCACTGATTATTTATAATTTTTATTGGAAAACCTCTGGATTTCTTTCTTTTCACCTCATAACTGTTGGGTAAGGGCATTTGGAATTACATAATTGTGTCAGTTTCATAGATAGATAGATAGATCATGCAAATGGTGTTTTTATTGAAAATATTTCCAACTCTACAGATTGTCGGTATATGTTAATTTTTACAGTTGCACAAAAACATTTTAATTTTGTGTCATTGAACTTGTCTGTTTTGTTTTTTGTGGTTACTTCTATCCCTTGTTTAATTTTATCCTCATATAACTGAAACTTAAAAACATAAAGTGTTTTGCCTGTAGTCACAATTATTTACAGATCTAGGACTAACTTGTGTCTCTAGTTACCTTAACTTGTGTCTCTAGGTACTTTGTCGAGGATTCTTTACACTGCCTCACAATAATTAAACATTTAATCTGTGAGATTTGTGAATTTTACATAAGAAAAGAAAATGAGTCATTTTCAATTTAAATAGGTAATAATATAGTGCAGACCCTATACTTCTTAGGAGACTTACAGCACTTTAAATTAAGCATAAATGTTAAACATTAAAACTCTTATTTTCAAAGCTAAAATCCATGAATGTGGAGCCAGGATAAATGAGATTGTAGCTAAAAGCATGACTAGTTTTAACAATATAGCTTCAGTGGCAGGCAAGTACTGTAGCCTTCTCAATAATTGCCTGATTATCTTATGCCACAAAAAGTTTTGCACAATTATTTTCTGTGATGGCATGTGATTTAACATTTATGATTTACTATTCATAGCAACAGTAAATATTCCCACCTACTGTGCCAGAGCTCTAATTAACCAAGCACTGGTTTCAGATAAGTGCCCACTGCTGGGTTATTCTTTGTCTCTTGCAGACTGACTCAGTGAGCTAAATAATCACTTCTGAAATGAGCAATTTCAAGATGAAATTATCAGAGGCTCTGGGAGTAGAATGAGTACTATTTCTTGTTCTAATCAATGGATTTCACAAGCATTTATTATGTGCTTACTATTTTCAAGAATCTATATAACAATAAAATATAAGAAACTTGTACTTGTAGAGTCCAGCTCTGAATCTGTGATTTTATTAGACATGGAAGGAGCCCCGTTTTAGAAAGGAAAAAAACCAGGGCACATGGAGAGGTGAAGTAATTTACCTACAGTCAGAAAGGATAATTTAGCTTCTGTTCTTTTTTCTTCAAATACTTTCTTCTCCTACCCCATGTCAAACTATTAAAGATACATTTCCTAGTTGGAAAAGAATGGAGTAGGAATCCATTAGCACAATCATTTGGACCTTGTCACTCTGTAATATTCCCCTAACACATTTCAGTTCATGTAGATATATAATATTTAGCTGAAAGTACCTAGCTATTCATTGGCCTGAATTTGATCTGGACTTGATTCTCCTAAAATCCATGTGCCTAATTAGTCCTACGGGACACAAATTAGAAAACTTTCTTTGGAATGAAAACTAATTTAGCAAGAAATTATTTCAGTCTTGAAAATGTAATCCCTCGTTCAGAATTACATGAATCTTGTTCAGTTTGAGAGCCACTTACTTTTTTTACCCATTCCTCAGTCAATTTCCTTTTCAAACTTCAATATCTGTTTGTTTCTGTTAATATCCGTTAATATTCTTAATTTGTTTCCATGAGGGTGTGCAAATTACCTTGGACAAAGTACAATAAATTGATCGATGGCCTATAAATCTGATCCTTAAAATGCTTGATTTTTGTGCATCACTAACTACAGCAATATTTCTGACATTCATTGAAATATGCTCTTTAAGAACTATGCCTTTTGTACATTTTCTTTCAATAACCTTCTTTTAAAAAAATCATAGGATTAAAAATACATCAAAAGAAAACAATGAAACACATCTAAAGCTGGAGATACAATCTCAATCCAGCTTCACCTGACCAAGGTTAGATATTGTGAGTCTGTTTAAGCTAGTTAAAGCACAGACACATGACCCTTTTTACTAAATAAAATACTATCAAAATTGATTTTGTACCAAGTAATTTACACACCAGTGTACATAACCCCAAGATAAATAAAGCAATCAATGGAAAGGTACCATTTTACCAAGACAGGAAAGAAAAGGCAAAACATTCATACTTAAGTTCATAAATAATCAAAATACCTCTCCTGCCTTATGGTTTTATTATCTCCTTCATTGATATAACTTCATGTATGCAGTTTTTGTTCAGTGTTTTTTTTTTTTTTCTTTAAACCACTAGTATTTCAGGCTTCCCTTTTATCCCTTTTTTACTACTGCCACTCACTAGCTGGCTCCTCCATATTGGTTGGTATACCTATCCTTGAATCTACATCAGCCTCTTCCAGCTTTGCAGGATAGAGTTCAGTCTGACTTCTTACCCCTCACATTCAGCTGAAATTTCTCTCTAAAATAAAGCCAGTTATTTGTTTGTTTTAGTCCTCGTTCCAGAACTTTCTACATAATGTGATGCTCTTTGTCCACCCTCCTTGTCTGGATACTTTCACCTCTTTGGCTTTCATGACACTGCTCTCTAGTGTTTCTTCTACCTCCCTGAATATTCTACATTTCATTCTGTAGTACCTTAAACACTTCCCCTTATAATAGAGGATCCCAAAATTTTTTACACTTGTTTATAGGATCATGGATTTAGAATTGAAAAAGACCTTAGATTCCATCTAATCTAGCTTTGTAGCCTAGGAAACTGAGCCCTAGCAAAGTTAGATAACTTGCCCAGTGTCATACAGACAATAAGTTTGAAATTCAGGATTCAAAACTAGGTTCTTTGATTCCATATCAAGCTTCTTTTCTACTCTATCATTATTGTGTCCTGCTTTCTAGAGCCTCCAAGATGGAGCAACAAAACATACCACATGAACAACTTGCTATTGTATGTAGTTTGCCATTTGGTATCACTCTGCTTCAATCACAACACAGGTTGTCACCACCCCCTGACTTCTCAGGAAGGCTGAAAACCCTAAAGGGAGATGGGGAGCTAAACCAGACATTGTCAGCAGGTTACCTCTAGGCTGAATGGTCTTCTACCTCACCCAGAGTTTCCCCACTGTCTGTGACCCTCTACATATCATTTGTTCTTTTTTCCCTCTATATTTTCTATATATACACTTTTCTTTCTCTCTACCTTCTTCTTTGGGATGCTCATCTGGTCTTTTATCTATGCTATTAACTGTCACATTTGTCTCTATATTTTCCTGAACTTTTCCTGATGGACATTTCCATCTGTATGTCTTGCTGATATCCCTCACTTAAAATCATTGTCTTTCTTCCTAGAATTGACTTTCTGTTAATGTCACTCCTTTCTTCCAGGCAATATTCCTGTTGGTTACTCATTAAGTACATTTATTTGAAAGTTGTATCATTTCTACCATTATAATATTTTTTAAACCTCATGTATTGTAGGTGGGACTCTTAATTTAGATCAGATGGGCTTTTGTGCTCCTTCCAAAAATAAAACCCTTTAATCAGTCTGTAACCATTGTTGCTATTCACATCTTTCCTACTATATGGTGTGGAACCTGGATCACTGGACTATTCAACCAAATTCTTATAATAATCTCCTAAATGGTCTCCTACCTTCCGATGTCACTTCTTTCCAATTCATTCTTTTTTTTTTAATACACATTGCTTTATGAATCATATTGGGAGAGAAAAAGCAGAACAAAAGAGAAAATCCATTGGATAAATAAAAAAACCAGAAAAAAGAAGTAAAAACAGCATGTGTTGATTTACATTCAGTCTCCTTAGATTTTTTTTCTGGATGCAGATGGCATTTTCTGTCCCAAATTTATTGGGATGGCTTCGGATCATTGAATCACTGAGAATAACCAAGCCTTTCATAACTGATCATCACACATTCTTGTTGTTATTGTGTACAAAGTACTCCTGGTTCTGCCTATTTCACTCAGTATCAGTTCATGTAAATCTTTCCAGGCCTTGCTTGTTTGTCATTTTTTATAAAACAATAATATTCCATTACCTTCATGTGCCCATTCCCCTTGTTCAGCCATTCCCAAATTGATGGGTATTCACTCTTTTTCCAATTCTTTACTACCAGAAAAAGAGCTGTTACAAACATTTTTCCACTTGTGGGTCCTTTTCCCTCCTTTATGATTTCCTTTGGATTCAGACCCAATAATGGCATTGATGAGTCAAAGTTTTATAGTCTTTTGGGCACAGTTCCAGATTGTTCTCCAGAATGGTTAGATCATTTCACAACTCTACCAACAATGCATTAGTATAACAGATTTCCGACATCTCCTCCAACATTTATCATTATCTTTTCCTATCATCTTAGCCAATCTGCAAGGTATGAGATAATACCTCAGAGTTGTTTTAATTTGCTGATCTGATCAATAGTGATTTAGAGCATTTTTTTCATGTGACTATAGATGGCTTTAATTTTGTCATCTCAAAATTGCATATTCATATCCTTTGACCATTCATCAAATGGGGAATGACTTGTTTTCTTTTAAATCTGATAACAGTTTTTTATATATTTTAGAAATGAGACCCTCATCAGAAATACTGGCTGTAAATTTTCTTCCCAGCTTTGTATTTCCCTTTTTCTAATTCATTCTTTACAAAGCTAGCAAATTTGTCTTCTCTGGGCACAGGGCTGGCCATATTAATTCTACTGTTCACAAAGCTAAGGCTTCTCTTAAGAATTTAGGATAAATATCAAACAGCTTGGCCTGATATTTAAAGACATACACTAGCTGGGTACAACTTCATTTTCTAACCTTATCTCATCTCACATATTCTTATATTTCAGTCTGATTATACTACTGTCTTACCCTGAACCTGACCAGCTTTGCCTCCATGTTTTTGAATTAACACTTTTTCATGTCTATAATTCCTTCCTTCCTAATTTTTACTTTTCACAATCATCTTTTCCTTTGTGGCTCAACTCAGCTGACCTCTCCTCTGTGAAACCTTTTTTTACCCCAGTTGAGAATGTTCTTGGTCATATTGGGGATGAGCAGATAGATTGGTTTATCTGGGAGGCCAAAATTATATTGTGAAGGGATTTAAGCACAAAGCCATTTACCCACTCTCCATTAACCCACAGCATTTCATGTTAGATTCTATCATGTTCCCTCTAGAAGACAATGCAGTGTTCTGGGACATATAATCTGATAGTGGTAGTACAGCTAGAAGGGACCATAAGGATCACAGAATCCAACCTCTGCTTTTTACACAAGGAAAATGAAGCCCAGAAATTTTAATGACTTGCCCAGACAGCTAATAGCTCAATATAGATTTCAGATACAGTTGTTTTATTTTTCACTTCACTTCCAATGCTCTACATAAACTCCTCATGTAAGTTTCTGTGGTGTTTTTCATCTTCATAGCTTCCAGCATGTAGCATAATACTTGTATATGGTAGGCATTTACTATGTCTTTGTTAATAGAAAAGTGTCATCATGGATTTAGACTAGAGATACTAAGTACATTTCACATTTCTTTGGCTTAATTTCTTTATCTGTCAAAAGAAGGAATAGCTAGATGGATAGATGAGCATTAAGATCCCCTCTAACTCTCTCTGTGTGTGTACTACTTCTTTGAATTAGCATTGGGAAAATAGAAAAAAGAAGTAAGCTCTCTGTACCTCTGTAACTGAGTTATCTCCTTGGTACTGGACAACATGACTAGGATACTTACCAATCTTTGCATCTGCTTCCTTTCAAGCTATGCCTTCCTTTCCCTTCCCTTTCTATCCCCTCTTCCACCAAATATGGGGATGTTGAATAGCCTTAACTTTCAAAAAAGTTCCAATATGGATATATACATGGGTGGGATATGTCACATCATTTTGAACAAAATAGTGACCTCTGAAGAAGAAAACTAGTATTTTTATCTTATTAAAAAAATGAGGTTTTTAAGTCTGCAAAATAAGAACCACTCTCAACCGTAAATAAGTTATAGTTCAACTAGTTTTGTTAGGAGAAGCAACACAGTGTTAATTTTTTTGTTTTGATTATTGCTTATACTTGTCACAGTAAATATATATGTATATATAGATAGATAATCTCACTCATTTTAGTGGCAAAATTGAATTAAATTCAACTAATCTCAATAAATATCTGTTAAATATGTACTATGTACAAATGGCCATGTCAATTAATGCCTTGAAAATTTACCTAAGCAGTGTATGACTAGATCATTTAATTGAAAGTCTATGACAGCTAACTAGTTTTAGATGTGCAATTGTTTGCATTTTATGTAATAATAATTGGTTATTTAATACATTTCTGCGTGAAATAGCTACCAAAATAATTAGTATGATTATTTCTCTTTCTTCTACAAGATTCTTCAGTGGTTCATCATTTCCTATAGAAGAAAATACATGCTATTTGGCTTTGTGCTTAAATCCCTTCACAATATAATTTTGGCCTCCCAGATAAACCAATCTACCTGCTCATCCCCAAATTTGGCATTCCATCTCTCTTCTCCAGGGTTTGGCACAATTGAAAACCCATACCTGGCATGAACTTCAAGTTCTTAGGTGGTTAACATATTGGTACCAGGCTTAGTGCACATATTTTAATGGCTTTAGTGAAGTGCAGCATAGAACTTCCATATTAAGTTATATACCACCTTCAACCTTACTGATAGCAGGTATCATAGGAGGATCATCATGGCCCTTTACCTTTCTTTTTTTTTTCTATTTTGAATTTGTATCTTCATTGTGGATCATGGCTGTTATTGTTCAGTTGTGTTTGATAACTATCTTGAAAAAATATGGGAGCAGTTTGCCATCTACTGCCCCAGCATGTCCCAGTTTTACAGATGAGAAACTGAGGGGAAAGATCTTAAATGTTACATAGCTAGTAAGTATCTAAGACTGGATTTGAACTCATATCTTCCTGACTTCTTAGCAATTAGGTGGCACAATGGGTAGAGCACTGGGCATGGAATCAGGAAATCTCATCTTCATGAGTCATATTTAATATCCAACACATACTGGCTTTGGGTAAGTCATTTAACTCTGCTTGCCTCAGTTTTTTCAAATCCATAAAATAAATTGGAGAAGGAAATGACAAACCATTTCACTATCTTTGCCAAAAAATTAAAAAAAAAAAGACAACAGTCACAGAGAATTACATATGACTGAGAAAGACACAACAGCTTCCTGACTTTAGGTCCAATGCTCTATCCACTACACTACTTAGCTGCCCCCTGTTAAATAAGGGACCTTACAAATAAGAGGTACTTAATGATTTCTTTTTGGTTCTGATTAGAATGAACAGATCAAAGAATGGCCTGCTTTCATGAGAAGAATGGTATGTGGTAGGACTGGATAAAAAAGTTCTAGGTGGGTACAAAGTGCTTTATTTCTCAATTGAGGGCTTCTCTCACTTCCAGACTTATTTTTTGTTGTATCATTAGTGTTGTGTTTTGTTATATTTTTATTAAACCTCTGTTTTCAGAAAAAAAAAAACAGAAAAATAATGATAGAAAAATACTATTATCTTGTGTTTTCTGAAGGAAAATAGTACACAAAATGTACAGATAGAAATGTACATCTTTTAAAGGGTCATTTTAGTGACAATTTTGTGGGTATAAACAGCAAGTTTTTATTCCCTTGTGGCTTTTATCATAAAAGAAAGGCAATTAGCCATCAGAGAAGATGCTGTCAACACAGTGCCAATATTGTGTGTGACTACTGTCCCTAAATAATATTGATGACAGGAAAAGAGAGGAATTCATCATGTATGAGAATGTCAAATGTTAACATTGTACTACAGGTCCCTTAAAAGGACATACTGCACCACTGAAATGTTAAATAAGCTTTTAAGTTTACTTTGAGATCTTGAATAAAAATAGTCACCAGACCTAAGAAGAGCACATAGAGGAAATAATGCTTTTCAGGGCTTTAGGGAAAGGATTTTTTTTTTTTAGAGGTGTTAATAAGAAAATCTTCTTGAAGTCCATAGAAATATAACTTTCTTAAGGAAAGTTTCACCTTCTAAAAGAAAAAAAAATAAAAGAGACTAGATACAAAATTTAAAAGTTTTTCAGCATGTCAGTTAAGGGTCACTTCATCATCTTCCATTTCTTCTCCAGGAATAACAACACATCACTGTCATGTGAAAAGTATATAAAAAACATATGCATATATGTGTATATATACACAAGCATACACACACACTATAAATATGTGTGTGTGTATATAGATAAATATTATGTGTATATCCTTTGACACAATATCTCTTTCCTCATAGAATTTTTTTTTATTATGCACAATAAAAGATAAATATAATATCTTATTGTTAATGTGTTTAGATAATTCTCTGTAATAATTAATTAAGACTCTATGATATCACCAAAATAAGTTTTAAAATACTTAAAAAATCTTTCTGGACAGGCCAACTTATGAGATCTTTGAATGGAAACATTAATTTGTTACAATCATTCAGTCAGGTCTAAGCTGATGAAATGTCTGTTATGAGATGACTAAGGAAAGGAAAAGGGCATGACATGGACTTTGACATCAAGTAAAAGTGGAAGCTGTTTGAAAAATGAGGAATGAATATTTTTTATCATACATTGCTGTTTGTCTCCCATATCCATATCAGGTTTGGTCAGAATATTGGTCCTCTTGCAGATTATATTCATTTTCATTATGATCCTGCCACTGAGGAGATTTTTCTAAAATTTATTTCCCTGTATTCATATTAGTATAGAATGAAGGCTGACTGATAGATTGGCCTTCTAGATAGATTTTTTAAAAATCAATCACACAAATGTCCCCAAACCACATACATATATACAAAGGTATTAACCTACCCTCCAAACACCTATGGTGTGGTAATATTGTAGGTAATAAGTCTCCAGTATTTGAAGATACATTGTACTTTAGCTGTGGGTACTACTATAATTATTGGTTGTAATTCTATCTTATTTTTTAATTTGTATACCCTGAAACCCCTATTAGGTATGGTATCTTACTAGTAATCTTAATCAAAATACAAAGTTCTCCAAAAAAATAATTTAAAAGAGAGCCCTTTGCTCTTTTAAAATTTTAAAGTAAACACAAAAGAAACCATTCTTTGCTTCATTCTTTCTTGCAAATATTTATGGAATCTATAACATATACTTTGATTTTCTCCTATACACTGAAATGTAAGAGCTACTTGGGCAGTATGTTTTTATTTCTGAAAACAGGTGGATTTTACAAATTGTATATTTTAGATATAAATGATTTGATAAGGTTACTCACCAAGACAGAGTGAGATAGAATCTTGGAGATTATCCTTAATTTTTTTTTTACTTTGAGCAAAAACAGTATATTTGGTATAGGAAATACAGAATATGTCCCTTCACTAGTCTTAGTACTCTAGAAAAAAAGGCCTTATTCCCCTACCTTAGTTACTACTTTGCCTCTCATCTCAGTCTTTTTACTCCTTTAATTGGGAGTTTGGGGATAAAGGATAAGGGATTTTCATAATTTTCTATTTATTTAATGATATATTAAATAAAGGAGATAGCAAACATTATGGGATGCCACCCTATTATTATGGTTGTTTTTGTAGCCTAGATGTTAGTTTCTGAATCAGGATTATTCATAATCCCACAGGACTGATATAAGATCTCTAGGTTCCTTTGAGGACATTTAGGGAACATATTTTCCAATTCCTTCATGTCAATGGAGCTTCATTACAAAGTAAAATTTAATGACATTCACATAAAGGCTCTATTTTGTCTTGTTTCATAATTTGCCTGGTGCAGATTTGGATTGATTTCAGTTTAAATTAGTAATCTTTAGATATTTCTTAACAGGATGACACCAACTAAGTGATTTAAAATTTATAAGCCTCAGGTTTTGTTGGATTTCTTTTTTGAACTACATAAATAATAATAGCATCTTCTCACAGTGTTCTTGTTAGGACCAAGTGAGATAATGTATATAACATGCTTTGTTAAACCTTAAAAGTATTATATAAATATGAGGTTATCAAGTGACTATCAAGTATTATATTCTCTCTCTCTCTTTTTTTCCAATCATATATAACTTTCCAATGATATCTGTTATCATCAATCAAATGAACGATCAACAAATATGTCTCCTCCATTTAAATATAATCTTTTTGCAATTTGGGATTGTTTTTTTCATGATGAGACAAGTAAATAAGTATATGAAGTATAGATAAAAAAATGGAAAAAATAAAAATATATACAAAGTAGTCAAGTTTGGGTAGTTTGGGAAGAAGAGCACTAGTCACTGATAAGGAAGAGCTTTGTGCAGAAAGTAGTACTTGAACTAAGAAGGAGGAACACTTTGAAATAAAGATAAAAGGAGTGATCAGTGTATGATACAGAAATGAGAATTGTGTGTTTGTTCAGAATGGAGAGAAGGCCCCAGAATGTGGGAGGAAGGGTATTTTCCACAGAGACTAAACAGATGGTGTGATAACCAGTTTGTTAAAAGCTTGAAAAACTAGAAAGAGGAATTTACTTTTTTTCCATGTGAAATTGGAAACCACTGGAGTTGTTTATTGGGAGAGTCTCATAGTCTGGTTTGTGCTAAAGGAAAATTACTTTGGCAACAGTTAATGAGATAAGCTGGAATAGTGAGCGATTTGAGAAAGAGAGACCATTAGAAGTCTTTGACAGAATCCTAAGTAAGAGTAAGATGGTACCTGTGGGAGGAAAGAATAAG
This sequence comes from Sarcophilus harrisii, assembly GCF_902635505.1. Taxonomy (NCBI): domain Eukaryota; kingdom Metazoa; phylum Chordata; class Mammalia; order Dasyuromorphia; family Dasyuridae; genus Sarcophilus; species Sarcophilus harrisii. Next base: position 197,691,911 of record NC_045430.1, read on the forward strand.
AGTCACATGTGAAAGATACTTAGAAGGTAGAATGGCCAAGATGTGGCAACTGATCAAATGTATGGTATGAGAAAGGGTGAGGAGGTCAAGAAAATGACAAAATTATAGTAATTCATATATAACATGTGTATACATTTATATATGCACATATATGTGAATGTATATGTGTATTTATACGTGTGTCAGAAAATGATTTGATAAGGTTACTCACTAAGACAGAGTTGAATAGAATCTTGGAGAATATCCTTAATCATGGTGTATGATATGGTTGGCAATTTAGCAAAGGAATCTGAAAAGCTGTTACTTAGGAAAGAGTTGAATCAGGAATGATTATAGGAAAAGAATGAACCAGAAGTGATCAATGTCAGAAACACTGAGAAATGAGATTATACTAGAGAAGAGAATAATAAAAAGTGTCAAATGCAGCAGATAGGTTGAGAACTCTGCAATACAGCAATGCTAACCTCCTTGCTCTTCTTCACATATGACTCTGTCTCCTTATCTTGGTTGTTTTCATTGGCTGTTCCCTATGCCAGGAATACCTTTCCTCTGTCTCCTGGCTTCACTGATTCCTTTGCCCTATTTCAGTCATTATCTCTATTCTTTGAACTCTAATTTCCAAGATGTATTTATTTTCTTGTGCTAAAATTGTGTCTCAAAAGGTACCTGAAGCTCTAAGTATGGTTTCCAATTTGCTTCTGGGATATTTATATCTGAGAATTCTCTATCTCAACATTAACTGTAGGGATTATTGGATTCTTCATCTGTTTCCCCAGTGCCAAGAGCAGAACTTGCATATATTAGAGGCTTATCAAATTATTATTAATTTGAATTACTTGAAGCTTGTATTATGTTGTTTCTTTCTTTTGTACCGACCATAAGCTACATTTTCCATTCCTCCTTGTATTGCAGTGTTTCTTGAATATACATTTTTCTTGTTTAATATAGCCTTAGAAAACATGTTCTGTTCCTTTAAAGTAGGTATGAAACTTGCAATGTCAAGGTAGAACATAGCCCTTAATTTCTTTTCTCTCCAGTGGGCTGTTGTGACAGTATCTCCCATTCAAAGTAAAGTTTCTCATGGACTAATGATAATCCTGTTCATTTATATTTCACCTTGATCTTCTCTCACCAGCCAAGAGTTAGGTAGTACAGTTATTACTATTCTCATTTCATAGGAAGGGAATAAAGGACCTGAGCATGTAAATGACTTGGACATAATCCCATTGACGTTTTAGGGCTAGGATATGAAACCAAGTATACTGATTCCAAGGCTTCCTCTTTATTTACTATTCCATAATGTACCTAAACATATAGAGAAATTGCACTGAATAATGACTAGCTCACTGATTTTCAAAGGATGTTGTTCACTAATTTAATTTTGGTTCCCATAGCATATTATCCCATCAGGACCTACTAGACCAAAATTTTGGTTTTAATAATTTGGTAAAGAGAAAAAGAAGAGAGGGAAGAAAATAAGAAAGAAAGCATTATAATATGCCATTGTGATTTCAGTGTCCTCTAGGATAGTAGATAGGGAGCTGGAAGGGAACTTGGAAGTTATTTAGTTCACCTATTTCATTTTATAATGAAGGAAACTGAAGCCCCAAATTAGAAATGCTGGAAAGTAAGTCAAAACTTTAAATGGTGGATCCTAATAAAGTTTAAAAATTCTTAATATCCATAATCCTGATCTATAGCAGTCTAGATTAAAACTGTCATTAAGCAGAGTTTCATATCTGTGTTCTTAATTTGAAATGCTAATAAATTGAATCTTTGCTTTTTCTTCTCTTAAAAATAAACAAAAAATACTAACGTACATAGCTTTTTTTTAACTTGGTTGTAATCCTTGATCATTTTTTCCTTTACAAAATATTCTTGCAGACATATTTTCCTAGTCTTTGTTTCAAAAAGAAATTTACCCTGCAAAATTATCTATTTCAATTCATTCATTTTATAAATTATACAGCTGAATCCAGGTTTTCTGATGCTGAGGGCAGTGTTCTGTCCACAATCCCAGATAATCATTTTTCTTAGAAAACTTGTTATACTCTGAATGTTATATGCATTACTATAACTGCATTTTGTACTTGTGCAACACAATATATATTTCTAAGCATTTTCTCATGTGTTATTATCTTATTTAATCCCACAAAAAATCTATAAGATAGGCAAGGTACTTTAGTGATATAAAAAAAAAAAAACTAAGATGGTTTTAATGATTTATCCAAAATAACATGGTAGAGTTGGTATGAAATAGATCTCTCTCTAATCCTCTTTCAGTGATCTTTCCTTTACACCTTGCTTCCTTCCTAGAAAACTCATCCTGTGATTTAGAGCTAATCGGTCACGGGTGGTCTGTTTGTGCAATCATATCTGCACAGCCTTCTATCTTGATCTTCTGAAGTTTGTTATATTGTGGGAAACTGACCGAAGATAAAGTCTCAGCAGAATGTCAGAAGAAAACTGGTCTGGCTATGCAGATAAGCCTTTGCTTGTTGCAGCTGTCTTTTGATATTATTTCTAGAATTAACATTCACATCCATTTTGTTTGGTTTTGCTCTGGAAATGTAAAAACTCATTATGTTCCAATTAGTCTGATTCTTATGGAATCATGGCTCCATGCAAATATCCTGATAAGCTTTGTCAGAATGATTGACTGTTTTTCTTCCTAAAATGAGTGTTTTTGTATCATTATGAAATTAATGTCATCAGTTTCAAATTAATATGGGAATGGTATGAACATTTCTCTTGTACCTCCTATTGTCCAAAGCAAATATGAATTCTCTTTTTGAAATATTATTGTCACATTATTAAAAACATTTAATTGTGAACGCTTTCTTCCTAGAGTTAGTTAATTGATGTCCTTTGATATGACTGAGTTGATTTGTCCTTTCTCGATGGTGACTCTTGCCTGGTTTCTGATTAGGTATCATAATGGAACAAGAGGAATGACTAAGACTGGGAGATTAAAGCTTTTCCCATTCCCCTCCAGTTCATACATTTATTTCTTCAGTATTCTAGAAGCCATTATCCTCCCTGTATTCAACTGAATCTGTCTTCCATTATTTTTTGTCTTATTTTCATGTTATGAACTCTGAAGTTGATTTGAGAAGGCATTTAAAGCTGCTTGCTTGCTTCAAGAAGTTTTTCTGTTTGGGGATACCAAACTAATTACAATTCTGGTAGATAGAGTCTGAATTCTGAATCTAGAAAGTCTGAGTTCAAAGACTTCCACTAATAATTTTTTCATCTTGAGCAGTTTTCTTAAGCTTTACTTGCCTCCCTAGTATTTATTAATCTACTATATTATAGATTGGTTTCTTCTTTCCACATTCCTATATGCTAATTGAGGACAGAAGGAGCCAAATCCATTTGTCCTGAAGTGGTTTAGTTCTGGGGCTGAAGCCTCATATGATTCAGGTTCTTTTATTGTACTACCTTTTACTTCAAGTTTCTTAGGCCTTTGAGAATTTGGAGCAGCAAGCAAAATTTGGGGAGATCTATTAATGAATTCATTATATAACCGTGTAATGAATTTATCCTACTTTACTCTCATTACCTTATTCTAGATTCCTAAAAGAGCTGTGGTTTCAACACTTTCCTATTTTTAACAGACCTGTTTTCAGAGTTGTTTTTCCCCTATTTTGATGAACAGCTTTTACTTATTTTAAATTATGGAGGGTCAGATATACTTCCTCTGATTAACTCTTTGGTATCCCAATCACTCCAGGAGTAACTATAGAAGTTAGCTACTGAATTAAAAAAAAATTCACTACTAGGTCTTTAATTTTTTCATGAAGTTCGGATCCCAGATCCATATTAGTAAAAGAAACTATCACATCAAACAATAAACAAACTTATTAATTGCACCAGTTTATGAATTTCAGTATGAATGCTTTTTTTTTCAGTTAAGCTAACTTTAGTACCATTAAGAAAGACATTCAGTGTTTTATCTTTGTATCTCAATACCTAGTACAAATAGGTACTTAATAATGCTTGTTAATTGATTAGTAAATTGAGTCAATTAAGAGGCAGTACTAGAATAAAAGTTGGAAAACCAATTAGATTCTCACACTTGTTCCTGAATTGCTGTGTTCCTTGTGAAAACTACTTTTACTTGCCTAATTATAAAATTATAATCTTATGAGTTGTCTGTAAACAGACAGATCCTATGGATGCAAATTTTATACTTTTAATCTATGTTTTCTTATTTCCTATAAACAAATGATAACTAGTTGAGAGATTCCAGCAAGAAATGATGAGTCACCTCCCTCATTGCTTTCCAATTTTAGCATTGTTAAATATGATCCATAAAAGGTAATCTCAGTATTTATTTAAATCCTACTATCTGTTGTTTTGGGGACTAGAAATATAAAAGAATTGGTGGCTGAAAGAGAAAGCATTCATTAAGTATTCTCAAGAACAACATGGAATAGAGGGAGATAGCATATATGTGTGTGTGTGTGTGTGTGTGTGTGTGTGTGTGTTGCTGAAGCAATTGGGGTTAAGTGACTAGTCCAGGATCACACATTTAGGAAGTGTTAAGTATCTGAGATCACATTTGAACTCAGGTCCTTCTGACTTTAGGTCTCTATCCACTGTACCACCTAGCTGGCCCTCCTACCATACCTTATCCCTCCTACCATAAATGCATTAATCTGCTTCAAAAATATATCAGGCTTATCTGATCAAAATGTGCGAGTGATTTCTTATTATCTGTAAAGTTTATATTTAAGGCTCTTTCTAGTCTTATGTCATCTTTTACATCTACTTTAATTCAGTTTAAAGAATATTCATTAGTCCTTTACTATGTGCAGAACAAGAGGTAATAGAGCATCATAGGTACTGAAGTGACCTCAAAGCAACAGAGGACGTGGATTCTAATGCTACCTTGGACACATATTGGATTATGATCGGGGTTAAATCATTTAATCTTTCAAGGTGCACAGGCAATTATTTAAGTCTCCGAGTTAATAGAGAAGATAGCATCCTATATTGGAAGATGAATTTTCATACTCTGATAGTTCACTTATTAATGAAATCACAAGTCCAGTCCCTATCCCCAATGTTTATAGATACAATACTAAGTATAAGATACAAATTCCTTTCCCTCTCCCTTACCCCACCCAACACAATTTTCTATTTCTCTAATGCATTTATTATTTTAAATTTCAGTTATTTGTATTTTTTCCAAAGTTCTACTAGTACACAATGTTGTACTTTCCCAGAATCTGACATAGTTATAAATTCACAGCATGTGCTTAATAGGTATTATTAAATTGTTGATTTTGTTAAAAGAATATTTGACTTGAGGTCAGAAGACTCAGTTTTAAGTCCCCAATGACATTTACTATGTCTAAAGGCAAGTTACTTCACTGACCTTGACTTTCTTCATCTGTAAAACAGACATAGTTAACCTATGTTACTTATCTTGCTAGTTGGCTGATTGTAGAGGGGAAAGTAAGGCAGGTGACCTTGCACAGCCCTCCCTTACTTAAGTTCACTTTACTTGCATATTATAGCTTCACCTCCCTGATGTCGTGGTCCTCTGAGAATGAAGGAAAAAGAATAACAACCTTATTAGTTCACCTCTCTCCATTATTTGCCCTTCCCTTTCTCTGGGTTGAAGGATGGAGAATGGTGGACTTCTCCCATATTTTCCATTTAACGAGAACATGCAAAGCATCTAGCCCTGTATTCCATATTCAGCGCTCCTCTGGATTTTTATTGTCTTCCCTTCTAATATTATGAGCAAGAGGCAAGAGCTGGTTTTTTGGTTTGTTTTCTAATTATCCTGCAAAATTCCTTGCTACCTAGCAAAATATCCATATGATACATGCTTCATAAATGTTAGTTGATGGATTTATTAGGCTATTTTTGGAAGAGCTCTTTGTAAAACATATAATACCATATAAATATGAGGCATTGCTATTATTTTTGACCCTGGCTTAAAAGTACAACCTGATGAAGTTCAAAGAAGTCAAGTAAAGAGAAAAAAAGTTAATAACTACCATGCTTTACAATTAGTTTAATTTGAGATGAGACTGGGACTGCCAACAGGGATAAAGAAAGGACAAAGAATAGGTGTTTAGTAACTGGATGTGATGTAGATAAGTCCAGTTAAATCTATTTAAGATTAGAGTATAAAATGTTGAGCAGAGAGGCAACTTCAAAAGATTTGACCTACATAAGATGATATTCTAAGATATAAAATAATTCTTTTTTTTGTATTTTGTGGAGAGCCAATCAGGGTTAAGTGACTTGCCCAGGATCACACAGCTAATTAACTAGTCTGAGTCTAGATTTGAACTCAGGTCCTTCTGATTTCAGGGCTGGTGCGCTATCTACTGTCCCCATAAAATAATTCTAAAGGAATATCAGAGAATTTGTTGAAATTGTAAAAAAAAATAAATGATACAAGAGGTAACATTTTCTCTGTTGACTGTAGGCTACATGTTTTTTGAAAGATAATTCTGACTGGTTTTTTACTAGTAATTACTTTATAATAAAGATTAGTCACAGAATTACATGCTCTCATAATAAAGGACTGGTTTATGAAGAAGAGAGTATTACTAATTTTTTTCAAGGTTGATCAGCTTCACTCCTACAGGAACACAATCTAGCAGTGAAATAAATACCAATTGTAAGGTTAAATTCTTCTAAAGAAACTTCAGACATAAATTCTGGGTTTATGAGCTATAGAAGATGTCCAAGTTATGGTAATGTATCTATGGTACAACATGACAACATCTACCACAGTATACAGGAAAACACTGTGCTCATTGTACATAAAGTAGATCAGTGTGGTGTAATGGATGAAATATGGTATTTCAAGTCCCAGATCAGACACTTATTGTCTAAGAAATTCTGGAAAAATTATCTTCTCTTGGACTCAGTCCCCTCATTTAGAAAATGGAAGTAGTATTTAACAGACGTGATTGATATAAAGCATTGTATAAACTTTAAAATTCAAATAAAATGTTGCTGAGTCTTTTTTCAGTCATGTCTGACACTTTGTGACCCCATTTGGGGTTTTGTTGCCCAAAGTCTTGCAGTGGTTTGCCTTTTCCTTCTCCAGCTCATTGTACAGATGAGGAAATGGAGACAAACAGGTTTAAGTGACTTGCCCAGTAAGTATCCAAGTTAGTTAGTAAGTTAGTAAGTATCCAAGGCTAGATTTGAACTCAGGAAGAGCTCTAGGCCCAGAACTCTTAGGTCAGAGTAAGTCTTATGCTCTATCTACTACATCATCTAGCTTCTCTAAACAAAATGTTAAATATTGCTTTTATTATTACTTGTTCATAAGAACAACTTGATGAATATTCCTGTTCCAGATAGCTGGGAATATATGACCCAATGACTGATACATGCTTTATTACAAGATCTCATTTACTCACAGAATCATAGCTCTACACCTAAAAGGAACATGAGATGATATTGTCCAAGTCTTTTAACTAATCAATCAGAAGGCATTTATTAAACACCTACTATGTGCTAGGTACTAGTGCTTATTTTATAAAAAAATAAAGTGAGACTCAAAAGTTAGGTGATTTGTTCAGGGTTTTATAGTGAGTAGTAAAGTCTGATATCAAAGTCACATTATTGTTTCTCTCCTAATTATTTGGAAATTTTCTTCCAATCTGCTTTTAAATTTATTTCACTAATCTATATGCTTTTGAAACTGTATACTTTAATTAATTGTAGAGCTGGCTTTTCAATGCATCCTTTTCATATATAATTTGACCAAATACTCAGCTTTGAAATAAAAGCAGCCTGTAGTTAGATACAAATTTCATTCTTTTCATTTTTTATTTATAATTTATTATTGGCAGATACCTTCCTAATAACCTGCTATCTAGCTGAATTTATTACTCTTATTCATTTGCATGAGCTTATTATTAAACTTTAAAATACTTTTTGATCAATTTCAAACTGAAATTGTGTAGCTGGAATTGTTTACAAGATTATGTTAAGTCAAGGTTGAGAGAGAATATATACTGAAGTATGATTCAAGGTTACTGAATAAATTAGTTATACTTTCCCATAATTTTAGGGGAGAAAAGTCTTTTTTTTAAAGCTTCTTCCATTCTGTTCTAAATGCCTAATAAAGGATTAAAGAATAATTCCAATTTTATTATTATTTTCTTATACAAAATAATAATAGGAATATATCTTTCATTTAAAGCTTTCAAAAACCACCTACCATCTGTCACATTATTTTTTTTGTCAAAAATAAATATCTATTTCAATCTCAATCTCTCTGTGTGTGTCTTTCTGTCTCTGTTTCTCTATATCTCTTTCTGTATCTCTCTCTCTCATTTTTCCTCTCTCTCTCCCTCTATGTGTATATGTATGTGTACATACATATATATTTATATATATGTATTCTACATAACATTCAGTGTCAAAGATAGTTATTACTGAAACAAACTGATATTTGTTGTTGGCTTCTTTCCTCACTTAACTTGGTAAAAACTTCTTTCCACTAGTAATTACTAATAATTACCCAGAAACTCTTAAATGAAGAAAATTTTGTAAATTAGAATAATAGAAATCCTTCCTTGGAAACTATAGCAGCATGACAAGTAGGAATTTCTCCCTCTTCCTTGTCAGGGAACTTTTAATTTTTTATAATGCTCAAAAATAAATAGCATAAAGGATATCTCATTTAGTATATTGGTCTGTAGTATCAACTGAGTAGTTTGGAATGTGTTCAAAAGGCAGGTCCTTTTCACAAAACACCAAAAATTCATGATTTATAGATGATAGACCTGATATACTTGTAGATCATTTCTGTGGAGATATTCCCTGATTATGTAAACTTCTAAAAAACAAAGCAAAACAAACATGAATGACAAAGTTTTCTCATTCTTTTGATTGGACTGAGGAAATAATAGCAAGTTGAACACAGCCTTAATGTACAGTCTATTCCATGGTTATTTTTTTTAGCCTTTCACATGGTACCCAATTTAAATCTCATATGCCCTACTACAGGTAATACATTCTCTTGTTCCAAAAATCTCTCCTAAGTTATCTTAATCTCACAAAACCAATGAGCTTTTCCTTCATTCTACAATCATACAATGACATTCTCTCAAACATCATTGACATACACCAGTCCTAACATTATTTCCAGAGGCCCTCTACATAACACCTGCTTTAGCTTATAGTCAGCCAGTAGAGCAAGTTTCTGGCCTTTTAAGTGGAATTAACTTTCTAATTTAATAAACTTTTTTGAGGTCTCATTTATGTGACTTGCCCAGGATCATGTAGAGGCCAGATTTAAACTCAGGTTCTCCTGACTCCACAGCCAATGTTCTATCTAATATAATATTTAGCTGCCCTTCAATAAATAATCATTAACTCCACTTTCATATGTTGAAATTTTTACTATTCAAAATTATTGTATAAAATGTGGCAATTGCTTCTAGCCCAATGGAAATAACACAGTATGAATTTACGTAATGCATCTATACTTTGCAGGATTTATTATTCAAACTAACAAAGACTTAGGTTTATTTAAGCACTTAAAATGGATCTGTGACATTACCGATTTGGGAATTCCCAATGCCATAAACCACAACTGATCCATGCCTTACCATTCTTTATTATTCTTTTCAGAAGTCCTGTAAGTCTACTATACAAAGTCCACCTTTTTACTTTCTCTCCATCTTGAGGGTCCTAGTTGAGAACTCTGGTTGTTTCCCTTTCATTCTCACTATTGACTTGTACTCTATCCATTTTTCTTCCTTTCATAACATTCCTTGATGATTCATCCTTTACTGATATTTTTTGGAGTTTATCATTTTTTATACAGATAGATGAAGCCTGCTCACCCCCAACCTTTCCATTATCCAGTATAAGACATTTGTGTTTAGTTACTTCGAGGCAAGTGGAGATGTAAATCTTGCTACCATAATTAAATAATGAGGGGCATTAGCAACTGGGGGGATCATGAAAGATCTCATGTAACAAGTAGCATTTGAGTTCAGGGTTTCAAAGAAGCTATGGTTTCTGGGGAATTTTTTTATTAGTGATTCCAAAGATATGTTTAATTTTTCCACAGAAGTATTTTAATTTAATCTTGAAGATACAAAGGCTTAATTCCAAATAATCTCTAGTAGCAGGATTTTAAGATACTGGGCAGTTTTTTAGAAGAAGAGTCCCCTCATATCACAGTAAGTAAATTACTTACTCTGTCTATTCAAAAATCAACCTCTGCAGGAATGATAGAGTTGTAGAAACCAATGAGATCTTGAGGGAGTGTATGTAGAGAGATGGCTAAGGACAGAACTATAATATATATCCACACCAAGATACTAGGATGAAAGTAGGGCAAAGTAAAGGAAACCAAGAAGCATCTGCCAAAGGGATCAAATTATGTAATCATATATTTTCATTGAAGATAGAATAAGGCATAGAAAGTTATATTAAATCATTTGCAGAACTCAAGAAGAATGAAGACTAAAGTCAATTATTGCTTATGGTGAAAAGCAATTAATGAAAACTTTCATGACACCAGGTTTAATAGACTGGTGGTAATCAAAACCAAGTTACTGAGATAAATGGCTGTTTTTTAAATAACCTGTGTCCTTGGAATGGAAGAGCTCTAAAGACATTCAAGAATACATAAACTCAGTCTTGAAATTTGGGATGTAGGAAAATTAGGTTGGTTTTTATTAGGTGGGATCTTTTAGGTTGAAGCATTTGGTTATTATCTCATCAACAGAAGTTTTAGTTGAGTGAGAGAAGTGTTCAGTTTCTGCCTGAAACAGACATAACAGACTACTTTGAGGGGGAGGAGAAGCATTTCTAGTAAACCATTTTGGCGATCTTGGGGTTTTTGCTCTGGATTTTAGTAAATAACCCTGTTATAGAACATCCACTACTTCCACTCCAATAACCTTTAATTCTTCTTTAGTCCATATTTTCAAATGCCCTTGTACTCTTCTTTGGTCTTATCATATCTGGAATGCCATATTCAGTACTTGCTGCTCAGATTTTAGGAAAGGGATTGATAGATAAGAGTACTTTTAAGGGAGAACAACCAGAATGGTGAAAGAATCAGAAACCATGCCATATAATTATCAATTGAAGAAATTTAAGTTTATTTGTTTTTTTAGCTTGAACTTAAAAAAACTTTGGGGAAGACATAATTTCTGTTATAAAAATCACATGATTCTAAACAGGTTCTTATTATCAGATATTTAAAAGGCTATCATGTGAATGAAGTATTAAATTAATTCTTGATCTCTAGGGGTTGAACAAAAAGCAGCAAGAGAAGTGAACTTCTCAAATTGACAGGTGTTGACTTGAAATGGAGTAAAACTTCCACAAAGTGGAATATGTTGCCTGGGAAGGTGATTTCCCCATCCAGAAATCTTCAAGTTGACTTCTTGACAGTTAATGTAGTGAAGATTCAAGTTCAAGTTGGACTCTATAGGCCCCTCCCAACTCTAAGTTTCTGCAAGTCAGATTCATACCTCTGTGCTAAAGAGAAGACAACCATTATTTTCATTTCAGGAGAGTGTCACAAAAGTTATAATTATCTGACACCTTTTTTTTTAAAAGAAAATTTCATTATGATTTCTAGAGTTATAATGATTGTGTCACTTCTTATTTTGGCACAAGTTTCAGGAAAATATTCCATTTAAGTAAGCATGCAAATGTTTATATGTCAAGCTCTATTCGATAAGCTGGTTAACTATTGCCTATTGCAATCTGCTGGGGATTTTTTAAAAAATCATTTTCATTTTGAATAATTAATATTTAATTATCTTCTTTTAAAAAAATAGTCTTTGAATTTGGCAGTTTTTTTCATGATGCCATAACATTTTCATATAATAGACTAGAGATTTTTTGAGAAAACCAATAAAGGGAAGAAAAAGTTCCAAGGTAAAAATCCTTCCAATAAAAATTAAAAAAAAAAAAGAATAGAGCTGTGACTACAAAACATCTTTATTTCTTGCTGCCTTGAGTAAATGGAAAGTACTTTTATTAGAAAACTAGAAATATTTCTTTTTATTTTAATAATGTCTACTTTCATTTTTTTTTTCCAAAAAGAAGTAAAGTTTATAGAAGACAGAAAAAGAGACCAGCTAGGGAATGATCAATGTGTGAGACTGTAAGAGAGTGTTTCACCTTACTACTATAAGCTTCTGCTTCAGAGCCAATTGAACATTTTAGTTCTTTGACCTAAAGTTTCTGTAGGCAGGCTACATGAAACAAGCTGACAATGAGAAGGTGGTTAATATACTCCAGAACTCAAAAAGATTTGTGATCTCATAGATGTGAATTCTCCCTCCAAACATGCAGATCAAAACGTTCCCATTTTTGTCAGTCTTGGGAAATGTTTGCCTGTGTTCTATTCACTCTCAAGATGGGATCCACTCACCTTTAAAAGGTCTTCCTTGCATTCTTTTAACATTATATGAGAACTAATTAAGTGTGAAGGATCAGTTTTCCATTATCCTAGGTATATAATTGGTCCCTCTTTTTGTTCCATCTCTAGATTTCTCTGATGTTTTTTACATGATATTTCCTTTGTTATCATCTTTCATAATATGTTCAAAACTGTTGATGCTCACCATGTGCCATTCTATTGTTGTTTGCGTGATCCCCACTTTAATTTGTTAAGAGATTTTAGTATGTTGTGGTTTTTAATTATGCAAAGAGAAAGATTGATTAAAAAAATACAACCTTCAGGAAAAAAAATGTTTTTATTATAAGAACTATGAAGTTTGTTAAATACAGCATAGTGTTCTTCAGTCCTTGTGTTCAATTAAGGTTCAGCTCACAGTTCATGTGCAATATATATCCAATATGTGTGTATATATTATATGTAGACATATGTCTGTGCATGCATATAATTGTGATATTTATTATATGTATATCTATAAGTCTGAGTTTTTGTGTGCCAAACACTGTTAAGTCTAAGGAAGAATAAAAGTACAAACAAGAAAAAAAGACCAAACCTTATCCTCAAAGAGTTTATGTATAATGGAGACAACAATAGATAAAAAAAAATGTAAAAAAGATGTTAAAATAAAAGATGTTCAAATTGAGAGCACAATGAAGAATTCCAGAGGAGTGTGGTCTGATGGGAAATGAGAAATACTGATTTTATATTGTTTTATATATATATATATATATATATATCCAGGTAGATATATCTGGTTAGATAGGTAGATAATGATAGATGGTTTTTTCCAGGAACATACGATGGTCCAGACATTAGACATCCTACAAAGACTTGGATTTTTCATATGTAAAAGCCTTTGTTTCATGGGTTTCCATGGGTAAAGAATTTATCACCAAGTGGCCAGTAAACTGGTATAGAATCCCTCTTTATTTAGTTTGTTTTCCAGAGAGCAGTCTTTATGTATTACTGTTATCTTTTCTCAAAGCTTTTCAAGTATGGAGGAATCTCCATCGTCTTACACTGCACTAGTAGTATTTATAAGAATCCAGGGTCACCTGAAAGCCCTTCTGAGATCTCTTAGCATTCCTTAATGGTTATTGCTACAAAGTCCACTGATTATCTCAGCATTTCTTCCTACCATTTCTGTATTACTTACATGAAGTTTTTAAAAGTAAAAAAGAAGAGCTGTTGTATTTTTTTTTAGAAAAACCAGTCATATTACTCTCTGGCTTGCAATATAATAAATGACAAGAGAATGAGGGAATAGCTAAAAGAAAGACATGGATAGTTGGAATAGATCCTAAGAGGCCAGACTCCTGTAAACTTACAAGTCATATATGTACCTATGTTTACTTTTCTGAATACTTTCCTGTATTAGTTTCTATCTTAAGTCATTTTACAATATCTGGTTTGAACCTTGCTTGGCTACTTACCCTTTCCTCTAAATTTAGGCTTTTTTTCTGCCTGTGCCTTTATGATTGAATTTGATCTTTGAATACTAACTTTAGCTTACTTAAAATTAGACTGAACATTTTTTCTTTATTTTTGGCCCTTTTGGACTTAACCTCTGTACTCTCTCCATCCCAAGATTATGAATTTAATTGCATCCTTTTTACTCACAGATCCTGTATTTCTTTTGGTTCTTTTTCAGGGATTCCTGATTTTGTGTGTGTGTGTGTTAGGTATTCCTTTGGCAATCTAATGAAATTTGTGGACTCATTCTCAGAATAATGTTTTAAAATAAAATACATGGGATTATAAAGGAAACCAATGTTATTAAAACCGATTACAGCTATAGTCCAAGGGTTAAGCCAAAATAGTGGAGTAAAGTCAAAAAGGTGCTCAAGCTCTCCCATTTTCCCTCAAAAACCCCATGAAACCAAGTCTCTGAACAGAGTCTGGTGGGATGAAACCACTCTTCAGTTCAAGATAGAGTGAAAAAACTTCAAGAAAGATCAGTCTCATTGTGGTGAAAAGGATGTTCAGCCCAAGTTAGATAGACTCTAGAAAAGCCTGTGAGAGGGACTTCATCATAGCAAATCAGCATCTAAGACCCTCAGTTCTGGCTGAGTGGTAAATCACTGAGGTAGCCCCCAGTACCAGCTCAGAAGGCAAATTCTAGTAAACTAGACTTTTTCTGAAAAGAGCAGCCAAGCTACCCCTACAAATTCAAGGGCCCCTTGTACTCAAAGCCAGGGCTCAGAGCTGCACAGGAAGATTGGGACAGCATCACCTTTACTCCAGGAGTAAAATTCCACCTTAAAAATTAAAAAAAAAAGGAAAGGAAAGAAAATGAGCAAGAAACAGAAAAGAATCTTGACCAAAAAAAGCTATTATCACTATAGGGCAAATCAAAACACAAACTCAGACTAGGGCAGAATGTCCACAGAAGAAATCTCAGAGTGAGATAAATTAGTCTCAAGCTCAAAAAGTCTTCTTGGCAATGGCAAATAAAAGAGTTGGAAGAAAAAAATGAGAAAAGAAATGAACGTTGTGCATAAGAGAGCCACAGTGGCTCTTTTAGGAAGGAAAAAAAATGCCTGAAGAAAACAACTATTTAAAAAGTAGAATAAACCAAATGGAAAAATAGATACAAAAGATAACTGAAGAAAATCACATTAAAAAATTGAATAGGGCAAATGGAAGCTAATAACTTTGTGAGACAGCAAGAATCAGTCAAACAAATTAAAAAGAATGAAAAAATGGGAAAAATGGGAAATACCTCATTGGCAAAACAGCTGACCTGGAAATTAGATCCAGAAGAGACAATTTAAAAATTATTGGCCTACCTGAAGGCCATGACCATAAAAAGAGCCTGGATAGCATTCTACAAGGGGTCATTAAGGAAAACTGCCCCAATAATCTAGAAACAAAGAGGGAAACACTCATTGTAAGAATCCATTGATCACTTCTGGAAAGAGATCCTACAAGGAAAACTCAAAGGAACCTTGTTGCAGAACTCCAAAGCTATAATCTGAAGGAAAAAATACTACAAACTACTAGACAAAAACAATTTAGATATGAAGGAGCAATTTTCAGGACTACTCTGGATCTGGCAGCTTCTACAGTAAAGGGTTGGAGGGCCTGGAATACCTTATTCTGGAAGACAAAGGACCCAGGGTTACAACCAAGAATTAATTACACAGGGAGATTCAGCATCATCTTTTAGGGGAGGAGATGGAGTTTCAGTGAAGTAAGAGACTTTCAATCATTTCTCCTGAAAAACCAGAATGAAACAGAAATTTAATCTACAAATACCGGGCTCAAGAGAACCATAGAAAGGTAAACAGGAGAAATTATATATATAATAAAATTTAATATAATATTTAATATTAATAAATGATGTTTAATTAATAATCATAACAATGTAATAATTGTAATTATAATATAATAATCAACAATAATATTTAATTACTTAATATTTAATTAATAATATAATTTAAAGGTTAAACTGTTTAGATCCCTAGCTGAGAAACAATATCTTTAACCCTTGAGAATTGTATCTGTCACTGGGTTGGAAAAAGGGGGGCATCACATGGACTGAGGGTGTGGTGTGAATGGTGTCTGTTGTGATTATGTCAAAGAAAAAGGACATTAAATGGTAGAAAAAGGTCTGTACTGGAAAAGGAGGAAAAGAGAGGTATAATAGGACAACTAGTTCAAAAGACCTAGGGAAAGAAGGGAGGTGGATGAGCATTGCCTGAAGCTTAATCTCATCAGTTTAGGCTTTAAGAAGGAATAATTTAATCATTTCTTTGGGTATAGAAATTTATCTCACCCTACAAAAAAGTAGGAGAAGACAAAGGAAAAGAAAAGGGAGGGACAGGATAAAAGAGAGGGCAGAAACATTAGAGAAAAAGGTAAGAGAAAGGGGAAAGGATTGATAGAAGATAAGGATAGAGTGGGTTAAAAAAACACTACTAAGAGAAGTGGGGAGGGATGATAGGAGATATTGTAGTGAGTTAGGTGGGTAAAAACACAGAACTAAGGACAGGATAGAAAGAGAGAACAAAGGTATATAAGGGGAGAAAATAGGATGGAGGGAAATACAGAGCTGGTAATCATAACTGTTAATGTGAATGTGATGAACTCTCCCATAAAAAGGAAGCAAATAGTAGAGTGGATTAAAAACAGAATCCTATAATATGTTATTTACAAGAAATATATCTGACATAGAGAGATACATATGGAGTAAAGGTAAAAGGCTGGAACAGAATGCTTTATGCTTCAGCTGAAGTTAAAAAAGCAGAGTTAGCAATTCTGATCTCAGAAAAAGCAAAAGTAAAAATCTTATTAAAAGAGATAAGGAGGGAAAGTACATCTTGATAAAGGGCATGATAAACAATAAAGTAGTAATAATACTAAATGTTTATGTACCAAGTGATGGAGCAGGGAAATTCCTAGAGAGGATTTTAAGCCAGTTATAGGAAAAAATAGACAGCAAAACTATTCTCATAGAGGACCTCTCCTCTCAGAATCAGACAAAATCTAATGACAAAATAAACAATAAAGGAATTAGGGAGGTTAATAGGATCCTAGAAAAGCTAGATATGATAGATCTCTTGAGAAAATTTAATAGGAACAGAAAGGAATATAGCTTTTGCTCAGCAGTATATGACACCTTCACAAAAATTGACCAAGTATTAGGACATAAAAACATCACAATCAAATGCAAAAAGGCAGAAATAGTAAATGTTTCCTTTTTGGACTACAATTCAATAAAAATTATATTCAATAAATGGCCAGGAAAAGATAGACTAAAGACAATTAGAAATTAAACAATGTAATTCTAAACAATGATTGGGTCAAACAACAAATCGCAGAAACAACCCATAATTTCATCAAAGAGAATAACAATAATGAGACAATGTACCAAAACTTTTGGAATATAGCCAAAGCAGTTCTTAGGGGAAATTTTATATCTCTAAATAGCTATATAAATAAAATAGAGAAACAGGAGTTCAATGAATTAGACATCCAACTTAAAAAGCTAGAAAAAGAACAAATTTTAAAACCCCAATTAGATACCAAATTAGAAATTTTGAAACTCAAATGACAGATTAAAGCAAATAGAAACTAAGAAAACTATTCAACTAATAAACAAAACTAAGAGTTGGGTTTATTCAAAGACTAACAAAGTAGATAAATCTTTGGTTAATTTGATCAGAAAAAGGAAAAAAAAATCACCAGCATCAAAAATGAATGTGGGGAGCTTACTACCAATGAAAAAGAAATTAAAGAAATAATTAGGAGCTATTTGAATAATCATTTTAGAAAAAGAAATTGAATAAGTCATTAATGAACTACCTGAGAAAAAATCTCCAGGGCCAAATGGATTCACAAATGAATTCTACCAAACATTTAAAGAACAATTAATTCCAATACTATGTAAACTATTTGGGAAAAGTGGTAAATAAGTACTGCCAAATTCCTTCTATGACACAAATATTGCACTGATACCTAAACGAGGAAGGGAAAAAAATTACAGACCTATCTCTCTAATGAATATTGATGCAAAAATTTTAAATAAAATATTAGGAAAGAAATTACAGTAACTTATGAGCAGGATAATACACTATAACCAAGTGGAATTTAAACCTGGAATGAAGAGCTGGTTCAATATCAGGAAAACTTTTACCATAATTGACCATATCAATAATAAAACTAACAGAAATCATATGATAATCTCAATAGATGCAGAAAAAGCTTTTGACAAAATACAGCATCCATTCCTATTAAAAAATAGTAGAGGGCATAGAAATAAAGGGAGCTTTCCTTAAAATAATAAGCAGTATCTATCTAAAACTAACAGCAAACATTATTTGTAATGGAGAGAAGCTGGATACATTCCCACTGAATCAGAGGTGAAACAAGCAAGCCCACAAGCACCCCTATTATACAACATTGTACTAGAAATTTTGGTTTTAGTAATAAGAAAAGAAAAAAAATTAAAGGAATTAGAATAGGCAGTGAGGAAATAAAACTATCTATATTTTGCAGATGATATGATGATATACTTAGAGAATCCTAAAAAAATCATTCAAAAATCTACTGTAATTCACAGCTTAGCATAGTTGCAGGATATATAACCTACACAAATCATCAGCATTTCTATATATTATTTACAAAGCCCATCAGCAAAAAATAGAAAGAGAAATTCCACTTAAAATTACTGTAGACAAAATAAAATCCTTGGGAATCTACCTGCTAAGACAAACCCAAGAACTATATGAGCACAATCACAAAACACTTCTCACACAAATAAAATCAGATCTAAACAATTGAAAAAATGTCAATTGTTCATGACTAGGTTGAGCTAATATAATAAAAATGACAGTTCTGCCTAAATTGGTCTATTTGTTCAGTGCCGTACCAATCAAACTGCCAAAACATTATTTTATATAATTAAAAAAAGTGATAACAAAATTCATCTGGAAGAACAAAAAGTCAAAAATATAAAGGGATTTAATGGAAAAAAACACAAAAGATGGTGCCTTAGCTGTACCAAACCCAAAATTATATTATAATACAGCAGTTATCAAAACCATTTGGTACTGGCTAAGAAATAGAATGGTGATTCAGTGGAATAGATTAGAAACACACAACACAATAATCAAGGTCTATAGTAATCTAGTATTTGATTAACCCCCAAACTCCAGCTTCTGAAATAAGAACTCATTATTTGACAAAATTGCTGGGAAAACTGGAAAATAATGTCAGAAAGTCAGCATAGGACTACATCTCACTCCCCATACAAAAAAAAGGTCAAAATGGATACATGATTTGGACATAGAGGAGGATACCATAAACAAATTAAGAAAACAGGATAATTTACCTATCAAATCTTTCAAGAAGGGAGAAATTTATGACTAAAGATGAACTAAAGAACATTATGAAAGGCAAAATCAACAACTTTGATTACATCAAATTGAAAAGATTTTGCACAAAAAAAAAGAAACAAGATTAAAAGGGAAGTACAAAGCTGGGAAAAAATCTTTACAGATTATTTATGATAAAAGGTCTCATTTCTAAAATATATGAAGAACTGTGTCAAATTTATAAAAATACAAATCATTCCCCAACTGATAAATTGTCAAAGGATATGAACAGATAATTTTTAGATGATGAAATTAAAGCTATTTATAGTTATTTGGAAAAATGCTCTAAATCACAGTTGATCAGAGAAATGTCAACTAAATCAACTCTGAGGTACCACATCATACCTTTCAGATTGGCTGAAATGACAGGAAAAGATAATGGTAAATGTTGTAGGGGAAAACTGGAACACTCATGCATTGTTGCTGGAGTTGTGGAATGATCCAACCATTCTGAAGAGCAATCTGGAACTATGCCCAAAGGGCTATAAAATGGTGCTTATCCTTTGACCCAGAACTGTCAATCATGGGTCTATAACCCAAGGAAATCATAAAGGAAGGAAAAGGAAAACTGCAAAAGTGTGTGAGTCAAACAAGCAGAACCAGGAATACATTGTACATAATAACAGTAAGAATGTGCGATGATCAACAATGAAAAACTTGGTTCTTCTCAGTGGTTCAGTGATCATATCAATACCAAAATACTTTGGACAGAAAATGACATCTGCATCCAGAAAAAGGACTAAGGAGACTGATTATAAATCAACACATGCTATGTTCACTTATTTTTTTCTTCTTTTTCATCTTTCCCATGGTTTTTTTTTCCTTTTTGCTCTGATTTTTCTCTTCCAACATGATTCAAAAAGCAATGTGCATTAAAAATATATAAAAGTATTACAATAAAAAAGAAAAAAGGGTAAAAAATAGATTTCAGAAGCCTTCATCTGTATTAACTGTGCTTGTGGCTTATGATAGTATTGGTGGGAGGGGTGATAAACTAGTGAGATCTTAATTTCCACAATATTTTTGCAGAAATTCCTTTGTTGGAGGGAAGATTTTGAGAAAAGGAAAAACAGAGGTTACAAGATTATTTGTAAGGTGGGAGAGTGCCTCCAGTAAAATGTTTTACTTTTTAAAAACCTCGATTTAGAAAAATCTGAATTATAAAGCATCTTAATTAAAAGGAGAAACAAATACAAATTATAAAAATATTTGTTCTTTTATGAGAGGATTCATAGCAATGTTCCTTTAAATAAAGAGTGTGTCTAATGCATTATAAATAGTATTTGGCTTATATGTAACTTCTAAAACTGAATTCTCTGAGATAAAATGAGTACCTGCAACCAGGGGAAATATCACTCCCTTGAGGGTTACAGAGACAGAAAATCACCATGTGCTTTAAAAACAAATCATTCAGTGGTTGACAGCAGTATACAAACACATATCTACTAATTATCACAGATACCACTTATTCAATTGCTGGGTTTGCTTTGACATTCATTGCAAATGAAATTTGCAATTTTATTGAAATGAAATTAGTATGTTTTTAATGAGTCCTAATATAACTCATTAAAATTCAGCAATTACACTAAAATTAACTTGTAATTGGATGCCCCCACAAATTATCACAAGATTGTGGCATGTAAAGATAGTACTGTTAAATATTTAGTGGGCGCTACTCTGAAATAGAATGGAATCCCTTGAGTTTAGGTGATGGTCAATAAAAATGGCATAAGGGCTTGAGCAATCATTTCCTCTTCTTGCCTTTTGTATGCCACAATGCAGGATGGCAGCCCCACTATGATTCTTATCAAAACAGAATAGTTTTTAATGTCATGATTATGATCTAAATCAGCAAGGGTGGCTGGCTCTTCTTTCACCAGTCAGACTTTGCAAAGGCTTAGATAATTAGGTTAACACCTAGAACCTAGAAATCTGTGATTTATAGGCATTTAGGATCCCAGATTTAAAACTTGGGAAGAACTTTTAATAGACATCTAGTTCAATACTTTTATTATTTATTTAATAGGCATCTAGTTGAACACCTTTATTTTACAGATCAGGAACTGAAAAACAGATGAGGCTGAAAAACATCAAATGACTTATCCAAGATTAGCCAGGCAGTAAATAAGCAGCAGTGAAGTTTGAATGTAGGTACTCTCACTCCAAGGCAGCTGGTGAGACAGAGAATTCTGGCAGGAGGACTTAAGTTCAAATGTCACCTCAGACATTTAATGTGACTCAAGAGAAAGCAAGTCTCTTAACCCTATTTGCTTCCATTTTTCACAATGAGATGGAGAAGAAAATGGCAGATCACTCCAGAATTTTAGCCAAAAGATACACAATTGGGTCACAGAGTCAGATGTGACTGAAATCTTGTTCTAAATCCAGTGCTCTTTTGCTTTTTGCTTTTATAAGGGTCTTAATGAATTATTTTTTCCCCTCTGTATTGACATTGGACAATGAATACATATAACCTGTTTAAAGACTGGCCATGCAGTTAACTTGTTTTCCTAGGTGACAGAAGAGACCTTTCAGATTATCCAACTTTGGCCAGACAAGGCCTTTATTCATAAAACCTCATTAAAATTCAGCAATTACACTAAAATTAAGTTAGTCTATCCACTGAAATGCCCCTACAGAAGGTCTATATGCACAGCCTGTATGAGACTTTCTCTTAATCCCCCAAAGAAATCTTTGTAACTACTGTACCCTCTATCTCAAAGAAAAGTACTGCTTTGTCATGAATAGTTCTTCAGTCAGATCTACAGTCACAACATATGACCAGTTTAAGATCAGTCCAAAAATTATGTATTTCTGCTTTTTACCTCTTGCTTATTAACCTTGTAGTAGTAGAGAGGCTGATTCTTTTATTAAAGCTTTTAATAGCAGCTATTGCCTTCCTACTAACCACAACTGCTCTGCCTCCCTAATTGAGCTAACATAATAATATTCTTTGGAATTATTGATTCCCCAAGGTATGTCAAGAAATTGTCACATCACTAGAGTCCTGCAGAGTGGGGATAAAACATCTTTAATTGTGATAGAACCTAAGATCAATTGGTCACTTACAAAATTAAGATCCTATGTTTCAAAAAGAGTAAATGAGTCAGTCATTAAAAAAAAAAAAACAAAAAAAACAGGTTTCGGGTGGTTCATGGCATGTTTCCTATGTGGAAAAATCATAGAATATCTTATAATAAAAAGAACTTTTGATACTCTCTAGCTCTACCCAGGGTAGGAATCCAATTCCTAAAAGATATTTATGTAACAGGTAGCTCACTATCTAACAAAGCATTTTATTTAGTAATGGGAGAACTCTATCATTAGAGAGTTCTAATACTAAACCAATATTCTGGGTAACAAAATAAATCTATTCCAATTTCAGTACTGTTAAGTACCTAATAAAAGTTTACTAAATGAATTATTGTCAACATATTTCTCGAGTCTTCATCTAAAATCACTAATTCTTTCAACTTTCTCTTATGAAAAAGCTTTCTAAGCCCCTCTTTATCTCATTTGTAAATGCCAATATTCCTAATCAAAATGGCTAACCATCGCAGATTACAGCAGGATTATTACTTCCTGTGACTTGAGGAACTGTATTTCTATTAAAGATTGCACAGTTTTATTTTTTAAGTCAGAACATCATTTTCCAACCTCTAATCTTTTGTCAGAAATATTTATGAGTGAAAGAATATAGCCCATTTGCTTACATGTTCAAACCATGTGCCCACAAATTAAACAGATGTAATTTTTCATTACATCAGTGAATCTTGTGATTATTCTATATTGGCTTTTGATTTCCCAAGGTGTTGGTGATACATAAAAAGGGGGTTTTATTATGAAAACCATAAAAAGATCATAAAAATGTTAACACCCGAATGAGACAGCATTTCATTTTTCTAACAAGGTTGCCTGCCTGCTGGAGAAGACACTTTTTAAAAAAAAGATCCTAATTGAAATGAAAATAATTTTAAGAGACATATGCCCATGTTTATAAGCAGAGAGAATCTGACAAGGATCTGTGTTTTGCCGGTGCTTTTATAGGCAACTGTTTTGCATAATGGAAAAATAAAAATCAGTTAATTACCTTTCTGGTCTGCCATTGTTTTAAATGTGCTTAGAATTCCTTTAGCCTTCAATTCCATTTTTTGTGTGTGTGTGTATGTGGTAGGCTCCAGAGGAAAATAAAGTGTTACAGAGATAGATATTTAGTTATTCTGTTAAATAAAATACTCTCATGATGAAGCCTGCCCTGCTCCTCCTGTTTTTCCCTTGGTGCTGGTAGCATTATGTTTATAGCTCAATTTGTAGATAATCCTTCAAGCTGCACTTTTTTTCATGGCATTGCCATTATATATGTCTTCTTCCATTAGGTCTTGGCATAGCTTGGAATTCGAAATTGCTATTTGCTGTCTGCCAATTACAGAATAATTTAGAGTTTGAGGCTCCAAGGCATAGTTCTTGAAATGCATTAAAGATTATGTTAAGGTGGGCTGAACGTGTAATATTTTCCTTCCATTTCTCAATACCAATATGTTGAAGAAAATTATTTTTCAGAACACCAAAGACTGTGCATGGATTTTCTTTTTAACAACAATCTCTTTTACTGTTGTTGATTATTATTGTTGTTGTATGGGAAGCAGGAGGGGAAAGTGCAGCCTGTTATTGTTCTTCCTTTGAGTGCAAATTACAGAAAACATGGGATCTAATTATTTATCTTTTGCCTTAGTAGAAGAAGTGGATTTATACCTAAAAAGGTTTTTTGGAGACTTCTTAGAAATATGCCTCTGCTTCAATGGTCCCCTGTATCTAGAATGAGCTCCTTCCTCACCCAAGACTCATAAAACTCCTTGCTTGCTACATAGTCACTACTCAGGGGCCTTGTTCTCTTCACCGGAGAAATTTTTATATGCCTCCAGGTATTATATATAAAATATGTATACAAATAAAATATTTACTGATAATAAATCATAATTTCATGACACTCCCATTCAGTTATGATGCCCCATATGGGGTCATGAACCAGTTTAAAAAGCTGGGTTCTATATGCTGCCTTTCCTCATCAACCTAGTTGTAGGTACTCCCTGTTCTGAAATGAACATTGCACTTTATTTACTACTTGTTTCCATCTCCAACCTCCTCTCTTATGAGTAGGCTATAAGTTCCTTGAGGGAATGAACTCTGGGTTTTCATCTTTTTTTCCCTCAGAACATTACAATGTGTTCCTTGAACTAAATAAATAACTTATAAACAGTAAACTTTAAACCTCAATAAAAATAAATATGCTGCTTGGAACTTTATTTCTAATCTGAAAAATAAAATCAAGATAAAATTATAAATTTATAATTATAAATTTTAATTTTTAACTTTTCTGCTTAGTCTACATTGGTTTGAAATACTAATATGTTAATTAAAAGTCATAAAGCAAATCTATCATATGTTAGATTAAGTCAATCACTGATTTAGAATGTAAGGCTTTGGATTTGCAGTAATAAAATACAGAAAATAAAAACCAAAGAAAGGAGACAGTAAGAAGAATTATATGACAGTAAGAAGATTATATGAGGTTTTGATCACCTAAGCAAGGAATTAAAGATTTCCTGAATAACATTTGGGAGTGGAGATAAAATTCACAAATGAACATTCATGTGGCAGAGAGGAAGGAAACATGAATTTACTGATGAAAACTGATGAAACATTTTTTATAATTGTTCCTAATGTTCCTATAATGTTCCTAAGCACATGGATGTGTGCTTGTTCATTGATTTTCCACTAAGGATGTGCTGTGACTCAGAGCAGAAGCTGCACAATATTATTTGTCCAAACTACCAGATGGTAATTGAAGGAAGGTCTATAGTAGCTCATTTCAAATTGGCCACATGCAAAGTCATGTCATAACTTCCCTCCTGTTTCTCCAATGTCCTGATTTTCATATTCCATTCAAGAGATATTGATTCTCAAAAAGAAAAAAAAAGAATCATCACTCTCTTTAGTTTATATCATTTACATCATCTGGTCATATTCTGGTCTTTATTCTTATTTCCCTTCTTATCACATCCCCAAATAATCCATTTATTCATCATATAGGCTAAAATGTATTTAATAAAAATTAATCAAAAGTAAATTGGAGCAACATTAAAATCTAAAATCACTAAGCTAGTGCTTGGATTAAGTCTGAATTTCTAGCTTTTACTATTTTCTTTTCTGTGTCCTGCCTGTTGTTCCCACATGTGGGATAGAGCCATCAAAATGCTCGTTGGGTAGAAAATTGCTTGTAAGCATTCTTGGTCTCATAAGTCAGAAAGGTTAGACACTGCCTCATAACTGTAGCCTCACACCAAGCATAACTCCTATAAAAACTTATCTCAATTCTTGGCCAATTGCAATTGAATCCTAGTATACAAGACTTCAATACGAAGGCTCCAAGGAAATCCAAATAACTATTTCACAACAATTCCTTCTCATTGTCTCTTCTCAGTGTATGGTATATATAGATAGGAAAAGAAAGGGGAAAGAGGGAAGAAAAGGGGTAGGGATGGGAAGCATTCTACTACCATAGCTTAGCTACTGACAGCAACTCTTTTTTAATATGTGCTCTGGAGCTATTCTACCTCCTTAATTCTGTCTTTTTGTCTCTTACAGATAAAAAAAAAAATGCATACTATGAATCTGAAAGCTTCTTTACCATGGGTTACTTTGGATTTGGACTGAGATAGATTTAACCTTCTCAAAGTCAAACACTGATTTTTTTTCCTTTTCCTGATAAAAGGGGAGCTTGAATCACAGCCAAGTTATAGCTTATTTATTTTTAAAATAAACTCTGGATTAGTTTGTTCTTCATAATTCTCCATGGGCATGATTAAAGTTTCAGAAAGGATCACATGATTAGATACAGCATTGGCTTAATGATCAGTGACCAAATTAAATTCCATTTCTAAATATAATTTTCTAACTCACTTATTCTCTCTGCTTGTTAGAAGAGGGAGGGGAAGATGCAAACCTTATGAAATTAATTGTTCCCCTTTCCATTGACCCTAAGCTCTTGTTCAATGCACATTTTTGACCACATTTTACTCCAAGCAATAAATCAGTTGCCTCAAGTAGTCAGTAAAAATTTCATTCATTCTAAATATCCCCAGTGATTAAGAAATTTACATGCAACAACTGGCCCTATTTAAAGGGCAGTGTATTTATCAGCAAATGGGATAGCTGGTCCTGCATAGATATAAAGAAACACTTAAGAATATATGTTAATAAAAATCTGAAACTTTTCTCCAAAGAACAGAACTGTAAGTGGATAGAGCTAGCATTCCATGATAGTGTTGGAAACAAAAATATTTAAACAGTATTTCTTAGAAAAGACATTTTGACCTGGAAATTCAGATGAGTTCATTGGGAGACAAGGAGTTATGAAGAAAGTTATGAAGAAATGGTTTTAGAGTTCTCATTAATTTTCAGGTACCTTTAATTGAGGAAGCCATAAAGATTATTTTGAGTACTACTTAGAAAGTCAAAATGCAATAGTATTCTTCTAGTTTGAGTTCCTCGAGGTTAGAGACTTTGATTGTTTCTTTCTTTCTTTTCTTTCTTTCTCTTTCTCTTTCTTTCTTTCTTTCTTTCTCTCTCTCTTGCCTAGTGAGAGAATGTATGTGTGTGCCTTTGAGAAGAGTGATATGAACCTAGACTCAAAGCCTAAATTTCAGATCCAGACCGGGGGGGGGGGGCACTTATGGACTTTGTTTCATCTTATTTTCATGTAATTACTTATTTTTTTTCTCTCCCCTATTACCTTCCTCATTGAAATATGGAAAAGTAAAACAAAATTACAGCCTGAATAGTTTATTTTATTTTTGTTACTTAAAAAAATTATCCAGTATTTAATTTTTTGTCTCTCAACATTCCACATCTCTCCCCCCACTCCAAGAAAGAAAAACAAAACTTTTGTAATAAATATGCAGTCAAATAAAACCAATTTCTATTTCAGTCATGTCCAAAAATGATGTCTGTTCAGCATATTTATATATATCACTACTCTGTCAAAAGATGGGTAGTATTCCTCATCTGTTTCCTGAAATAATAATTGTTAGTTGCACAGATCAAAGTTCTTAAATCTTTAAAAAACTGTTTATATAGAACATTTTACTATTCCTTTGATATTTTTGCCCTGCCACTAAAGCAAAGAGTTTGCACCATTTAGTGACTTCTGGGGGAAAATGTTCAAATTGTTAAGAGGATAACTGTACAATCTCATAGCCTTAACAATGCTCTAGTGTGCCTATTTCCTTCAGGATAGCTCAATCAGTCAGTGTTATTTTTCAAAAACTATCTGTGTAAACAATATTCTCTTGGGTTCTACTCATTTCATTCTTCATTATTTCATTCGACTCTTTCCATGTTTTTCTAAAATCAGTCTCCTCTTCATTTCTTGTAGTGTTCCATCACTATATATCCATACATCATAATCTTTTTTTAGCTATATTCCCCAATTGATGGATATCCCCTCTATTTCCAATTCTTTCAGATCACAAAGAGAATGCCTGTAAATTTTTTAAAACATAAAAGTTCTTTTCCTTTTTCCCTGATCACCTTGAATAATAGACCTAATAGTGGTACTGTTGGTATAAGACATACACAATTTTATAACTTTTGAGGCATAATTCCAGATTTCTTCCCAAAATGATTGGATAATTTTGCAATTTTACCAACAGTGTACTAATTTTCCCGTATTCTCTCCATCATTGTCATTTTCCCCTTCTATCATTTTATCAGTCTGATAGGTATGAGATAGTGTTATAAAATTTGTTTTAATTTGTATTTCTCTAATTAATAATGATTTAGAGCATTTTTATATGAATATATATATATATATATATATATATATATATATATATATATATAAAACTGCTTGGTCATGTCTTTTGACCAATTATTATTTGGTGAATAAATCATATTCTTTTTCTTTTTAACCACATGTTCTTATCCTGAAACTTTAAATCTTTGTTTATCTAACACAGGGTTACTATAATCATTTAATATTGTATATTATATACCTTGTTAATTCCACTGACCTACCATTGTATTTCTTAGCCAGAACCAGATTTAATAATTACCACTTTATAATATAGTTTACAATCTGGCAATAGTTTACAATCAAGCAATAGCTTGATCTTCTTCCTTTATATTTTAAATTATCCTTGATGTTTTATTCTTCCAAATGAATTTTTTATTATTGTTTTTTATAATTCAGTAAGATAATTTTTGGTAGTTTAATTTGAGGTAGCACTGAATAAATATATTAAATAGAATTATCTTTTTTGTATTGGCTTGGTCTACTTATGAACAATTAATATTTCTCTATTTTAATACAATTTCATATAAAATGTTTTATAATTTTGTTTATATAGTTTCTAAGTTTACCTTCACTGATATACACTATGGTTACTGTAAATGAATTATTTCTTACTGCCTCTTCTTGCAGGCTGTGTTGGTGATATATAAAAATGCTGATGATATATGTGGGTTTCAGGGGGTTATCTGAACATTTTTAAGATGTGCTTTGGAATTGGTGGGAGGAGGATTGAGTGAAAATAAACAACTAGGTAAAATTAGAAGATTCTCTGGGGTCTCCCTGAAAAGAGAAGAGTCTTCTAATTCAATGGAACTTTGAGGCCTCCTTGATGAGGGTCACCTTTGGCACAGATCCCCACGAATTCTCTGACTGACTGAGAGATGTACTTCAATCACTGGGAACCTGAAAAGGGAGAAAATTATGTCCTCTGGATAAGACACAAGTCTTTGAGGCCTTTCCAACTTAAAATTTGAAGGGATAAAAAGGGGAGTAAAATTTCGTCCTGATATTGCCTTTCATAATTACTGTTTATCAGTTTATTAATTTATAATAATGAGCACTTTTCATTTTTATAGCACATTACTTCTTTAAAGTATTTTCACATATCTTATCCTTATAATAGCCTGATGAGTTTTATTTACCCTCTTTTATATGGAAAGAAACCAACTCTTAGTAGTTAATTTTCTTGCCAGGAGTTTCAGAGCAAGATGGTAGAAAAGCCCAATCTGGAGCCCAGGCCTTCATATTCTCAGATCTGTGGTTTTTTTAGCTACATCCAGCTGTCTATAGCTTCTATTTGGCTTCTTAGATCAAGAGTGTAATTCTCATAATTTTTATTCTACTCCAAAGCTTAATTTGTATTGTTTGGTAACATGTATATTAGGTAGCAAGAGATACAAGTTATATCATATGTCCCACTATGAAGATAATTATCAGATCTCTGTCAGATATAATTATGCATATCCTGAAGATCTATTTACAGATCTAAGACTATGAGTAATTAATTACCTTGTCCTCAAATTTACAAAAAGCTGATTGAAGTCCTTGTATAAGATAAGAACTCTGGCTTACACAAGAGATTTTCTGGATTTTAGGGATATCCAATTCCATTTTTCTGTTTTTTTTTTCTCTTGTAAATTAATCTGCCTTAGTTATGTAGTATGGTATCATAGAAGCCACTATTAACTCTAAGAAGCAAAACCCCAAGCTGTTGTTCTTTGATTTTGAACATTTGTTCCAAAGCACTTTGAACTTTCATTGTAAATTCTCTCTAAGAAAACAATTGGCTCATAATTTAGTGGCAGATTATCCAAATGTTTGAAGATAATTAATAAAGCAAACCATTTTGAGGAACTGATCATTTATAATAGTTGTATGTATTCACACATTTTAATGTGAGAGTAGACAATCTGTATAAAGAAAACAACATAGATTATCCTGCATATGGTATGCCATGATCCAAGCATCTGTTATCATTTCAGGTAGGCACTTATTTGCACTTGTCACGTAGTTTTCCATCATTTGGAATTCTACTGCAGAGCTGCTGAAAGAGAAGTTCTGGTCATCATTTAAAATGATAGTTCCTTTAGTACTACAAACATCTACTGCTTGGGGCAAAGCTTCTTACTATAGAACATTTAGTCCTCAGATTACCATTGGGGGACTCTTACAGAAGATTTCAGTGAGTTCAGAGATCTTAAATGTCATATGGAAGCCTAAAGGCTCACAGTTGTTGTAATTCAGTTGTATCTTCATGACCCCATGAACTATACTGTCCATGGGATTTTCTTAGTAAAGATGCTGAAGTAGTTTGCCACTTCTTTCTCCCGTGGATTAAAACACATAGAGGTTAAGTGATTTGCCCAACTAATAAGTGTCTGAACCTAGATTTCAATTCAGAATGTGCAGTGAGGTCAGAGCACTAGACTTGGAGTCCAAAATACATGAATTCTGATCCTACTTAATTGCTGTGTGATCCTAGGCAAATCCATTAATTTCTCTGTAAACTAATCAGAAATAATCATCTTTCCTCAAAAAACTTCTCTTTCTAACTTATTTGTGTCAAGTTGCCACCATCTTTTCAGTTATTCTCACTTAACATATTTATCATCAGTTTTTACTGTGCTCTCATTTATCTTATATATTTATTCCATTGCATCATCTTGGGGTTTTTTTCCTTCATTAAGTTTTCACATATTTCCCCTTCATTCCACTTAGACAACCATTTCCCCACTTTAGTTCCTTCTCACTTTTCACTTGGATTATTGCAGTAGCCTTCTAACTGATAATCTTTTCTCAAATCTCCCTGTATTTTAATTCATCCTTCACTTAGTAGACAAAATGACTTTTCCAAAAATGTAGGTCTGACCATCTCACCATTCCCTACTAAATAAATTTTGATTGCTCCATATTACCTCTAAAATCAAATATAAAACTGGCATTTGCAGGTCCTTGTTACCTGACCCTCTTCCTATGTTATGTTCTATTCTATGAATTCTGTAACCCAGCTGCACTATTCATCTCGGTGTTTTTTATACATGACATTCTGTCATTTGTCACCCTGACTTTTTACTGGTTATTCTCTTCTTGCCTGAAATGCTCTTCCTCCTCATCCTCATCTCTTAGTTTTCCCAATTGTCTTCAAGACTCAACTCAAATACCATCCACCTGGGAGATCTTTTCTTTCCCCCCAATTATTAATGCTTTCCCCCATGAGATTAGTACTCATTTACTCTGCATATATTTTGAATATACCTAGTTATTTACATGTTATGTAAATACATACATTTCTTCTGTTAGAATGTTAGCTTCTTGAAAAAGGGGGCTAGTTTTTGTTCTTTATATTCCAGTGCCAAGAATATAGTTAATACTTCATAAATGCATCTTGAGTAAATGATAAATGTATTCTTAGCCAAATGATATATATATAATCCCTATTAAAATATTCTCACTTAATTCTATGATGAAAGTTGGTAAATTGTAAAAAGTTTTAGTCACAGACATTATAATTTTTATTTCTAATTTATAGTAATCAAACATTCCTTAACTAATTATAATTTAAAAATCCTAATTCCCTTAAGAATGCTTATAGCTATTTAAAAGAATATGAAGTTAATTAAAGGAATTAAGAGGTAGAGACTTATAAATGAGATAGGAGAATTTAAAAGGAAAACTTTACTTTTAGCAAAATAATTGTCTAGAGTTTGCATGTTGAATTGGAAGAAAGGATGTAAGAAATATAAGATTCTTTCACAAAAGGAAACAGAGAAAGAATTTAAGATAAAATAAAAGGTCAAGATAAATATATATATTTTGGTGTATAGCATGAGGAGAAGTTAATTTTTTTTGGCATGACTTATGTGACCTACTTGCCTTATACTTCATATCAATGATACCAAGCATAGTGCCTTTGTATCTAGTAGAACTAAAAGAAATATTTGTCAAAAGAGTTCAAATATCAAAATATCATTGAAACATAAGCTTAGGATTAGAAGGAACTTCAAAGGCCTTGTAATTAAACCCCCTCATTTTATAAGAGGAAACAGAGGCTTATAAAGGTAAAAGAACTCATCTATGATCATATAGATAGATAAGTGGTAGGGAAGAATTTGAACTCACCTCTTCCGATATTATATCAGTGTTCCTTCTCTAGCACAATGTTGCCTTAATTGTTTTGTACTTTGTTTAGAATATATATATTTGTGCTTATACTGTAAGCTATAAAACAGAATTAGAAGAGTTCAAATTTTATAAAAATTATAAGGTTATACTTGACTTAAGGAACATGAGATAAAAAGCTAGTCTTTACAAGAATGGGAACCCAACAACTAGTCTGCCTTTGTTTGAAGTGGAAGGAAGGGCAGTGTTTGTTAGAGATGTAGAGGGAGGATCAATGATATTTATTTGGGGTTCAATATATTCCCTTCAACACTCACCATGGTCACATTAAATATTTGGTAATTTCTTTTGAATATGTCAATATCATTACTTTGGCAGATTATGATCATCATTACTATATCATTACTTCCTGGACAGTTATATGGTAGGCTACTTGAGCAATACTATTTTTAATCTTGTGGCTAGAAAAAAATATATATCCATCATATTCTAGTTATCCTCCAGCAACACCTCTATATCAAGGTAGGAAAAAATTGATAATGTAATCAAAGCTCCCTTATCTTTCTTCACTCTCCTCCTATCCCTAAAAGGATTGCAAATGAATTCACATAAAATAGATACCATCCAAGATTATGAATATCTCAAATGGCAAAATGGTGTGGGTTAATCCAATTTCACTGATGACTTTCCAAGGATTTTTGTCTAGTGCCTACTCTCGTTTTATTACTAAGAAAGAAAGAAAATAACATGAACAACAACAGCAACAATAATTTCACAGGACTTTACAAATCCAAAAGATTCTTGTCCATGCTGAGATGACCTAAAAGGCCTTATTCTTACCCAACAAAATGCAAATCAAATTTTTGTTTTGAAATAGGTATTTTGAATGCAAACCATCAAATGTATAATATCATAGTAATTTCTCTACTTTTTTATCTTCACTTTATTTCATTTAATTTTACGAAAGAAAGCTTTGATATAAGAGAAAAAAAATCAGATCGGACTTGTGATTTTATGGGTATGGGAACTTCAAGTGAGGAAAATTCCTTTAGCAGTATGGATTGATGCCTGCCCTGAACTTTACAGTCTTGGAAAGATATGTAGGACATTTAGAATTTAATTTACTTTCACAGAGTAAGTTGTGTTTTGTTTGATAGTATGTCCCAGAGGCTGTACTTGGACTAAGGTCTTTCTAATGCTAAAATCTGTTGTCCTACTCTACTTCATTGCTTCTCAGGAAATTAAAATGGACTGAAATATGGCAGTGCTTCTAAGAAGTCAAACAATATCCAGTAGTTAATATTTTTATCAGTACAAGTCTCTGAAATATTTAACACCTTGTATGGTTTGTAAGGTTCTCTTTTATCCCTGCTTTCAGCTGGTTGTTAGCTATTATCTAGTGAGGTGGAATGGAAACGTGGAGACTTTACATCCTTTAAAGACAAAAGAGACTCTGAGAGCAGAACCTTTCTACAGATCTGATCTCTTGCATCCAGGATAGTATCAATGAGACCATTATTAAACTGCATTTATCTTAATCTGGTTTTATATTGCTTAAGATTTGCTTGGCCCTAAAAGTTCAGGCCACTCAGTCTTTCAATTTTTGGTCCTGACTTACTGTTAATCAACAATGATGAATTTTCATTACCTTTCTTCTGAGGAATGGATCTTAATACATTTTAATTTGTATAAGCTGAACCTCACCACAAATGTTCATCTTTAAATTACAAAGTAAGCTTGCAAATTGACATGATCTTGTTTATTAAAATCTAATTAGCTAGCTACACTTTAGGAATGTCCCTAAGAGTGTTATTGTATCTCTCTTTTTCTCCAGATCCAAAGCAGAGAGCAAACTTACTCTTAGTAATTTTGGTTGATAATAAAACTGGCTGGCTAGATTTTCTTTCGGTATTATTCTCTAATCAGTGATATCTGAGAATAAGTCACAGTATACATTGTCCACACTCTTCCAGACTTGGCAGGGAAAGTAAGCCCATTTTGCCATGTTTTGAAAGGAAAACCAACTTCTCTTCATCTGCTCTGCTTCAGACTTAAGAATTATTTCTGCATTGTGAAGATGCGATAATTATTTCAAATATACTATATACAATCTGATAGCTACAGAAATTAATCCACATTTTAAGAAAACTGAAGCTAAATATGTGTAGATTCTTTGTAAAAGGATTTTTAGTAATTGACACTGCATTTTTGTTTTGTTTTTGTTTTTGCTCCCAGGCCAAAAATGTAGTTAATGACACAAATAATAAAGTAAAATCCTAATTAATTAGACTCAAAAATTTTTGGAGGAATTGTCAACTGAGTCAACCATTTTGAAGAACAGTTTGGAACCATGCCCAAAAGGCTGCCAAACTGTGCATATCTTTTGATCCAGCAATACCACTACTAAATCTGTATCTCAAAGAGATTACCAAAAAATGGAAAAGGACCAATATATACATTATGTTTATAGCAGCTCTTTTTGTCTAATTATTAGACATTGAGGTAATGTCCATTAATTGGGGAATGGCTACACAAATTGTGGTATATGAATGGAAAGTTATTATTCTACAACAGATGATAAGTTGGCAGATTTCAAAAAAAACCTGGAAAGACTTACATGAACTGATCCTGAGTGAAATGAGTATAATAAAGAAAACATTGTACATAGTAACAGCAAAATTGTGTGATGATCAGCTTTGATAGATTTATTTCTTCTCAGCAAAACAATGATTTAAGACAATTTCAAAAGATGCATGATGAAAAAGCTATCCACATCTAAGGAAAGAATCATAGAGTCTGAATGCAGATTGATGCATACTATTTTCACTACTTTTTCTTTCTCATGATTTTTCTCTTATTTTTTCTGATTCTTCTATTACCACATGACTAATGTCAAAACACATTTAATAGTATCGTACATGTATAACCTAAATCAGATAGCTTGCCATCTTGGGAAAGGAAAGAGAGGTAGAAAAAAAATTGGAACTCAAAATCTTATAATATGTAAATATTGAAAATTAACTTTATATATAAAAAAGGGAAAAAAGAATACTATTAAATATAAAATAAAATTTAAATTTAAAATAATAATTTAACTACTCGCATTAGGAATGTATGACCATTTACTAAGCAGTTAGTAGAAGTTTCCCCTTGTTCAATTCAGAAAAAAAAGAGGGGCAAGAAAGGAATTGCTAATTAGAGGAACCATGAAAATAAGATTTCACTGTGAAATGTATATGAGGATAATATTTTTAAAATTTTTACTGATTTAGAACTGAATTTTTTTAAGGTCACTTAATCCAATCTTATTGTGTTGGTAAGGAAACTGAAACTCAGGGAGCTTCAATGACTATCCCATGATTGTATACCTGGGGTTTTTAAAAACTAATTTATAAGTCTGTATCTAATAATTTATCATCAAGTTCTTATTATGAGCCCATTGAATTAGATGTTAAAGTACAAATTCAGAAAACAAAATAATTCCTTCTCAAGGAACTTATTCTTTTGAAGAAAACAATGTATAAATCATACATATTTACATATTACATATGCAAATGAAAAATAAACATAAGATTCTTGAAAGGTATAGCAGGACAGTGGATAAGGAAAAACTTTGTATAGAAGATTAAATTTGAGTTAGGTCTTGAAGGAAATGAAAGATTCTGTAATGGAAAAGTAAGAAAGCAATACTTTCTTGAAATGAGAGAGTGTCAGTAGAGAGATAGGAGCTCAAGCATTGGATGTGAGAAACAGGAAGGCCAGTTGGCTGAAAATGTTGGCTGAGAAGTAGGATGGATCATAGTGTGTAGGAATTAAGGTAATATATAATGAATATGGGAAGAAAAAATGGGGCCAGATACTGAAAGGCTTTAAAAGCAAAACAAAAGATTTTTAATTTTATCCTAGAGAGTCCAGTAAGTAAGGGAGTAACTTGGAAAGAAACATACTTAAAGAAAAATCACTTCAACCATTATGTAGAGAGAATGGATTGGAATGGGAGAGGTATAAGACAAGGACAAAATTATGAGGCTGTTCCAATAGTCTCAGGGAGAGGTATTGAGTGATTCAAGTAAAGTGGTGACCGTATTAAAGAAGGAATTCATCAAAACATACAATGAATCCATTTACTTATAAATAATACACAAATATTCATCTTTCCTCTAGGTCTCCTCCTGAAATCTTCAACATAATAACAGCATTAACCACCTTCCTATTGTTCTGTGTATTTTTAATTTAGGAAACTATTTGTTAAGCATACATATGCAAATCTACAAACATACCTCTGTCTATCAATCTATCTATCTATCTATCTATCATAATACTAGTTTGTGTTAGCTCTACCAATGATAGTGACCAAAATCTCCTTGATGTTTGCTTATACAACATATTTCACTGTAAGCCAGCATCACTTTCCATTTAACAAAGCATATTTTGAAAGCCACATTTTAATTGGTCTATCTTATACCCTTCAATCAGTGGTTTCCATTTAATATAGTTCAGATATTGGAACCATTTCTTCAGATTTTTCAAATCCTGTAGCATCTTCTAGATATTGATAACAAAAATGCCTATTGATTACTTTAAGGGGTTTAAAGAATGGAATGATGGATAATGGAAACCATTTTCACCTTCAAAAGAGCCCTTGGGGTACAATAGGATTGCAAAATGACATTGTGAGGTGAGGTAGAAATGATGGAGTATCAAAGATGGCAGGAAAATCATTGAAATAATAATCAATATTAGAATTGTTTTATGTGGATTTATTTTCTGTTGGGGGAATTTTGAAAATAGCAATGATATTGAATAGAAATTCATCATATCTAACAAAGCTATATTCAGAGGAGGAAAAAAACAATAACACTTTTTTAGAACTATGTAGGATGATCCAAGTCACAAAATGCAAATAAAGGGTATATCACCTTTCCTTAAAAGTTGTTGGGTTAGATCAAAGTGCCAATCAATAGACTAGTTATTGATCATTTCAACCTTGTTAGAAGTTGTAGATATTCTTTCAATTATTATTTAACTGTGTTCTTGGTACTATGGTAGAAACTGTGTATAATATATACCCAGTAGTACACAGTTACAGAGTTAGAAATGCATAGAAACTAAAGCTAAACTATTACATGTGTGTATATATATATATCAAATATTTTATCTAGAACATTTATCAAAACTGACATAACTAAGTGACCCAATTGAAATGAAGCTTTTTATAATATACTTATTCATTGCCATATCAAACTATTAAAAGATCACTTTATAGAATGAAAAATAACAAAACTCCTTTAGAAAATAAAAACAAGAATCTCGAGGGAAATAATTTTTAAAAGAAGTAGAAGGAAAAGGATCTATCTGTACTTGATCTCAAACCACTTTTTCAAAGTAGTAATCACATGTATTTAATACTATTTTTAAAAATGGAAAAAATAATTTGTAGAACTCAATATTTATACAATATACAGAGGCATATGAAAATAGTAGCACAGTTTCTAATACACCCACAAGCATCAGTTATTGAATTAATAACTAGAAAGAAGCAAAAATGAACAATATCTCATTCCATATAGCTCAAAAGGATACATATTTTAGATATAAAAGTTCATATCATAAAAAAATTAGGTATAAATGGAAAAAAATTATCTTTGTGAACTCTGGATAGGGAAGGAGTTTCTGACAAACAAGGGACAGAGAGGAGTAAAGAAGACTAAATAGACTATTTTTATTACATTAAATTAAGTCTTTGCACAGGCAAAATCAACATGGGTTTTTTAAAACTGAAAGAGAAATGGCTACCTGGA
Organism: Sarcophilus harrisii; assembly: GCF_902635505.1. Lineage (NCBI taxonomy): Eukaryota > Metazoa > Chordata > Mammalia > Dasyuromorphia > Dasyuridae > Sarcophilus > Sarcophilus harrisii. The sequence goes on from NC_045430.1 coordinate 197,729,984, forward strand.
GGAAAAAAAAAAACCCTTGAGTTGCATTTGGGTTTTTGGTTACTTTTTTGGAGGGAGGGGGAGTTCAGCTTTTTTTTTTTTTTTTTTGGCTAAAAGTCTGATATTTAAGATGAAGAGGGAACTAATTTGAATATATAAAAATAGGAGTCATTCCCCATCAAATAAAAAAGTTAAAGGTTATGAAAAAAATAGTTCTCAAGAAAAGGAAGAAATCCAAACTATCAATAACCTAATTTTAAAATTGTTCCAAATTACTAATAATAAGAGAAATGTAAAACAACTCAGAAGTTCTGTCTCATAGCCATCATGTAACAGAAAATGACAGAAAAGAAAAAAAGGAATTTCACATGGTCAGAAGTGATTTAGGAGGAAAAGCATACTAATAATGCTTTATTGATGAATCTGTAAAAGAGCTCAGCCTTCATGGAAAACATGGAAAACAATTAAGTCACTAAAATTTGTATATTTTAACTCAGCAGTACTATTACTAGATAAGTATTCTTTTTTTTTTTTTTTATTTAATAGCCTTTAATTTACAGGATATATACATGGGTAACTTTACAGCATTAACAATTGCCAAACCTCTTGTTCCAATTTTTCACCTCTTACCCCTCCCCACCCCCTCCCCTAGATGGCAGGATGACCAGTAGATGTTAAATATATTAAAATATAACTTAGATACACAATAAGTATACATGACCAAAACATTATTTTGCTGTACAAAAAGAATCAGACTCTGAATTATTGTACAATTAGCTTGTGAAGGAAATCAAAGATGCAGGTGTGCATAAATATAGGGACTGGGAATTCAATGTAATGGTTTTTAGTCATCTCCCAGAGTTCTTTTTCTGGGTATAGTTAGTTCAGTTCATTACTGCTCCATTAGAAATGATTTGGTTGATCTTGTTGCTGAGGATGGCCTGATCCATCAGGACTAGTCATCATACTAGATAAGTATTCTAAAGAGAAAAAACAAAGAAGGCAAATGTCCATATTGACCAAAAAATATTGAAACAGTAATTTTTTTATTATAAGAAATAAAATGGACTAGCTAGATAGAGGAGTGGAGAGGTTGCCTACCAAGGACCAGAAAGATCAGAGTTCAAATATATCATTATACACTAACTGATGATCCTTGGCAAGTCAAATAATCCCTATTTATATCAGTTTTTTCATCTGTAAAAATAGGTATAACAATATTATGCAAATTAAATAATATTTGCAAAGTACTTAGCATATCTTGCAAATAGTAAGCATTATATTGATGCCTACTATGACTTCTATTACTACTACTACTACTAATTCTAATACTATTCTATTAGGAATTAGTTGAGCAAATTATGGGATATGAATGTAAAGAAATATTGTGCTATAAGAATGATGAAAGCAATGGAATTTTAAAAATTGTTAACACTTGTATGTCCTAATGCAAAATAAAGTGAACAAAACAGAAATCATTTCTATGGTGACTTTAATATTGTAAAGAAAAATAACTCTGAAAGATTTAGGAACTGTGATCAGTGCAATAGCAAGAGTCCAGAGGACTGATGAAGCCTACTGCCCATTTTATGATGGAAAAGTCATAATAACAACAACAAAAATAATAATTATAGCTAGCCTTTATATACAACAAATATCTAATTTTATCCCCATGACAACAATTCTGCAAAGTAGGTACTGTTATTCCTGTTTTACAGATGAGGAAACTGAGATAGACAGAGATAGACACTCACTCTGTCTCCAGCTAAGTACTAAGTATATGTGAACTAGAGAACCATTATCTCATCAATCACAATGAGTAAATACCCTGTTGTAAGTATCCTTGTTTCAAGTATACTTTTCCAGAGTTATACTATATCCAGATCAGACTATGGAGAGTCTTGAATTAGTGAATAAGGAATTAAAGACTTTATTTTTAAAGTAATGAGTCATATTTGAAAATTTTTAAGCCTGACTGCAGTATAACATTTTGACTTGGAAAAATTAATCTAGCTACCACATCTAAGTTGAATGGCAGTGAGGAGAGCTAGGGTAAATAGAAAACAATCATCATTGTCCAAATGTGAGGTGATCAATCATCTATCAATTAATCAAAATATATTTAGCAGGGTCTATACCAGAAAAAAAAAAGAGATGAATTTAAAAGACATAGTGATGAAAAAAAAAATCAAGAAGACTTGATCATTAACTTGAAATGGTAAGCAAAAGAGATACCAGGATCAAAGATGAATATAAAGTTTTAGACCTGGAAGAAGAAATATATTGCTAACAGAAAATTCTAAGTATGGAAGTTTGACAAGTTTAAAAGAAAGGAAACTCTGCTTAGTTTTAATCATTTGACAACAAGGAAGTATCTACAGAAACAACCAGCAGGTACTTTAGAGCTTCAGAGGGCAAGTAGGGATTCTGAGTTAAGATTTAAGAGGCACCTAGATAGAGATAATAATTGAAGTAGATGGCTCTTCCAAGAGAGAATGAAAGGAGTGCAAGGCTGAGGATTGAACCTTGGGATAGATTCACATTTTAGAATTAAGAGGAAAAAGTTGAGAAAAAAGAGAACAGTCAGAATCCTCCTTTTAGGAGGAAAAGCCAGATAATCTAGTGTCAGGCAGACTTATGATAGCAGGCAGCATTTCTATTGTATCTACTATATGTAAGGCCAGTACTGGGATAAGCCATTATAAATATTGTCTCATTTGATTGTTATAAAAACTCTAAGGTTTTGGTGCTATTATCCCAATTTTGCTGAGAAACTGAGGCACACAGCAAATAACTTGTACAAGGTCACAACGGTAGTGTCTTGAACTCATATCTTCCTGACTCTTGAATTTACCCCTTAATAGCCACTGTTATATTTCCAGATTAAAGAGATTTACTTCTACCCACAATTTCAGATATAGCAATTAGTGTGAGAGAATCTTTGGATAAATTGAAAGACAGGCACTTTCTGAATTCCTCTCTTAACTTTTCCTTATTTCCATATTCAGAGATCTCATGATATCTTCTATATGTCCAAAGTCCCCAAGTCCACCAAGATTTTTAGCTCCAAAATTTCTTCTTTCTGTCACTCACATAAACGTTCTGAATGTAGAGCTAAATAATTTCCTGATTGTCTAATTAAAGCATCTCATTCTAGGGTATGAATATGGCTTAAACACTGAGAATAGTCACATTTTTAAAGAAACTCTAGTGGTTTTATTGTTGTTAAAGAGCTAGGTAATGCTCCAGGGTCTCTTTAATAGTAGATCTTCCCTAAACTTTCCAGTCAATCAACAGTTATATATGAAGTGCCTACTGTGTGCAAAGCACTGGGGATACTAAAAAAAAAACAAAAAACAAAAATTCCTTGTTTTTGAGTTCATTGACTAATAGAAGAGGTGATATACAAACAAGAAGATAGTTAAATAGGTAAAGATATATATATATATGATAAAGATATATATATATATATATATATATATATATATATATATAGAGAGAGAGAGAGAGAGAGAGAGAGAGAAAGGGGGGATGGGAGGGAGAGAGAGAAATACAGGATAAAATTTAAATAATCATAGAGGGACAGAAAATATTCATGAAGAAAGTAGGATTTTAGCTGACATATGAAGAAAGCCAGAAAAATCAGAGAAAGGAAGCGGATAATAAACATTTATTAAGTACCTACTATATGTCACCCTCTGCATAGAGATCTTCTTAGCATTATTATCTCCAATCAACAAATATATATGAAATCCATACTATGCATCAAGCATTAGGAATACTGATAAAGACAAATGAAAGACTTGGAATCAAATTCTCCTTCAACACTTAGTTTTGTGATTACAAACAAGTTAAGGTCCTTGACCCTCAGTTTCCTCATCTGTATACAGAGACTGAATTAGATACCTTCAAAGGTCCTTTCTAACACTTAATCTACAAATGCATTTTATTCTGTTCCAGAAGTCAATATGGCAAAATAGGAGCTTTATCTTGAGATCCTCAATATTTGAATCCAACCATGACTCTGTTATTAACCAAATGTGTTATCTTGGATGCATAATTTTACCTCTCTAAACCCTCAGATTTATCATATATGAAATGGTGATGTCAAACTAGGTGATCTTTAAGGTCTTTTCCAGCTCTTAAAATCAATGATTCTCAGGGCATACCATAAGATCACTTGATAGTTTCAGCAATGTAGTTGCCTGGCAACATCTAGTTACTTTTGCTGTGATCTTGTGCATAGTCCATACAGCTAATTACCAGGTTTGACCAATGCTTTTAGGAGAGTTGTTTTACACTCCTAATCATTTCCCAAAGAAAAGCCTAATGGATTCAATGGTTAAATAAATCAGTAGAGGTCATTAGCAGAGGAGCAGGGAATAAACCTGTGAACATCCAGAAACTTCTATAGTTTTTTTTGGGGGGGAGGGGGAAGAGCTGAGGAGAAGTTATTTAGTGGTTAATATGGAACACATATCAAAAGATTTTTCCTTAATAGAAATTTTGGTGAGGTGATTAACTGGATTGCATCTTTTCTTTGTTTTCCTCCCAAGCACTGAAGGACTCCACATTCATCAGGGCAGCCCCTTCTCAAAGTCACTGGATTGTAGAGTCACATGAGATAATCTTTGTCAAAGTGCTTTGTAATCAGAAGTCTCTTTCTTAATACAGGCACTTAATAAATGCTTAGTGATTGATATGGAATGAGCTATTTATTATTCTTATTATGAGGGTTGTTAGAGCTGGTAAGCACCTTAGTGATTGTTTTAAATCATAACTTTAGAGCTAGAAGGAGCCTTACCAATAATATATATATATATATATATATTATTGGTATTATTATTATATATATATATAATGAATTCTAGCAGAATTAATAATAATAACATATTCTTAATTGTGATATCTGGGCTAGCTTTCTGAAGGATCTCTGGACGAGCCTTGGTCTTTAGGTGGAGAAGTGATGAAGGCAAGAGAGCCACCACAGGGCTGGTCAAAGATGGAGTCCAGAATCTGAAGTCTGGAATCTTCTCTTGTGTCTGTGTCCGAGACTTCAGTTCCCAGTCCTCTCAGTCCTTAAATACTTCAGTATGATTACATCACTACAGCAACTATGCATGTGCCACCTGTAGAACCATTATATCACCATATCACACTAAGTATATGCCAACTAGAGTGATTACATGATTACAATCATATTAAGTATATGTTAGCTAGAGAATCATTATCCCATCAATCACACTGAGTAGGTGCTTAACTATAAACACCCTGCTGTCTTTGATTCAATTATACCTTTCCAAAGTTCAGGCCCTCTACACTTAATGTCAATGACATAATTTTTATTAATAATGTTTTATAGTGTGATACAGTAGAACTGTCCCTGAATCTGAAGTCAGAGTTTCTGGGTTCACATCTCACATGTACACTTACTACCTGGGTAAACTTGGACAAATTATTTAATCTCTCTAGATCTCAGTTTCCTTTTTTATAAAATGAGGGGTGGGGACTAGATTAACTCTAAGACCCTTTCTAACATTGAATTTGTCATCCCCAGTTTTCTCCTTCTTTTTACTTTTGAGATGAAGAAGGTAAAACTCAAGAAAGTCTAAGCAGCTTGCCAATAGAGGCAGTCACACTAAAATTCATGTCAAAATCTGCCACTAGGGCTAAAAGAGTCTCACAAAACTATGAGATGTGTCATTTATTTACTGAAAGGAAATTTTCCCTTTTATTTCAGATGTTTAAAGAAAGACTGTGTCTTAATAGGAAACACATAAGGAGGAAAGGACAGAAATCATCCAAATATGTCCTCTTACATATTTTGGAGCCAGAAGGAGCTAGAACAGTCCTACAATAGGATAAGCTGCTTTCATACAAACAAGCCTGGGAAGAGAACAGGGGAAGGATAGAATCTTTTTTTTTATAGTTTTTTATTCACAAGTTATATGCATGGGTAATTTTTCAGCATTGATAATTGCAAAACCTTTTGTTTCAATTTTTCCCCTCCTTCCGCCTATCACCTCCCTCAGATGGCAGATAGACCAATATGTGTTAAATATGTTAAAGTATATGTTAAATACAATATATGTATACATGTCCATACAGTTATTTTGCTTCACAAAAAGAATCGGACTTTGAAATAGTGTACAATTAATCTGTGAAGGAAATCAAAAATGCAGGCAGACAAAATTAGAGGGATTAGGAATTCTATGTAGTGGTTCATAGTCATGTCCCAGAGTTCTTTCGCTGGGTGTAGCTGGTTCAATTCATTACTGCTCTATTGGAACTGATTTGGTTCATCTCATTACTGAAGATGGCCACATCCATCAGAATTGATCATCATATAGTATTGTTGTTGAAGTATATAATGATCTCCTGGTCCTGCTCATTTCACTCAGCATCAGTTCATGTAAGTCTCTCCAGGCCTTTCTGAAATCATCCTGCTGGTCATTTCTTTTTTAATTATAATAACTTTTTATTGACAGAACCCATGCCAGGGTAATTTTTTTATAACATTATCCCTTGCACTCACTTCTGTTCCGATTTTTCCCCTCTCTCCCTCCACCTCCTCCCCTAGATGGCAAGCAGTCCTATACATGTTAAATATGTTGCAGTATATCCTAGATACAATATATGTGTGCAGAACCGAACAGTTCTCTTGTTGCACAGGGTGAATTAGATTCAGAAGGTAAAAATAACCCGGGAAGAAAAACAAAAATGCAAACAGTTTACATTCATTTCCTAGTGTTCTTTCTTTGGGTGTAGCTGCTTCTGTCCATCACTGATCAATTGAAACTGAGTTAGGTCTCTTTGTCAAAGAAATCCACTTCCATCAGAATACATCTTCATACAGTATCGTTGTTGAAGTATATAATGATCTCCTGGTTCTACTCATTTCACTTAGCATCAGTTCATGTAAGTTTTTCTAAGCCTCTTTGTATTCATCCTGCTGGTCATTTCTTATAGAACAATAATATTCCATAACATTCATATACAATAATTTACCCAACCATTCTCCAATTGATGGCCATCCATTCATGTACCAGTTTCAAGCCACTACAAACAGGGCTGCCACAAACATTTTGGCACATACAGGTCCCTTTCCCTTCTTTAGTATCTCTTTGGGGTATAAGCCCAGTAGTCTGCTGGTCATTTCTTACAGAACAATAATATTCCATAATATTCATATACCACAATTTATTCAGCCATTCTCCAATTGATAGGCATCCACTCAGTTTCCAGTTTCTGGCCACTACAAAGAGGGCTGCCACAATCATTTTTGCATATGTGGATCCTTTTCTCTTCTTCAAAATCTCTTTGGGATATAAGCCCCGTAATAACACTGCTGAATCAAAGGGTATGCAAAGTTTGATAACTTTTTGAGCATCTATTCAGTTTCCAGTTTCTGGCCACTACAAAGAGGGCTGCCACAAACATTCTTGCACATACAGGTCCCTTTCCCTTCTTTAAGATCTCTTTAGGATATAAGCCCAGTAGTAGCACTACTGGATCAAAGGATATGCACAGTTTGATAACTTTTTGAACATAGTTCCACATCGCCCTCCAGAATGGCTGGATATATTCACAATTCCACCAACAATGTATCAGTGTCCCAGTTTTCCTACATCCCCTCCAACATTCCGCATTATCTTTCCCTGTCATTCTAGCCAATCTGATAGTGTAGTGGTATCTCAGAGTTGTCTTAATTTGCATTTCTCTGATTAATAATGACTCGGAGCATCTTTTCATATGGCTAGAAATAGTTTCAATTTCTTCATCTGAGAATTGTCTGTCCATATCCTTTGACCATTTATCAATTGGAGAATGGTTTGGTTTCTTATAAACTAGAGTAAATTCTCTCTATATTTTGGAAATGAGGCCTTTATCAGAACCTTTTACTGTAAAAATGTTTTCCCAGGTTATTGCTTCCCTTCTAATGGAAGGATAGAATCAATATAAAACCAATAATGTTGCTCAGTAGCACAGTAGTAACATGTGCATGGTGATCATTAGTTCATGGAAAGAAGAGGCTGTGAAGGACTCCTGGAGGAGGAGGAGGAGGACGAGGAAGAAGAGGAGGAGGAGGAGGAGGAGAAGGAGGAGGAGAAAGGGAAGGACAGGGAGAAAAAATAGACATTTATACAGGAAGTAAAACTTGGCCAAATGCTTTTGTTGCATTATCTCATTGGACTTTGCTAATGATTTAGTGAAATAGGTATTATTGTATTATTATCCTCAATTTACCAATGAGAAAACTGAGCTTGCAGAGGTTTAGTTAATTGCCAAAGGTCATATAGCAAACACTAGAAACAAGATATGAAATCAAGTTTTCCTACCTTTTAATCTTATACTCTATCCACCATGTCATGCTTTTCTCCTATAAAGAATATTGATTATCCAAGTAATGATCACAAAGTCTACATGTGGTAACCACACAATTATTTCAATTATGTTTCAATTATTAAACAGCCTGAATTGAATTGCACATTCCTGTGTTCCATTTGTCAATAAGGGTTCCTCTCTTCATCCTTAGATCTGTCTTTACTCACATTAGTTACAATTTTCTTCAATAAGGAAGCTTCTAGACTTAGGCTTGGGAAAATATATTAATGCTTTCTTTTTTTTCTATGATTACTCCTGATCTTTGTCCCCTAGAAAACATTGGGATGAAAACTGAACCCATAACCAGTGGTTTCCTGGATATAATGTTTTTTTGGAAAGGGATTACTCTAAGGATATGTACTTTTATACTACATTTTTTTCATTCTTATGTTTTCCGAAGAATTAGCCAAGCAGTGGTATCCTTAATCATAACCAAAAGTATTAATTGCACTACAATAGGAAGTGAATTTTGTAATGCCTTTGGCATATGAAAAAATTAAAATGTGTGAGATCAAACCTTTTCAATAAATACTTTGTACAATATTGAAACTCTTACAAGGAAAATTCCCTTTACCAATAAAAGAAGAAGAAGAGGAAGGAAGGAAGGAACCACTTAGCTATTTTTAGCTGGAATATTCCAAGATTAGAAACTTCAAGGTATGTATGGAAGAATACAGAGGACAGTGTCCTAAACAACTGGCAAGGCAAAAAGGAAGGTACTAGACAAGAGGAAAGAATACAGGAATAGGAACTTGGTGGTATATATTTAATAATAAGGTAGGAGAGGGGAAGGGAAATGATATGTAACACAATTTTAAATGTAAAATGCATTATTAACACAAATCTAGACAATCAACAAATAATAAATGAAGCCCAGATTTGTAGTATCTCTAAGGTGTAAATGCTCATACCAAAGCTTTAACAATCAGCTCATTGTTTAGAGGTGACTCCAACACAATCCTGAGAGGACCTTAATTACAGCAGAGAGCCTCTTGGGACAAAGATTTCAGCATCAGTTATTTAGACTCCTAGTCCCCTCTTCTTTCCAATATTAATTTATAGATTTTTAGAACTATAAGTTCTTTTAAAGATCATCTCATCTAACAATCACTTTACAATTGAGGAAAATAAACACAATTGGTCTGATAATATGTGCTGATACATACTCAAAATATATTTTTTCAGTATACAAATTTAAATTCTCCAGTGTTTTCTCACTGGTATCATCTCATTGATGACTCTCAAACTTAATAGTTTGCCTTGAAACTGTTCTTGGAGTTCAGCATTAGAGGGAATTTTGTTACCATCATTACTTATAGCACTTGAGGCCATCTCAGAAGAAGTATGCTTTTTTGTTCACAATAGAAATTATTTTTTGGGAACACTGGCAACACTGACTAGTGTTGCCCACTCTTGGAGACTTTGATGGAGGCTGAAATAGAGAAGATCAGAGACCAGAATAGGAATATCAGGAATACAAGAAATCTACCAACACTGCCCCAGCTAGGTAACCCATTTTCCTTCCACAGTGAAGTCCCATTGCAAGATGGATCTTGTTTTCCTTCTTATCCATGGGCAGAAGAGACATGTAGGAGCTTCAAACTGGAGTTGGGAGTATCTGCCCTTTGTCAAGATCCACTATTCTACTGTACTGCTTAGCCTAGTATCTCACTCTGGCTGAAGATTCCATTCCTAATCTGGGGGAGATGCTGAAAGGCTTTTATAGTCTAGTAGGGTCTATTTCATTTCTGAAAATACCATGGTTTGGCAAAGAATACTTTTTAAACAAAAATAATGTAATATGTTAACTTTCTTTAAAAAGGAATAATGCAAATTTCTGTGGGCCCTCAATTTTCACTTGACATTTGGGAAGATATCTATGGAATGAACATGTTGTCTATAAGGTATTTCTCATACTTTCTATGTGATCATTCCATCTTCTCTTTTCCTTGTATACTTCAGTGATGATATTCTTTAGCTTTTTTCTGTTTGTAATATGATGACTACAGTCTAGTCATATTATCTATGTGCTTCTTCACAGCTTTTGGGTGATCTTTAACCTCATTTATTCTATTACTGTGGTATTCCATGACCCATAGTCATAAAATACTCAAAGAATTGTGGTTTTTTGTAAAGCTTATCCTTTATTTCATCTTTTAACAGACTCTGTGACATCCAAATGATATATTTTTCAGGAAAAACTGTTCTCTGGAGGCAAAAACAAAACATGACCAAAAACCCACAAAAGCAAACCCATATCCTTAATTGCAGCACAGAAGTAAAATGGATATATCCCAAAGAGTTTCAGTGAGTTAGGAAAACTCCTATTTCTCTATTAGTAAATGCATACTGATAAGCTATTTTAGAATTCATTCAACATTCATTCATTCCACCAAAATACTGTTTGAACTTGTGAGGTAGTATGCTAGATACTTTGGAGGAAATAAAATTATACCAAGTTCTCTAATATATTGACTCTGTCCTCAGTGAGCTTATGATCCAGTAGGGAAAGATCAATCGATGTTTGCTAAAATCCTAAATAAGATTAAGAGAACTCCCTAAGAAGAACATCTAAGGAAACATAATTATCCTGTACTTTTTTTTTCAAAATCTTTCAACCAATTCCCACTGAAAAGGAGTAATTGAATCTGTAATTATTTTCTTTGCACTAAGGGTACAGACATGTATGCTAAATATCTAATTGTGATGGCTGTTTTCTTAATTACCTTAATTGCTTTGTAGAGAATTCTACCTTCCACCCATTCGTGATTCAATAGCTTATGGTAACTGTGGACACCATTTTTACTATTTTGGAATTTTTACTTTGTAGTATTTCTGAAAAGTTTGCTGCTTATTTCAGTTTCTAATGACCCGCATGTCAATGAGGGCCTCATATTTTAATGAATAAAAGAACAGCAGCTTTTGAGGAATAATATTAGTTAAAAATATGAACAAATGACATTCTGAAAAACTCTCTGCAAAAACCTATAGTCAGGACTTTTGAGTAAATGAAAGAAATGGCTGACTATATGATATGATTTCAGGTGAGCTAGCAAAATCCTCTCTCCCCCAAAATCACCTCACACTGACTCACCAACACTTACATTTCTAGAATTAGCTTTTCTTTCATTTGGTTTAATGCATTGTTTATGTAAAAGTGGAAAAATTCTAAGGAAGACAGGATTCTCATAATAATTGACATTTGTGTCAAACTTTAATATATCCAAAATCTATTATTTTATTTGTTCATTTAATTTCAACTTCTGAGGTAGATGCTAAAGTTATTCTTATTTCTACTTTACAAATGAGCAGGATGAGGCTTAGGTTACTAGACTCATCCATGGTCGGTCATACAAGTAAGTTTTGAACCTAGATCATCCGGACTCCTAGTCTAGGACATTACCACTATGTACTGCCTAAAAAAGCCCACAAGTTGTTTTGGGATATTTTTAAAGGTTCTCCTCTCATGATTCTTATTAATTTTTCCATAGAGAAAAGAAATCAAGGACAATAGTAACAATAAAAGTAAAATACTATAATTAATAAGATCACAATTATGTGGGGAAAGGATGGGCTATATCTCATTCATGTTTCTTGTCTGATACCTGTATTATACTGAGGATGCTTTCAGTGAGCCTATCAAGGATAAGCTTACATTGCAATATTTTGATTCAACAACTAAAACAATTGTTTTGGTTTGTTGTTCATGTTGTTCATGTTCTATAGAATGATTGTGTATTAGCAGCTTGCTCCACAATTATTTCAATCAAAATTTCATAAAATAATATGAAATATACTTCTACTATGTTTAACAAATGTTGGACTACTTGCCATCTAAGGGAGGGAGTGGGGGAAGGGGGGAAAATTGGAACACAAGGTTTTGCAAGGATTAATGTCAAAGAATTATCCATGTGTATGTTTTGAAAAATAAAAAATGAAATAATATGAAAGGCAAGAAAAACATGATCCTTACTACCAAGAGTTCATGTTGTAATGGGAGATACAAATGCAAATAATTATTATACTATAAACAAGAAATAATCAATTACATTCTTATCTACTTTAAATAAAGTTTTCACAACTTATACTGCCAAATAAAAATCTGAGATCATTTACAAGGAAAAAATTTGGCTGAGGAACAAGAAGCGTGCAACAGAAGCTTCCTAGCATAAAGTCCAACTTATTAATCAGTTTAGTAATTATTGAATAACTCAGAAGAAAATATCTTTATTGGTTATCTCAATCTTGACTCAATTCCACAATCATGACTTAGTTACATAATATAAAGTATTAAATAAATCCAAAAATAATGAGAATACTGGAATGTTTGATGTTTTTATAGGAAAGTTTTCTTTATATAAAACATAGGAATGACTAAATGATGTCTAGAATAATCATTGTAAAGTGTGACATCTTTCAGTGAATCAGTTTAAGGCTGCTATTGGTATGAATTACCTTCAGTTCATTATTATTATTCCCAATTAGAACTGAATATGGTTCCCACATTGAAGAGGGAATACAAATGTCCATGAATGACATCAGATTACAGAGCTTAGTTAGAATAAAAAATAGCATCTTCATTTTATGGGAACTTTCTGTAGGGAAACCAAAAAAAAAAAAAAAAAAGCATTTGGACTCAATAACAGCAAAATTCTTCTAGATGCCCAGAAAAATTAGTAGCTAAAACCCTGAAGCTTGAATATAGAGATCAAATAGAAGCAATGGATGACAGCAAAACAAATATTTTAGTCTTTTCAAGACATGAAATAATCAGAGTCAGCATCCTCTATGGGAGGAGAATCTAAGAGGAGCCTTCAGATATTTACACCCTTCATCCTCTCTCCCCCACCCATAATTCTCCCCAACTAGAAATAGAGAGGAGCCCCAAGGATATGAATATGAGAGGTTGTGTCTTACAGAGTTGATTTCATTTTTCAGAAAAAGAATGCTGCTCTCTATAAGTCAAGATACTTATTGGCACACTGAAGTTAAAAAGCAATACGAGAAAAAAATCATTTATAGAATAATAGCATTCTATTACATTGCCATACCACAATTTGTTCAGTCATTCTCCAGTTGATGCCCATCCCTACAATTTCTAACTCTTTGCTACCACAAAAACGGCTACTATATATTTTTTGTGTATATAGTTCCTTCCCCCCCCCTTTTTGGGGTGATCTCTTTGGAATACAGACTTAGTGGTATTGTTGTATCAAAGGGAATGCACAGTTTGGTTGCCCTTTGGGTATAGTTCAAAATTGTTCTCCATACTGGTTGGATCAGTTCAGAATTCCACCAACAATACATTAATGTTCCCATTTTCCCATATCTCCTCCAACATTTGTCATTATCTTTTTTATCAAACCAGGTAATATGAGAGGTATGATACCTAAGACTTCAGGTAAATTTGACTCATTTTTCTATGTATTTGAGAAATTAGGATTTACCAGAAACACTAACTATATTTTTTTCAGATCCCTGCTTTTCTTCTAATCTAGGTTGCATTGGTTTTATTAATGCAAAAGTTTTTAATTTAATGAAATCAAAATTATTCATTTTTTATTTCATAATGTTCTCTTTTGTTTGATCATAACTTCTTCCCTTTATAAATCTGACAGGTAAACTATTCCTTGCTCTTCTAATTTGCTTATGGTATCACCCTTTTTGTTTAAAGTCATATACCCATTTAGACCTTACCTCGATATCTTGGCATATCTTAGTGTGATCTATTCCTTATTTCTACCACAATATTTTCTTGTTTTCCCACCACTTCTTTATCAAATGGTGATTTCCTGTGGCAGAAGTTGTAGTATTTGGGTCTGTCAAACAGTAGAGTATGATAATCATTTGCTACTGTATCTTGTGTACCTAACCTATTTCAGTGATCTGTTTCTTAGCTAGTACCAAATAGTTTTGGTGATTGCCACTTTAAAATATAGTTTTAGACCTCGTACAGCTAGGACACCTTTCTTTGAATTTTTTATTGATTCCCTTGATAATTCTTGACCTTTTCTTCCTCCAGATGAATTTTTTTGCTATTTTTAAATGCTATAATATATTTTCTGGTAGTTTGGTATGGAATTTACTAAAAAAATTAAGTAGAATTGTTAGTATTCCCATGACAAATTGATATTTTCCCAGTTGTTTAGATTGAAATTTATTTGTGTTGAAAATATTTTGTAATTGTGTTCATAGAATTCTTGGGTTCATCTTGGTGGGAGAATCCCAAAATTTTATATTATCTGCAATTATTTTAAATGGAATTTCTTTTTGTATCTGTTGCTTCTGGGCTTGTTGATCATATGAAGAAATGCTGATAATTTGTGTGGGTTTATTTTATTTCCTTCAATTTTTCTAAAAATGTTAATTGTTTCAAGTATTTTTTTAGTTGATCTCTAGAGTTCTCTATATCATCATGTCATCTGCAAAGAATATTAATTTTGCTTCCTCACTGCCTATTCTCATTCCTTCAGTTTCTTTTTCTTTGACCTATTATTTTTCTATCTTATTCATATGAACATCTAGAGATATAAAATTTTCCCTAAGAACTGCTTTGACTGCATCCCATAAGTTTTGGTATCATGTATCATTATTGTCATTCTCTTTAATTAAATTATTGGTTATTTCTATGATTTGTTGTTTGACCCACTCATTCTTTATGATTAAATTATTTGCTTTCCAATTAATTTTTAGTTTATCTTTAAATGTTCCTTTAGTTCATATTATTTTTGTGCCATCATGATCTGAAAAGGAGGCATTTAATATTTCTTCCTTTCTGCATTTTATTGTGAGATTTTTATGCCCTAATACATGGTTAGTTTTTCTATAGATATCATATACTGCTGAGAAAAAAGGTATATTCATTTCTGTCTGCATTCAATTTTGTCCAGAGGTCTAGCATATTTAAATTGACTAAAATTCTATTAATCTTCTTAACTTCTTGTTTATTATAAATGTTCACATTTATCTAATTCTGAGAAGGGGAGATTGAGTTCCTCCACTAGTATAATTTTGCTGCCTATAACCTTCTGTAACTCACTTCCCTTCTCTGAAAATTGGATCATGACTAACTTGATGCATATATGTTTAGTATTGATATTATTTGTCTATGATATCTTTTAACAAAATATGTTTCCTTTCTTCTATCTTTTAAAGAGATCTATTTTATAATAGCTTTTCATTTTTCAAAATATATGTAAAAATAGTTTTCAACATTTACCCTTGAAAAACCTTGTGTTGCAAATTTTTCTCCCTTTTTCCTTTCTCCCTTCCCGTAGACAGCAAGTAATCCACTATTGATTAAACATGTGCAATTCATCTAAACATATCTTCATATTTTCACATTTATCATGATGCACAAGAAAAATCAGATCAAAGGGGAAAAAATGAGAAAGAACAAAAACAAAGCATACAAACAGTAAAAAAAAAAGATGAAAATATTATGTATTTTCAGTCCCACATTCAATTTCCTCATTCCTCTCTCTCTGGATGTAGATGACTAATCTCCATTACAAGTCTATTGGAATTGGCCTGGATCACTTGATTGTTGAAAAAAGCCAAGTCCATCACAGTTGATCTTCACAACTGTATATAATGTTCTCTTGATTCTATTCACTTCACTTAGCATCAGTACATGTAAGTCTCTCCAGGCCTTTCTGAAATCATCCTCCTGATTGTTTCTTATAAAATAGTAATATTCCATTGCATTCTTATACCATAACTTATTGAGCCATTCCCCAACTGATGGACATCCACTCAGTTTCTAGTTCCTTGCCAGACAAAAAGGGCTGCTACAAACACTTTTGTGCATATGGGTCCTTTTCCTTTCTTTATATCTTTCTGATACAGACCCAGAAGAGATATGGTTGGATCAAAAGGTATGCACAGTTTGATAGCCCTTTGAGCATAGTTCCAAATTGTTCCCCAGAATGGTTGGATCATTTCACAAATTCACCAACAATGTCTTAGTGTCCCAGTTTTCCCATATTCCCTCTAATATTTATCATTATCTTTTCTTGTCATCTTAGCCAATCTGAGAAGTGTGAAATGGTGCCTTAGATAAATGTCTTATTTTTCTAATCATTAGTGACTTAGAGTATTTTTTTCATATAACTAGAAATGGACTTAATTTCTTCATCTAATAATTGTTCATATCCTTTCATCATTTAAAAAGAACTATTTTTGCTATCAGAATTGCTACTTTTTTAACATTACCTGAAACATAATATATTCTGCTCCAGTCTTTTACATGTATTCTCTGTATATCTCCCTGCCTAAAATGTGTTTCTTGTAAACAACATACTTTAAGATTCTGGTTTTTTAATCACTCTGCTATTTGCTTCCATTTTATGGGAAAGCTCATCTCATTCACATTCAAAGTTATGACCATTAAGTGTATTTTAAGCCATCTTATTGTGCTCTTATTTATACTTTTCTCTCTCCTTTCACCCTGTCCCTCCTCATCAGTGCTTTGCATCTGATTACAGCCTCCCTTAATTGGCCTTCTGTTCTGTCTATCTCTCTCCCTTTTCTTTCTGCTTTTTTTTCCAATTTCTACCCTCCCTATATCTCTCCATTTTATCAGTACTCCTTCTATTTTCTTTCACCTTTCCTCTCCTAATTCCCTATAAGGTTTATACCCAAGTATGTGTGTATGTTTATTCCTGCTTTGAATCAAAACTGAGAGTAAGGTTCAAACAGTTCTCACCCTCTACTTTCTTTTCCTCTACTATAGTAGGTGTCTTTTTGCCTCCCTTTTTTCTTCTCCCAGTACAATTATTTTTTTTCACCACTTAATTTTTTTATATCATCACATCAAAGTTAATTTATTATATCCATACCTTCTATCTAACTGCCTTAATAGAGATATAATTCTCAAGATTTACAAGTATCATTTTTCTGTGTAGGTAAGCAGTTTAATCTTATTTAATAATATGTTGTTTGTTTTTTCTTTCTCTTTACTTATTTATGTTTTTCCCGAGTCTTGTATTTGAAGATGAAATTTTCTGTTCAACTCTGCTCTTTTCATTAGGAAAATTTGAAAGTTCCCTATTTCATTAAATATTCATTTTTTCCCCTGAAAGATTATGTTCCATTTTATTATATAGTTGATTCTTGATTGAAGAATTCTTGCTCCCTTGTCTTCTGGAATATCATATTCCAAGCTCTCTGATCCTTTAATGTAGAAGCTGCTAAATCCTGGGTAATCCTGACTGTGGCTCTTTGATATTTGAATTTTTTTTTGTAGTTGCTCTCAGTACTTTCTCCTTGATCTGATAACTCTGGGATTTGTCTACAATATCCTTTAGAGTTTTTATTTTGGGATCTCATTCAGAAGATTATCATTGGGTTCTTTTAATTATAATTTACCCTCCAGTTCTAGCATATCAGGATAGCTTTCCTTGATAATTTCTACAAAAATGCTATTTATACAATTTGTTTGATCTTGGGTTTCAGGGAGTCCAACAATTCTTAAATTATTTCTCAATCTATTTTCCAGATCAGTTATTTTTCTAATGAGGTATTTTATATTTTCTTTTATTTTTTGCAGTCTTTTGATTATGTTTGACTAATTCTTGATGTCTCAGAAAATGCTTATCTTCTATTTGTTCAATTCTAATATCCAAGGATTATTTTCTTCAGTTGGGTTTTATACCTCCTTTTCTATTTGGCTGTATATACTTTTAAAGGTATCATTTTCTTTAATAAAAAAAATTCCAATTTTGCTAATTCTGTTTTTTAAGACATTATTTTCTTGTCAATTTTGATACGTTCTTTTCTAAGCTGTTGACACTTTTTTTCATAATTTTCCTTCATATCTCTCATTTCTTTAACAAATTATCCTTTTGCCTCTATTACTTGATTTCTAAAATTATTTTTGAGCTCTTCTAAGAGGACTTTTTGGATTTAGGACCAATTAATATTCTTTTTGAAGCTTCACTGTATATTTTTGATGTTAGTGTCCATTTCTGTGTTTGTATTTTGTATAAAGTCACAATAGCTTTATGTGCTCAGGGCTTGTTTTTGTTTTTGTTTTTGTTTTTACTCAGTTTTTTTTTAAAGTTGTACTCTGCTCAAGCACAAGGAACACTGTCCCAAATTTCTTGTTCGGGAGACCAGGAACCTATTCACTAGCTTTCTGAGCTTCAGCTTTGTCTGCTGTCAGTTTGCCCACTGTGCAGGGTGGCCTAGTTTAGTAGCATCTGTTGTGCTGGGCTTCTGGAGCTACCAGTTTGTCTTCTGTACTAGGGGTAGAGGCTTCACTGCCAATCTAGTGTCTCAGTAGCCTGCTGAGTCAGGATTGACTTGTCTATGTTGCTGATTTTTGCTGTGGCTAAGAGCCTCCCACTGGCTTGCCCAGACACTGTCTGGACTGGGCTGTGCTCCCCTTTACCCAATTGAGACAAACCTTTTCTGAAGTCCTACTGAGTTATCTTAAGCTGAAAAATTTTTATGCTCTGTCTTTTTATAGATTCTGTCACTCCAAAATGATTTAGATACTTGATGTAATGTTGTTTCTTTGGGTAACTGGGGAGAGCTCAAGAAATTTCTTGGCTTTTCTGTACCATTTTGGCTCTGCCCTTTCTCCAGTTATGAGGAGTTAAAATAGAAACCATACAATATATTACTGGAGGTGATAAAAGTCTATCACCTACTGAAAACTTTGAAAAATTATCACGATTAGAATTATCCACCAAAGCTCACTCGCCTTCTTAAATTCCTGTACTTTATATTCAAACCCTATATGTCCTTAGAAATTGAGCAAAAAAATTGTATTGTAACCAGAGCATTGTCAGAGACAAAATTGTTGTTCAAAGTTGCCCAGACATTACCAGTCATAGAAATGTAAAAACACCACCACTAGTGAATGTCACTATACTGTATACTCATAACTCCTAAACTATACAAAACAAAAAATTCTCAAAATCTAGAGACCTAGCAGAAGAAATCAAAACTATATGGGAAGAGGAAAAAGTTCAATCCTCATCATTGTGTTTACTATTGGACTTACTCTGAAAAATCAGACCAAATAAGTATGTTCCATCACTTAGATTCAGTTTTTAAAGAGTCATTTTATCTCTTAATCCAATAGTCTGCCAGACATTAAATATCAAAAATGAGATAACCATTTATTCTCTGCCCATTTCTATCTGAATTCCACTGAGTGTAAGATGAGAACAGGACTGATAACAACATTAATAATAATCTATCTTGAATGAATCTTTAGGGTCCTTTTTGGGCAGCTGGGTATAAATCCAAGGAAAGAGTAGAAGGGAGATAGCATTGAGAACCTAACCTGGCAGACAGAGGAAAGGGAAGAAGAAAAAGCAACATCAAAGGAACAAAAGGGGAGAGGATACAGAGAGAAAAAATGTTCCTTATTTAACACTTTTGCAGAGGATTGGTTCATAAATGTGTTTTATAATTTTCCCTACTTTCTCATGAAGAATGAGATATCAGCTTTTTAGCAGTAAGTCACTGTCTGTTATTACTTTTTAAAATGGTAATTTGCTTCTTTGGATTCAAGTATGCCTTCCTTTATGTAATAGATAAATCATTGAAATGTATTTTTCAGATTGAATTTTGGTAAATTGAATCACATATCCCTTTTACTTATAATTTTAAATATATTTCCATGGGAAAAAGTGAGAGTTTGGTGTTAAAAGATCACTTTTCCCAAAAGTCCTATCCTCAAGAGTTCTGGTTACTGTTCTGTAAAATGAGGGCTCTCCTTCCACATTTATGAATTTATAGCAACCCTAAAAATAACAGTAAGAATGAATTAAGTCCCTTCAGTTCATATATTTATTGGAAAATTTTTTGTATTTCTTTTTAAAAACTGTATAGAAATTGCAAGACAGGCAATACTTGCAAAAATGATTACAACCATTTTGAGGAAAAATCACTAACAAATTTTCAATTTCTTCTCAGAGAAAAAGAGATCTCTTCCTGGACAATTCCCTATGGATAATTTCTTTGCAGACATAGTGAAAGCATTAAAGTTGCAGAGAAAGGCAGTGCTTTGTACTTAGTCACACAAAATTATACTATCACCTTAAACATTCAGACAAGGGCTTTTACAGGATTTTTGGAAGTAAAATGTTAGGCCATTTAGTTCTTCCTGATAGAATTGTGGTCCAAACTCTGTGCAGTAGTTGCTTTCATGAAAACTAACAGGCAGAAAAGAAGGCTGATGATTGCTGAAATTTTGTCGGGTTTTGTATGTTGTTGATTTAGGGGGAGGGAGGGAATTGTGTGGCTAGGTTCTTTTTTTTCCTACTGAGAAAGCTGAGAGGGAGACAAAACTGGAGATTTGTTTGACTTCTCAGCAGGACAACAAAAGCAAAGGCAGGAAGATAAAAGCGAATCCAGACAGATCTTCCTTAGGAAAGTAGGAGAGAAGCAAAGTACAAAGCAAAATTAGAGAAGAAAAATCCTCAGAACAAAGCTTCCTTTAGTCTCAATGGTGAAAAGAAGAAAGATGACTCAGAAGAGAGACAAACAGTGGGGTGTATTCCAAATGCACAGGTAGAATATATCAATATTAGATGTAGGACTTGATGTTCTGTTATGTATAGATTTAGTCTTTAGACTTGGCTTCATGTCTGGACTTAGACATTAACTGGGCCAACTTAGACAAGTCTCTTAAATTTTCTGAGCCTCCATTTATTAAGTGATGTAGTGGTAGTGGTGGTAGGAGTAGTATTAGTAAGAATAGTAGAGTAAGAGAACGGCAAACCATTCTAGTATCTTTGTCAAGAAAATTCTAAATGGGATCAGGAAGAACTAAACAAGACTAAAATAAGTAGACAACAAAATAGTAGTATTTGGTGGTGGTGGTAGGAGTAGTAGTAGCAGAAGTTACAGAAGTAGTATTGTAAAAGTAGTAGGAGTAGAGTAGTGGTAGTGTAGTAATTAATGGTAGTAATTATTATTAGTAATAGCATGTATAAAGTACCTTAAGTTTAGAAAGCACTTTACACATAGTATTATTCCTGATATTCAAAACAATCCTTTAGGTAAGTAAGTGGTGTTCTTATTCCCATCTTATAGATAAGGAAAGTGAGCTAATAAGAAAGGATAAGTTATTTCCTGCAGATCACAGAGCAAGTAACTGTCTAAAGCAGGATTTGAATTCAGATCTTCCTACTACAATATAAAATACTCCATCATCTTTGCCTCCTGAATGTCTGTGAATCCCACCTAAATTTTTGTGACAGCAGGAGCCATATGATCCATAGGGTTTTCCTAGCAAAGATCCTGGAGTAGTTTGCCATTTCTTTTTCCAGTAGGTTAAGATAAATGGATGTTAAGTGACTTGTCCAGCATCACATAGTATCTCAGATCTTCTTTGAACTCATCTTCCTGATTCTAGTACACCATAGGTACTACAATGTTGTAGCTATTACATTTATAGACCCATCTATATTATTATTGGAAGGCCAATCACAGCATGGAGAGAGCAAGTATTCCATGTGAGGAAAAAATAAGACTCTTAGTTAGACCAAAGAGTTTGGAAAGGGGAAATGTTACTAATACCATACTAACTGTGTTAGGCAAATCATTTAATCTCTCTGACCTTCATTATCTTCAAATGTAAAAAGGGGGATTGAACTAGATGATATCTAAGATTGTGTATAGCTCTTAATCTATGGTGCTATGATTGATGAGGGTATATAAAAGAACTTCCTTTGAAAATTGGCACATTAACTGAGCTTTGAAAGAAGTCAAACCAAACAAACAAAAAGATAGTGGAGATTTATTCTTAGATAACTGAAAACAATTATCAGATTTTACAGGCAGCCAGCAATAAGGTCTAGATCAGTAATCAGTATCTTTTCTCTTTCTCTTAAAATTTATATAAAAAGGTATTGATCTTAATATGTAGAATTGGGAAACTCTAAAGCTTAAAGTAGATATGTCATCAGTACTATGAGGTTTTTGTTGGTTAGTTGTTTTTCTTCCTGGAGAGCACCTTGACAATCCCAGAGAAGTTTCCTAATTTCATTAGCCACTACCTTTCTCAGGAGATTCCCCAAAGTCCTGAATTTGATATTATTTGGTATGGTAACTACATTTATTTAGTGTTCATGCCGGAATATGCATCCAATTAGTTCAGTTTTAAGTTATTTAAATGCCCAACTCTGTCCATGTGTCATTGAGCTTCATGGTTTATTGTTTATATAGCAAAGTGATTACGTAAGAAGATGAAAAATATTAGAAGGAATACAAGTACATAACAAAAGGATTATGTTCCACAATCTTAAAGAAAGAAGTAGTCAATAAATTATCCCAATTGGTTCCTACTTGATCCCAGCTCTAATTTGTTTGAAATACCCCTTTTTTATTCTAAAAGTGAATAATAGAGGAAATGCCAGTGAGGCAACATAGAAGCAAGAAGTTTATTTGAGGAACCCTGTCTAGTTCCCATTGGCTACAACTGGATTTCTTTTATACTCTGGCATGGGTGACAGTGTGATTTCATGGCCATTTTAGAAAGTCATCAGGATGTCTAATGGACTCTCTGAATTTAGTGCTTGGAAAAAAGAAACCTAAGTTCTCTACCCCCAAACATTCCCCACTTCACCATGTACTCACCAAGAAATGTGAGGTAAATCTCTTAGTCATATTATTCCTTAATTTTTCCTTCTTTCAAATGAAATTGAAATTCCTTTCCTCTATGACAGGTAGTGTTACACAGTGGCTAGACTGTTGCATTTGGAGTTATGAAAATTTGGGTTCAAATACTAAGCCACTTACTAGCCACATGACTCTGAGCAATTCACTTGACCCTCTCTGAACTTGTTTCCTCATCTCTAAGAGGGGATCATAATGCTGGTAGTATGTATCTTAGAATATTGTTTTGAAGATCAAATAAGATAATTTATTCAAGTGCTTTTTCAAACTTTATGGCACCATATGAAAGTCCATTGTTTCTCTACAAATACTGTGGTCTTTCATAATGCCTATTTTATGTATAATTCCAAATTTAATGTTAGATACAAAAAAGCAGATGCAAATAGATATAGACATGTAGATATGTAACTTTCAAGATTTTTCTTGTTTGATTATTTTAGAAAATTTCTTACAAGAGATAAATTGGTAGGCAGACAGTGGATGGGCTTAAATGTAAATCCAACCTCAGGTCCTTACTATCTATGTGACACTAGCTGTTATTATTAAGCTATACATATAACTGCAGCAAAAACAAACAAACAAACAAACAAAAACCAGCCTTTACACGAGTCATAACTTAGGCAACTCCAACAAGACCCACCTCTGAAAAATATCCTCCAAATCTGGCTCATTATAACTGAATTTTATCCTTTCTCCTTTCTTTTCCCTGTCTAACAATTTTAGAAAGTACTATGTGAGAATTTGGAGTGGGGGGAGGAAGGGATTGGAAGGTGGTAGACAGGCAGAAGAGTTTCATTTAAAATCAAGGGGAGAAAGTAGTGAGTTTTGCAACCAGGGCAAGCTGACTAAAAATTGTGTTCTTAATTCACTTGATGTGGGGATGAGGGTGCAAACAGACTCTAAGATCCTTCTAAGAAGTCTATGATTGAGGCTTGGAGTGGTCTCATCTACTGATGAATTAGCCATAGTAGGTAGGGGTATCGGGAACTATATAAGTAGATAGTCAAGTAAGGAGCTTTCTATGAGTTTAAGAAAGAGAAGGAAGAATTAAGCACCTTGTAGCTTAAAAAAAAGAAAAAAAACTATCCCATGATTTCTTCCATATAGGAGGTTCCTAATGAGGGCCTCCATCTCTCTGTGCACAGAAGCATCCTCTCTTCAACCTATGATCTTAGAGAACTGCCAGGGACATTGAGAGTTGAAATTTCTTGTCAAGGTTTGAGACTTGACTCTCTTTCTTAGGCTATTCTGCCTTTTCTATAATTTCTAATAATTTTTATGATGAATTATTTCTTTCTATTAACTCAACCTTTGTATAGCTCATCTGTAAAGGGAGGAAGAATGTTATGGATCTCTCCAGCCCATTCTTTCCAAGCAGGGAAAATGAAAGTCACATAATATGAAAACTAAGTAGAATAGGAAACTGTTTGAAGACCGCCCCCCCCCCCCCAGATCAATAAATAACTCAGGGCCTGAGAGGAGTTTCTGAAGGGTGAGGAGAAAGGTGAGAACATTTGTGGCTTTTAACCTATTCCCTTCTTAGGGAAAGTGTTAGAACTTTCTTATTCCATCCTCAACCTTTTAATATGTAAAGTCTATGATCAGATTGTTTCAGTGATGATTTCTTTCTTCCTCAGTAAAGACACTGTGGTGGAGATAGATGGTGGGGAAAAACAAAAGGGACTGTACCTTTGGTACAGTCTGTTGCAGAAGTCCACTGTCTGTTCTCTGTCTAGAGGAGATAATGAGTTATCCATTTTGCAGAAAAGCAATAGGAGTAAAACATATTTGAGATATGGTTCAGCTCTGAGCACCATGAGATTCCCAGAGAAGCCTCCTAATCTCCTTGGCCACTACCTTTCTCAGGAGATTCCCCAGAGTTCTCAGTTTCATATTGTGCAAGTAATGATAACTTAATTTATTTAATTTTCATGCCTGAGTATGCATCCAATTAGTTCAGTTTTGTTATTACAATGCTCAACTCTGTTCATGTGTCATTGAGCTTTGTGATTTATTGTTTATATAGCAAAATGATTGTATAGGAAGTTGAAAAATATTAGAAGGAATACAATTTGTGCACATTTTTAGAATTAGATTTAATACCCCTCCCTTTTTTGATGACTGCAAGATCATGTCTAAGAAAATTAGAAAGAGATAGCAAGGTATAGAAGATAAAATATTGCATTTGGAATCAGGAACTTAAGTTCAAATTCTGCCTCACATATTTAAAAGTTATTTGTGACCCTAGGAAAGTCACTTAACCCCTATTTGTCTTCACTTTGGCTATCTATAAAATGGGTATCCGAGGACTTGACTCAGGATTGTAGTGTAGATAAGATTATATAGTATATGTAAAGCTCTCTGTAAACCTTAGCAACCTACATGAATATTCATTTTATTATTAATTACTATAGCAAGTCATTATGGACTTCAATTTCCTCATTTCTAAAAACATGCTTTAGGACATGCTAATCTAGAGATTCCTTCCAACTCTATTTCTACTCCTATGAAACGTCTACAGGTATAGCATATGAAGAAAAGTATATGAAGAGCTGTGGTATCCCTCAGTAAGCTTCTGGGAAACTGAATATTATTTGGGGACATATGCGGTTAACCCAGCTCATGTTTTTAACTTGTTTCTTTTTCTTTTCTTTTTCTTTTCCCCCCTTTCTTTTCCGTCCTTCTTTTCCTTCCTTCCTTCCTTCCTTCTTTCCTTCCTTCCTTCCTTCCTTCCTTCCTTCCTTCATTCCTTCCTTCCTTCTTTCCTTTCTTTTTCTTTCTTTGTTTCTTTTTGTTTTTTTGATTCAGGAGAAAGGATGTTGGCTTATTATCCTACAAAGATCATTTGCCTGTCAGCCAGGTGGTAGTTGGTGATATTGACCGACCTGGTTCTGAAGCCAAACTGACTGTGGGTCCAGTACGCTGCCAAGGAGACCGTAAGTTGGTTAAGTAGCTGCTTGGCAAATGCTTTCTTCTTATGCCTCGCAGCTCTATATTTCTAGGCTTTTCAGGATACCTTGAAATATGGGTATACTCTTATCCTCGAGTTCTGCTGGAAACCTCATAAGTCAGTTCCCTCACAGAGCCAATGAAGGACTGAATAGATATGTAGGGTATAGGGAGATGGCCATAAAATCTCTAGTACAGGGGCCCAGATTTTGGGCATAAAATATGCCTATTAATCTTCCTTGTATTGTATATGTAGCAACTTTGACTACCTTAGTTTATGGTGATATAAATAGCATAAATGCAGCACTCTACAGCTGTGATGCCATTGAGGGCTGCTGTTAATACCATTAGCGGCACTATTTATACCATCATAAACTAAGTTTATGGTGGTATAAATAGCAGCATTATGGCTTAATGTATCATTGCAAACTTGGATTATGGCCATGTAAAGTTTGACATTATTGCTATCAAATTTCATCATCATCAACACTTGATGATACCTTGTAAACCAAAGATTGTTTCTTTAACTGTCTCTGCTTTCAGGATTAGCAGTGCAAAAAAGGAATTGGGGGCTCCTTCTTGTGCCCTAAGTGGGAGGGTTGGGAGTTAAAATGATGTAAGTCCTGCCTAATTAAGGCTACCATTAGGAATTAACATTCTTTGATACCTTTCACTGTGCTTTATATGCAATAGGAGAGAAAGGATGAAAAGGATTACTTTAGGGAATCCAAAAGGAGTGTCCTGAGCATACCTTTCCCTTCAGCATATGCCTGTGAAACAATTTTTTTTTTTTTTGAGACCAGGTTTCCCTTAGTGGCCTAGGCTAGATATGCTGTTGTATATGATGCTTGATCCTTCTACTTCCAGTCTGGGTCAATTTGTTTCCTCTAAAGAATCCTGTTAGTCCTTCTTTCATCTTAAGGGTTTTACCATATTGGTGCTAGACTTAGTGCAATTCAGAACTCCAGAACTCAAGCAATCCTGATCTCAAGCTTCCCCAATATTGGCAATTACAAAAATGTGTCGCTGGTTCATGTGACCCCACTGTCTGTTGGGAGTTACAGGCATGGGAAATCTTAACCAGGTCCCTAAACTGGACATAAGGAGACCTAGGCTTTGTTTCTTTTATGAATGATTAGCCAAAAGACCTCAGGCAAGCCTCTCCATTTTCTCAGCTGTGGCCAATGAAACACTGATTGCTTGCTATGTTACTCACAGAGAGGTAAGGATAAAAATGTCTTACTGGATTCCTCCTAAAAGAGTCTTTTTAAAAGGACATAATTCCTATTTCTGTAAATTATGGTAGAGTTAGAATGACTCAGTACTATATTTTCATATGTGCTCAGAGAGATTTCTCAAGGAAGAGAGTGACATTGATTTGAGAGCTTATAATAGCTCTGGAGGCATTGGAAGCCAACTATTGCAACCTTAGTCTGAATCCAAACATATATATTTTGGGCCGAATTGGTAAGGTGATAGTACCATTGTATTCTGTCCTAGTAGATTACATCTAAATTTCCATATTCCTTTCTGGGAACTACAATTTGGGAAGAATAATAAGTTGGAGACAATCTAGAGGGCAAACAGGATGGTCCCAAGTTCTGTTAAAGTTCTGTGTCATGACCTGGCAATATTTTGCTTGAAGAAAAGACTTAAGGAGCTCCTAATTGGAATCTTTAAGTCCTTGAGTGGTTAAAATATAGAAAAGAAATTTGACTACTTCTACTTGATCCCAAAGGATAGAATGGTAAAATTTAGTAAAGTAGTTAATAAACATTGACCCAACACCTACTTTGTACCCACTACTATGGACATGGGACACAAAGGTAAGTGACATAAGGAGATATTTCCCAATAATTAGATCAGTCTAAATGTGGAATATCCTGCCCCAGAAAAAAGTGGATTATATCCCTTACTGAAGCTAAGATTGGATGACTTATTTACTGGATGTCAGAGAAGGAATTTCTTTCCCAATACTAATTAGACTCTTTGGCCTCTGAAATATCTTCCAACTCATTTGAAAAGTTCCTAATGAAAAAGAGAGATGCTATTTAAGACTATTGTTCCTTCCTTCCATTCAGATATAGGGTTAGGAAATTTTTTTTCCTGCCAAGAGCGATTTGGCTATTTATAACATCAATCACAGACCTAACAAAATTATCAATTTTTAGAACTCAAGCACTGGGAAGTTGTGGTACCCAGCTTTCAGTTCATCATCACCTGTGGTTTACCTTAACCCCTGGTTTTTAGAACAAGACAAAAGGCAACCTTTTAAAATTTATGTGACCTGGAACAGACATTGTGCTTTTGCAAGCATATAATATGATGGTATCACCTTTGCATACTAAGGCAGGTACTAGGAACTATTTCTTGAGAGAAAGGGTTTATTCAGGGAAAAAAAATTAGTCTGCTATCCAAATAAATAAAGGCAAAGTAGGGCCTTTACAAATACCAAATGTAATTGAACTGTAAATTAAATTCACATTCATTTGGAGGTATTTGTGAATACCTTTGTCCAAGATGAAAATATGATGAATATACACTTCATAGAGCTAGACATATCTGGATCATTTATAGACACATGATGGCTGAGATGGATTTTTGCGCATGGCATATAGTCACTAGTTTCATTGCTTTATAATGTATATTGATATAGCAAACTAGCAGGTTTCTCATATATATTTTCTAGTTTTGAGATTAGCTTCTAAATAGATGATTATTACCTAACAAGTTGTTAATAAAAATTGAATAATTCTAAAGATCTTCATTACTATTCTTGAATATAAGAATAGCACATGTATTTTGTGACACATATTTGTATATCTATCTATATACACATAAGTAGAAATGTGTATATACATAGACAAACACACTTTTAAAAATTAAGGCCATTCTTCTTTTTCTACTAAACACACCCTAAACTCTTTTCCCTCTAGAAGATACCAATTGGTCAATAAACATATAGGAATCACTTAATATGTACCCAGCAGTGTGGTAAATATATTTTTTAAAAAGCAGAAAATAGTCCATTCTGCAGAAGCTCATGCTCGAGTGAAGGAAGATAACATGTCACTAACTGTGTAAAAAAGTATACACACACACACACACACACACATACACGATAAATTGGAAATAATTTCAGGGGGAACACATTGTCATTAAAGACTACTGAGAAAGGATTCTTTGGCTGAGAAGTGAAGAAGGCAAAAAAGTTAGGAGGCAGAGATGATGAGGAGAGAGAGTTCCAGTTACAAGTGGTAGTCACTGAAAATGTTCTGGGTTTGGAGATGGAGTATCTTGTGTGAGAACAGTCAGAAGGAGCCTGGCAAGAAGACAAGTGTCACAAGATCAGCAGAGTATGTAGAAGAAAAGTATGTATGCAAAGTTAGGAAAGGTCCAGGTAAAGAAGACCTTAAAATCCAAAAAAGGAGTTTGATCTTAGACGTAATAGAAAACTACTGTACTGAGAGGAAATATACAGCACTGAAACACAAAGTGGACAAAGTCCTCTTTAATCCCAAGTAAATTTGTATATAGGA
Source organism: Sarcophilus harrisii (assembly GCF_902635505.1). Lineage (NCBI taxonomy): Eukaryota > Metazoa > Chordata > Mammalia > Dasyuromorphia > Dasyuridae > Sarcophilus > Sarcophilus harrisii. The sequence goes on from NC_045430.1 coordinate 197,759,473, forward strand.
AGGAGATATTAGTATGGTTAAAAACCTTCATTGTAGTCCTAGCTCTTGTATGGTCCAAATTTCTGTTTTTGGTCACTGTCTCAGGGATTTAGTTTTCTGACAAATAATTTTAAGGTTCCTTCTAGTTCTAATAACTTACATTCTGTCATTTGTCAGAGTGGATAGAGTGGTGAGGCTGGAGTTAGGAAGCTTCTGACACTTATTAATTATGTGAATTTGCCTAGGTTTCCTCAACAGTAAAATGGGGATATTAAACACCACCTAAGTAGCAGGATTGTTGTGCGGGTCACAGGAAATATTTGTCAAAAGGACTAAGTACAGTGCCTGACACAGAAAGTTTATAAATGCTTATTCTTTTCCTTTCCCTTACCCTTCCTCATACCTCTCCTCTAGCTTTATAGCCTAAAGTGAATGTCACAAAGATGGTCTCATGAATACTTTTCAAAGTGTAACAGGACATTTTGTTGTTTCTGGGGTTAACTTTCCTTGATATTAACTAAGCCTCTGATGTCCAAATTGACAATAAAAGGAAAAAATTCTAGTTAGAAATGATTCTTTCTATGTTCATATGTATAAGAGACTACAGAAGCCATAGTATAATGATTTAAGACCCCAATTCTGTCCTAGAGTCCTGAAGAATGAAACAATTTGGGGGGCTCTGCCCAACCGTTTCAATGGTTTTGGTTGATTTCATCATGCCTGCTGAGTTTCATTTTTAGTTTGATTCATCTGAACCCATGGACCCTTATAATCAAAATGCTGAGGCAAATCAGTGAGTTCCACTCAGGTCGGCTGCACTTCCCATATAGCATTGTGACATCAGCGTGCCCTTGCTTTTCTTTGCAACCAGGTTCAAATGGAAACCTCAAATCTAAATGAAACTGAAAGGAGGGCTAGCTGTGGAAGGTTAGTAGAGATAAAAAGTCAGGTGAAATACAAAGTCCCTTCTTAGACAAAACATACTTATCAAATAATAAACAAAAGAGCTATTTGAAGGATGAGGTAGTCTGATTTGCCCAAAAAAATAGCATTCTTGCAGGAACTAGGTAAGCTCAAATGTATTGATGGGGATTTCATGGGGATTCTTTTGCTATTAAGGAAATCAGGTGACCACAACTATCAGAGCTGGAAGAAGGCTCGATGAACTCTAGATGAGGTTTGAGGATTGTACTCTCAGTGTCTTACCTTTGAATAGAAATTCTAAACCCCAACTCCAATATGTGGAATTTTACTAATAACAAAAAAACTACCAGTACATTATGGGGAGCCAAATTTTCTAAAATTAAATATATATTTGTAAAAAGTTTTATCAAAAAGTTGCACCCTCTGTTTTCCTTACTTCTCAGCTTAATTCTGACAGCTAATAATTTCAAATAGTAAATATTCAGTAGCTATAAAAAAAGTAATACATGACAGGTTGCAGCTTTAGTCTCCAAAGTATGATTCATTTCTATCAGTACATTATCTGTCTGTGGGAGCCTTGAAGAACCAACTTGAATTAAAATAGGCAAAGATTCTGGTTCATTGACAACTGATTGGGAGACTTATGCCTGAAAAACACAGTTTTGGAAAGCAAGCATTTTTAAACAAAGTTGAACAGAATTAGGTCAGGAAAACAGTCAAAACTATATCAAAAATTACTATATGCTTACTATCCATATATATGTTATATGGATATATATATATATGGATATGCATATATCCATACACACACACACACACACACACACACACACACACACACATATATATATATATATATATATATATATATATATATATATTAGGATAGACTGGAGTAGAAAGACACAATTAAAAGGTGGGAGGTAATGAAGACCTGCAAAAAGATGTTAAGTCTAAGTGGAGAGGTGCTGAAGTGTGGGGTGAGGAAGAATGAAGAGTTCAGTATAATATCAGGATCATGAAGCTGGGAAGCTAGAAGATCAATGCCCAAATGCATTGCACAATGCAATTCCACAAAAATAAGGACATTATAAAAAGAAACGATTCAAATGGAAAGATATTGAATTACATTTTAGACATATTGTGTTTATGACATCTCTAGGACATCTAGTTTGAAGTGTCTTGATAGGCAGTTGGTGACTTGGGACTAAAGTTCAAAGAAGAAACAAGGATGTAATGATCTAGGGACAACTACATGGAGAAGAAAATTAAACCCATGAGAGTTGAGATTATCAATAGAACGATTATAAAGGGGAATACCCACAGTTAGAAAAACTAGAAAGCCTATATGAAAGAAGTTTTCCTTGACTGAAAAGCACCAGTAGACAAAATCCTAGTTTCACAGAGTTATCAATATGCAAATTCCATTACTCAGGATTTTTGAGGCAAGTATAAAAAAACTGTCAAAGCAGTTCAAGGAAGATTGATTCAAAGGTCACAGATAAAACATGATGTAGAAAGACTAAAGAAAGGAAAGGGGAATTCTATATGCATCCAAACCATACCAGAGTAATTTGCTTTGGGAATTTAATCACAATCAATTATTTTCGATAACACCTTTGGTGTGCCAGGTATTGTGTTAAGTCCTAGAGATATAAAGAAAAAAAGTGAAGTTGTCCTTCATCTTAAGGAGTTAACATTCTACACATTTTCTCACACATAAAGGGGGATAAAAGGGATTATATTATTTGTGAAGTTACAATAAGAATAAAACTATTCATAATTTTAATGTTCTGGTAACCATAGCCAGTCCTTGTGTCATCTCCCAGAAGAGGTAGGATTAGTCTTAAAGGAGGAGAGAAGGGGAGGGTGGTTTTTTTAATAGACCATAATTTGATAATGCTAAATCTAGAAAGGACTTTACAGTCATCTAGTCCACACTCTTCTTTTTCCAAAATAGGAAACTGAGACTGAGGAAAGTTAAATGATTTATCTCTATGAGCAGCAAGCCTCAGAGAAGTGATGGCTCCTTTCTGCTGCCAACCCAGCAATCATATTCACCTTGTAACTGTTTACTACTTTTCCACTAAAGTAGTTAGGTAGTAAATTGGATAAAGCACACAACCTGGAGTCAGGAAGATCTGGTTCAAATCCAGTCTCAAACATTTACTAGCTATGTGACCCTGGATAAGTCACTTAACTCTGTATCATTTCTGTAGCTATAAAAAAGAGAGAAATGACAAACCATTCCTGTATCTTTGCCAAGAAAACTTGAAAAATAGGGTCCCAAAGTCTGAAACAACTAAATAACCTTCCAATAAATATACTTTTTTTTCCAGCAATGTCAGTCTGACAAATTCTCAAATTGGTTCTCTTCCTGGGAATTTAGGAACTAGGCAACCAGTATGTTTATTGCTGAGAAGATATCACTATGTAATGCATCATGAAATGTTCCCATATGAAAATGGGGGTTATAGTATAAAAGAAGATTCTCAACCAGGTTCTGAAATTCAGAAAGAAAATAGGTAGGTAGATAATAACAAGGATACAAATGAAGTCAGATAGTTGGGATGAACCTCAAAAGAGAAAGTAAAAGAGTTATAGTGACAGATGGAGGGTCTAGAAGAAGTATTGAGAACAAAGAATATGGCATCTCATTTCTTCTGAATGTTCAAGGACTTGAGAGAAGGCACAACATTGTAAAGATCTTTCAGGGTTGCAGACTTTCCCAGAGGACCAAGTTTCTGTAAAAGAAAGTGTGAAAAGATATTAAAGATGAAGAAGAATTTTAATGTTCTGTAGATGCTTCTAGGTGGAAAAGAAAATCAGAAGAGGAAATATATAGGAAAGTGATCGGACTGAGTTTGCTAAAGATAAGAATAAGAGAAGAGAGTTGAAGAAAGAGGCTTTGGTTCTAAATGCTTCATGAAGTACAAATTTTCTAGCCATTGATATCAGTTGGTTTTTAATATGTTACAGGAAACTGTGATGATGACTGTTGGTAACGGGCCAGTATTTCCTTTCAAAACACAAAACACTTGAGAATGGGAAGAGAGAGAGTGACATTCCTGTGAGCTCATTCCTGAGGTGTGGGTCCCCAGATTTTGGATTGAACTCACCCCTAGATCCAGCCTAGTAGTTACAGCCCAAAATAATAAGTGAGTATCCATTCCTTGAGAATACAATCAGTTAGCCGACCTGATAGACCTTGGTATATACATCCACACTGTATCGAAGGCCCTGTTCTGAAGAGTATTAGAACTTTGTCAGAGGCTTTCTGATATCAGCTATAGCCCCCTGTTAAAGCCAAAAACAGGAGATGGAAACTCAGAGACTCTTAAACTTTACAAACTAGAGGTTAAATTGTGGATTATGTAGCTTATTCCAATGCAAAGAATATGTAGCTTTTGTCAATATAGGAACTCCATCCACTGATTGAGCTTGCTGACCATCTAAAATTATGCAATAGTTCATAAGAGTTTCCTTGACCAAAAGATTCATTATACTGCAATAAGCCTGTTGATAAGACCCTCCAAAATCATCCAGGCAACAAATAGACAGTTCAAGATTAAAACTGCTGGAGGCCTTTCCAACATAGTAGAACATCTAGAGCTGGTGCTTCACTGATACAGTGATAGCCTTTGAGAAGCAAGGATCGCTTTTTAAATCATGTTGAGGCATTAGAATAGAATCAAACACACCTTCTCCTCATCTTGTAAAATCTTTGAGAGGAAAATTATTTCTTTCTTTGAATCTTTATCCTTATTGGTAAGTACAGTGCCTGGGAAGGTAATAAGTGCTTAGTGAGAGATTGGTAAATGTTACCATCTAATATAATCAGTAAAAAAATTTAAATTTAGAGAAATGAAAGGGACATGTAAGCTTCTCTGAAGAACACACTGAAAATTCATGAAGTGACATCATAGATTATAAAGAATTGTAGATTTGTAATCAGAGGTCTTGAGTTCAAAGATTGCTTCTCTCTTACTACTTGTGTGATACTACAAACATCATTTAACTTCTCCAAATTTCAGTTTTTTTATCTGTAAAATGAGGTTTTGGCAAGACATTTTGTAAATCCTGCATAATTCTAAAGCAGTGAATTCAAGATCTTTTTTAACATAAGCATTTATTCTTGGCAAGGTTCAATAATCAAGAAAGCTATTGAACCACAAAGAGAAAGCTTTGGAATGGATCTCTAGTCTTGGCACCTTTTAATAATCTGTGAGAGAAGCAATAATATAATATTAGAAGGCTCAATTTTACACCCTACTGTGATACCAGCCATCTGGAAAGCCCTATAGATAATTCACAACAGCAGGGATTGGGATTTTGAGAGCAGAAAATTGCTTACTTTTAATTGCTACCTTTACTTTTCTCAGCTTTGGATGTTTTTTGGTTGGTGGTATAAAAGAAAAAAGCAAAGAGATTTATGAGAGGGGAACCATTAACCTGGATTCCTTTTATTTAATGCTAGAGTCCCATTTCAACTTCTACAGGCACCTGAACAGCTGCGAAGCAGCAGGAACCCTAAGGATAAGTAGAAAGCATAATATTAGAGTGCCACAGCCAAAACTGATTCCTACCATGGGGTCGAGCATTCTAGGGCATGTCTGAGGTCATTCCCAATTAGAAAAGCAGCAATTTGTGGAAAACGAGAACAAATCTTTTTTGGTTTGTGACTTCAAAGTTGTGCCTCAGGCAAAAAGTTATTTTAACCCAGGACTCCATTAACTATATTTGGTGACCCAACTCTGAAAATTCACTTTGTTGTGAGTATAACAGTTGTTAAACTTAAAAGATGTATCTGTTTTGCAGTATGCCTACTTCTCCTTTATGAAATTGATTCCATCAGTTATTTCCTGAAATGAGATCATTTGAATTTTTTTTTAATAAGCTTCCATTGTAAATGACTAAAATATCAGGTTGATATTCATCATTTAGATTTAGCTCTCATCTCTGCAACTTACTGATAATGAGACTTTTAAAAAATCATTCTATTCTTTGAAGACTCACTTTCTTCATCTGTAAAATGAATAAGGTGTATGGGATGGCTTTCTATGATCCCTTCCACCTCTTAAGTCCTATGATGTTTGAGAGTTCTTCAAAAGAAGAACATCCTATATAAAAAACCAGTGGGATTGTGGATATAGTATATATTGGTGATTGTTATATTTTTTAGTACATAAACTAATCACAAAAATGTTTAAATAAAATTATCTGATTCAGAACTTGGTTGATTCATTCCAAGATCATTTATCTAACTGCTGTCATTTTGTGAATTGAGTTACAGAAACTCAGTTAAATTCAAAAATGTTTAATTGAACACCTGCTATTTGTTCTTCAGTGTGTTCAGCATTGCAAGGATATGAGAATTACAATTATCTATATATTCAAGAGTGTTTAAAGTTCCTGTTTACATGAAAATTTCACTCTATTTTGGAAATTAGGTGAAAAAGAGATATATAGCACTAGTTGGGAAGTTGGGATAGGAATAATGGCTAAAGAAACAAGCAGTTGTGGTTGTCTTCTGGAAAACTTCCATTGCTCCCTTTCTTGGGATTCTTTTTTTTTTTCTTTAATCCCCTACCCATTTCAAAGGAAGGTAAATTTTGTCTTAGTGTCAGCAGTGGTAGCAATAGAGAAATTACCTTGCTCACTGATTGGTATACTTGATGTTTCTTTAGAAGTAAAATTACTCAGGGGAATAATGTGGACAAGCTATAGACATCAAGATCCAGGATGGTGATGGCCCTTGGGTTCATATTGTGTAAGAATCTGTTCATAGGAATTAGCAATATTTAACTGAGGCAAGAAAAAAACTAAGTCTCTTCAAGTATTTGGGAGGATTTTGTATATGAAAGAGTTAGGCCTGTTCCTTTAGATCTCAGAATTGGCAGAAATGGATAGATGTTATAAAGAGATAATTAGAGTTAATATCAGAGGAAAAAAGCTTTTAAATAATTTACTTCAGGAAGTATTTGGTCTCTTCTCATGTAAAATGAGAGGGTTGGATGAGGTTGGTATTTAGACAAAGTCTGGGTAACAGGTGGGTTGTAAAAGAGAATCTCTTATGAATTGGACTAGATGGCTTCTATGACACTTTTCAATTCTGTAATTCTATTTAATAACGCCCACATCCCATTTTCTTTTCTTCTCTTCTTGTATTAACTGAAACCCTACCTTTCATACTAACATCATGACATTTTATATTTTTGAGTTCCTTGAACTTTATTTGGAAAATCCTTAGGAATCATACTTTGATGCACCCCTGGTCTGTTTGCACCGTTCCAAGCATTCAGAATATAGGAATGTCAGTCTAGAGTCAGAAGAAAATTTGGAAGTCATCTCATCAAACCTCTACATTATGCATAGGAGGAAGGAAGCCCAAAGAGTTAGCCAGTGTAATTTAGCCAAACTCACACAGGTAGTAAGTGATAGAGTTGAGTTTCAAATGTAGACTCCCTAATTCTAAATACAGTATTCTTTCCACTGAACTGCAGTTACAAAAAGGAAAAACACAGACTATTATTTGAATATTAGCACTGCTATCATCTAAACAGTACAATTCCTATGGTTTCATAGAACTTGACAGAATCCACAGATATGGAACTGGGAAAATCTTATAAGATTCTTTTCCTATATATTGGTTTGCTTTTCCATTTTTTTTCCTCTTCTTCATCTTTTTCTTTTTGTTTCTTAAATAATTTTAACGGATATATTTCTGGGAGAGGAATAGGAGATGCAAGGGGGGAAAGATGATATAAGAAGATATTAATAAAAATAAATCAAAATTTCAAAATAAAAAAAGAGTGTTGGATTGTGTATCAAGAGAAATGAGTTCTAGTACCAGCTTTAATCTTAATTTTCCTTGTGACTTTGACAAAAATGCTCAGCCTCAAAAAAAAAAAAATGCTCAGCCTCTCTGAGTTTGTGTTCTCATCTATAAAATGAAATGGGACTAAATTTTTCTTTTTCTTTCTGAATCTAAAATATATCTGTAAAAAATCTGTGTATTTGATTAGATGGGATAAATTGTAAGCATTCTTGTTATTTAAAAAAAAACATTTTCACTCATATTTGCTGTCCTATAGTCACAATATGTAGCTTTATTATTTTTTCTATTGTAGAGTATATTGTGTTATACACTGAACAAATAAAGACGTTACTAAGCTATTTCAACTATATTTTCACTATACAATTACAAAATGCTGAAGCTAAAAGGGACATTAAAGATCATCTGGAACAACCTTTCTCCATTTAAAAACTGAGTATATACATACATGTTTAGATAGCTAGACAGACAGGCAGATAGATCATAGAAAGATGATATATATATACACACATAAATATTTATTTTTCTTTTTTATTTTAATAATGACTTTTAATTTATCTAGCAGTGAGATCTTTAGGTCCAAGAATATAGACATTTTATTTTTGTGTGTATTTAAAAAAATGTTTTGCACTCTTACTGTGTTCTTGTGCTAGAGAGGGATTCAAAGGAAGCAAATGACAAGGTCTCTGCCTTTAAAGAGATTATAATAGAGTTGGAAAGACAAGACATAAACCTGAGCAAAGTTAAATAATGATAAAAGATTTAAATAACATTTCAAAACAACAATAGGAAGGATGTCACAAGGCAGTCCATGATTAATTGCCCAATGAATTGAGCAGACAATAATTGCTATAGGAGCTTGGAGGAGGCAAGCATCACCTCATTTATATGCCAGGCTATTTTTAATCCCAACAGAGGTTTTGCCTATTTATTCATCACATAGCAAAAATGAAAATTATAACTCTTTTGTTGCTTGAAATTCCCTTGAATGAGATGTTTATCTTAAAATTAAACTCAGAAGAAAAGTTCCTTTGCTTAGTGTTGAGATTTTCCACATCATTTCAAAATTAAGATGCACAAGAAGCCCAAAATCTACAGAGCCATTGTTTAAGCTAAATTAGATTAACCTTTCTCCACTACCCCCCTGCCCTTCCCAACTCAGGTGGAGCTCTCTCCACTTTTGTTTACCCAAGTCTCAAGGTTATCTCTGTCAAAATTGCAATTAGTCTGTACTTCAGACCTATTGTTAGGGTACTATGCTGAGAGCTATAAACTACCTCACTCTGGCATAATTAAAACAATGTTCCAGTTCACCTATTTTATGATACCTACTTGGCTTTTCATAAAGCATCTTTTCACAACTCTGACTGTGTTCAGACCTTTGAAACTGTAGCATTTTACCAAGAAGGAAAGTGAATGTTTCAGTCTTTCAAATAAGTCAAAAGTTCTGTTACTATAAAAGTTATTATGTTACAGCAAAAAGGAAGAAGTCTTTCATCATATGGTACTCTAATAAAAAAATAACTTGAATTTCTGTACCATCATGTGGTTTTACAAAACACTTTCCTCTAAATCTATGAGGTAGGCAATAAAAGGTTCATAGTCTTCATTGTTAATTGCTTTTTTTCCATCCTTGCTCTCAAGAAGCTTACATTCTAGGTAGCGAATACAAACGTACAAAATGGATTAAGGATTAGAGAGGAAGTTTCTAATAAGGTGGAGGACCATAGAAGGCTTTCTATAGAAGATGATAGAGGTGAATCCTGAAGGAAGTGAAGGATCTTAAAAGATTTAGCATCCTAGGTATAAGAGACATAGAGATGGAAGATGGGGTGTCATGTTCAAGGAATAGCTAAGAGACCATTAGATTATTGGTATGAAAATAAAATTTTAAGACAGGAAAGAGAAGGGGCAGTTTGAAATGAACTTTGAATAGTACACAAAGGACTTTATATATGATCCATTAAATTGTGAGATTCTCAAGGGCAAGGATTATCTTTAGGCTTTATTTGTATCCCCAGCACTTAGCATAATGCTTAGAAGATAGTAAGTATTTGATAAATTGTTGTCATCTCACTAGAGGGAATAAGATCACATTAGAGTATATTGATAGAAAGATCAGGACAATATGCTAGATAAACTCTTTAAAAATAACTTTTTTGATTATGTGAAAGATAGAATAGAAAAATGACCTACATGATAAGTTTTCCAGTTCAAAGCCCTGTGATCCTATTTGTGAGTAAGATGTGATTCCTACCATCAAGAGATCTTGATGCAATCTACTAACTTGGACACAGGTTTCAGAAAATAGCTGGGTATAGTAAGGAGATTCTTTGAGAGACAGACAATGTGGCTTAAAAAGGACCAAAGTTGAAGTTACAGGACTTAGATTTAGATCCTGGCCACTTACCAATTGCATCACTAATGTCAATCTCCCCTCTCTGAATATCTTTCCCCATCTATAAAATGGAAAGATAATTGAACTACTTATCTTATACAGTTGCTATGAGGACAGTACTTTATTAACTTTTATAATTTTTATAAATTTGAACTATTGTTATGAATGTTAGACAGTAGTTTCCTTTGTGGGCTGTCATGAAGCTTCAGGCCATGAAACACCATGGTCTTGGAAGAAATGACAATGAATATTCACACAATGATCAGTGGACCTCTCATAGTGGATGTGAAGAAATTGCAACAGATTGCCAATGAAGAACTTCAAAGATTAAATAATATAATTTATTTTTTTTAATTAAATAAAATAAATTAATTAATTAATTAAATAAATAAGGAGGATAGGATGTTATCAGGGAATAAAAAGCAGCTGGTCAAGTTGTAAGGTCTCCATTGGTGAACTCACAGAGTTAGAAGAAAATAAGAAGCCCCAGAATGTTGAGTGAATCCCAGGTAGCGAATTTGTGGTAAAATGGACAAAAAATATTTAGAATGAGTAGGAATGGATAGGTTGCATGATGCATCATAGTAGAGAACAGCTTCTTTGATAAGATCAAAGATCCATTAAGTGTTTTATATTTCCCTTACAGAAAACTGAAATCTCTCATATGATCAGGAGAGCTAGAGCAATTCATATTATTCAGAGGGGAGGCTCAGTTTCCACCATGACTTTTAAGGAATATTCCCTCTTATGAGTTCAAATCACCATAAAAGATAAGTGTCTCCTTATTCAAGCAATCTTAAGTTCCATATCCAGGTCAATTAGTCAGTCACTCAACAAGCATTTTATTAGGAGCTTTAAGTATTTTATTTAGTAACAAATGTATCCTGAGAATTCAGTATATTTTTTCTTTGATGCCATCAGTTCAAGCCCAAATCACTTGTGTTTCTTACAACTCATGGGTTCCAGTGAATGGTTTAGCATCCCCATTCCATTGAACCATTTATCATCAATTAGCTTTCAGAAAGGAATATTTTAAAATATAGGTTTAACAAAAGTACAAAGTTTTCATCCAGCACTTTAGGAACTCATCCTTCCATGTCCCACCTCAATCTCTGGGAAGAATAAGCCCACACTTAGATTAGTTGCTACATTACTTTGTTCCCACAAAGTTCATCTCCAAAATGTCCTTATTGCTGGATGATTCTTCTCAGCTCTTCCCAGCCTGAGTTTTATAGGTCACTCTCAAAATTTACTTTTTCTTCTTCTACTGGGAGCATTACACCAACCTATTTTCAGGATCTTCACCTAACTTTACAGCAAAAAGAAATAAAAATAAAGTCCATATTTTTATGTTATCCAGGGTATGCAAGATAGGGAGTGGTAGAGGAGTTTTGCCTTACCTAATTCTTTGATAGTTGTCTTGATTCAGAGAGAAGAAAAATCCATATAACAAAAAGGAATCTAAGAGAGCAACTGAATCACCTGGACAGGTGTGCTGTGGCTTTAGGTGCCTCATTATAGAACAAGCTATGATGGTGGGGAGTCAGTTTCATAGGGCACAGAGAAGTCTGGACATATCCCAGAGTGCCAGATCATGAAGAAGAGCAATCAGGTTTCTAAGGTCAGTGCCTTGCCTCCATCTCTTCCTTTAGAAAAGTACAAGTTTCTTTACAGCTCAATAAGCAAGTGTCCATTTGGCTCCATAGTTGCCTGAGCAAGGCATTTCTTACCTTATTTAAATGCAGGAAGTTAATTGACTTGAAAATTATTTCTGTAATTCTTGTGACCCATGCCTTAGATACTGAGTCTAATGCAGATGCTGTAAATTGCCCCCAATTAATTAATGTCATGGAGTGGGTGGACTTGGGCCTTTTAAAATGAATTTTTTCATTTATATGAAATAAGATGCAAATTACAATGAGTTTAATGCCTAGTATTTCAATGGGAATGCATTATTGGTTCTAATCTTAAATGTAGGCACAGACTCTTATATTTTCTACTTTGTTTTTTCCCCATTCCCAACTTGACTAAAAAGCATGTAACTTTGCTGCAGAATGTGGAAAGGCTGTGAGATTTATCTAATGCTTGGAAGAAATTCCTACCACTGAAAGAGAACACAGCCACGCTTGTAACTTCAGATCATAGAATCAAGAGCTAGAAGGCCATGCACCACAATCTCTATTTTTTTTAAGCAAATTAGAATATTGAGGCCTAAGGAAGGTCACACAAGGAGTCAGTAGTAGGTCTGGAATTGTAACTTAGGTTTTCTGGCCTCTGAATCTGGCCAGATTTTTTATTATGCCATGCTGCTTCCCACATATTCTTAAAGAGTCGTTTGAAGAACAGAGGCTAAATGATTTTATAATAGCCTGAATCAGGATTTGAAGTAGGTATTCCTCATGCTTAGTCCCTATTGCTGCATCTCTATGCTCTAGTATTACTTGTTACTGAGTCATTTCAGTCTTACCCAATTCCTCATGACCATTTGCAGGGGGGGAAGGGGGAAGGGTTCTTTGCAAAGATCTTAGAGTGTTTTATCATTTCCTTCTTCAACTCATTTTACAAGTGTATTTGTTTACAAAACACTTACATTTTTCAAGGGAAGAAATTGAGGCAAACAGGATGAATTGAATTGCCCAGAATTACCAGTACTTTTGCCAATATTGGAGAACAGATATGGAGGAAGATGAGTCTTACTAACTTCAGGTCTAGCATTATGTTCACTTAGTCACCCAGCTACCCCACTTCTCCCCGTTAACATTTGTCTATAAAAACTTAAACCTTTGTCACTTATTTTTTCTCTTCATGGAAAGCAAGCCATTTTAGTAATATGCTTTAAGATCCTAGAATAGGATTATGATTTCTTTGATTGCAGAAGACTGTGGGAGAGGAACTTATTTTTTCTGTATATTTCATCACATTCCCCACAACTTAAGAGTCTTCAATAGTTATTTAGAACAGAGATGTCAAACATGTAGCACCCATGAGGTCCACAAAATTCCTAAGTATGATGTGAATCAGGTGAATATGTCATTGGAAAATATTTAACAAAATAAAGAAAAATACAGTACAACATAGATAATGTTAATATGTAGTTTTTCAAGTCAGCATACAGCCCTGCAGGGATACATTTCTAGTTCATTATTAGACTACTTATCTAAAGCCCTTAGAGGTGTAAGAAAAGTGTTTTATTGTTTTGAACCCAGTCCCATCACTAGGAGATGAAATTTATTTAACCATTAACTCAGGATCCAGGCTGTGCTGACCAGAAACAAGAAAACTAACACTGATGCAAAACATTCCTCACTTTCTCACTCAATATCTTAATCAGTCTATTTCTTGTCTTATCTGAAAACATTACCACCTCTATGCTAGCCAATCAATTAATGTTTCCTTGTTCCTTTGTTTAATCCTATATAATGTATAATTTAAATATATCAATCAGAAGTCAACTGTCCCTTTTTCAACTTTCCCCTCTACTAGACAACTTAAATGGTTTTTTTTATAAATTATTTCAATTTTGTTGAAATTTTGTTGTTTTGTTTTCAGCCTAACAAATGTTAAGTGATCGACCCAAGATCACATAGCCAGTATTTGTCAGAGGTAGGAGTTAAATAATGGTTTTCCTGTTTGGGAGGCCTCCTCTCTATCAATTTTAGCACACTGCCCCTTTAGTGACAGCATAATCTCCATGTTTGAATGAAACTTGTAAAAAGGAGTAAACAAAATTAGATGTATAGCAACACTTACAACATTGTATGTCATTACCTTATAGCTTCCTTTCAAGATGTTAAAAAATTCCCCTTTTAATCCCTCAAACTGTCATGAAATATATGTTTATTTGTTGGAATTCGTGGAGTTAATAGTTCCAAAATTAACACCAGATTTTTCTTCTACTGGTTACTTGATGATTTACATAGCTCTTTATGATTCACACTAAAGGGAGTTGCCTGTATCCTGAGCATCCATAGAAAATAAGATAGCACCTCTCTCACCTTCAAGTCAAGAGGTAGTAAAGCAAAGTTTATTGCCTCAGTCTTTTGATCCAGGAGGTAAAACAAACTATTGATCCTAGTTTAGGGTTTAGATTGTGGTGTTTCCCATTTCAAATCGATCACTTCCCAAAGCAGTTTTAGACTCAGACTTTGTCTTAGTTCACTGGAAGTCAATTAATTAATTTTGAGATAGTAGTAAGAACACATTTTACAAGAAAGAGCTAAATTCAGAATAGTTCAATTCCTAGATTTAAAAAAATAATAATTTTTGCTATGATTGTTAGCTTTGAGAGCATTGTTGATTTCAATAAGTCAGTCTTGATTGATTTGGTTTAAGAAAAGTTAATCTGGCCCTTTTTTTCTTGAAAATATATAAATTTTATTGGTGGTTTATTTTTTTTTAATTATAGTAATTTCCTGCCATCCTCCTCTAAATTCCAAATTAACCCTTATTTATCACAAGGAAAAATAATCATGCAAAAATAAACCCTAACTCCATCCCTCTACCCAAAGAAAGAAGGTAAATTTCATTGTCTATGCTCCAGGACCAAGATGGGTCATTATAATTATTCAGAATTCATCTTCCTTTCAGTGACTCTTATTTATGTTATTGTAATCATGTAATTCATTTTCCTGGTTTGCTAACTTCACTCTGCATCATTACACACAAATCTTCCCATTTCCCCCACCCTGAATTCATCATATTCATTATTGGGTGAAGAGAAAAATATTCCAATACATTAAAATTTCTTCAGCAGTTTCCTAATTATTAGATAGCCATATGAATTCGATTTTTCTTTTTTGCTGCCAAGGAAAAGTGCTGCTATAAATATTTAGACATATATGGATGACTCCTCTGAGAATAACATATGGTATGTCTCTTAGATTATCTTCTAAGATTATCAGTTACAGAATATGAAAGTTGAAATGAACCCACCCCAGTCCATTTTTTTAGAGAAATTAAACAACTTACCCAAAATATTAGAGCTTGTCTTCTGCTTCTTCTCTTCACTTTCTCTCTTTTTACAAATGTGTTGTTATTCATTTGTTTCAGTCAAGTCCAACTCTTTGTGACCTCATTTAGAGTTTACATTCTCACAAATTCTTACTTTTCCTTAGCACATCTTCTTTCTTCTCCCTCTCTTTTTATAGAACCATTTTGTACCTCTAGATGAAACTGTCTTTCTTCCTCAACTATAAGCACTAAGAAATACTGAGCTTTCCCAATCCTTTAACTTAAGAGTAAACATTGTATGGGATCATACCAAAGTATGATAAAAAACAGAAAAGTTTTAGGAATCAGCAGACTTCTTTCCTGGGCTTGTTTTGGGAATCCATTGGGTCCGTATGAATAGTTTTGTTCAGCTGCATAGTGTGATACATACATAAAACAAGATTGCTGTTTGAGAAATAGAGCTAGTCCAAGATTGAAATTATAGTGGTATGATAACATGTTGTCCTCAAAGAAATAGTCAAAGAAGAGGATCATGTGACAGAGTACAATCCAAGAAGCATGACAATAAAGTCAAAGGAGTATTGTTGGCCAAGTTAAAATAAATCTGGTACTTCTTTGATCCCAGTTGGGAGCTTATTGTTTGCAGTTTGATCACATACAATTCAATCCAATTCAGCAAGCATTTAATATTGATCTGATATATGAAAGCTATCATACGAAATATCAGGGCCTCAAAAACAAATACTCCTTAAAGGAATTCTAATATTAACATGTATATGTATAGATAAATAGATTTCTGTGTGTGTGTGTGTGTGTGTGTGTGTGTGTATGTACACGAGTATATTAGAAAGTTCAGGTCAAGGCAAGAAGATTCTAATCAATTAAGCATGCATTTATTATTCTAATATTATATGGCACGATAATTTTAGGCACAAAGAATACAAAAGCAAAAGTAAGCTAATTCCTGCCCTCCAGAAACCATATATTACTGAGGGAAACACCGTGTTCAGAGATAAGTAAGTGGAAAATGCATAAAAAATTTTCAAGAAGGGAAGGTGAACACTAACAATAGAGCATGAGGAAGATCAAAATGGACATCATGTTGAAGGTAGCACTTGAGGGGAGTTAGGATTTCTAAGATACCAAAGTAAGGAGATGAAACATTTCAGACATATTGAACAAATTCTGCAAAAGTGTGAAAGTTTTTATGGAACATCAAATATGGACAACAGCATTTGGAGGAGCAAGGAGGAGTAATGATTGTGAGATTAGATAAATTACTCTCAAAAACTTGAGTGGAAGAACATCAACAACTGAGATTAGGATGATGTTTGAAGTAAGGATACCTCAGAGAAGATTATCCTTAAACTAAAGCTGAAGGAAGATAAGGATTCTCAAAGGCAGAATTAAGAATGAATCACATAAATTCATGAAGAAGAGAAAGGGTCTTAAAATTTGGAAGAAAAACTAGGAGTTGAGTTTCATTTATTAATCAGTCAACAACCATTTGTTAAGCACTTCATACCAGAAATTGTGTTGAGATCTAGGAATCAAATAAGAGAAAAATAAAGAAGTTCTTACCCTTGAAGAGTTTACATTGTAAAGGGATAAGACAGAACATAAAAGGAAGTTGAAAAATGGGAGAAGAGAGAGTGGGGTAGAGCATAATGGAAAAAAAATGTTTGATGAATCAGGTGTAAAGCTCAGAGAAGAATAAAAGAGTGAGCATGGATGGCCTCGACCCTTCTTTTAAAGAGAGATTCATGAACAATTAATCAATTAGAGACAAAAGCTACAATTCTGAAGGATCTTCTGCAGTGGCAAGGTGATGAAAATAGAGGAATCTTCTAGGTTGAAAAGGTTTCTGGGGAATGATGGAGAAAGATGTCCATAAAGTCCAGAACAAAGCCCCAAAGGAAACATAATAAATTTGTCTGGCCTGAGCCCTACCTCCAAAAGAGGTTATGTGTAGAATTGAACATAATAAGAGGAAGGGGCCACAAGAAAGGAGAAGTCTTTTGGAAATCATTTATTGACTATAAAGAACTTCACTGAAGAGTTTTGAGTGGAGTATAAAATCATGAGATCTGTATTTTAAGGCTCACAGAGTGACAGAATTTCAGGGATAGAAGGGATTTCAGTGACCACTTTATCCTTTTGCTGGCTGTTTCTTCCAACTTTTGTACATTATGTTTTTTTAAGGATCTAGGTTGGTGTGTGATTTGTTTCATCAGTAAACATTTTGTGTTTTACTCTCTTACTAAAATAATTTTCCTTTGTGTTTTCAGAATTTCATGCTTGAGAATTTTCCTTTGTTCATGGATTTTTCTTGTGCTATTTTAGTCTTTATTATACTATATATCTTTCCTGTAAAATGAGAATTCCTAATCTTTTTTATATCATAGACACCTTTATTAGTCTGCTGAAGCCTATGAACTTCTTCTCATTATAATGTTCTTAAATTACAAAATACATAAGGAAATACAATGCCAAACAAAGGAAACCAATTATATTGAAATAAACAACTTCTCCCATTCAAGTTCATTGACCTCTTGAAATCTTTTCATAGCCCCAAGTTAAGAAGCCCTGCTTTAAAGCATCTCAAGTCTGCTTTCCAAAAAGCTAGGATGAAGCATATCATGTCTTTGATATCCTTTTCTCTATCATAAACTATAAGAGGGAGTGGCCACTTTTCCAGTATATTCCCATTATTTCAATCCCAGCAATAGTTTCTCTGTTAGATTGAATTCCCTATAGCATTTCCCCTTGCTGATTCCTTTATCTTTGAAGGATGAAATTATCTTTAAGGCAGATGAGATGTAATGAGTTGCTACATTTCTGATGGTCAAAGTTACCTCTAGTAAATGTCTAAATAACTGGTCTCCCATCACTCTGTCATTTCTTAGGGACAGCTTTTGAATTATTTCCCAGACTCCTCATCCCTTTCTCCTTATCTAGGTGATTTGTAATATGTTCCAACAGCAAAATTGCTTCCTTTTTTTTCTCTCCAAAGAATTTTGCCCTTTTATTCTCCACCACCCTTCTGATTCCTGAATTTCCTCATGAGTATAATTTCATAGTATTTAATGCTACTCTATACCCTCAACAATGTTATTTATAATCTTTTAATAAAATATAGTTATTCAGAGCAATATTTCAATATCAGATTTCCTCCTCCCAAGTCTCACTGTTACTTTTGAGGTCAAATACACTTCCTTATCTTAAGACTGCTATTCTTTTTCCTTGTATCTAAATCTTGAGTTAATTCTTTTTACTAAGTACCATAGGGCAATCAGGTGATATATGGGATAAAGTATTGGGCATGTAATCAAGAAGACTCATCTTTACAAGTCCAAATCTGACCTCATACACCTACTAGCTGTGTGACAGTAGGCAAATCAACTTACCCTATTTATCTCAACTCTTCATTGGTAAAAATGGTCTGGACAAGGAGATGGCAAATCATTCCAGTCTCTTTGCTAAGAAAATCCTCAAATGGAGTTGTGAAGAATTAGACATGACTGAAATGATTCAAGAGCAACAACTAAGTACCAAAGATTAAATGTGGCTCCTGAATAAATTATCTCTAAGAACTTGTTTTATTCCTTTTTAGATAGAAATAAGGAAAAAATAAAAATAGCTAGCATTTATGTAGCCCTTTAAAATTTCAAAGCAATACATATGTATTGATCCTCATAACAATTCAGGAAGGTAGATGCTATAATTACACACACACACACACACACACACACACACACTCACACACACACACATATACACACACACACACACATACACACACACAAATGAAGAAATTAAGGCACATAGAAGTTAAATGATTTGACAAGATACTTTACAGCTAATCCTGACTGAAGAAGAATTCTAACTTGGGTCTCACTAACTTCTGCTCCCATACTGTATCCATCCAGTATACTACCTACTAAGTATGACTGGAGGAAGAAAAGTCACTAGAACTTGTTAGTTAAGTGACGCCACTTCAAAAAAAAGACAGTGAAGGGGGAGCAGGGAAACAAGAAGACACTAAGGAAAGAAAATAGATGTTTTTTTCCCTCAATGCCAGAGGAAAAGTGTTTAGGGAAAGTGGCAAAGAAATTTAAATGGATTATGATGCAATTTGCATTTAATAATAATTTTCAAGAGACACTTGCTGGGAGCATCTAGGCCATTGATATATTTTCACTTTTAGCTAAGAAGTAAATGAATATATCATTGGTTTAGTTTTTTGCATGTAAAAGCTTTTAAAGGCCTTTTAAAAATTATACATTTTGTATCTCCATTTTCTTTTCAGAATGTAGTAAACCAGCATAATTTGACCTTATGGCGGGAAAGCTAATGTGTGTGTGTGTGTGTGTGTGTGAGAGAGAGAGAGACAGAGAGAGAGAGACAGAGAGAGAGTGTGTGTGTTTCACATGATTTATGAGTATTCAAGGAGAACTAGCACCTACCTTTGGTGTGAGGGTTTGCCAAGTCCTTTTCAGGGCTCCTCATCTATATTTGGAGTCCACTTTGCACTCAACTTTTACCTGTGACTCCAAGAAACTGTAGCATGCACAGCAGCCACATCTTGGTAAATCCTTTTCAGCAGATACACTAAACCAGATTGAAGGTAACCAATAGGCCACAAACTTGGCCTATTGGCTTATATTAATGAGTTAGACAGATATCTCCCCAAGCATGTTAATTCTTTCCCTGAAGTATTGCGCAAATAGGAAAAATGTATTCCGATAGTCATGAAGGTGGCTAAAGCTGACAGTGTGATACACTTAGAGCTTAGTCAGACATAAAAAAAGGAAAAGGTCATTTACTGGATCCTGGGACATAGTCAGTCATCCAGATTTTTTTTTTTTCCTGCCACTGAACTATTCTGGAAAAGAGAGTAAAGCTGATGGCTTTAAGCAATTCTGCCCTATTTAAATCCAATTTACAAACAACTCAAGATATTACCCTATAATATCATTAATTCTCTTCCAAAATGAAGGACAAACAATTATAGATAAATAAATAGATATACAGACAGATGATAGATAGATAGATAGACAGACAGACATTGTGTGTATATACATTAATTGTTCTTTGCTCTCAAAGAAGACACTATGTAGGAATCAAGGTAAAGTGTGTCCAAACTGGCTAATCAGACCAATGCAACTCACATTTCTTTTGTACTACTACAACCCTGTTTTGCTGATTGAGCATGTGCCTTTTTTAATGTAAGCATGCCATGCTACGTAGTCCTTTGCCAGTGTCTCCCCTATCATGCAGTGGATTCCAAAAGTCTTCAGAGAGATCCTGAGAGTGTGCTTGTATTGTTTTTTTTTTCCTGATCTTCATGATAGTACTAGTCTCTTATGAGTTCTCTATAAAGTAATATTTTAGGTAATCTACATTTGACACAAACCAAGTCAGCCCATTGGAGTTTCAATCTCTGCAGTAGAGTAACACATGTGTATTTTAGAAATAGTATAGTATGACTATTATGATCCTTTGCCTCTCTTCAAAAATATAAAATGGAATGAAAATAAGATAATCTCTGAGGTCATTTTCAACTCAAAATTTTATGATCTTCTGGCACTAAGGCAATAGTAATAGAGAGTTTATTTTAGCTGCTTAGGTTCAGGGCCTAAACTCGAGATTTTTAGGCATATTGAGTAGGAGAGATCTTTATTACTATATAACACCAAGATCCCATTCTCAACAAACTCAGAAGTACTTAACCTAATTCCTACAAAGACACCTGAAAGTAACTCTACCTAGAGAGGAAATTGAGAATGATAATACACCTTAATTTTG
Source organism: Sarcophilus harrisii (assembly GCF_902635505.1). Classification (NCBI taxonomy): domain Eukaryota; kingdom Metazoa; phylum Chordata; class Mammalia; order Dasyuromorphia; family Dasyuridae; genus Sarcophilus; species Sarcophilus harrisii. The sequence continues at coordinate 197,780,367 of NC_045430.1, forward strand.
ATACTGAGTGATCATTGAATCAGTGGGGTCTAAATTAATAAGGTTTTGATAAAGAAATATACAATCACCTTTTTTGTTGTGCTATGTTATGGAGACGCTTGTTTTATTCCATAAATTAAAAATAAAATTAAAAAAAGAAATGGATTTAATAAGCAATATCACATTGTAAGTGAAAGTTGTTTTCAAAGTTTTTTTGCCAATGAGCTCAAATATATTGCAAAGACTTTTATTTCTGCATAATTTCAGGAGGGATAATTTTTTTCAATACACAGTACTTTGCGGCAGTCCAGCTGTTAAATAGGGCTTATCTATTAGCTAGTGTTCAGGAATAAATGTAATTATTCATAAATTCAGACTCACCTTGTACTCATGATTTTACAAATGGGTGGTATTTACTACAGTCACACATTTCTTATTAAACATCAGCCATTTCAAGGCCATAAAGCTGAGTCCTGATAGAATGATTTTTCCACTTAAAAAAAAAAGTCCATTAAGTTCACAAATCCTCTCTCCATGACTTGATGCTATCTTTCTGCATTATAATTAGCAGAATAGCATAACAGCCAAGGAATTCTGCAAAACTGTTTATAATTGGGTACTCTAAGTACATTTTCTCCCCGATTTCCTATCATTACTCCTCTGCCACATAGGCTTTTCTATGATCATGGTGATGAAGATAATGATTATAATGACTTTTATGCTGATAGCCAAATTTTACTTTCAGCTTGTTATTAATTCATGGTTAAAGAAAAATAAATGAAATGTGCAAAATAGCCATATCGGCTATGCAGAGGACTATACTTATTACATATATTTATATATTATATATGGAACATTGAATAGAGGCAAGACCTAGAATCAGGAAGACTTATCTTCATGAATTCAAATATGACCTCTGACATTTTGTATTTGTGTGACCCTGAGCAAGTTACTTAACCCTATTTGCCTTAGTTTCCTCATTGGTAAAATGAGCTAGAGAAAGAAATAGAAAACAATTCCAGTGTCTTTGTCAAAAATGAAGAGGCAGACATGACTGAAAAACAACAGAATGGCAAAATTGTATTATGTGTAGACATATGTGAATATATATACAATCTAAGCATAAATTATTTGTTATAAGATTAGCTTTGGTAATCTGTGGCATAGTCATGTTTATTAATGAAGAGAATGTATTCTAGCAATACTCTTTGTAAAATGTGTAAAAAGATGGAATATAAGTCTTGAAATCTTGAGATTCAGGGAAGGATAGGTTAGAGTGTAATGTTCAGGTTAGCTTTCTGGAGGTCTTGGAACCAGCCTTCGTTTCAGCAGAGTAATCACCACGATAATAGCTAGGGATAAGTCCAAATTCTTTATTATCTCCTTCAAAATCTGTCTCCTTCACCTGGGGCTCTGCTAGCTTTCTGAAGGTCCCCTGGAATGTGTCTTGGTTTCTGTGGAGGAAGCAGGAGAGCCACCATGATGGTCTCTGTCTTGAAGTCTGTCTCAGTTGGAGAGCTTGAACTCCATCCTCCAGTCCTCTGTTTTCTCCAACTGTCTTAGGCTGAGTTTGTCCTAGTTTATATGCTGTATTACAATTATATCATTACAGTATACTGAGTATAAACCAATCATTATATCACTAAGGAACCATTATTGGTTGTAAGATTAAATAAATCATACTGAACTAGAGAACTCACATGCTAAACCAGATAACCATTGTCTTATCAATTTCACTGAGTTAACGCCTTGTAAGCATCCTTATTTCAAGTACATTTCTCCAGAATTCTGGTCCATTACATTAGAGGACAGGTGGTATATGTTTAGGAAACAAGTCAAAGTTGGATTATGGGGAAAATTAGAATTATCTTCAAGAATGATCCATCTTATGATTTTAGGTACCCTTCTACCAGTATATCTACTCTACTTTGGGATAGATTTCAGTGCCTGAAATGTCTTTGACAAGGGATATCAACATTCACTCTATGTTTACTGCATAACTTTGAAATAACACATTCACTACATCATAAATATACATAGAATGTCAGTTATGTGTGTCAATTCACCCTGATTGGAACATTCCAACTGGCTCTTTCCCTCCAGCTCATATGCCTGAAAGAATAGTCTAAAATTGTATATGACTACAGTCAAATCTTTGTCAGTTAACTGGGAGAGAACTGTTCGTCACAGAAAATGATAGGAGTGGATATGTGGGAAGACAAAAGAGCACTAAAAAGGAATAGAGGAAATATAGAACATAAATCCCATAGACATAATTATGATCCTTTTTGTTTACCATGGTTCAAATAGGAACAAATCAAAATGGTCCTCTGTCAAATGTAGTAACTTGGAGGAACTGTGTGGCACAGTAGGTAAAACAGCGTCTGGAGTCAGGAAGACCTCAGTTAAATGTAACTTTAGGCAGTTGATAGTTATATGACCATTGAACATCTGTCTGCTTGCCTCAGTTTTTTCAACTGTAAAATTTTATTATTATAATAGCACCTTCCTCTCAGGATTTTTGTAAGGATCAAATGAAATAATATTTAAGTGCTTTGTAAACTTGAAAGTGCTATATAAAAGTAGTTGCTGCTGCTGCACTGCTGCCGCTATTATCACCGCCACTACTACTACCACCACTGCCACTCCAGAAATTGATCTGTATCATATGATGTGATTGTACGTTGTTTCATTATGTTGTTGTTTTTAACATGGCCAACTTGCTTCTAAAGAAATTTTATTGCTGTAGTAGTTATTAATTAAAGTAATTCTATATACATATTAGGGACTTTGAGTTTTAATAAAGAGTACATAGTCCAATATTCTAAATCTCCTAGACTTAGTATTTCCAATTGTAAAATATTGCCTACTATTGGTCTATAAGATGGGAGGGACTCATTATGGGAAAGAAGAATAAACACTAGATTTGACATCAGATAATGGGTTCAAATCCTTGCTTTTACATACATCAAGGCACTTTGAGAAAGTAAGGGCCTCAGTTTTTCTAATAAGTAAAAAAAGAATCAGATTAAAGCATAGGATTATAGTTTTAGACCCAGAAAAACTTTTAAGATTGTTCTGGTTTGCCTCAGACCATTCTAGTGGCACAAGTGGAATTAAATGAGATATCACCTAAGACTTGGTTTATAGAAAACACTTTTAATAGTAGCATAGAAAGGAAATTCATCAAGGATACAAGACTTGCTCAGATAAAAACAGGTAATGCAGTCTCTATGAATATTAGGCACATAGTGGGTGGTTAATAAATATTTCTTTGATTTGATGAGCTTGAAATGTTATGTCTGTCGAACATGATGACCACTGACTCTTCATGAACTGGTTTTTTCATGTGCTGAGTTACTAGAAATATGAATAGTAGCTCAAGGTCTAATTACCTGGACCTGACAGGTTTCAGAAGCAGATTCCCTCTCTTTTAGAGAAAAAAAAATAGTTCAACTTCTCTGGCAGGTGGCCTTGTGAATATTCTGCTACTTCAGAAGCCATCCAGTGTCATCCCCTCATCTTAGAGCTGAGGACACTAAAACCCAGAAATGTTAAAGGTCTTACCCAATGTCAGACAAGTAGGAAATGACAGTTGCATAATTTAAACACAGGTTATATGCCTGCAAATCCATTGCTGTTCTCCTATGCCACATTTTCTCTTAGTGAACTCTAAGCTCTTTACAACTCTGAATTTTATGATCCTAAAATTTCGAGAGTTTCGTTTATTGTGTTCATGAGGTAAGGTATATAAGTCATAATTGGTGCATTGCTACTACAGAAATTTATATTGGGTCTATAGTGGTATTCTACCTCTAAAAATCTTCAGTGAAAGAAGTTCGAACCTGTAAGCATGAATCGTCCCTTAGGTTCACTGATCAGGAGCTGGACTGAATTTTCAGTGAATGTCAATTACCTCTTATGAAATATGAGCAACTATACCCGTGTGCCATTTAGATGTAGGTCACTCAGTTCACTGAATCAAATTGTTTTTTATTATTCTTTCCTATGAAACCTCTTCTAGCTGGCTCTCATAAGAAGGAATGGCACAGTGGGGTATGCTTCAAAAACTTTGAAAACAAATAAAGCTGCTCAGCCCCATTCTTTATTATTTAATTAAAATGCTTCATCTCTCAGCTCAAAAACTGCCTTTTGTTCCAACCCCTTAACCCTTTTATTAGATATGATTTGATTAGATTATTAAATGGGACTCACATTTTCCCTCAATACTTCAAAGGAAGGACTTCAAAATGGGCCAATCTTTCCTAGCAACACATGTATTTTTAATTGAAATTTCTTCTTTCATTCCCATTGACACTGAAACAGCTTATAGAACATTTTCCAAAACTGACACTGAATCCTATTGTACATAAGATGTTGGAGTGGATAGTGTTAGGCTTGTTAGAAAAGGATGGGGGACTATGACTTTAGTATGGTAGATATCTTCAAGAACTTGAAAAGCTATTACGTTAAAAAAAGAAATTAGACTGCTTTGCAACCAGAGGATAGAATTAGGACCAGTGAGAGGAGAGCACAGCAAGTAGAAAGGGCAATCTGGTTGCAGATTTAATGTTGGTGTCAGGAAAAGATGCCTCAGGAAGTATTATTTCACCCTTGCCATGACTGGGTTGTAGAGGTGACTAGACATTTCAGTGGTTAGAGTGCTGATCTAGGAGTCAAGAAGACATGTTCAGCCTGTAGATATGTGACCTTGAGCATATCACTTAACTGCTGTTTATCTCAGTTTCCTCAACTTAAAATAAGAATAATCATAGAGCCTACCTCCCAACTTTGTTTGTGATGATCAAACGAGGTAATATTTGTAAAGTGCTTAGCATTTGTTTGTTCCCGTTCATCCTCCTCCTTTCCCCGCCCCCATCATGTGCATTCTTCTCCAATTCTTAACACAGAACCTGGCACATAATTGACTCCCCCCCTTTTTTTTGTCTTTTAAAATTTAACATCTGGTTTACAAAACCAAAATTCTTTTATAATCATAATTTAGTCATCAATTCATAGATACTTTGAATTATTTGTACTTTTTTTAAATGCTAGAAATGTCTAAAAATTAGGTAGTTGTATTTCCTTTTCTAAACTATTATTCCTGTGGATTTTCTTATGTTATGTTTGGAATCAACTCTCCCCAAAAAGAGATTATTGAATATTATTAGGTCTTTTACAAAGGAAAGTTCCACTAGTTCTGCAATGATTAAAAAATAACCAGTTATATTCATTATACACTTTTTCTCCATCCTTTGCAGCAAATAATAAAAATCCTAGGAAAGGTGGGGGGACTGTAACGCCACTTCCATAAATGATAATGTCACAGATAGCGCACAATTTTAAAAGGAAAATGCAGTTTTATTTAGGAAACAATGTACTGGAAGACATGATGTTTACAGACTAATTAAAATAACATCTTTAAAATCTATGGTCACAACTTCAATTGCTATTTATTGCTTCATTTAATATGATGTAAAATTGCCTATGGAATGTTATCTGTGCACCAGACAGATCCCATTTTTCTAATCAATATTCTAATAATTTATGTTTCTGTTAAAGCAAACAAACAAATAACCCAACAACCAGCACTTAATTTCACTTCTTTAAAGAGAATTCCAAATAAAGTCACTTTAGATTGGCTTACTGTGATCTAAATATGTTTTTTTTTTAATTATTATGATAAGATACGATGGCCTCCTTCTTAGGAGAACTATTAAAAATCTGGCATTTCCAAGTTGTAGATAAAAATATCCCTCTAAATTGCAGAAGAAGGGAACTAACAGTGACAATTGTTATAAGACTCTCTGTAAAATATTTCAGATTTGTTTTCTTTGTCTCCTGCTGACTCAGAAAGTGCGGCTCTTCATTTTTAGTTTCTTCATTTTCTGCAATCAAGCCATCTTTATTCTCTTCTTCCTTAGTCACTCCAGATTGCTTCCTCTTTGCTTTCTTTTCCCTTTTGTGTGAATTTTTGTCCTACAACTTATCCTTCCCTGCTGTCTTTTGGGGCTCAAGTTCAACCTGTGAATAGGCTGGTTTAGCTGACAATCTTGCTAGGGTTCCTTCTTTACTTCTTCAGTACAATTCACCTTCATCTTGAGCATCTTGGCTGGAGCAAGCCCCTCTCCCTAGAAATAGAACAACACAAATGCTGATGATAGGTGTTTTTTGTGGGGGATAGGAGTAATAGAAGAGTCACAGACAAGTGTGTCTTGTCAAATAGTTCCTCTAGCCCTTGCTTTCCTAGTTTCTTCTAGACCAATTTCCATCCAGGCTACTAGAACTTGCAGCAGTGGGAGCAGTCAGAGAATCAGATGGAACCTGGTGAAAAGCTGCTTCGCTTCACTTCCTCCATGTCCCTTTTCCCCATATAATAGACTTTAAAAATGTTTGATGACTTCTCAACTTCAGGGATAGATGGGTTTAGATGGCTTCAAGATCTCTTACAACTCTGAAAATCTATGATTCTGTGGAATAACTTAAATTGAGACCATTTATATTTTCCATAAAAACAGAAACTCCAATTTTTAGAAGCTTTGTGAATGTGGGCAGGTCCCTTTTTCTCTCTTTATCTTTAATGGGAGGAGGAGGGGAGGAAGCAGAGTCAGAAAGAGACAGATAATAATCTGTACTCAACAGGGTTTTTGTGAGGATGGTGCTTTGTACATTTTACACATGACGATTCATTATCCAGTTTTCCAAATAATGGTATACTACTATTACTTTTTTTTTCTGCAAAAGCCCTGGCCTCAAATTGACAAGGGTACATTTTCTAAGTAAGTTACCATAAGTGTTTTTTCTTTCTTCCTTTCTTTCTTTCTTTCTTTCTTTCTTTCTTTCTTTCTTTCTTTCTTTTTTTCTTTCTTTCTTTCTTTCTTTTTCTTTCTTTCTCTCTCTTCTCTCCCTCTCCCTTTCCCTCTCCCTCCCTCCCTCCCTCCTTCCATCTCTCTTTCTTTCTCTCTCTCTCTCTCTCTCTCTCTCTCTCTCTCTCTCTTTCTTTCTTCCTCTTTCTTTTTAAAATTCAGTCCTAGAAAGAAATGGCCCCCATGGTTGCTTAACCTGACATTTAACTTCCTCATATTAGGTGTCTCTTAAGAATGCTCAAGGTGTCAAAGCAGAGAATAAAAAAACGCTCTGAAGCCTTAAATTCTTCCCTCATGGGCTGTAATCACTGATACTTCATAGAAGGAAAACAAATACAACTGAGGTGGGCCTTTTTTTCCCCTAGCCTCTTCTGATTGGTCTGCTCCCTTTGCCTGCCTTCAAAAAAATAAGGGATTGATGGTGAAAGGCATTTAAATGGCTGCCATGTCATCAGGGAGAATTTGCAAGTATCATAAACTAGAAAATTGGAGATAAAGGTGAAGTGAGCATCTTATATATGCCCTCCAGAACACTTAACCTTATTCTGATAATATATGATGCATGGAAGCCTCAGTCACAAATAGAAGCAAAAGACCAAATAACCACTCTAGTGTTTTTGGATATACATAGTAGTTTACTGTTTCAGAAGTCTTCTGTGATCTACAAATATAATTGGTCTAGTAACATGTGAATATTTCTCTGTTTTTATTTACATTTAAATTTGATTTAAATACCAGCCATCACTTATCTTGAGTACACTTTTCATTTTTTTTAAAAAAATGCATAACCTGCTAGAGAAATAACTTTTCAATGAGGAACATATGTAATGCTGTAAATATTCTGGTGTTACGTCCATTTGTGCTATATTGCTAGCTTTTCTATTTGTGATGAGAATACAATCATTCTTTCTTCATATTCATGTCTCACCAATACCTCTTTCAGACTCCTTTTTTCTTAACTCATTCCCAAATTGTCATCCTAATTCTCCTTATCCATTATTTAGACTATCGCAGCAGTTTTTCAAGGGGTCTCCTTGCCTCAAGGCTCTCCTCTTCTCTGATTTATACTTCATGCAGTTGAGAAATTGATTTTCTTAAAGCACCAATGTCACTGTGTCTTTCTCCGGCTCTAAAAGCTTTAATGGCTTCCTGTTGTTTTATTGTAAAATGTATATGCCTGTATTTGGCATTCATGTTGGTTCTAGCACTACTTTCCTGGCTAACTGCATGTTATTCTACTTCATATAATTTTATATTCTGGCCAAAAAGGAGATGCTTGCTTTTCTAAGCTCCAAACATTCCCTCTCCATAACTTTGCATTGGCTCTTCACTGTGATTGCCATATTTCTTTTCTCACTCTCCCTTCTTCAAATTCTTAGATTCTTTCAATGCTCAACTCATATCATCTCTTATATTAGGCTTATCCTGATTATTCCAGTGATTAGTGAACTACTGGTCCTCATTGCCATATATATACATATGTGTGTGTGTGTGTATTTATCATATAGATATTTTTAAGCTTATTTATCTATGTTTGTGTTGTATATGCTCACATCTCACTTCAGGCACCTTCCCATTGCATGGACAGATAAATATAATCTCTTGGAGGACAGGAACTATTTTTTTCTCTTTTTATTCCTAGTATGTAACACATAGCAGAAGTTTAAAAAAATGATTGATGAATGGATGGAGTTACTGCTAATTATATTTATTATAGAATAGATGAATATCTATCTATAAGTACAAAGATAGCATTCATGTTTTAAGGCTAGAAGGGATATTAGAGTTATCTGTTCCAATTCCTTTGTTTTATAGAGGAGGAAGGTCACTTTTCTAAGACCTCATAGAAAGAAGACAAAATAGAAAAATTAACTTTAAAGCCGGAATCAGGGCCCAAGTCCTATAATTAAATCCAGCATTCTTGCCACTGTTCTACCTTGTCTCTTAATAAATTGAAAATCTGCAGCCAGACATTTGAAGTCATCTGCAGTCTGATTCCCCCATCTTTCTGAACTTATTTGATATTACTCTATACCAACGACATTGGCCTACTATGTTGACTGTCAAATTCAGCATTCCATCTTCTGCTTCTTAGCATTTACATAAACTTGTCCCTGTGCCTAGATTGCAGCCTTCCTCAGTTCTACCCCTAAGACCTTATGATTTTTTTCAGTACAGCACAGTATAGTGAAAAAACAGCACTGGCTGAAGGATCAAAGTATTTGGGTTGAAATTCTCTCTTTGATATATACTACCTATATGACATTAACTTCCTTGACACTCCCTCTATAAAATGAGGAAGGTTGGACTAGATAGTCTCTGAGGTTCCTTCCAGAAGTGGATGGAACAGTGTGCCTAAGGTTATGCTCAGTTTAACCTACTCTTTCACTCTAAAGACTTCCTTAATCTCCTCTCCTTCACTCCTACTTGCTAGTATTCTCTGCATCAGCAATCCTCAAGGTACAATATAATTAGTAACTATTTTCATGGTTGTAAATTTTATATTCTTAACTCCTTAACTAGATACAAAAAGCACTTGATTAATAAATTAATAAATATAATTAGCAGTAACTATTTTAATGTTTTTAAATTTTATATCCTTAACTCCTTAACTAGATACAAAAAGTACTTGATCAATAAATTAATAATTTTTTTTATTTGAATTGAGTTGTTTCTCCTCCAGCTTCTCTTCCCACAATGGATTCAGATGTATTATGGGAAAGATACAGGAAGAGTCAGTACATATGACTTCTACAAAGATTCAAAACATTATCTCTGTGAACAAAAGTATATGAAGAGGTAGGACAGTTTTTATTAACCTCTGAACACAAGAATTTGGATGAAACCAAATGGAAGAAATGAGAACATGATATGGGGAGGGGGAAGAAGTCATAACTTTGTACTATCAGACTTTAAAATAATTCACCTCTCCCACAGTTAATGATCCTAAAATGATCTTAAAGGATGTAATAAAAGCTTATTCAGAGAGAGCCACATTACCTACCCATACAGATTTAGAGCATATAAAATTTTGAAAGCCCAAAGGTTGTGATTTTTCATTTGTTGTCAAGATTCTGTCCTTGGTCCTTTTATCTTCTCTCTATATATACCCTCTCTCTTGGCCATCTCACACTGAGATTCTCTTTTACTTCCAACTCCATTCATTTTTCAGCACTCCAACTCAACATTTCCAATTGCTCACTACATCTCTCCATTTGGATGTCTCATAATAATAACTATGGTCCAATTCATTGCAACATATATTTCTGTGCTTCTGACTGAAGACACAATAATGAAATATCCCTTGCTGACAAAGAGTTCAGATTTTACTAACAGGATACAATATACAGACAGGGAAGTATATTCTGAGGAAGGGAAGAAGAGTAAAAAAGGGAAGCATAAGACAGGATGTTCTAGAAAAATTTGATGAGGGAAAAGGGGCTTATACCTGAACTATGCTTTGGATACACAAGGATTTTGAAAAGCAGAGATTAGAAGAGAGTATTTTAAGAATAGGAAATTGTGAAGAAAGAATAAATGGATGAATGAATACATGAAAATGTATTAATTAGCCTAGGAGATAAAAGCGCTAGAGATAAAAATAGAGATGTGGAGGTAATTCTTGCACTCAAGGGACTCACAGTCTATAGGGGAAGATAACAAATATAAATTATAAATCAGATGGAAAAGGCCTTTAGGATACAGAAATAAAGAAGTTGATAATGGATCTTAAATAATATTTCTGAAACTCAGGCATTTGATAGTGCCAAGTATTTTGGTGGTGAGAACTTTCTTTTACCACTAGCTGTGACTGTTGAGGAGGAAGGGGCTACTAAACTTCAAGAACAGTTGCTAGGTTTAGTCTGCACAGGGATTATTTCCTAGCATGAGGACTTGAGGGATTTTGCTAGGCACAGTGGCTGTGATCTGCAGAGGCACTAGTAGTCCCAGACCTCTTGAGTTCAAGGTCCTGGATTGTGTCTAAGAAGAGCTTGTTGTCAGGTCTCAATAGTGGTTTGACTCATTTGGCACATGCTGCCTCCTGTCTTCCTCAGATTGCCTTATTGTTTGGTTGTGAAACAAAAACTATTCCAGTGATAAGCTAGTAGTCCAATTTAGATAGTATAATGGGGATTAATATGAGATAAGACTAGAAAGGTAGGTTGGACTCAAATTGCAAAGGGCCTTGAATACTTATTAAGGAGTTTATTGTTCTAGTGGTAATACGGAGACAGTGAAGATTTTTAAGAAGGAGAGACATGGTCAAACTTATGAGTACTTTTTAGACAACCATGTGAAGAATTTATTGGAAAAGGGGAAAAGTTATGGCCAGGAAACTCTAAATTAGGAAGCTATTAAATTTATCCATAAGAGAGATGATGAGGGGCCGAATTAAGGTGATAGATATGTGAGGGAAGAGATGAAAAAACTATTGTAGAGGTAGAATTAATAGGACTTCTGAACTAATTGGCTCTGGTTAGAAGAAAGGAAAAGCACCTGATTACTCTACAAAGTAATAAGCTTGAATTAATAAAAGGACAATGGTGCTCTGGGTAGAAACAGATAATTTGGAGAAGGTTATGATTTAAAAGGGAAGGTAAAGAATAAATTCATTTCCAGTGGTAGTCCCATTGTAATTCACCCTGGCCAATGACATTTGAAATAGTTTAATAAGGTTTCAGCATCCCATTTTAGTCTGGACACTTGTCCAGAGGAAAGCAGCCAAAACAATGAAGGATTAGATGGTCTTACCACATCAAGATTGATTAAAGAAACTGGAAATGTTTTACCTAGAGAAGAAAAGAAAGGGACTATAAAAATTATAACTAGCATTTCAATAATGCTTTGTGATGTGCAAAGTATTCTCTAGATATTATCCACAATTCTGGAGAATAGGAAGAGAAATTAAGCTTAATCAGCTAGGTCTAGAATACAGAGCAAGGAGGATTGTGTAGAATTTGGGAATTAAAGAAAAACTTGTAAAGAAGCAAATTTAGACTTCATGCAAGGAAAATACTTTCTAATAATTAGAACCAGAGCTATCCAAAAGCTCAATAAGTTATCTTGGAAGGTATTAAATCCCCTCTTCCCATTGCCCATTCATTCAATTGTAGAGTCATGATGACAAAGAGACCTATGGGCCAATCTTTGAGGAGAGTAGGAAGAAGGGATTGGATCAATATAAGATATACAAAATCAAATTTCCTGGTTTTTTTTCCCCTTAGGAATCTTTTTTAACTTCCCCGTTGTCATGGATCATTTTATTGCTGAGAAGAGCTGAGTCATTCATAGTTGGTCATCACAGTATTGTTGATATTTTGCTCATTATTGTTTTTAGTAGGAATGGGTGCTGTAATTTGTCAAACACTTTTCCAATTTCTATTGTGATGATCATGTGATTTCTGTTGGTTTTATTATTGATATGGTCAACTGTGTTGAATTTTTTAAACACTCAACCATGCATTTTTAGTATAAATCCCACCTGGTCATAGTATATAATACTTGTGAAATAATGCTGTAGCAGTTTTGCTAGTATTTTGTTCACTTGGTGCATATATATTTAGTATTGGTATTGTTTCATTCTGCATGGTACCTTTTAGCATCTAAAGTTTCTTTCCTTATCTTGTTTAATTAAGTCTATTTTTCCTTTGCTTTGTCTGAGATCAAAATTGCTAATCCTGCTTTTTTTCCTAACTTCATCTCTCTGTGTGTCTCTCTGCTTCAAGTGTGTTTTTTTGTAAACACCATATTATAGGATATTGATTTTTGATCCACTCTGCTATATATCCACTCTGCTCAGTTTTGTGGGAGAGTTCATTCATTCATGTTCGTAGTTATGATTGCAAAATGTATATTTCCCTCTATTCTATTTTCCCTCCTCTCCTTTGTCCTCTCTCCTTTCATCCATTCCTTCCTCACTCAAGTTTTGCTTCTGGCTGCCACCTCCCCCAAACTGCCCTCCCTTCTATCAGTGATACTTAATTTTTTCCCCTCCTACTTTCTTATTAGGTAAAATAGATTTCTATATTCAATTGAGTGTTTATATTATTTCTTTTTTTAACCAATATAGCTGAAAATAAAATTCAAGTGATACTCATTGTCTACCCTCCTATCTTCCCCTTCATTGGATTAGGTTTTCTGCACCTCTTCACGTGAAATAATTTACCCCATTCTACTTCTCCCTTCCTTCTGCATCCAGTGTACTGTTCTTTCTCATCTCTATATTATGTTTATGTCATTCTATCAAACTCCCCTTCTACCTGTTTCCTCTGCCTATCTATATTACTTCCAGTTGCATTCTTAGTGATACAGTTTTTTTAAATGACAAATATTATCATCCTAGGAAAGAATGATAACAGTTTAGCTCTATTGAATCCCTTTGTTTTGGTTAATCTTTTGACCTCTCTCCTTCTTTTTAGTCTTGATATTGGTAATCAAATTTTTTATTTAATTTTGGTCTTTTCCTTTTGAAAACTTGAAATCTTTTCATTTCATTGAATTTCTCTTTGATGTATTACCCTTAATTTCACCAGGTAATTGATGGTCCTAGCCCCTTTGCTTCATGATCTCCCATCTTTTAAGGTTGCAACTGATAAATCTTATGTAATCCTGAGTATGACTCCTCGATATTTGAATTGTTTTTTTTTCTGGGAACTTACAATGTTTCTTCCTTAACTTGGTAGTTCTGAATTTTGACTATAACTTTCCTTGGAATTTTTATTTTGAGATCTCTTTCTTAAGGTGATCAGTGGATTCTTCCAATGACTAGTTTGTCCTCTAGTTTCAGGATATCAGGGCAGTTTTACTTGATAATTGAAAAATGTTGTCCATATCCTCCTTTTGATTATGGCTTTCAGATAATCCAGTACTTCTGATACTATCTCTCCTAGATCTGTTTACCACATCATTTGTTTTTCCCATGAGATGTTTTAAATTTCTTCTTTTTTTCCTTCTTTTGAATTTTTTTTTATTGATTCTTGATGTCTCATAAAATCTTTAGCTTCTACTTGCCCAATTTTGACTTCAACATTGACCCTTGCAAAAACTTCTGTTTCAACTTTTTTCCTCTACACCCCCCTCTAGATGGCAAGGTAATCCCATACATGTTAAATATGTTAAAGTATATGTTAAATACAATATATGTATACATATTTATACAGTTATCTCTCCAGGCCTTTCTGAAATCATCCTGCTGGTCATTTCTTACAGAACAATAATATTCCATAATATTCATATACCACAATTTATTCAGCTATTCTTCAATTGATAGGTATCCATTCAATTTCCAGTTTCTAGCCCCTACAAAAAGGGCTGCCACAAACATTTTTACACATATGGGTCCCATTCCCTTCTTTAATATTTCTTTGGGATATAAGCCTAGTAATAACACTGCAAGATCAAAAGGTATGCACAGTTTGATAACTTTTTGAGTATAGTTCCAAATTGCTCTCCAGAATGGTTGGATTCATTCACAAGTTTCTACTAACAACGCATCAATATCCCAGTTTCCCCACATTCCCTGCAACATTCGTCATTTGTCTTTTCCTGTCATCTTAGCCAATCTGAAAGGGGTGTAGTAGTATCTCAGAGTTGTTTTAATTTGCATTTCTCTGATCAGTAATGATTTTTATATGACTATAGTTTCAATTTCTTCATCTGAAAATTGTCTGTTCCTATCCTTTGACCATTTATCAATTGGAGAAGGCCTTGATTTCCTTATAAATTAGAGCTTATATTTTGGAAATGAGGCCTTTATCAGAACCTTTAGTTGTAAAAATGTTTTCCCAGTTTATTGCTTCCCTTCTAATCCTGTCTGCATTAGTTTTATTTGTACAAAAGCTTTTTAAATTAATATAATTAAAATTTTCTATTTGGTGATCAGTAATGATCTTTAGTTCTTCTTTGGTCACAAATTCCTTCCTCCTCCACAGGTCTAAGAGATAAATAATTCTATGTTCTTCTAATTTATTTATAATCTCATTCTTTATGCCATGAATCCATTTTGATCTTATCTTGGTGTACAGTGTTTAGTATGGGTCAATGTCTAGTTTTTGCCACACTAATTTCCTATTTTCTCAGCAATTTTTGTAGAACAGTGAATTCTTAAACCAAAAGCTGGAGTCTTTGGGTTTGTCAAACACTAGGTTATTAAAGTTTTATTTTGTCCTTTGAACCTAACCTATTTCATTGCTCAACTAGTCTATTTCTTAGCCAATACCAAATGGTTTTGGTAACCACTGCTTTATAATATAGTTTTAGGTCTGGTACATTTAGGCCACCTTCATTTGATTTTTTTTTTCATTAGTTCCATTGAAATTCTTGACCTTTTGTTCTTCCATATGAACTTGTTTTTTTTTTTTTTCTAGGTCATTAAAATAGATTTTGGGAATCTGATTGGTATAGCACTAAATAAATAGATTAGTTTAGTTAGTATTATCATCTTTATTATATTTGCTTGACCTATCCAAGAGCACTTAATGTTTTTTCCAATTGGTTAGCTGTGAAGACCGTGTATTTTTAAATCAGCAGGAGTCAGGAATTCAGGTTAGGGGAAAATCGTCAGTCTTTATTCTCAGTGAAGAAGGATCGGGAGGTGGAAGAGAATCGTGATAGAATATGTCAGCTGAGTCAAAAGTAGCTGATCAGCAGCCACCGACCAGCAGCAGGAGAATGGAACCCAGGCCCAACTCTCTCAGCTTCTCTTCCTGCTCTCTCTGCCTCCACCCACAAAATCGTCATTTCCTCTAACACATCAGGACTTGCATGGAGAGGGGCAGGGACCATTCTTTATCCAATCATGTATATTAATAGAGTATAGCCCAATTACTATTTAGCCTCATGTACTTGGGACCCATGCATCAACTCAAACTTCAGCCCATTACTCCGCCTTTATTTTAGAACACAGGTGGTCATGCCATCCCTGACCCTCAGGAGGCGAGCCCCAAGGGAGGTGATCACAGCCTCCCTAACTTCTCAGGAAGGAGGAAAGCACCAAAAGGAGATGATCACAACCTCCCTGACTTCTAGGAAAGGCAGGAAAGCACCAAAGGAGATGATCAGCCCTCCCTAATCTCAGAAAGGGAGATGAAAAGCACCAAAGGGAAGTGGGGTTGCTAGTGGGTTTCTGGGCTGAAGGGTCTTATTATAAAACCCATCAGCATGAGAGGTATACACAAGCACATGCATAACGGAGGTTATTAGGATGACTTTCCCACAGTCAGTAGGCTCGATGTGGTGTAAAAACATGAATTGTACAACAAGTAGCGGAATAGCAAATATAAATCAACATGGTGTTGGAAACGATCACCAGAAGGCCTGAAGGAGGTATGTAAACAACAGTCACACATACACCTTCTTAAGCCCAGAGTAGTCCAAAACCAATCTATTGTCCATTGTTTACTGTCAGGGAATCCAATGATCCCTGGGTTTTGAAGTCCTGCAAAGTCTTTTATGTGTTAGGGAACCAATGATTCCAAGATTTTGAAGTTCTGTAAGTCTTATCATTTCCTCAGAGCATCCAATGATTCCTGAGAGTTTTAAGTCCTATGTCTCAGAGAATCAATGATTCCTGAGGATTTTAAGTCCTATGTCCAGAGAATCAATGATTCCTGAGGGTTTTCAAGTCCTATGTCTCAGAGAATCAATGATTCCTGAGGGTTTTGAAGTCCTACAATCTTTGATGTCCATGAGTCAAACGCATAACTGCCATGCTCTTCAATGGAGCACAATCACAAACAGAACCAACCTTATATTTTGGTCGCTCCTTTGTTTCAAGGGTCTGCTCCGCCTCTCGGGGACAAGGGAATATTGGCACCCATCTTATTCCTTCGCCACCTGTAGAGATACAAGCAAACCCTCTTCCCAACAGTTAGCCTATCTGTCTTCCATTCCACTTTCTGGGTCTCCACATCACTTGGCGATTATCTAAAGATAGTGGAGCTGCTTGCACTGGACACTCCTCTGGTGGGTTATAAACCTTTCCGGAGCCAGTCATCTTTGTCAAAAAATCAAGAAGTTAATAGTATAAAGAGCTAGATTTAGAAGTTCTCTAGGGTTACCTGTGGCTCCCCCTTTCTTTTGTTTTTTGGAGGACCGTCTTAATAACTCTGTTTCTCCTCTCCACTATTGCTTGTCCTTGAGGATTAAAAGGTATGCCCATGGTGTGTAAAATCTTATATTGTGCACAAAAGTGTGCAAAATGTTTTGAGGTATAAGCAGGACCATTGTCTGTTTTATTAAGCTTTGCACACTCATAATGGCAAATGCTTGTGTGAGAATTCAGTGACTACTCGGGCTGTCTCTTTGCTGCTGGTATTGCAAAGTGAATCCGAAAAGGTGATCTACCACAACGTGGATGAAAGACAGACGACCAAAAGACTTATAATGGGTCACATCCATTTGCCAGATTTCATTGGGTCTCAAACCACGAGGGTTCTTCCCTGGAGGCAGTGTAGGAGCATGGAAAGGAAGGCAAGCTGTACAGGCTTTTACTATGCTCCTAGCTTCCTCTCTTGTTATTCCAAATTGTAAACGTAAAGCTCGAGCAGCCTGATGATATTTAGAATGAGATGCCTGGGCTTCTTGGAACAAAGGGGTATTGACCAACATAGTTAGAAGGCTATCTGCCTTTGAATTGCCATCAAATATAGGACCTGGAAGTCCACTATGAGAATGGACATGTAATATATAGATCTTACCTGGATGCTTTCTCACTTGCTCTTGAAGTTTCTTAAAGAGCTGATATATATTAGAGGCTACAAATTTTATTGGGCTGTGGCAATTCTTTGTACCACACCTACTGAATAGGCTGAATCAGATATTATATTTATGTCTCCTAGATAATAAGTAAGAGTTAGAATGATCGTGTACAATACATTCTGCTGAGTGGACTGAAAAGGAGTTCTGACTACTCTCTTTATAGTTAGATCATGAGAGTTCACAGCACAAATATTATGTTTGGATGATCTGTGAAGATAGTTGGTCCTTTAAGAGGAACTTTAGAAACTTTTTCTTCAAGAATCCATCGCCAATTATGTAATAGTCTAGTTATCTTTAATGGAGACCCGTGTAAAAAATTTGGAGCCATGGCTAATAAAATTTGCCACTCTGGGATGGTCTCACAACACACATTAATTTGTGTATTGGTATAAAAGGTGCATATCTTGTCAGGTCTTGTCCCAGATAAGTGTACTGCTCGCTTAATGGCCTTTAATACAATTCTAGCCACAAGCACTGGGTAGGGTGTAAGGCTTTGTTCTGGTTGTGCTGGGAGGTTCACCCACTCTATCACACTGTCTCCTTGATGAAGGACTGCTGTGGGTGCCTCTTGTGTGGCAAAAACCGATATCTCCAAGGGTTTTTGAGTGACTCTTTCAACCACATTGGATAAAGCCAGTTCAACTTCTCTCAAAGCCTCTTGAGCTTCTTTTGTAAGCTGGCGTGGTGAATTTAAAGCACTGTCTCCCCTTAAAATGTCATATAACGGTTGTAACTGATAGGTAGTCAAACCTAACACTGGTCACATCCATTGGATATCTCCTATCAATTTCTGAAAATCATTCAATGTGTTTAGCTTTTCTGTTCTTAAGGACAGTTTTTGAACTGTAAGCACCTTAGGATATACTTCATATCCTAAATATTGAAAAGGAGCATGTCTTTGAATTTTTTCTGATGCTGGGCGCCAAAATGTGGTGGTCTTCCTTGGGAGCTGCCCCACATTGGGTGCCAAATGTGAAGACCGTGTATTTTTAAATCAGCAGGAGTCAGGAATTCAGGTTAGGGGAAAATCGTCAGTCTTTATTCTCGGTGAAGAAGGATCGGAGGTGGAAGAGAACTGGCGATAGCAATGTGTGCAGCTGAGTCAAGAAGCTAGCTAGATCAGCAGCCACATGACCAGCAGCTAGGAGAATGGAACCCAGGCCCAATCTCTCTCAGCTTCTCTTCCTGTCTCTCTCTGCCTCCACCCACCAAAATTGTCATTTCCTCTACAACACATCAGGACTTGCATGGAGAGTGGGCAGGGACCATTCTTTATCCAATCATGTATATTAATAGAGTATAGCCCAATTACTATTTAGCCTCATGTACTTGGGACCTCAATGCATCAACTCAAACCTCAGCCCATTACAGTTAGCTCTAACTTTATTTGTGTGGAAAGTGTTTTGTAGTTTTGCTCATATAGGTCCTGACTTTCCCTTGTCAGATAGATTCCCAAATATTTTATATTATTGGCAGTTACTTGAAATGGAATTTCTCTTTGTAACTCTAACTGTTGGATTTTGTTGGTGATATATAAGAATGAAGAGTAAAAAGAATTATTTTCCTTTTCCAATTCACAAAATTTGTTTTTCTGGGTGTTGATTTCTTTTTCCACTATATCTTTTAATGAGTTACATGTCTTATCCTGACCCTCTTTGCAAAGCTTCCTTTCCCCATTTTTCTTCTAGCCCTCTCTAAGATCCTTTTAAATTTCTTTTATGAGAGCTTTATGTGATGGGGATCAGATCATATCCCCCTTTGGATCTAGAGACAAACTGTTTTTAGTCTCCTCAGGGTTTAAAGTCTGCTCTCTTTCTGTGTAGAATATATCTATAGTTAGGCTCACTTTGCCTTTTTGCTCATTTTAAAAAAAGGAAAAAAAAAAAAGCTACAGTCTGCTTATGGGGAATTTCCAAGATGCCTCTACAGACAACAGGAAATAGCAGTGAAATAGCAGTAGGATAGCACCCCCAGGCTGCCTTGGGATTAGCAATTGTGCTGAAATCAGCGGCAGCAGGAAGGTAGTATCTGCACTGGGAACAGCAACTGCAGTTGCACTGACTACAGTGACTGTGGCTGCTCTGGGAACAACTGTGATTGGGTTGGGATCTGCATCTGCAGCTGCACTGGAATCAGCAAGTGCAACTGTGCTTGGATCATGCTGACTCACTCTGGGTGTTGAGTGGGTGGGGCTAGGTCCCCAGAGACTCTAGCGTTTTGGGGTTATAGTCTTTACCTCCTGTGTTTATAGCTTCTCTGCTGATATACTGGCTTGCTGCCAGGGTAGAGTACTTCACGGTGTGGTAAAGTTCTCCCCACAGATTTTCTGCCAGCAGAGACCACATCATGCCCCACTCTGATCTGCTCAGAGTGAGCTGTTCCCTGTGCTCTCACTGCCTGCCTGAGTCTGCCCCTGGCCTACCCTCGTCCATCCTTGTGTGTGAGCAAAAACAGACCTTTTCTGGCAAATTTTGAGATTATTTCAGTTGTTAATGTGTTGTACTCCCAATATTCGTGGGTTCTGATGGTCAAGCACTATTCTGAGGGAAAATTTTGTTAAAATTGATTAAGGGTAAAGGAGAGCTTAGGAAGATGCATGTGTCCTCTCCACCATCTTGTCTCCACCCCCCAATTTTGACTTTTAAGGACATGTTTTCCTCAATAGCTTTTGTACTTTTTTTTGACCAATTGTATTTTTTAAGGAGTTGTTTTCTTCAGTAGATTTTTATACCTTCTTTTCTAGTTGGGCAATTCTACTTTTAAGCACTTGTTTTCTTTTTCTAAGCTATTAACTCTTTTCCCCTAATTCTCTTGAATCTTTTTTTATTTCTTTTCCCACTTTTTCTTCTGCTTCTCTTATTTTTAAGGTATTTTTGAGCTCTTTCATGAGTGATTTCTTGGCTTATGACCACTTCTTTCAAATTTTGCTCATAGATTGATATTGTTGCCCTCTTCTGAGTTTGCGTCTTGGTCTTTCTATAGTTTTGTTGCATTTTTTTTTTTTTTTTGCTCATCTTTACCGTTTTCCTTTGTTTTAAATTTGAGCTCTGCTCCTGGGGTAGAAGGGACATTGTCTTAGGCTTCTTGTGCCAGGAACTACAAACATTAGATTTTTACCTCATCCTGTACTGATATTGTAGCAACAACAAAACCAGAACAATGGGAAAAAAACATGAAAATAGTATGTTTTGATCTGCATTCAGTCTCCATAGCTCTTTCTCTGAATGCAGATGATATTTTCCATTCAAAGTATATTGGAATTGTCTTGGATCACTGTATTGCTGAAAAGAGCTAAGTCTATCATCATTCATCAATATAATCTTGATGTTTATTACTGTGTACAATGTGAAATATTTTTAAAGAAAAAGTATAAAATATATAAAAAACTTTGTCAAATCTCTAAGAATGTATCTTTCCCCAGTTGAACAACTATCATGGGATGTGAACGCACAATTTGCCAATGAATAAATCAAAACAACTTCAAGTCCTTTGAAAAAAATGCTACATCTCAGACAAAGAAATTGAAATTATTTCTAGCCATATGAAAAGATGCTCCAAGACATTATTAATCAGAGAAATGCAAATTAAGACAACTCTGAGATACCACTACACACCTGTCAGATTGGCTAGAATGACAGGGAAAGATAATGCAGAATGTTGGAGGGGATGTGGGAAAACAGGGGCTCTAATATATTGCTGGTAGAATTGTGAATACATCCAACCATTCTGGAGAGCAATTTGGAACTAGGCTCAAAAAGTTATCAAACTGTGCATACCCCTTGATCCAGCAGTGTTACTACTGGGCTTATATCCCAAAAACTTCATAAAGAAGGGAAAGGGATCTGTATGTGCACGAATGTTTGTGGCAGCCCTCTTTGTAGTGGCCAGAAACTGGAAACTGAGTAGATGCCCATCAGTTGGAGAATGGCTGAATAAATTGTGGTATATGAATATTATAGAACATTATTGTTCGGTAAGAAATGACCAACAGGATGATTTCAGAAAGGCCTGGAGAGACTTACCCAAACTGATGCTGAGTGAAACGAGCGGGGTCAGGAGATCATTATATACTTCAACAACAATACTATATGATGACCAATTCTGATGGACCTGGCCATCCTCAGCAATGAGATGAACCAAATCAGTTCCAATGGAGCAGTAATGAACTGAACCAGTTACACCCAGCTAAAGAACTCTGGGAGATGACTAAGAACCATTACATTGAATTCCCAATCCCTATACTTTTGCCTGCCTGCATTTTGGATTTCCTTCACAGGCTAATTGTACAATATTTCAGAGTCTGATTCTTTTTGTACAGCAAAATAATGGTTTGGTCATGTATACTTACTGTGTATCTAATTTATACTTTAATATATTTAACATCTACTGATCATCCTGCCATCTAGGGGAGGGGGTGGGGGGAAGGAGGGGAAAAATTGTAACAAAAGGTTTGGCAACTATCAATGCTGTAAAATTACCCATACATATAACTTGTAAATAAAAGGCTATTAAAAAATAAATAAATTTTTTAAAAAAAGAAAAAATGCTACAAATCATTATTGATCAGAAAATTAAAACTACATTGAGACATAATTTTATACCTACCAGATTGAAATAAATTAAACTGCCTTGAAACATCATATTATAACTACCAAATTGGCTAAAATGATGGAAGCAGAAAGTAAAATGTGTAGAAAACTATGACACTAATTCATTGTTGGTGGAACTATTAACTTGTCCAATCATTTTGGAGATCAATCAGGAATTATGCCCAAAGAGTATTTAAACTGCAGTACCAAAGCTGATTAGGGAAAAAGAAAAAGAGCATATATATTCTAAAATGTTTATAGCATATTGCTTTGTGCTGGAAACAAGTTGGAAATTGCAAGGATGCCCATTATTTGTGGAATGGATAGCTGAACATGTTGTGATATA
Source organism: Sarcophilus harrisii (assembly GCF_902635505.1). Classification (NCBI taxonomy): domain Eukaryota; kingdom Metazoa; phylum Chordata; class Mammalia; order Dasyuromorphia; family Dasyuridae; genus Sarcophilus; species Sarcophilus harrisii. Next base: position 197,802,905 of record NC_045430.1, read on the forward strand.
TGACTGTGATGGGAATACTACTCTTCTAAAAGAAATTATGAGATCAATGACCTTAGGAAACATATATAGACTTGCACAAAATAACAGGAAGCAAAAGGGATAGAATAAAAAAAAATACTGTATGATTTGTTCAATCATTCTTAAATGTTCAGTCAAAAAGAATACTGTTTGATTTGTTCAATCATTCTTAAAATGATTTTAAGAATGATTATTTTATTTTAAGAATGATTGAACAAATCAATTTCCTTGATTATTATAAATACCCAAATTAATTATAAAGAACATATGAAGAAAGACACTACCTGCACATAAAGGGAGAATTGATAAATCAAAGTATTGCAGAATAATTTTATATACATCTCTATTGATGGGGAAAGAAAAGGAAAAAATAAATTTACATAATAATGTTCTTTATTTTAACAAAATAGTAGATATGTAGTTTTATTGCAATCTTTTTTTAAATGACATTATGTTATGGAAATGCTTTTATTCCATAAATTAAAAAATAAAAATTTTAATTTTTTTAAAAAGAAAAGAAAAATAAAAGGTGGGATATCAGGAAAGTCACTCATTACTCTAAAAAGTCTGAAAACATGTGCAATGTACCACATCTGTGCTGCTCACACTTTTGCAAAAAAGAGTTGGGTGGAAATATGTTTGTTCTTTGTCATTTTGCAGCTTTGACTTTTTTTGCTTTTTTATTGTTCTTTATGTTTCTTTGCGTTGTGTTCATCATTGTGTATATTTTCATGCAGCTGCTTACTTCACTCTGCATCAGTTTACATACATCTTTCCATTCTTCTCTGTAATCCCCACATTCATATTTTTATAGCACAATAATATTGTTATATTCATTATTGCAATTATTTAGCTATTTCCCATCTTCAATAGCTTCCATTTTTCTGTGTAATAAATTTCTTTAACCAACCTCCAAAGGCAAAGTCCAACTTCACCGGGTTTTTTCCCTTTTTTCATACATACTACTTACTGCCTTTAAAATATTCTAGTTTCCAATCAAACTAGACTTTGACTCAGCAGGGTCATTACTGAGCCTGTATCCCAAGGAAAAAATAAAGAAGGGGAAAGAACCCACCTGTGCAAAAATGTTTGTGGTAGCTTCATTTTGTGGCACCAAAGAATTGGAAACTGAGTAGATGCCCATCAATTGGCCAGTGACTGAATAAGTTGTGTATATGAGGTATATGAGGGTAACAGAATATTATTGTTCTAGAAAAATGCTGAATAAGCTGATTTCAGAAAGGCCTGGAAAGAGTTACATGAGCTGATGCTGAGTAAAACAAACGGAACCAGGAATACATTGTACACAATAATAGCCAGTATGTGCTGATCAAGTTATTCTCAGTGGTTCAGCGATCCAATGCAATCCCAATAAACTTTGGATAAAAAATGTCATCTACATCCAGAAAAAGAACTATGGAGATTGAATGTACATCAACATATACTATGTTCACTTCTTTATTCTGTTTTTTTTCCTCTCCCATGATTTTTCCTTTTTGTTCTGATTTTTCTGTCCCAACATGATTCATAAAGAAATGTGTATTTAATTTATTTAATTCATATTAAGAAATTATTTTCAGAGCTCTATCTTTATATCATTCTAGTATGTTTCTGCAATGATTATTTGTATGTATTTCCTGTTTTATCTGGGAAACTACTTGGCATTGTGGATAGTGCTAGATATGGAGTCAAGAATATGGAGTTCAAATGCTCCCCATATCCTTAGTATCTCTGGAAATTTGGATATATCACTTAATCATTTCAGTCTCAGTTTCCTCTTTCATCAAGTGAAAATAATAGAATTTAATTCACAGAATTTATAGAAGGATCAAAAGAGAAAAAAAATAGTTTTGCAAACCTGAAAGCAATATATATATATATATATATATATATATATATATATATATATATATATCATCATTATCAACATTATCATCATCATCATCATCCATTAGATTTTTTTCAATTTTGTTTTTATCTTCCCAAAATGATGAATGTCTGGCACATAGTAAGAACTTAATAAACTTAATAAATCCTTGTTGTTTGATTGTAAGCTCAACCAAAAAATAAAGATACTCTTATTTATCATTGTGTCTTCCATCATTTATCACATTGCTGTGCATAGAGTATGTTTTTAATGCATATTTACAAAATTGAATGTTGGTACATTAAATGTTTTGTTAAGTATTTGTTAGAATCAGTGAATCTGAGAGTGTTCAATTTGGAAAAGAAATCTTCGATGATTACTCCTGTTTTTGAAACCTTCTTTTTATGGTTAAGTAAACTGAGGCACCAAAAGATAAAGTGAATGCCCAAATCTCACCATTCATGAGTATCAAATTGATTTAGTTACCAGGGTTCCTGGTGCCTAATTTAATATGATTCTTAAAACCAGCAATTGTTGTTATTTAACAAAGCAAATGTTGACTTCATTCTTGAAATCTAATGTTTACTCTAAATAAGATAGCACATAGAAAATGCTTTGTATGCTCTCAAGCTCTGTGTAATTTTCATTTATTTTTTTTAATGCTTAGAAGGTCATGGAATTAAAAATTCAGAACCAGAAAGGACCACAGATACCATATGATCCATTTTACTCCTATTTTTTAGATGATGGAAACTCATCCCTAAGGAAGTTAAGAGTCTTGTCTAACGTGACACAAAGGTGAGATTTGAATGCAAGCATTTTGACTCCCAAACCAGCATACTTTTTCCTGGATGGGTAAAGTTCTATTTCTTAAGCTATTAGAATTAAAAGTCTTTTTCAGTTTGTATATCTGAAAAAAAATTCCCATCCAAACATTTTACTTTTTATTTTATGCCCAGAGAGTCACAGAAAAGAGTTAAAATGCAGAAAATCTTTCCTATCATATTCTTTCTGCACAGACCTTGACTGAATTTCATGGACCACCCAATTTCCTCTCTCATAATAGTAAACATCACATTCCAGCAAGAGCGTCTTATGTATTGTTCATCTTTTGGCTCATGTATTATAAGGGCTCATCTGTTGAATGCTATTTAGCCTCATTTAAAGAGGAGAAAATGATAATTTTTATTTCATTTTTAAGGAGACACTTGTTAGGAAGAGACAAGCAGCCAAATGCCTCAGCTGTTTTCAAAGCTGCCCTTCAGCATTTTATGGCATCCATCAGTTTCTAGTACTCACGCATTATAGATTGTATTATTTAATATCTTCCCCATGTGCTTCAAGTAATGGAAAATTTTTCTCTGTTTTTTTTAATGGAGTAAACATTTATATTTTGGTAGAGAGATGCTATAGTTTGTTCTTTGCAGGAAACCCAGGGCCTATATAGCTTTGCCTTCAGACTAAATACATTCTCTTTCAAATGATGGAATATTTTATAGAATTTATGCTGATAATCCAACAAAAAACATCTAAAAATGGTTATATTTTTTCAGAGTTGAGTTTATCAGTGGCTTGTATTACTTGGGTGGAGGAATAATAATAATTAACAATAATGATTATGATAAATGATATTGCCCTTTAAATTTTGCAAAGTACTACATAATTTTCTTTGTTTATTTCTGTAAGGATTCATTAGTATTCCTAAAACAATCCATGGCATAAAGTTGGTACTTAAATGCATGTTATCTTCACCCTATGCTTTGAGATGTTTGTGGCATAAAATCAAAGACCTAAATCTGGAAGGGGTCTCAAGGGCTTTTTGGTACAACACCCTCATTTTCCTTGTAAATGGTTGAGGAAAATAAAAGGCATAGGGTTGGAATGCCCTACTCACTTTACTCAAGATCTAACAAGAGAATTCTGAAAGATTTTTTTATGAACCCAGAAACTGTGGGGTCTTTTGGGATAGGCGGACACTTATTGTAAAGTTGTATTTTGAGGAGAGTGTAAGGCTCTCCTAATTGGTTTTAAGAGTAAAAGCAAAAGTGAGCAAGAATTCAAAACTACATAGGTATAGCTGATGGCATTTCTCATGGGCATAAATATTCTCAATGAGTTCTGGTATTGCTAGGGGCTGGCCTTAGTTTTTTTCTCTCAAGTGTGAAATCAAAGGTCTTTTGATAAATATACTTATTTTTCTCTTTGAGGTGCTATATATGGATTCCAATTCAAATTCTACAAAGAACCATCTTCTGATACAGAAAATCAATTGTAATTGTTCATGACATGTATATTCATTCTCCAGCAGCAATGTCACTTGAAGTGGCAAATTTTTAAGAAGCAAACATATATTTAGATCATAAGAATGGTCATAGCAACCACCAACCAGACACTGAAATTAACTTGGATAGTAATTGTTTAATGCACCTTCTTATACTCAAGCATTCTCCCAAGTACAAAGCACTAGAGGCAGTATACCAAAAAGAAAGCTTTAATAATAACAAAAAGGTAATGTTGACAGGAGTAATCAAGATTGATAGTGCAGTGTCTCATAGTATGGCCATTGTTATTTGCAGATTAATTTCTATTGTCTACTGATCTAATCACTGTTATGAAGTATATTCATTGCCCTGGGCTGGTTAAAGATCTTATCCTATCTGTAGCTCCTAAACTTGGATTTTAGAATCACACACATAAAATCTTTGATCTGGAAAAAATCTTAAGCCTCTCCCAAAGTCATGGCTCACTCCACACTGACTGCTGGCCCAATAAGGACTACAAATTATTTCATGATCCTATAACTTTCTTTGGGAAGTAAATGAAATTTATAGTGGAACTTGAGATTTCATTTCCAGATTCAGTAATTGATTAGCTTTGTATTAATAGAATTCAAACTTCATTCAGGTATCACAAAAGGCAACTTCTGGAGATCTTCGGACCTGGTCAATGCTCAGTCATCTCTGGATGGGCTAGTTATATTTAAACTTAAATAGCCAGTTTTAGCTAGTGTAACATATTGGTAAGAGATAATAATCCTGGATGTGAATTCTGACAGCTGTCTAAATAGATGTCCAAAACTCAGTTTCTCAAATCTGTTAAAATAAGATAAAATTTCTTATTCTGCCTTTACCTACAGCTAAAATGTGAAAAACACTTTGCAAGCACTGTAGAAAGGTAAACTATTATTATCATGATGTACAGAAATAGAGATAAATTGTTGTTACTTTACTGATTTTTTCCTTAGAAGGGATAATTGATTTCTCACCTGGCTTTACTGTCCTATATCAAAAGAGGAAAACTCTAATTATTTAGGATTTAGCACATCAAACAAAAATTGTCCCCCATTTTACTTAAAAAAAAAAAGTTAAGTATTATTGAGGCAGTTTCCCTGACATAGTAATTTCCATATATGCCTCCCCCACTTCCCAGACTCACTCTTCTTCAGATCTTTCCTTTTAACAAAGTTGTTTCCTGTTTTGTTTGTTTGTTTGTTTGTTTTGATTTGTTTTGATTTTTTTAACTAGTTCAGTAAAACCAACTGATACACTGACTGCACATGACATTCTACATCAGCAGTCTTTCATCTTTTAAAAAAAAGGAATTGATTTTCTGTGTCTTCACAGGACAATGATTCATAATTATAATTAGTGAAAGTTCTGCTTTGTTTTATAACTCTTTTCATTTACATGGTTGCAGGTTTTTCTCAGTACTAAGTTACTCAGTATTATTTTATTACCATAGAAAATGATTGCATCAAAATTTTGATCTATATATGACTTTTTTCCTAATTTGACTTATTTCAAATTGCATCCCTGGGATAAAGCATTTGAATAGCTGTCATTTTCCCCCCACATAATTTCAAATTGTTTTTCAGAATTTCTGGGCTAGTTCATACCTCCTCTCATATTGTATTAATACTTTTTATCTTTCAACAGCTGGTCCATTAATTGATTTTATCTTTGCCAAAAAAGTTTTTTTTTTTTTCCTTGATGTGACATGAAACCTTATTTGGTTTAATTTGCATTTTGAAATTCAAATTCACCTAGTAGGAAATGACTCTTGATCTTTTATATTTGTAGTAATTCCCTATATATTTAATTTTTCATAAAGATTAAATACATTTTCCCTGATCTTCAGCTTCCTTTTTATCTTAGTCAAATGAAATTTACATATGAAAAGCTATTAAATTATTTCTATTTTGTTTTTTTTGTGATTTCTTCAAGTCTTTGTTCATTAAGAATTCTTCTGCACATAATTTTTTTTAAAGAAATGATGTGATTTTATTTAGGTCATATATTCACTTGGAACTTTTGGGGGCATATAGCATAAGATGCTACTATAAGTTTTTTTCCCCCTAAATATTCTCTTTTCTAGTTTTCTAGTAGTTCTTGTCCCATAGGGCATTCTTCCAAAAGTAGTTTATGTTTTGGGGCTTATTAAACACTGGATTTCTAAGTTTAGTTGTTTCTGTTTCTTACTAATCTAGGATATTTCACTACTATTTTTCTTTAATCAGTAAAAAAATAGTTTTTGATTATAACTGATTTATGATGTAATTGGAGGTCTAAAACTATTTTTCTTCCTTTGCTCCTAATTTTTTATTTCTCTTGAGATTCTAGACCTTTTCCTCCAAATTTAATTTTATATTATTTTTTTTACTTTAATTCATCAACAATCTGGTTGGCAGAGAAAGTGTTTGTAAAATACTATTAATTAATTTATCTGTCATCATTCTTTTTATTATTTTGTCATGATCCAACCATAAGTAATAAAAGTTTCCTTGACTATTAGTCTTTCTCTAATTCTATAGCATGTTTTACACTCATCTGGTCCTGTGTCTTAAATAAGTCTTTGTAGATAAACTGCTCAATTATTTTATCCATTTTTATATTTATTTTGAATTAGGATACACTTTCTGTTACTTCATCTTATTCTTTGTTTTTGCTACATGGAAAAGCTGAGGATTTTGTGAATTTATTTTATATCTTGTTTCTTTACTAAATCTATTCATTGTTTCAATTAATTTTTTTGTTAATTCCCTAGAACTTTCTCAGTCAAGCATCATGTCATCTTCAAGCAGGAATTTCTATTTTTAATTTATGTCTCAACTTACTAATATTACTAGTATTCTAGAAGTATGAAAAATCTTATTTTGATGCTAATTGGAACTAGTTAGGTATGAAAAAATTATCTAATGATATTAATAGCATGTTCTCGGATATACACCATTGCATTTGGACTCTGTCTTTATATTGCTTAGTGTCTAGTAGATTCAAAATCTCTAGTCCTTCGATTTGGGGTTACATAAGTAAATTTAGTTACTAAGCCCAAGATTAACTTCTTACTAAACTTTCCCCCCTCCTTCTGCTTTTCCTACTAATTTTTATCCAAAAACATCAACCTTTTGGGAATGCTCAACTTTGGGAGAAGGAAAGAGAAAACATATGGAAAATTACTCAAAGTCTTAGCATTCTAGGCATCTCTCAGACTCTAAGCTGGAGAAAAGATGAAAACCTGTTTTGGAAGTAGAAGTTTTCCTCATTTTGGAGTTTCCTTTATTAATGGAAACCTGGAACCAGTTCCTCTCCCTTTTCTTATTTTATTTTACTCCTTTCAGGGATATTTGCCCATACAGCCATCATTTCTTGCTAGATCTTTGGAATCTCAGAAGTACTCAAACTTTCATTTCAGTAGAAGGCACAACATACCATTACATTTCTAAGTTCTTCATAATTCTCTCCAGATAGAAGAGGTTCTAAAAATTGCAAATCATAGAGATTGTTTGGGTTTCTGACACTATATATGTACACATGCTTACTCTGAACAACTGGACCACTAATTTTTATTGGTTAAAGAAGAAAACAAGGGAATCCCAAGGCCATATCCCAAACAGGTACTCGAATTCTTGTGCTCTTTTAGATCTGGAGATATCACCATTTCTGATATCAGAGATTTACAGAAAAAAAATACACAAAGTCAAAAAAAATGTTTTCTATACTAGTGAACTTGTTAGTAGGACCTGTGAGATGCTTTAAAACAGGCAAGGGTATGCTTTAACACTGTGGTTTGTGGCTCTTTTATCACTTTCTTGTGACCCTGCAACAGTGTCGTAAAACCTTTCTACTGTCCTCACTGGGCTCTCCTTCATGCCAGAAGTCTTAAAGGTCATAAAGTCTGATGTGCTTGGAAAGTGTTTCTGCGCTCACCCTGAGACTCGTTTCTTATAAAATGTATAACAGCCTGTAAATTGAATGGAAGGGGTTTGGTGAACATATACAACTTTATTCCCCCACTATTAGTAGCATATAATCAAAGAAGCTGTGAGGTTCATATTTTTTTCTTAAAGATTTTACACAATATCTATAAAGTTGACACCAGCCCTGGCTTGCCAGGGGGATGGTTGTTTTTTTCCACCATGTACCAATATCCCTTATCCTTACTTCAGGAGCACAATTTCTTTTCTTACAGACATTGTTATTATTTCTTTAAAGAATAGTAGACAATATCTCTAGGGAAAAAAAGCAGCCTCAGTTGATTGTTGTGAGTAAAAGGCCACATAACTGACATCTTACCCTAATCCTTTTCATCCTTTAAGACCCAGCTGTAAAGTAAACTCCTGTAATTTTCTTTGTTCCTTCTCTCACCTGCCCAACATACATTACCAGATATCATGTCGTCGGATTCTCAAAGTACTTTTTTTTTAATATATTTTCAATCTATACTTTTATAGTCATTTCATTTCTACTTAACAAACATTTTGAGCACTTATTATGTGTAAGATGTTTGCTTGATACCAGAGAAACAAAGACATAAAAAAAAGAGTCCTACCTATATTATGAGTGGAAAGGAGGAGAGAGAGATAAAACCTATACACAAATAAGTAATTATATAGTAACAAGAGGGAAGGAAATTGGGAAAAGTATGAATCAGGTTGCACCTGAGCTGTACCTTAAAGAAAAGTAGGGTTAATCAGAAGTGGGAATGAAGATGATGTTCAATTTAAGTGGAGTATCATGTTGGCATCAAAGCAGGAGATGGAATGTTGTGTATGGTGAAACCTAGGTAACTAAGCAATCTGATAAGCATCTCCTATGTGCTAGGTACTGTAGTAACTGGTAGGAATTGAAAGAAAGATAAACAAAAATAGTCCCCTTTTTTTTTTAATGTGGGGGTAGCAGAGAGAAAAAAACAAAGATAGAGAAAAGAAGTGAAATTGATTGGGGAAAAGGGAGGGACTCTCAGGTCAAGAACTTTATCTTCAATCTAATAAGAAGCCAAAAACTTTTTCTGGTGTAGAGAGATGATATGTCCACATATATGTGTTACGAATTTCATTTTCAAGATGTATTGTTAAAGAGAATAAGGCAGGAAGAAAATAGAAACTATTACAATAGCAATCCAAAAAAGAGGCAAAATTACTTTGGAGAGAGGCTGTGTGAGGAAGCATATGACAACCTATAGGAGAGCCCGGATCAAAGTAATTTTAATAAATTTTGCTAATTGATTGGCCATGGGGTTGAGGGAAAGAGAAGAGTCAAGGAAAATTCCAAAATTGTTTGTTTATATACAGATCTTGTTACTCCTAGTAGGCAATAAATTCCTACAACAAAAGGAGATAAGTAATGTGGGTGAGCAAGATTTCTACTTAGAAGAATAGATTTTACCTTCTGCCTGTGATGGATACCTCCCTCTCCTAAGTATAGCACCCTGCCTTTGCGAACATAGTTGGTGCTCAGTTAATAGTTATTGAATTGAAGTTCACATTGAAGTTCACAGCAATTCCTACAGTTTATTCTCTCAAATCAAAATTATACATAGCTTTGCCTTTTAGTTAAAATACCCTTCCACTTCCGTGGTAAAGGAATTAATGTCTTTGTTAGTCCTTTTATCAGTGCTTTAACCATTTTTTAGTTTCTTTCATAGCTGCTTTCATAAGATATAATAGAGGAGAGAAGGGGAAAGGGAAAAAGGAAAGGAAAGGAAAGGAAAGGAGAGGGATAAAAAAAAGGAAAGAGTAAAGGATAGTGGAAAAACAAAGATGGGAGAAGGATAAGATAAGGAAAGGAACTTAAAAGGATACTGTTTTTGATCCTTCTCTTGGGAATTTCTCCTACTTTGTAAAAAATCAGAGTAAATATTCCCATGGTTTCATTGAATTTCTTTCCATTCAAAGTAAACCCAGAGACCTTTGTAGTGGAAGCTATAATTAAACAGACTAAGTGCAGCCAAGTGACTGTTTAGGAAGATATAAACAGAGCAAGTAGTTAATAAAGCAGAAGCCAATTTTCAATAAACTTGAAATCAAGGGGCAAACTTTAGTTTCTTAATGTGGAATCCACCTGAGTAATCTTGTAAATATCATCCCATTCCTAGCTATTGGCCCCCTGAGTGAACTATATCTTTTCACCGTATATATCTGCTATAAGTCATGAATGAAGAGGAACTTCATATTACTATGAGTATATTGTGGGAAGATAGGTTTCTATCACCAATGTTTATGATTTGGGTCATATTTTGTTTTCTTCCATGAACCTATAAGTTAAGTTTTTTTTTTTTTTTTGTAGACTCACTTAATAATTATTGTTTGTACAGAAATGTAGGTCTTAATTCAGAACAACAGATTAGCAAATGAAGTTTTGAAACGTAGCCTATGCAAAAGTTGGAGAGAGCTTATACCCTCCTTTGGCATTGTCTTAACATTGTTTCTTCAACAATATTTTAAACCAGAAATCCTAACATGAATTAGAAATGTATGTAATAGAATGTCTATTCCTAGCCTCACTTTATATCAGTATACCAATACTGGGTGTCCTTTTCCCCCAAGCTTCTTCTCATTAATAACCACTGCCCCCGTTCTTTTGCCTTAGATTCTGCCATTAACTTTTGTTGTCACATTATATAGCCAACTACCCCCACCTAGGTTCCTGTCACTTAAATGTTCTGTTCCACCCTCTTCTACCACCACCTCTGACAAGTCACTGTAGAAGTGAGATCTAGACTGTCTTTTGTCCCAGCAAATTATGTCCAGGCTGTATATTACTGGTATCTCCTCCTCCTCCTCTTCCTCCTTTTCCTCTTCCTCCTTCTCCTACTACTAGTACACACACACACACACCCCAAAAATACATACACAAAATTAATTTTTACTCCAGGTTATAAAATGTTTTCTTCCAGCTCTAATTCAGTAGAATAATTATGAACATTATGATATACTAGACAGAAAGCATTCCTTAAAGCCAGGAAGAAGTGATTCAAGTTCTGACATATACTAATTGGGTGACCCTAGCTACGTGCCTCAACCTTGCATTGTCAATTTTCTTAGGACTCTTAAGATTCAGAGAAGTTTCAGATATGCTTTGGAAGAGGCCCTACATTCTATGCTCCATTTGATGTCAGGAGACAATACCTTTTATAAAATAATGAGCTTATGCTTTATTACCTGGACTTTTGTTTTTCTTTTTTTTTTTCCTGAGGCCATTGTGACTTGCCCAGGTCACACAGCTAGGAACTGTTAAGTGTATGAGACCAGATTTTGAATTCAGGTCCTCCTGAGTTCAGGGCTGGTGTTTATTCACTGTGCCACCTAGCTGCCCCTTTTTTTTTTTTAATAGAATTAATTCTGTTCAAATCACTTTGAGGGGAGGGATTGATGATCTTGACCAGTTTTTTTGGTTTGTTTGGGGTTTTTTGAGGGGAGAGGGTTGTATGTTTGTTTATTTGCTTCCTGCACATTCTAAACCAGTGGAGACACTTTTGTGTATTGTCACTGCCACTCCCTCCAAAAAAGGTGCAGATAGGAATGGTAAGCTGTATCCACTTCTTTTTCCCCATGCATTATGGTAGCAACTTGTGAGTAAACTGATATAAAGAAGATTACAGCACTGAAATTCATTAGCAAAATATCACAGAAACTGGTTCTGCGCAGCTTGAAGAACTCAGCAGAGGAATTAATCAAAGAAAGAAATGAAGCTGAATGATTGAAGTAGAGTAAATACTTTGAATAGGAGCAGGCTAGGGATGTCCTCAACCTCTCTCCATAGTACCACTGCACTGGAAATGAGAACAAGCAACAGATGAAAGAATGCTTCTCCTAATTAAAGCAGGCACATCAGAGATGGGCAGCTCTGAATAAAGAAAAATGAGTGTTTGGGGTACTTGTCTCTCTCAAATGTTCAGACTGCATCTTCTATTATTATTTATTATTTGCTGGGCACCAACCATGTTACATTGTGGCACATGATGGCACAGCACAAAAGAGCCTGGCTTCTTCCCTGAGGCTTTTAGTACCTGAGCTGGCAATTGTTCTGGGACAAAATGCTTTATTTAAAATGGCAGTGTGCATGACTGCCTCTGTGTCTGATAGGAAATACCTAGGTCATTAGCATAAAGTTACTTCCACTATTTTACTCTTCAATTTGTAGAACATCAGATAGTATTCATAAGAAACTGATGCAAATAGGCTTGCTTGTCAGGCTTTCAAAAAAATTTAATAGGATTTTATTGTATCAGATTTGTAAACAGTTATCTCTTCCATGCTGAGCGGGTTGCCCCCACTTTCCTAAGATTCCCTTTGTAGAGTTTTCAACTTAAGAAACAGGAAATCACCTTCCTGCAGAGAAGGCAGAACAAAGTGGTGTCTACTTTGCACACAAAGATGTAGGAGAGCTCTCTGTAACATGTACATTCATACAGAGTGGGCATTTGTGATACCCAAATGGATGGTTTGCATTCATTCTTTGACAAACACATCCTTGAGATGCTTACCGTGTTCTGAATGACCCTACCATGACATTTCTCATTAGTATTTTTGTGTGGAGATAGCTAAGCTTGCTCTAACTGGTTAAGAAGGCAACTGGTGTGTGGCTTGTGCAAATAAGGTACCTGACTTCTATGTCCTGAGCCGCTCTAGAACCAATGTGGCTGAGGCTTATCTGTAGAAGGAAGGTTTTTGTCTGGTGCTGACCCTTCCACATGTCTCATGCTTTGCTACATTCAAAAAGGTATCTTTTTATTTCAGGATTTCTTTCTGTTTCAAAAAGATGAGGTATTTAAAGAAGATTTATTTAGCTACAAGTTAGACCCAGTGGTGGAGAGGTAGCCTGATGGAGAGGAAAGAATGTTTTATCTGAAGTCAATGGTTCTGGATTATAATTCTAGATATAACACTGACTTGATGATCTTGGACAAATTATTTAAACTTTTATTCCATCATCAGTTAAATGAGAGGGCTCAACCACTCAGGTCACTTTCAGCTTTAAATTCATGATACTGCAAACAGTAAAGCTTTCAGAATAGACATCTGCAGATTAGTAATGTCAATACGCTTTTACTAAGTTCAGGAATTCAGGGGATGATTGGAGCCGTTTTTAGAATTTAAGTTCTTATATTTTCCAACTCATTATTCCAGTTTTAGCCACACATATATCTTCAGATTTTTGTGAAGAGTGTTGCTTGTTCAAATTCACATTTTAAATACTTGTTACATCTAAAATAACATCTGTGTTTTTAAATTAACAATGGACAGGGGAACTTTTTGAGGGGTTCAAAAATCAACTGTCATTTAATTTTTAAACACAAAATTCTGGTTATTTTCCTCTCTGAACTGAGCAAAGAATAAATCCCCTTGGGATTTTAGAACTGGTAATGAACAAAGATAAACCATCCTTAACACCTGTCGGTGAATCTCCATGTTTAGTACTGAAGTATCCTTGAAGTTCCCTCTAATTCTGAAGTATCTCTTTGCAACTCTTCTTCCCACTGATCTTTGCTTGGAGGTCATGGTGCTTGTCATAGATCAGCGCTGCTAAATAGATTCTTTCTGATGTCCTTTGCTTGGTTTCAGATACTTGAGTTATTCTGCTGTTTTGACTGACCTTCCTGAATACTCATTTTCCTGCTATGGATGCCTATTGACAGCTCCTGAACCTGGTGTCACTTGGTAGGGAAGCACATGCCTTATTGAAGCCAATTCCTATTTTCACTTCCCATTTTCCCTTAGCAAACTGTCTCTTTGACTTTTCTTGAAAAGATTTGAGAGTTAGCTAAGATAGCAAGATGGGTGAGAGGAAACAAATCACAATGCTCATTTTCAGCATTTCTAAGAGAGAAATGTAAGGAATATAATGGGATGGGAATATAAGATGGGAACTAGAATGTGATATAAAATGAGTTGGGTCTTGTTTGTTTTTAAATTCCCATAGGTTCCAGTTTATAGCATTTTAATTGTAAGAATTAGAATAGAGAGTGAGTAATGAAACACTATGCGGAAAATTATTTCTATCCCTTCCTGTGCAATTGATTCATGTAATTAAAGCCTTTTTCTGTTTATTTTTCCTGGGTGTCCAGAATCATGTTTTTCCAAAATGCATTTGGGTCAGTGCTCAGCTAGAAACCCAGCAAAACATAAACATTTCCACACCATAGTTGTATTCATTTGGAAATAGGGAGGAAGAGAAAGACCTTGGGAATATTTTTCAAAAAATCATTTAAGATCACATGCATTGCAGGGTTCCCTAGACTGTGAATAACTAATCTAACCTTTAGTGGAAGGTCAGAATAAATTAAGCAATATCATTTCAATGAAGAAATGCTAGTACTCCAGGCAGTGAAAGGATCACTCACTCTATGTTGTCCAACTTTGCCCCTGAAACTCATAAGATAGATCAGTATTCATTATAAAGGGAATCTTGTTATTTCTTTTTGAGATCATTTGTTAGTCAGCAAGCAGTTATTAAGCATACACTGCATTAGATTCTGATGACTGAAGAAGTGAGTGAAATTTATAATTCAGCACAATTCTGCTTCACTTAAATCCAGTTCACTCACAAATCAAGACACTGTTCTCATAACATCATCGGTCCTTTTCCACAATTAAGGATGAACAACAACAAAAAATCAATTTTAGCAGTTCTTCCCAAAAAGTTTATATTCTAATACAGGAGATAGCCTACAAATAATTGTGAACATTCAATTATATTTACAGTAGATGAATGGTCATCTGAGGAAGTAAGGCACAAGCACTTGAGACACAACAAAGGCCTCCTATAAAAGGTGAGATTTAAATGGAATCTCAAATGAAGGCAGCAAAACTAATAGCTGGAAGTGAGGGGGCAAAGCGTTCCAGGCACATAGGTGGCTAATGCAAAGGAAAAGAGATAGTCTGTCATGTGCATTGAACATTAGTTAAGTCGGTGTAATTGGGTCATAGATTTTATGGAGGAGCTAGGTTTCGAAGAGCTTAAATGCCAAACAGGAAAATTTATACCTGATCCTGGACCCTAGTAGAGCACTAAGGACCTAATTGTGACTATATAATAGAAATTTGCAATGCACCCAGTCATCATGACTTCATGATTCCCTCCAGCTCCTTCCACATAGGAATAGGGCTAAAGTAGGTGGATGATAGAAGAAATCCACTATTGGAGTTTGGATAGATATGATTGGAAATTGATCAAGGAGTTACGGATTCTAGAGTAGAGTGTGGAGCTAAATTAATGAAGCAAAGGAGAATGGTGTAGCCAGTACAAAGGTAATGGCACAAGAAAGAATAAGGAACTGAAGGAACGGGAGGGACATTACAATTAGGATAAAAAACAGGGTTAGGGTTTATAAGTCAAAAAGAAAAGTACAGTTATAAAATATTATATGATTACATAATTAGATAATAAAAAGCAAAGGAAAAGAACACTTGAGGATGATGGCAAAATCAAGAATATGGCTATCTCTGTGTATAGGTGAGTTGGAAAGGCAGAGAAAGTCCTGAGAATTAAGTGGAGAATTGAATATACTAAAGGGATTCCTCACTTTAGAATTTTTGAATCCAAAACTTGTTTCAGGGTTCAAGAAGAACTATGGAAGAAAGAGTGAGGCTGACTCTTTGTACAACACTGCCTCACTTAAATCCAACTCACTTTCAAGTCAAAACATCATTTATTTGTGATGTCATTGGGCTTTTTTGAAAACAAAAGATGAACAGCTATAACAAGAGTCAGCTCTTTGATCCTATTTCATGGTGCTCATCCCCAGCAGTATATATTTATTTGGTACATGTATGCATAGCCATGGTTATAGTTATAACCATGGTTATAACATGGTACATGTTTGCATGTGTGAGATTGTATCCCTGTATCAGAATGAAAACTAATCAAAAATAGGAGCTATCTCATTATTCAAATACTACATCCCTAATAAATAAAACAGTACCTGGTACATAATACTTAATAAATGTTTGTTATTTTATTGATTTCTTACTGGAAGCTAATCTGAAGAAAGAGTGATAACTAGAAGAATCTGGAAAGGTGAAAATCTAGTCAAGAAACTCTAATGATAACTTTTGATTCTTTTCTTCCTTTAAGGTAGAAAAATAAATTGTGATTTGAATTGTGCTGTAGTGCTTGAGATCTTAATCAATGAACAGATCAAAAACTTGAATAGTGAGAACCCTGAAGCATGAGGACACTTATAAGTTCATAATAACTTATAATAACTAAGCCCTTTCCCTTTTTTCTTTAGTATTGCCATATCTCAAATAAATGAACTCTGATAGTCAGTGACTTTTGGTCCCCTGTCATTCTGGAGAATTAAAGTAGTGAGTAACTCACCTTGTTTTTAATTTGTCTCAATAAAACCACCTTATTCATTTTCACAACATAGCTATCATCTAGGCAGTTATTTTTTAAATTAAATATAAAAGAAATACTCATGTTCAGAGAAATTAAATAATTTGTGGAATGTCATAGTCCATGTCAATTGCTGAATTCAGATCATGAGATTCTTATACTGTTGTATACTTTTCACATGTTTGCTTCTAGTGCTGTGCAATCATCCCTACCTAGGAATTTATTTCATTCTTGCTTGGTGTCATGAAAACTTCAGTTTAAATTGGGCTAATTTTATGACCTTGAGCAAGTCCCTTAACTGATGTTTGCCTCAATTTCCTCATTTGTAAAATAGAGACAATAATAATTTTACTTCTCAGGATTGCTGTAAGGATCAGCAATAATATTTGTAACATTTCTTGACTCATAGCTTTATAAATGTTAGTTATTATTATTGTTGACATTTGGGAGAATAAAAATGATGGTAAGATCATGGAGTTTCCACTTATATATGTGTATGTGTGTGTATATGTGATGACCGCGTATTTTAAAATCAGCCGGAGTCAGGAATTCAGGTTAAGGGAAAATCTTCAATCTTTATTCTCAGTAGAGGTGAAGAAGGATTGGAGGTAAAAGGGAATTGGAGGTAAGAAGCCAGCTAGACCAGAAGCCACCAGACCAGAACCCAGCCAGCAATCTCTCTCCGCCTCTCTTCCTGCCCCTCTGCCTCAACCCACCAAAATCGTCATTTCCTATACAACACATCAGGATTTGCACAGAGAGTGGGCGGGGGCTATTCTTTCTCCAAGCATATATATTAATAGAGTATAGTCCAATTACTATTTAGCCTCACATGCTTGGGACCTCAGTGCATCAACTCAAGCCTCAGCCCATTACATATATATATGTATGTGTGTTTCTATATATACAGATATGTACATGCATATATAAAAGATATCATGTATACACATATATGTATATGATGTCTATAGGTACATATGTATTTACATACTATTTATCCATAGAAACATACATATACTTATGTATACATATATAAATATACATATACTCATGTACATATATACATATATTTATGTATATCTGGAGTATGTCATATACATATGTGTACATATGCATTTTTCAAACCAATTCTCCCCAAAGAAAAGTCTCTACATTTTTAATAGAACTGCTTTTTCTCTCTGTATGTTAATCACCTGGAAAACCTGGAATTTTGCTTAAGGTAAAGCAATTACAGTTCCCTTTCTTACAATAAACACTCTTAATTACCTTTCTTTAGACTGCTGTGTTAGACTCTTCATATGTTTATCCCCCAAGGAGGGTGTGAAAAAACATCCAACAAGACTGAACTTTACCAAAATTTTAGTAAAATAAAGGACAATTAAACACAAGAATAGGCTAAATCTTGGTAAAATCAAAGGAAAAAAATCAGATGCTCCCTCATAGCTCCAGATTGAGTACCACATTCCAGTTGCAGGATGATTTTCTTTAATCACTTAATGCTGATTTTATCAGCATATTAAGAAATAAGAATGCCTCATATTTTTTTATGTTGTTTGTTTTCACTATCCCCACCCCACAAGATATATGTAAGTGTATATGTTTATGTAAATAAAATTATACATCTGCCTGACTGTGTGGGATCATAATAAAATGTGACAAATCCTCAGAGAGATGGGAGTATGAGATCATTTTATTTGTCTCCGGAAGAACTTGAATGCAGGCTAAGAAGCAACAATGAAAACCAAACAGGAAACAATTAATTGGTTTAAGATTAGAAAAGTTACACAAGGCTTTATATTGTCACTTCATTTATTTATTTATATGCAGAGTACATCATACAAAATGCCAAGGTGAAATTCAGTTTGGCAGGGGAAATATCAACAATATGATATGCAGATAATATCATTGATAGAAAAAAAGTGAAGAATTCCAAAGTCTCTTGATGAGAGTAAAATAAAAGAATATAAAAGTTGGCTTTAAGCTTATCATTAAAAAACAAACAAACAAACAAACAAAACTCCAGGAATTTGGCAACTAGTCCCATCACTTCCTGGCAAATAGATGTAGAAAAAATGGAAGCAGTGTCAGAATTTATATTTTGGGGCTGAAAGATCAGTGCAGATACAGTGCATGACTGCAGCCATGAAATTAAAAGATATTCCTTGGATGGAAACCTGTGTCAAATCTGGACAGCATACTAAAAAGCAAAGAAATCACCTTGCTGACAAAGTCAAAACTAGTTTTTCCACTGGTGATGTAGAGTGGTAAGAGTTGAACTGTGAAGAGAAGTGAACACTGAAAAATCGATGTTTTCAAATTGTGGTACTGAAGAAGACTTCTGAGAATCTCTTGGACATCAAGGAGATTAAGTTAGTCAACACGTAATGAGATTAACTCAGACTATTTAGAAAAAGGTCAAATACTGAAAACAAAAGTTAAATGTTTTAACTATTTAATGAGAATGCAGGACTCACTGGAAAAGACCCTGATGGTGGGAAAAATTTCAGTCAAAAAGAAAAGTGAAAGGCAGAGAATAAAATGCATAGATAGTGTCATGGAAGCAATGAACATGAGTTTGAATAAACTTCAAGAGACAATGAAAGATAGAAGTATCTGTCATGCTATATAGTCCATGAAGTAGTCATATAGTTCATGATTCATGAAGAGTCAGGCATGACTTAAGAACTGAACACCAATAATATTTATGTATGCATGAAAGGCAGAAAGATGGAGCCATGGATTAGCCTTAATTGAAGTGGTTCCATAAAGAGTCCCTAGGAACAATGGGTAAAAGTTGAGAGGTGGATTTGGGCTCAATGAAAAGAATTTCCCAGAAATTAGAATCCCAAACTGCAATAGGATGCATTGGGAATTTCTCACTACTAGTGATGTTTCAGTATAGTTTTGGATGACCACTTTGGTGGCAGGGGACAAAATTGTAGAAGGTATTCCCTGATGATTCAGAGAGGAATTAACCTGAATAATGTCTAATGTCCCTCTGAATTTAAAAGTTTATAGTTTTTGTTTTTCTTAATTTTATTACTAATTATATTTATAATTAGATATTGAGAATTTTGGACTAGAGAGAAAAATGGAATTTGTTGTTGGCTCTCCCACTAAATAGTTTGGAGGCCTTGCAATACCTCTCTGGCTCTCAGATTGCTCATTAGTAAAGTGAAAGAACTAGACTAATATCCAATATCCACTTCAGATCTAAAATACTAATATTCCTATGAATGCTTCAAAATAAATCCATTAATATGGCTTTAGTCACACTGGAACCCTATTCCATTGGGAAATAGTCAATTGCCAGTGAAGAGTTTCTGTCACCTAAGTTGCAGAACTTGGAATATTTTGTCTTGCCTAGTCACTGTGTCTAAAGTCCGTAACACAACATCTCTTCATGTCATTTTCACCTGTAAAGACCTCCATGTTGATGGTTTGAAAATATTCAGACTGAAAAGTGGCTTTGGGATTGAATCTAAGCTAACTTCTGATTTAACATTATCAACAACACAAGAGCAACAAAGCAACTTTATGTGTTAACAAAAACTCTGCCTAATGTATCAGAGAGTGAATTTTAATCTATTTTATTCTATAGAAGGATTATATTTTCTAAATAGTCCAGATAGCAACCCTGGAATAGTATAACCAGATTCCCTCTGTAGATATGAAGGTGTTAGGGGGGCGGAGCCAAGATGGCCGAGAAGGCACATGCGACTTTCTAAGCTCCTCTCATTGCCCTCATAACCAACTATTTTATCCAGCCTCAGAAATAGCTCTTCACTGCTTAAATTCATGAAGATCAGAAGCATACAACTTACCTGCTGGAAGTCAATCTGAAGATGCCAGGAAAGGTTGTCCTGAGGGGCCAGAAACAGACCAGCACAGGCAGGGAGAGGCTAGCTTCCTGAGCAGACCAGGGGCGGGGGGTGATCTCTGTGGCTAGAGAAGAAGAGACCACTCTGCTAGAGGCTAACTGCCTGCCTTGATTACAAAGCAGTAAACTGGCAGAGAAATTAAAGCCTGGAACAGAGGGTACTTAAAAACACCAGAACCTAACACTGGCTGTAGCTACTCAAACCCCGGAAGTGACTCAGGAGACTGAAATAGCCCTGCAGCTACATCCTGCAGTTCAGGGCTTTGCAGGGGCAGTTACAAACCCACACGGCAGGGGGGCACAGCCTGGGCAGCCTCTAATCAGCACAGTGTGGGGCTCAGCCTGGGGCAGTAGAACTTCCCCAACAGGACTGTGCTTCCCAGAGCAGAGACACCTCCGTCCCTGCAGATCCATTCACTGCTCAACTGCTAAAACCCACAGCCCCAGGGAGGGATTTGGCTTGGGATAGTGAAACTCTCACTGCTCAGCATCCAGCCCCAGGGCAGTCATTATCTCCACAGCAGGGGTTCTTGCAGGGCACTTCCCCAGCTCTGCCCTGGCCTGAGTTACTTCCAGGTGGGGAACCTTTTCCCAGAGCACCCAGTACCTCAATGCTTTTTGCAGCTTAGCAGGACAGCTACCGTCCATCATCGCTCACTGCTCTGCAGAGGAAGCTGGTAACTTCCTGCCCTGAAGGCAGATCCTACAGGTTTAAATAAAATGAGTAAGAAAATAAAAGGAACAATTGATAGTTCCTACTCAGAAAGAGAACAGCTTTTCAACCCTGAAGAGACTAATAGAGACAGTCTCCAGACAATACAAAAGGCTCTCCTAGAAGAGACTATTAAAACCTTAAAAAGAGAACTAGAAGAAAATGGGGAAAGGAAAGAGAAGCTATGCAAGAGAGAAGAAAAGGCAATAACTCACTAAAAGAAAAATTTGACAAAGTGGAAAAAGAAAACAACCCTGAAATGTGAACTGAAAAGGTAAAAAAACCCCAAGAAGTGCAGAGAAACAGAATTTGGAATTGGGAAAGAAAATAACCACTAAAAAAAAAAAAAAAAAAAAAAATCTGTGAAATGGAAAAAAATTCCATAGAGCAAAATGACTCATTTAAAAATTCAATCGGACATATACAAAAAGAAGTAAAAAAAGCTAATGAAGAAAATAACACGCTAAAAATCAGAACTGAACAAATAGAAATGACTGACTCATTGAGACAGTAAAAATCAATCAAACAAAAACCAAAAAATGAAAGATTAGAAAAAAATGTCAAATATTTACTTGAAAAAACAACGGACCTGGAAAATAGATCAAGGAGAGAAAACCTAAGGATCATCGGACTACCGAAAAATATGATGAAAAAAGAACCTAGATACTATTTTAAGGAAATTAAAAGAGAACTGCCCAGAAGTAATAGAACCGGAAGGTAAAATAGGCATGGAAAGAATCCATCGAACACCTTCTGAAAAAGACCCTAAAATAAAGACTCTGAGGAATATTGTGGCCAAATTTCAGAATTTTCAGATTAAAGAAAAAATTCTACAAGCATCCAGGAAAAACAGTTCAAATACCAAGGTGCCAATAAGGGTCACACAAGATCGGCTGCCCCAACATTAAAGGATCGAAGGGCCTGAATCTGATATTCTGAAAGGCAAAGAACTTGAATGCAGCTAATAAACTACCCAGCTAAGCTTGGAGCATTTTTTTTCCATGGAAGAAGATGGACATTTATGAAACAGAGCAATCCCATCTATTTCTAAAGAAAAACCAGACTTAAACAAAAAATTTGATCTCCAACAACAGGACTCAAGACAAGTGAAAAAGGTAAAAGAAACCTTGAGAACTGTATTTGTTGTGAGATATATAAAATCACATGTATAACTTGATTTTACTGATATACAAAAAGGGAAGAGAAATGGAAAGGGATAGTGTCAGAAAAGGGGAAAGGGAGATAAAAAGAGGGAAACTTCATGGTTCGATGAGGCAAAGGAAACCCATCATATCTGAGGGAACTTAAAGAGGGGAGGAACATTGAATCTTACTCCTCATCAGAGTTGGCTCAAAAAGGAAATAATTGAACATTTGTTTTAAGAGAATCTTCTCTCACCCTCATTAAAAAGTGGGAGAGGAAAGAAAATGAAAGAGTAATAAGGGAAGGGTACAAGAAAAGGGAAGGGATTCAAAGGGAGGAGGGAAGGATACAAAGAGGGAGAGCTGGTGATGCAAGTGAGACCAATAAGTTTAATACTAAGGAAGTGGGAAGGAGGGCAAGAAAAAGAAAAAAGCATAATCTGGGGATATAGATGGAAGAAAACAGAATTAGTAATCTTAACCGTAAATGGAATGGGATGAACTCCCCAAAAGAGGAGGCGGATAGCAGACTGGATCAAAAGTCAGAACCCTACAATATGTTGTTTACAAGAAACACATTTAAAACAGGGAGATACATACAGAGTAATCTATTATGCTTCAGGTGAAGTAAAAGAGAAGCCATCCTTATCTCAGATCAAGTAAAAGCAAAAATTGATCTAATTAAAGAGATAAGGAAGGAAACTATATCTTGCTAAAAGGTACTATAGACAATGAAGCAATATCAGTACTAAACATACATGCACCAAGTGGTATAGCATCTAACTTCCTAAAGGAGAAGTTAAGAGAGTTACGAGAAGAAATAGACAGCAAAACTATAATAGCAGGAGACCTCAATCTTGCACTCTCAGATTTAGATAAATCAAATCACAAAAAAATAAGAAAGAAATTAAAGAGGTAAATAGAATATTAGAAAGACTAGGTATGATAGATCTCTGGAGAAAACTGAATGGTGATAGAAAGGAGTATACTTTCTTCTCAGCAGCTCATGGAACCTACCCAAAATTGACCATATATTAGGATATAAAGACCTCAAAATTAAATGCAGGAAGGCAGAAATAATAAATGCTTTCTTTTCAGATCACAATGCAATAAAAACTACATTCAACAAAAAGTTAGGTGTAAATAAATCAAAAAGTAATTGGAAACTAAATAATCTCATCTTAAAGAATGATTGGGTGAAACAGCAAATTATAGACACAATTAATAATTTCACAAGATAATGACAATGATTAGACATCATACCAAAATTTGTGGGATGCAGCCAAAGGGTAATAAGGGGAAACTTTAATCCTTAGAGGCTTACTTGAACAAAATAGAGAAAGAGAATAATGAATTGGGCTTCAAAACCTAAAAAGCTAGAAAAGAACCAAATTAAAACCCCAATCAATTACTAAACTTGAAATTTAAAATTAAAAGGAGAAATTAATAATTATTGAAACTAAAAAACTATTGAACTAATAAATAAACTAAGAATTGGTTTTATGAAAATACCAATAAAATTGATAAACCTTGGTAAATCTGATTAGAAAAAGGAGGGAGAAAATGAAATTAGTAGTCTTAAAATGAAAAAGGGAGAACTTTCACCAATGAAGAGGAAATTAGAGAAATAGTAAGGAGTTATTTTGCCCAACTTTATGCCAATAAATTTGATAACCCAAGTGAAATGGATGACTACCTCCAAAAATATAGACTTAGACTAACAGGAGGAGGAAGTAATTGTTTGAATAGTCCCATTTCAGAAAAGAAATAGAACAGGAATTAAAACAACCCAAGAAAAAGTCCCCAGGACCGGATGGATTTACATGTGAATTCTACTAAACATTTAAAGAACAATTGGCCCAATGCTAAATAAATTATTTGATAAAATAGGGAATGAAGGAGTCCTACCAAATTCTTCTATGACACAGACATGGTAATTGATACCTAAACCAGATAGGTTGAAAACAGAGAAAGAAAACTATAGACCAATCTCCCTAATGAAATTGATGCTAAAATCTTAAATAAGATATTAGCAAAAAGACTACAGAAAATCATCTCCAAGATAATACACTATGATCAAGTAGGATTTATACCAGGAATGCAGGGCTTTAAATATTAGAAAAACTATCAATATAATTGGCCATGTTAATAACCAAATTAACAAAAACCATATGATCATCTCAATAGATGCAGAAAAAGCATTTGATAAAATCCAACATCCATTCCTATTAAAACCACTTGAGAGTATAGGAATAAATGGACTTTTCCTTAAAATAATCAGTAGCATCTATTTAAAACCATCAGTAAGCATCATATGTAATGGAGACAAACTGCAACCATTCCTAATAAGATCAGGAGTGAAACAAGGTTGCCCACTATCACCATTACTATTTAATATTGTATTAGAAATGCTAGCTATGGCAATAAGAGCTGAGAAAGAGATTAAAGGAATAAGAATAGGCAATGAGGAAACCAAATTATCACTCTTTGCTGATGATATGATAGTATACTTAGAGAACCCAGAGATTCTACTAAAAAGTATTAGAAATAATCCACAATTTTAGCAAGTTTTGTTATAAAATAAACCCACATAAGTCATCAGCATTCTTATATATCATAAAAAATCCAACAGTCGAGTTACAAGAGAAATCCCATTTAAAGTAACTACTGATAGTATAAAAATATTTAGAATCTATCTGCCAAGGGAAAATCAGAAACTTTATGAGCAAAACTACAAAACACTTTCCACCCAAATTAAGTCTGATCTAACTAACTGAAAATATTAAATGCTTCTTGATTAGAGCAAATATATTAAAGATGAAATACTACCTAAACTAATCTATTTATTTAGCTATACCAATCAGACTTCCCAAAAATTATTTTGATGACCGAAAAAAAAAAAAGTTCTATGGAAAACAAAAGGTCAAGAATTTCAAGGGAATTAATGAAAAAATCAAATGAAGGGTATTTAGCTAAGATCTAAAATTATATTATAAGGCAGGGTTACTAAAACTATCTGGTATTGGCTAAGAAATAGACTAGTTGATCAATGGAATAGGTTAGGTTCAAGGACAAAACTGCCAATAACCTTAATATCTAGATTTGAAAACCAAAGACCCCAGTTTTTGGGATAAGAATGCATTATTTGCCAAAAATTGCTGGGAAAATTGGAAATTAGTATGGCAGAAACTAGGCATTGACCCACATTAACACCTGTACACCAAGATAAGGTCAAAATGGGTTCAGATCTAGGTAAAAGAAGAGATCATAAATAAATTGAAGAGCATAGGATAGTTTACCTCAGACCTGTGGAAGAGGAAGGAATTTATGACCAAAGAAGAACTAGAAATCACTATTGACTACAAAATTGAAAATTTTGATTATATCAAATTGAAAAGTTTTTGTAAAAACAAAACTAATGCAGGCAAGATTAGAAGGGAAACAATAAACTGTGAAAACATTTTTGCAGTCGAAGGTTCTGATAAAGGACTCATCTCCAAAATATATAGAGAATTGACTCTAATTTATAAGAAATCAAGCTATTCTCCAATTGATAAATGGTCAAAGGATATGAACAGAAAATTTTCAGATGATGAAAGTAAAACTATTACTACTCATATGAAAGTGTTCCAAATCACTATTGATCAGAGAAATGCAAATTAAGACAACTCTGAGATACCACTATACTCCTGTCAGATTGGCCAGAATGACAGGAAAGAATGAGAATGTTGAGGGATGGGAAAACAGGGACACTGATACATTGTTAGTGGAATTGTGAATACATCCAGCCATTCTGAGAACAATTTGAACTATGCCCAAAACAGTTATCAAACTGCATACCCCTTTGATCCAGCAGTGTCCTACTGGCTTATACCCCAAAGAGATACTAAAAAAGGGAAAGGGACCTGTATGTGCCAAAGTGTTTGTGGCAGCCCTGTTTGTAGTGGCCAGAAGCTGGAAAATGAATGGATGCCCATCAATTGGAGAATGGTTGAGTAAATTGTGGTATATGAATGTTATGGAATATTATTGTTCTTGAAGAAATGACCAGCAGGACGAATACAGAGAGGATTGGCGAGACTTACATGAACTGATGCTGAGCGAAATGAGCAGAACCAGGAAATCATTATATACCTCAACAGTGATACTGTATGAGGATGTAATCTGATGGAAGTGGATTTCTTCAACAAAGACAAGATTTAACTTAGTTTCAATTGATCAAGGATGGACAGAAGCAGGTACATGCAAAGAAAGAACACTAGGAAATGAATGTAAACTGCTTGCATTTTTGTTCTTCCCAGGTTATTTATACCTTCTAAATCCAATTCTCCCTAAGCAACAAGAAAACTGTTCGGTTCTGCACACATATATTGTATCCAAGATCTACTGTAATCTATTTAACATGTATAGGACTGCTTGCAATCTTATGGAGAGGGTGGAGGGAGGGAGGGGAAAAATCGGAACAGAAGTGAGTGCAAGGGATAATGTTGTAAAAAATTACCCTGGCATGGGTTCTACCAATAAATAGTTATTTAATTTAAAAAAAAAAGGATATGAAGGTGTTAGATGGCAGAGTAATACCAATATTTTCTTATGATTTATTAAAAAATAGGAACAGAATTTTAGGACCATATCCTTTTACAAATATCTAAAATAAGCCCATGCAGAGTAGAGTTCTCACAACCATCTCCTCCTTTGTCACTACCATTATATTACCCCCATTAATGCTTTGTGTTTAGTTCAAGATTCCTTTGTAATGAGTGGAAAAAATCATTTAGAATTAATCATTTTCCCTGAAATTCCCTCTTCCTGAAAGAGAAAACTCATCTTTTTATCCAAAACTCTACTTTTGGAAATTCTTTTCACTATAGCTTTGTTACCAAATCCAATCTAATTCAATCCAACAAGCATACATTGTTCTAGGCATTGTAAGATAGAAATATTAAATGAAAGAACAATCTCTGCCTATAAGAAGCTTATAATCTACTGGTACTTTTTCCTCTTTTGTGATAGTATGCAAGTAAGTCATTAGCCTAAAAGACAGATATAGAGTACATGGTTGATAAACAAAATCTGTCCTGTGACCTTGAAAAATCAAGAAATTTAACTTTAAGCAGTGGAATGAAGGGACAGAACTTCCCTGATGGCAAGATCCCCTGTGCCAGGATGATTAATGGGATAGCTTATACCTTTCAATGGTTCTGCTTAAATTAGTTTAAATATTTATCTGTTGTTTTGTTATGATGAATCTCTCTGTATCTTTTTATTTTTTCTTTCCCCTTGAGAGCTCTTGACTGGTTAGAATAAAACTGCTTGATTAAAGAGAAAAATGACTAATGATCTTTTAGTGAATATAGTATAATTGATCAAAAATTGGAATATGTGAAACAAAGAGAATGGCATTTCTTCATGGGTATTACAAACATATTTAGGGTGGCACAGTGGATAGAACACTGGACCTAAAGTTAGGAATGTCTGAGTGTAAATGCTGTTTCAGACACTAGCTTTGTGACCCATGTTGTCATTTAATTTCTGTCTGACTCAGTTTCCTCAACTATAAAATTGGATAATAATAGCAAATCCCTTCTAGAGTTATTGTATTATTCAAATGAGATAGTATTTGTAAAGACTTTAGTATAGTGTCTGCTACATAAGACTTGCTTTATAAATGCTTACTTCCTTCACTTCTGTCCTTTATGGACTGAGATTTGTTTACTAATTAGTAATTTACAAGCATAAGACCGTAGATAGAAAATTGGCCTCAGGAAGACAGGTTCAAAATCTGCTGATTAGCTGTAAATCACATGAACAAGTTAACTCACCACTGAAAGTCTACTCTCTCATCAATAAATTAGGGACAATAATGCCTACTGTAATATCTCAAAATTATTTTCAGACTCAAACTTTTACATGTAAAATGCTTTGCAAGCCACCTAGTTTCCAAGACTCTGGGAACTGAGTCTGTGCCAGGTTTTGCATCCAGTTCTTCAAAGAAAGACGGATTCTAGCAATAGTTGAGAGAAGAACTCATCCAGCAGGGATGGCACATTTGAACTTGAACTTAGTGGGATCTGTGCTACTCTTTCCAGAATCCAAGGAGATAAGGAGGAGAATATGCTCCCAAGGTGTTGGAGAGCCATATTTAAGCTTCCTTTATTTCTATAGTAAGGCTGGGCTGATTAAGGAGAGAAATGACCAGTAGTCTTTTAGTGAATACAGTTTTATATATATATAAAATATTCATTTGTGAATGTTAAAAATAAGTGTTTTATAAATTTTAATGTACTATAGAAATGTCATCCATTGCTGATGTTATCATTATTATTATTGATTTTTTTATTGACTATGATGTCACATGGTAAGATTGATAATAGGATTTCACCATAGTGGAAAAAATAGTGTACACATAGTGGAATAGTGTAGGGTAGTATGGTGGGAGGACAGGAAGACATTGGATGCCAGGCTCAAAAATTTGTACTTCTGTAATGGAGAAGAGTTGAAAGTATTAAACAGGATTGTGTCTTTATCAGAGCAGTATTAAGGAATAAAATAGAGTAAGTAGAGCCAGGAGGTTATTTTAGTATCCATGTGAGAGAAGATGATGGCCTAAAACTGGAATGGTGACCATGGAGGAAAATTGACCATTAATTGGTGAGAATCAGAATAGAGAGAAGGAATAAATTCAGATAATACAAAAGAGATTTTTGTTGTTGTTATTTTATTTTAGCTAGGGTGAATGGGAGTATGAAAGTACATTTAACAGAAATTAAGTGATAGGAAGAAGAGCATTTGTTTTGGAATGCGTTGAGGTTGAGATGCCAGTAAGATATTAGAAAAGATATCCAACAAGTTGCTACAAATTAAGGCTTGAAGTTTCAGAGACAGGTTGGGGCTTGAGATTAAAATTTTGAACATTTTCATAAAGGCATAATCAAAAACTTCTAAGTGAATGAGATCACAAATACAGAAAACATTACAAGAGAGACAATGATGGTCATGAGCACAGCCACTTAGGCAATAGCCATATTTGTACAAAGTGGGAAAGAATAAAGAAGCTAGTTAAAACTAGAAAATTGTCCCAATGGGAGAACTGAATATACAGTACTCCAGAGGCCAAGGAGAATAACGAGACTCAGGCTTTGTAGTTTATCATGACAATGTAATTATGAGGGATAATGGAAGAAAAAGACTAAAAATATTAGTGGAATTGTCAGTAAAGAAGTCATTCCTAAACATTGGGAAAACTTCATTTTGGTGATGGGGATAGTTATACACACACACACACACACACACACACACACATATATATACCCACACCCACATATATACATATGTATGTGTGTATAATATATATATATATATATGTATGTATGTATGTTAATTGATTTGTCAGGGTTAGATGGAAATTTTCAGAAGCTAAATCTGAATCCAGATCTTCCTAACTCTAAGCCTAGCCCTCTATTAGCTATATTGTCTTTCTCTACAAATAAACATAAACAACAAATTTCTTCTTATTTGAAGCCAAAAACTGTCCAAAGAAGAAGATCTAATCATTAGAGAATTTTGTATGTGCATTTAAGTAGTCTGGCTGATAGAAAATGAGCTGCCATATGCAGTAACATTTCAAGGCCATGGAATTGCTTCATTTTTTGATAAGTCATACTCAGGGAAAGACTCATTTTACCTCTATCTCATTGTCTCTTTGAATCTCTGAACAATATACTTGCCTTGATAAAATAATGAAATTTATTTTTCTCTTTTATAATGGAATTCTACTTTTAAATGCTTAAAATTCTAGTTAGGATACTTCTTTTACGAAAGCTATTAAAAATATTTAAAGCCTACAGCCTTTGTGTACTTGCTTAATTACCATCTTCTTCAGTAGCCAATTTGATATTTTTTACTTTCTATTTAAAATGCATGTGGTCCAAGATTTGACCATCCTGTCTGGTTTTTATTCTAATTCATGAGAGTTGATCACATTAACTATAATGACAGAAAACAAGAGCACCCTTTTCATTAAAGGATCTCTGAATGCAAACATTTTTGGAAATTGTTCTCAGCTGCTAATGTACATTTTTACCAGTTTCAGATATATTTGAGAGTCAAACCAATAAATCAGTATATGGCAAAACCTTTCTCAGATATGGCATGAATATTGTATTTATTTGTGACTGGCAGAGAATGTGTTGGACTTTGCAAGCCAGAGATGAAAAAGTGAAGCAAGGAAATAAGTCTTCAGTCAATGTCTTCAGATTATATGCTGTTGGCTATTTAGGAAATGGCAAAATTTCTACAACTTGAAAAAATAAGGTGCTGATATTTTTCAGACTGCATTCCATAGTATGACAATGAAAATACCAACACGATTAGAAATGAGTGGGAAGAATGAGAGCCAAATTAAGTTCTAGTTCTACCTCTATTTCTAAATGGACATACAACCTTTGGAAAATTTCCTTAACTCTTTGAAACTCAGTTTCTTCATCTTTTAAATGGCATAATTGAACTAGATCACTGGTTCTTAATATTTTTTGGTATCATGGACCCTATCAGTAATCTGGTGAAGCCTACAGAATCATTTTCAAAAGAATGTTTTAATGCATAAAATTAAATATATAATATTACAAAGACTATTACAATGAAATATTGTCATCAAAATATTTAAAAATATAATCAGTTCACAGATTATAGGTTTGTGTCTGCCTAGTTTAAAAAAATGAATATAAATTTTACGTTTAATATTTTCTGAATGGATTTTAGGTACTAAACAAATTGTAGAATAAATATTCCTTCATTTTCTTACTTAAAAATTTACCTTTAAGAGCTACAAAAATCATGATCTCAAAGATAAAGTTTGAAAGTAACTCCAAGAGAAGGTGACTCAAAAAACAACTTTGAAGTTTGCCCCATTCAGGGAATGAATAGCTCTACGTGCTTTCCTGTGACTCAGAGTTTGTTTGTCAGTATATTAACAGAAAACTATTATCCTTACAAAAATAAAATTATTACTATCACAAGTGGCTACTGCCTAATAAATTTCAGTTAGGACTTGATAGTTATTCATGGTGAGTTAATATTGACCTTTGTGAAGAAACCAAAGCTTTTTCTCAAAAGTTTACAAGGGCTTAGTCTCAGAACTGATGTGAACATTAGTTCTGTGACCCATCCCAAATAGCCTAAATCATTGTCTCTGTCTGAAAGTTATCTCTTTGTCCAAAGGCCCATCCAAGTTAATATCTAACTTTCTCCACATTGCATAGTATATAAAGGTTGTCATGACAACTGGGTGAACAATTTAACCAGTAGAATTTGTGTAGTAGTCTTAAGCTTGTGAGTATTGCTTAGTTATTTTTGAAAGAAAAGAGAGAAAGAAGGAAGTAAAAGAAAAGGGAAGACAAGAAACAAAAACAGAGGTAGAATGAAAGAAGGAAGATAAAAGGGGGGAGTAGAAAAGGAGCAAAAGAGAGCGGAAAAGTGAGTGAAAGAACAAAAGAATAAGAGAATGGTACAGAAAGAATGGGTAAATGATTGAGAAGAGAATCCATGAATAAGGGAATGCTGGAATGAGAGCAAAAAAGGCAGTGGATAAAGAAGAGGGGGGGGGAAGAGAAAAAAGCAATAGAATAAGAATGAAAATTCAATTTGGTTATATAGAGTCTAGAATACCAGGTCTGAAGTCAAGAAGATTCATCTTCATGAGTTCAAATCCAGCTTCAGAAATTTACTAGCTTTTTACTAGTTCTTAGGTCCTATCTTTACAATAAATAATTTCCCTACTTCATTGAGAAGACTAGGATCATCTGAAGTAAACTTTATCTTAAATTCTCCAAAATTTCTCAATATCAAATATCTGTCTTCTTTCTTCCTTCTACTGACTGAAGAAGTCCTTACTCCTCCCTAAGGCTAATCCCTCAATTTCCTCTCTTCTTCCATTCTCCAAGAATGTCCAAGAATCTTCTAAAGTCTTCATCTCTTCCTATTCTTGAGAGATCTGACACCTCCACTTAATTATGCCTCAAACATTGTACTTTCTTTCTTGTAGATGTCCTTTTTCAACATCTTTCAATGGCACTACTAATTGAATAATCTCTGTTTTGTATCTTAATTTTGTCTTTTAGTCTGTATTTTCATATATACATATGTGTGTGCATATACATATACACATATATCACCTATACCTACATACAAAACATACATATACCTATATATACATATATAAAGGCACATACACCTGTAAATACATGCATACATATATACATATACATACATACACACATAGGCAGTTATCAAATCTTGTTAATTCAACCTTAAATTGAGGCAGGAGAAAGCAAGGAAAGCAATGTAGCATGGTGAGAAAAGAGCCCATCTTGGAATCAGAGTCATTTGGGTTCATGTCCATACTATGTGCCTCTAAGAAAGTTAATCTCTTTTCAATGTCTCAGCAACTCTTTAAGATTATAAATTTGTAAGTTTGCATAGACATCAGTGGATAAAGGAGTTTCTATACTAAGAATTTCCCACTTCAGTTAAATCACATATCCAGACTAATATTTTTCTTATCCACCCTTTCATCTTTGCCTAATTATTTCCTATTTGTTCTGTTTTAAGGGCAATTAGATGGCATAGTGGATAGAACACTCAGCCTGGAATCAGAAAAGTTATGAATTCAAATATGATATCAGATACTTACTAGCTATATTACCCTGACCAAGTCACTTAACCTTCTTTCCCTCAATGACTCAATTCTTTATTTTCAAAGGAGAAGGAAATGGAAAACTTCTCTAGTGCCTTTTCCAAGAAAACTGCAAATGGGATCATAAAGAGCTAGACATGACTGAAAATGACTCAACAAATGGTTTGTTTAATAGCTTGCTTTGCCTATATTTATTTGTGTGTTTTCTCCCCCACTAAATTGTAAGATCATTGAGGAGAGGGACCATCTTTATCCTCTTTTTGTATCTCCAGCACTTAACAGAATGGTTGATAGTTAGTAAACACTTAATAAATGTTTATAGATTGAATTCTTGGTCTTCAGTCCCCATTCTGACATCCTCTGCTATAGACTCTTTTTTCTACCCTTCTGAACTATTGGGATAATTTATTAACCAGTATATCCACCAGGGCGCATCCCAATTTAGTCTCTATCCTACTTCTACACTATTCTTTATGGATACATCTAATTATTTCATTTCAGAAATTATTAGTGAATCCATCTAATTTTTTTCTGGCTGAGGCAATTGGGGTTAAGTGACTTGCCCAGGGTCACACAGTTAGGAAGTATTAAGTGTCTGAGGCTATTTGAACTCAGGTCCTCCTGACTTCAGGGCCAGCACTCTATCCATTGCACCATCTAGCTGCCTCTAATCCACATAACTTATGAAGTAATATTTACTTTACTTTTTTACTTTCCTATCATTGAATGCCCTCCACCACTTACTACTATATTACATATCCAGTTTTAAATTATACTATTCTCCTACCATACTGTTCTCTTGGATCTGCTTATTTCATTCTGCATTGGTTCATATGAGACTTCCCAAATTATTCCCTTTTGATTAGACATTGACAATATTAAGTTCCCCAAAACTAGAGTGAGCAAACATAAACAAATATACATGTGCTGACATACAAACATGTCTTCCCATTGCTGAAAAATAAAAGTTTCAGTTCTGTGAAATATTTATTAAAAGTAAAGGATAGCTGGAAAAACCAATGGCATATTCATTGCTTTCCCAGTGACTATGATAAAGTCTAATTTCTGTCTGCTTATATAGTACTTTGTTTTCACCTATTAAGAAAGTTTTATGACTTTCAGGCAACCATTGAAAAGTATTTTGCGTACTAAGAACATTTAGCTCTCCTGTTGAGTAATGTACTTACTCTTTTAGGAGATATTAATTTGAGTAGATTTTAACAGTTTTTCTGCATTTGTAAATTTTCTTCTTTTAATTAATTATTCCAGTCAGGTAATGGTGAGCTCAGCAAAGCAACCACATGTGCACCTCCCAAATTTTAGAAAGTATGCACTTAATGTCAGTTATAAATTTCCCACGAGTAGCTAAAGGAATGGCTATAATAAGGAAATTCTAATTAGTCTTTTAAAAGCATTATGCTGCAGAAGATGTGGGTATTTTTTTTTTTTTTGCAGACTTGGCTAATTGTCCCAACAATAGGTATGCATGGCTCTTGTTTTAAATCCAAAAAAAAAGATGGGTTTAGTTTCCAGCTTTCCAGTGGGAAATTTAGAGGAACCTTCATATGGTTTTCTTTGTGTTAAATAGCTAGAAAATGCAACTTCAAGATACTCTGCACTATAAATATACATTCCCATAAAATGAAAGCACAAAATGATAAAGTGTTTGGCCTCTTGGGGGAGAGACAGAGGAAAGTCACCATGCAAACGACCACTATTGAGCTGTTACCCTTACTTTAGAGTTTATGATTTCCCTAAATATCTTCACCTCGTGCACATTATTATTCAATAAATGTCTTGAAACTATACCAAAGTACAACTGTCATGCATTATTGTGAAGTTGAGGTGACCTTGCATTCTCCTAGGACAAAAATCATACATCCCTGAAGTCATGAAGTATTTTGAAAATGTAATTTCCTATCTGAAAATACACTGCATGGATGAGTTTAAGAATGAAAAGACATGCATATGTGATCATAAAGAATGCATATTCTTTTCTTATTCCAACTAATACCATTTTCTAAAATTTGATTTTTCAGTAGCTTAAACCAACTCTAATGCTTCATCCTAATATGGAGGTGACTCTGGTTCTCTGAACTATGCTTGCCAAGTGGAACTATAGGACATCTCTCCAAACTGGAGCTTTGTGATAAGTCTCTTGTTTGAAGAGACTGCTTATCAACTAGATTATAATGTTGAATTTGGGGTCACACAGTTCTCTCAGTCCATTTAGCAGTTTATAGAAGGGTTTGGATTAATAAGTGCATGGATCTTCAAGGTGTCCTTCCCACCCCCCAACCATTTCTATATGCCCATTTAGCAAAGACTTATCATGTTATATGTGGCAATTCAGCAAAAGTCATACATTTCAAGAATAATTATTGCCATTGGTTTTTAAAATTAGAACCAGAGAGAATAGAATTCCATATAGGAAGGTATCTTATAGCTTATATCCCATTGTTGTTCTTGATAACAACATAAATGAGTATACTCTTTAGTAAAGAAAATTCAAACCACCAAGCATTTATGAAACCCCAATATATGCTATGCACTGAAGATGCAAAAACAAAAAATGTTCTTACTCTGTTCTTACTCTGAAGATTCTTATATTCAGCTGTGGGGGAGAAGAGTAATATAGATGATAGATAGATAGATAGATAGATGGATGGATAGACAGATAGATAGATAGATGGATGATAGGTGAATGGACGAATATATAAAAAGAAAGAAAGAAAGAAAGAAAGAAAGAAAGAAAGAAAGAAAGAAAGAAAGAAAGAAAGAAAGAAAGAGAGAAAGAAAGAGAAAAAGAAAGGAAGGAAGGAAGGAAGGAAGAAACAGAAAGGAAGAAAGAAACAGAAAGGAAGAAAGGATATTTAGTTAGGTAAGTAAAAAACAAAATATAGGCAAAATAAATACAAATAATTTGGATCAAGGGAGAGAATAATCAAGAAAATCCTCAAAAAGAGACTACTTATGCAAAGGTATGGTTGAATCTATTATTTGGGGACAGATTATTGTGAGATGAAATCTAAAAGTCAGGTTTCATCTCTAAAACCCAGCTGATTGCAAATCCCCAGATCCTCAGAGAGCAGACACTCATTGAATGCTCCACAACTAATTTATAATCCATCTGTGTACACCAGTAAATCACTCCTGCTGAGGTGTGTTGCCTCTTCTGCTTTGACTTTCCTCCATTTTAGTAAAGCTCAATTAGCTGGTTCTGCTAGAGCCTTCTGGAGTTCCCCTTAATCCTCTCTAGTCTTGGCTAATTTGAATAATTCTGTGTCATCAGCAGACTTGACAGTTGGGCTTTGGCAAAATCAGAACGTGGAATTGCAATTAGGGTTCCCTAATCACTTGTCTTGATTTCCCTAAATCTTGTCTTTTTGTTGCAAGAGAAAACATCAGAGCCCTAACTAAATGAGAGGGGATTTGTAGTTTGCTTAATGTGCCACATTTTTAAAATATTCAGGGTTAGTAAAGACTGTGATTTTAGGTTTTAACAACTGCCATATTTTATATCCTGGTGGACACTATTAAATGCTGAATTCAGACATTAGCAAATGTCTTAGCAAAAAGAGGCCCAGAGAAAGCAGACATATAATGAGGACTAACGGATTAGGGATTATTCTGCTGTTGGGATTGTGTGTGTGTGTATGTATGTGTGTGTGTGTGTGTATGTGTGTGTGTGTGTCTGTGTGTCTGTGTACACTGGTTCATGAAATCACATGTGGTAGTTTGTTTTTCTCTGGGATTCTTGGCTCTCTCTTCCATGTTCAAAACTCTAAAAGCTTTAAATACAGATGCCTCAGTGATTTCAGAAGAATTTTGTTGCATCTGATTTTATTTTTACAAAAAAGATGGTTAAAAAAAATAACAACAATTGTCATTTAGAAGATGTGAAAATTGAAGCTGAAAATGATTATGTGATTTGAGCAAGGTCACAATATTGATTTTTCCCTTGGTTGACTTTCCTGGGTAATACTAGCTTTTCCTATTTGTTTTTCTTTAACATTTACATAGGGCTGATTTCTCTGACTTGCTTTTCCAATTTTGTTTCATTTTGTATTTTTTGACGAGCCAGTCTCCTAGCTACACAGAATACAAGCACAATTCTGTTTCCCTTGTTTTAGATGTGAGTAAACTTGGACTATTAATTGATAAAAATTATTACCACAACTATCTCCCCCCACTTCTGACACACACCCCAACATTGATTGACATTCTTCAGTTGAACTAAGATCGTTACTCAGGGTGATCATTTAGCACTCTGGAATCTCAAGGGCAACATTGTGTGCATTATGGTAACAAGATAAATTATATCTCATCTGATACACTGACTATTTTACTCCAACATTAATGCATGTAGTAGTTTGGTGCAGTAGAAGGAGAACTAGATTTAACACCCAAACTAATGGGTTTAAATCCCATCTCCATAGCTTTCAACTTGTGTGATGCTATTAAAGTCATGTTTAGCCTCTCAGGGCTCAATTTACTCATCCATAGATGAGCCTATGACTCCTTTCAAAGTCTAAAACTATTATAATAAAAATGATCTTTCAGTGACTCCTTAGTAGCTTATAAAAAATGAAACTCCCCCTCTCTCAAACCCCTCTACCAGAATCTCATTTCCTATTAAGAAGGGACCTATTAAGAAGGTACTTACTATGGGAAGTACCTCGCTTTACAATGAAGATTAAGAACAAAAGTCTGGCTCTAAGAATCTGTGGCAAGATGGGGTTATTAGCTTGGGGATTAGTTAAATCTTTATTACTCCACTTGGCTGACTCAGCTGCTGTAGATGAAGCAAATAGATCTGAAGGGAAACAAAAGATGGGTAATAGAACTTGAAGTTGAAAGGACCTTCAGGGCCATCATATGCTACCCAGTCATCTGACAAATAAGGAAGCAAAAATCCAGAGAGATTGTGATTCAATAGAGAAAAAAAAATTTTAAGTGCCTACTATGTGGGAGGCATTTTTTAAAGCACCAAGGATACAAAGTCAAGACATGCAACCATCCCTGCTCTCAAAGATTTTGTCATTTACTGGGTAGCTAGGACATTTAAAGAGATAATTATATCCCTGATAAGAAAATGATGACTTCCCATAAGAGATGAGCTAAACTTTAAATAAATATGGGGTTCTAAGAGGTGCTTGTAGTTAAAAAACCTGAATCAGGGTATTGACTATATGAGTCAAGTGAAAAGGAAGGGACACATTTGAGAGTTGTGAAGCTAGAATTAGCAAAACTTTGCAATTATTTGGATATGGGAGTTGAGGGTGAGGAAAAAATTAAAGATGAACTCAGTTACAAACTTGAGTTGCAAGATTCGAAATCTTGAGTGAGAAGTAGCATCTTCTCATTTTACTGATAAGAAAATGGAGACCCTTGGGGATTTGCTCCCAAGAAAAATAGTAAGCACCAGAACCAGGTCTGCTGACTCTGAAGTCAGTGTTCTTGCCCAATGCTATACTGTCCTCCATAGATATTAAGAAAGGCTGAGAAGTGACTGACTTGGAAGGAGAGAGGGAGATAGAATAAATTCTGTTTTGTACTTTTCAAGTCAGAGAGACCAAAGTCATCTAATAGAAGGTGTGTGTGTGTGTGTGTGTGTGTGTGTGTGTGTGAGAGAGAGAGAGAGAGAGAGAGAGAGAGAGAGAGAGAGAGAGAGAGAGAATGTAGCTCAGAATCATCTGTATCATTAAACTCATGGAATCTAGTGAAATATATTACTATGAGAATGTACAGAAAAAAGATCTAGGATAGAGATTTATCCAAGATCACAGAAGAGTCAAACTCAGATGTTCTCATGATAAGTCCAAGCATTCCAATGCTATGAACTAGGATAATTGCCTGGCTCACCCTCTTGAACTTTCAGCCAAACTTGGCAGCATTATGCCAGAGTATGTCAGTTTTGTTTAACCTATCTAACATAAGGGAGATTAGGTGAAGCTAAAGAAGCAAGAGTGAGACAGTACTAAATCCTGTCATTTTGGAGATCTCATGACTACTTGAATTGGAGAAGACACAGTGTCTCAGTATGTGATGATGCATATAACCATGGAGTCCAATGGAATTCAGATGGAGCCAGTAGAGAAATATGATCATGGGGGGGTGGGGGGAGGGGGAAAGGAAATCTGGTAGAAAGAAGCTCATGAGAGCATAGCTTCTACCTACATTTTTATCTGCATTATCTTCCCAAAAAAGGTGGAGCATTTTCCTCTCATTCAATTTTAAGGGTCCTTCATTGTTCACCTCAGTAATTATTCAAAATGTTTAAATTGTTGAACAGGGTGCTCATCTACCTATATATCCTAATGTGGATTGTATTTTTATCCACTTTTTTTCTAGTGTGCATGCTTAAAGCAATATTTTATATTACCAGGATTTCACTGAGAGTCTTTCTGGTATTCTACAAATTAGCAGAATAAGTAAAATACTGTCTACAAATAGAAGTATTTGGAGAATTTTGCTATCAACAAGAAATCACTTTTTTTGTTTGGACTTTATATAGGATAACTTCCATGAAAGTATTTAATAACTCTGGTGAATAACTACTTCTCTTTTTTTATATACTCACTTTATATCAATACTCAAAAACAAATATAGTTATCTGTCTAGCCAAATCTGTTGTGGAATTCATAAAAGCAGGTATTACCTTAGAAACCTTTCTTTAGTAAGAACAACATCTGTAATCTTCTTCATTCTTTTAGAATCCTCCCATCCCTAAGTTGTTTTGAGGTTCAGCTGAGAGTCTTCAAATGCAATTAATGTGTTATTGTTACCAGTGAGAATAATTTACTAACTTTTTTTAATGATTCAAAAAAGCACTTTATAAATATAAACTAGACCAGTCAACCCACAAATAATATGTCATTGTTACTATAAATAAAAAAAAATCAATTTTAATGAAACAATTTTAGATTTTTAGAATTTTTTGATCCATGTATACTTGGCATATTAGAGTGAACAATGATAAATAGAAAAGCCAAGTGATACATTGGTATCCATGGAATACTACAAGATAGCAATACTATGCCCAGTCTAGCCAGTAGATACTTCATGGAAGACTTTGAGGGGAATGTGGAAAAAAATCACACATGATGAGAAAGTATGAATAGCTTATGATCTATATTACTAGTGGGAATCCTCAGATTTGTTGGTTTGCTACTGCTAAGACCATATCACGGGACTAAAATTGTGGGGTTTTTAGGAAAATCATCTGACTTCTCAGGACTACGTCACTCCACCTATACCCCCAGGTTAATCAAGTTAAGCATTGCTTTAACAGCTTGTATAAAATTGTCCTGTATCTATATTTGGGGTTTTCCTTGCTAAATGATGTAAGTAAATAATAAGCTTTATAAGTGCTTCAGCAGCTAATTTTACATATAGAAACTCATTGACTTCAGCCTTTATGAATCTCATACTTTTTAAAATTTTCTCATCTTGTAAGGCCCATCAAGTACACACTTTTCAACGTGCTAGGGAATGACTTATTTAATTTCAATTGGTATATTGGAAATAGTAATGAAATTCTTAATAGTTTGCTTAATACTTGCTCAGATCAATCCTCTGTGTTATAAGCTCTTTCTTGCCAAGTTCTGACAAGAAAAAGAAT
The DNA here is from genome assembly GCF_902635505.1 of Sarcophilus harrisii. NCBI lineage: Eukaryota > Metazoa > Chordata > Mammalia > Dasyuromorphia > Dasyuridae > Sarcophilus > Sarcophilus harrisii. The sequence goes on from NC_045430.1 coordinate 197,843,459, forward strand.
GAGATAAATAGCTAATTACATTTTGGAGTATATTTGTCTTAAAATCATTGACCTTAATGCTTTATTTTGTGCTTTTTTTAAAAAAACATAGAACTTTATGATATCAATTATTACAGTGTTTCTGGTAAATTTAATCTGATCTCTTCAAATAAAAAGTCCTTTAAATATAAAGTTAGGTGGCACGTTAAATAGAATGCTGAGCCTGGAGTTAGAAAAATCTAGATTAAAATCCTGTCTGATACTTACTAACTGTGTGATCCTTGGCAAGTCACTAAACCTTTTGCCTCAGTTTTTTCATCTGTCCAATAAGCTGGAGAAGGAAATGACAAACTACTCCATTATCACTACCCAGAAAACCCCAATTGGAGCCATAAAGAGTCAAACAGGACTGAAATGACTGCATAAGATATTTTTAATGTTGATCAACTATTTCTTAACACTTAGTCACCTTATTCAAAGAAAGTACTTCAAATTATATCCTTGGTGATATCTATTTAACTATGTTGTCACTTAGCTCAGAATTAGTTGGAACCATTGATATCTATCAAACTCAGATCTAATTCTTTGATGAGAGCAAAGATTCATGAAGATAGAAAAATATTGAAATATAGACATACGCATATGTGTATAAATTTCATATACATGTACATATATGGATACATGTGTGTTTGCATTCACACACACACACATACACATTCTTCTGACCTCCACTCAACTCCAATCCACTCACCTCCACGTGAGTGCTTGCTTTGCCTGAGTTCCCCATAAATTGGTCTTTTAGACAAACATATGTTTGGAATTTGGAATTTTCTGAATTTGGAATATGTCTGAAAGTGGCCAGCTGATTGGAGTTATGTTCTCTGCAGTAGAGTTTGAATCCTTGGCAGTTTAACTCAAGAAAGAACCTCAATGTCTGGTACCTCATCTTGCCAGAGGATCTTCAGAATATTCCTAAGACTGTTCAAATAGAAGCAATTAATTTTCCTGATATGGTCTTGGTATACTGTTCAGGTTTTGCAGGCCTGCAACAATAAAATCAAGACAACAGTTCTGTAGACCTTCAGTTTGGTAGGCAAGGGGTCATATTTTCCTTTCCCACACTTTCCTTTAGCAATTCCCAAATACTGAGCTAGCTTCAGCAATGTGTGTATCAACCTCATCATCTATGTGTACATCTCTGTAAAGTCTATTGCCAAGGTGAGTGAACTTATCCACAGAATTCAGCATTTCTCCATTTGCTGTAACTGATGGTTCCACATATGGATGGCATGATGCCGGCAGGTAGAGTACCTGTTTTTTCTCATTGTTAATTGTTAGGCCAAAATTAAAACAAGCCACAGAAAATCAATCCATACTTTGTTACATCTCAGCCTTAAGGACTGCCCTGAGTATACAATGATCTGTCAACAAAAATGTCATGCTTTGCACAAGAGAAGTTTAACAGCATGAAAGTTTAATCTTCTGTTGGAAGTTAAGCTAGAGAGAAATTGACTTCATCTAAGGTATCATTGTTTTCAGCATTGTTGGTTCATGGTCCATTGAGACTATGCAAGTCTTCATTCTATCTCTCTTGAGACTTTCCCCTCAATTCTTTTCCCCACAGTTCAAGAATACAAACTGATGAAAGATTCTACTTTCTGGACTGGTTTGATATGACAGTAGTGAAATACTTTAGACCAACTGACTAGATACAGATTGGATCATTAGTAAAGGAATGGCAAACTTTTCTTTTTAACTGTGACATTTAACAAGGTTTTTCTACTTCTGCTAAGCTAGAGAGGGTTGTAAACCTTATTATTGGAAATAGTGTGCATGCAAGTGAAAATGTGGATCTTTTTTTACATTGGAGTATATCCAATTCACTGTAATAATTTATGTTTTAATGGAATTTTATTGCATAGCAAGGTAGTTCTTTTATTAGTAAATCAAAATATGAAGTACAGATTTAGGACATTTAACCCATCTGATTTCTATCCTTGGAAATGCTTACACAACTTAACTCTAGCTTGGAAAATGCTTACTGTAAAATGGTTGGTATCCCCAAAGAGAGAATAAAAAAGAAGTAAGTTATTTTTACTTCCTGCTATTTAAAACTAAAAGTACTTGAGGGTGGATTTTTTGTTTACTTCCTTGTTTGTTTTTGAAAGCCAGAATATGTTCAAAGTACTAATAAAATTTTCATATTGTCTAAGAACCAAAATTCGAATAAAAAGAAAACTACTTTAGGAGGAAATGTGTGAATGGGCATACTTGAGTATGAAAAAAATTGCTATCAACTAACAACTGAAATATATTTGACAGTCAGAAGGGATAGGGCAGAAACTGTACCAAATGGAAACAAAGAAGGTAGACTAGGAGAAAGAACATTAGATTTGAGCCAAAAACCTGTGTTCTAATTCTACCTCTGATATTTTAAGTCATCAAATGATTGAATGAATGAAGTCAAAAGCAATTATTAAGCATTTGTTATATGCTAAGCATTGTGGGGACACAAATAGAAAATGAAATATAATCTTTATGCTCAAGGAATTGACATAATGGAGAAGCAAAGATATAGAGACATGGTAGAGGCAAGAAATGATATTTTGGTTGAAAAATTCAGTGATGGTAAATGGAGCTATAAGGAGCCAAGTTGAATTGATCTAGATTCCAGAATTGGGAAGAGATTTGGGGTCAAAAAAGGGAAACAGTAGATAGGTGCATAATGATTTGGACTCAGATGCCTCCTATATAATATAAGAAGGTTAAACTGGATAACTACAGGTACTTTTCAAGTCTAATTCCTATGAATTTATAAGCCATAAGGCAGAAAGAAAGAGGAAAGGTCAATGGCAAGGGTCCTAAGAAAAACCATTTCTAGGGCAAGATGCAACTTTTAAAAAAAATTTACCCGTGAAACTTCTATGAGAAGATGAACAAATAACCCCCTCCCGAAACTCAAAAATTAAGATTTTTTAAAAAATTAGTACAACCTATTTCTAAGGGTTGTTATGAGAAAGGTGCTTTGGAAACACATAAGTATTAACTAGATAAGAGTCATTTTTAAGTAAATACTTTTATTGATACTTTGATGAATCTCTTTAATGAAGATAACCTTCCTATAGAGCAGATAGCAATGCTATAAAAATGCTATAAAAATCTCCTTAACTGTTCCACTTATGGTTTATTGAGTATTTTTAAAATTAATTAATTTATTTTAATACACATTGCTTTATGAATCATTTTGGAAGAGAAAAATCAGAACAAAAGGGGAAAACCATGGGAGAGGGGGAAAAATAAAAAAAAGAAGTGAACATAGCATGTGTTGATTTACAGTTAATCTCCTTAGTTCTGGTTTTTTGTTGTTGTTGTTTGTTTTGTTTTGTTGTTGTTATTTCTGGATGCAGATGGCATTTTGTATCCAAAGTCTATTGGGATTGCCTTGGATCACTGAATCACTGAAAAGAACAAAGTCTTTCATAGCTGATCAAGGCACATTCTTGCTGTTATTGTATACAATATATTCTCGGTTCTGTTTGTTTCACTCAGCCTCAGTTCATGTAAATCTTCCCAGGCCTTTCTAAAATCAACTTGTACATCATTTTTATAGAACAAGAATATTCCATTATCTTCACATACCATGACTTGTTCAGTCATTCCCTAATTGATGGGCATCTACTCATTTTCTAATTCTTTGCTACCACAAAAAGAACTGCTATAAACATTTTTGCACATATGAGTCTTTTTCCCTCCTTTCTGATTTCCTTGGGATACAGACCCAGTAGTGGCACTGTAGGCTCAAAGGGTAAACACAGTTTTATAGCCCTTTGGGCATAGTTCCAAATGATTGGATCAGTTTTTAATTCCACCAACTGTGAATTAGTGTCCTAGTTTTCCCACATTTCCTCCAACATTTATCCTTATCTTTCCCTGTCATTTTAGCCAATCTGAGAAGTGTGGAGTGGTACCTCAGTTGTTTAATTTGCATTTCTTTAATCTATGATTTAGGGGATTTTTTCATATAATCATAGATGAATTTAATTTTATCATCTGGAAATTGTTCACATTCTTTGACAATTTACCGATTAAAGAATGACTTATATTCTTATAAATTTGATGCTGGTCTTTATATATTTTAGAATTGAGACCTCTATCAGTAACACTGGTTATAAAAATTTTTTTCCTAGCTTTGTACTTCCCTTTTAATTTTGTTTCTGTTGGTTTTGTTCGTGCAAAAACTTTATAATATAATGTAATAAAAGTTGTCGATTTTGCTTTTCATGAGTTCTCTAGTTTATCTTTGGTCATAAGTTGCTCCCTTCTCCAAAGATCTGATGAGTAAATTATCCCTTGCTTTCCTAATTTGCTTATGGTATCTTCCTTTTTGTCCAAATGATGTACCCATTTTGACCTTATTTTGGTATGGTCTATGAGCTGTAGGTCTATGACAAATTACTGAGTTGTTATTTTCTAGTTTTCCCAGCAATTTTTGTCAAATAGTGAATTTTTATCCCAGAAGTTGGAGTTTGGGGGTTTATCAAATATTAGATTACTATAGGCCTTGGCTTTTGTGTTGTGTATAGTGTATCTAATCTATTTCACTAATCCAATACTATTTCTTAGACAGTACCAAATGGTTTTGATGACTGCTGTTTTAGGTCTGGTGTGGTACTGCTATGTTATCATCCTTTGTATTTTTTTTTCATCAATTCCCTTGTTATTCTTGACTTTTTGTTTTTCCAGATGACTTTTGTTATTATTTTTTCTAGTTCTACAAAATAATGTTTTGGCAGTTTCATTGGTATGGCACTGAACAAGAAGACCAGTTTATACAAAATTGTCATTTTTATTATATTAGCTTGCCCTATCCATGAGCAATAGATATTTTCCCATTTGTTTAGATGTGATTTTATTTGTCTGAGAAGGGTTTTATAATTGTGTTCCAGTGGTTCCTGGGTTTGTCTTGACAAGCAAACATCCAAATATTTTATTTTGTCTACAATTATTTTAAATGGAAGTTCTCTTTCTATCTCTTGCTAATGGGCTTTGTCAGTAATATATAGAAATGTTGATGATATGTGTGGGTTTGCTTTGTATCCTGCAACTTTACTAAAGCTGTTAATTTTTTTCCAATAGGTTTTTGTATGATCGTCTAGAAATCTCTAAGTATATTATTATATGATTTGCAAAGTGTGATAGTTTTATGTCCTCATTGTCTATTCTCATTCCTTTAATTTCTTTTTCTTTTTTTATTGTTAAAGCCAACATTTCTAATACAATGCTGAATAATAGTGGTGATAATGGGCATTCTTGTTTCAGCCCTCTTCTTATTGGGCATGCATCCAGCTTCTCTCCATTACAAATAATGCTTGCTATTGGTTTTAGAGAAATAATGCTTATTTTAAGGAAAACTCACTTAACCCTGTGCTCTCTTGAGTTTTATGAGGATGGATGCTGTATTTTTTTTTCCACAAGCTTTTTTCCACATCTATCACATCTATTGAGATTATCATATGATTTCTGTTGGTTTTGTTATTGATATGGTTGATTATGGTAATAGTTTCCTGATATTGAAATTCCCTGCCTTTCTGGTACATCCCATTTCATCATAATGTGTTATTCTGCTGATAAATTGCTGTAATCTCTTCTCTAATATTTTATTTAAAAGTTTTGCATCAATATTCATTAAGGAGATTGGTCTGTAATTTTTTCTCTATTTTGGCTCTTCCTGGTGTCAGATTTTTGTCATAGAAGGAATTTGGCAGTACTCCTTCTTTACCTATTTTTTAAATAGTTTACAAATACTAGAATTAATTGTTCTTTAAATGTTTGGTTGAAATCCCTTGTACATCCATCTGGCCCTGGAGATTTTTTTTCTAGGGAGTTCATTAATGACTTGTTCAATTTCTTTTTCTAAAATGTGACTTTTTAAGTAGCTTTTCCTATTTTGTTAGTCTGGGCAATTCATATTTTTGTAAATATTCATCCATTTAGGTTAGATTGTTCGATTTGCTGCTATATGGTTGGACAAAATAGTTTCTAATTATTGCTTTAATTCACCCTTTTTATTTTTGATGGTAGTGATTTGTTTGTATGTTTTTTTCTTTCTTTTTTCTGATCCAATTAACTAAAGATTGAATCCAGCTCCTTTTATTTTTGTTAGGGAATTATTCCCCAATATAATGCTGGACTTTTTAAAAATTTCATTAGGTGACATCTAGGGTACCAATTATAAAGTAGACACTGTCCTCTTTCAGTTTCACAAAATCAATCAGGAAGCATCTATTAAATACCTAGTCTGTGCCAGGCACTATGTGAGCTAAGGATACCAAAAAAAGGCAGAAGACAAGTACTGCCCTCAAGGTGTTTACAGTCTTATGGGGAAGATAACATTCAAAAAGCTATATGAAAATTGAGCTGTATGTGGTATAACAGAAAATGACCAAATGAAAGAAGGCCTTGTAATTACTCTAAAAGTCATCTTTCATGTCAAGGAGAGCTGCAATAAAATACAAACATAATTTTCAAAATATAATTTGGAATATAAATCATATTCAACACCTGTACACATAAAAGCAAATAACTTTTATTGCTTACATATATGTAAGCATTTTTGTATTTTATATTTTTGAAACATTATACCCTGCATTTTATCCATTTGAGTTAGGCAAAGGTTTAGATCTCTCATTTTGCAGATAATGATAGATTATCAGAGGATGTAAATGACTTGGTCAAGATCACATAATCCATATATAACCAATGTATTTTCTGATTCCTGATTTCTGATTCCTGAAGTCCAATACACTTTCTCTACTCCATCATCCTCATTGGAAGAGGTGTAGAAAATGTAGACTACCATGCCTCTCCATAAAACCTGCTGCCTCCTGGGACTAAACTGGAAATAGAGCTGGTAGTTGGGGGCTTGTGGATGGTAGAAAACTGCCTTTCCTATTGGTCTCAGGCTTATCATCCCACTAATGATAGTTGGTCAGAGGTTTGTGTTGGTGAGAATGACAAGCTCTCTCTACACAGGGATTGCTTCCATATGATGGCTTTGGGTATTGGGTTGGAAATCAGCCTGATAATTTAGAAAGTAATGCTGTTCTCAAAGCTTTAGGGCCCAGGATCCTATGGTGGTTTGATTCATCTAGAACCTATGGCTTTCCTTCTCTCCCTCAGGATGCCTTGTTTCCTCAGATATATATATATATATATATATATATATATATATATATATAGTATATATTTTTTATTTATAGACTTGCCTGCCTCGGTGTCTGCATTTGGCAAGCCTATGTATAAATGGATAAAATATTTGCTATGTCAAGTTTACTATGCCACTACTATGCAACATTTATTGTTAGAAGTAATCATGACATCATTGTTCAATTATCTTCTAGCTATTAATATCAATATTTCAAGGACAGTTTTTGGTATTAACACATCTTTGACCAATTTAAATTATTGACCCATCATGAATTGAAACTATAATGAGAATTTCTTTTCTTTCCTTCCTCCTTTCTCTTCTTCCTCCCTTCCCTCCCTTACTTCCCTCCTTCCTTCTTTTTTCTCTCCCTTCCTCCCTTCCTCTCTCCTTTTGTCCCTCCCTCCCTCTTTTCCTCCCTTCCTCCCTTGTTATGGGCCAGAACTCTGAACTTGAAACAAAGGATTCTTACAAAGTACTAAGTCAGTGGAATTGATAGAGACAATAGTTATCTAATTTAGCATAGTTCAGTATGATTGATTTAATCCTACAAGAAGATGTTATGGTCCAGAACTTGAAACAAGGTACTAAGTGGAATTGTGGAGACAATGGTTAAGTGTAGTTTAGCATTGATTTAATCCTCCAACAAATAATGGTTTCCTAGTGATATGATGATTGGTTTGTACTCAGTGTGGAGCATATAAGCCAGAAGCCTCAGCCAGGGAGATTCAGGGATTCAAAGACAAGCAGACAGAAGTCTGGAGGCTGAAGGCTGGAGCACAAGCCCTTGGACTTAGAAAGATTCATCCCATGTCATACTACCTTGGTGGCAGGCCCTCCTCCTTCGCTTCTTCACTGAAACCGAGACTCTGGAAGGCCTCCAGAAAATTAGTCGAGCCCCAAGTGAAGGAGATAAGACTTTGAAGGACACATTAAAGGATTTGGACTCTAACACCTGGCAGTACTTTTGGTGATTACTGAGCTGAAACAAAAGCTGCTCCCAGAGACCCCAAGAAAACCTCAACAGAGAACATCACATTTTAGAGAGAACATTACACTCCCTTTCTTCCTTCCTTCTTTCCTTTTTTCCTTCTGTCTTACCTTTCTTTTTCTCTCCCTCTTCCCTCAGAATGTTCCCCCTCCACAAATATCTAACTCCTACTTTACCCAAACTTGCTACTCCCCCAAAATACTCTTTCCATGCTCTCTCACCGGCTATCACAGACATAACAAGAAACTCAAAATATTACAACTCATTCTTCTCTTGAGAGGTATGTCTACAACATCCCTGTTCTTTTCTTCCCCTTTTATCATCAAAATCTTATCCTATGATAATTTTCCAAAATATTAATTTGATGATTGGGATACAACAGTTATGGTGCAATAAATATTAGTTAAATTCTTTTAAAAATGTAGGCCACACACAATAATGGTCAAGCTTTCTATCTCATTTCCAATGCAGAATTCTCATAGCCCCCAAATAGAAGTATTCCCTCTTACCACTAATTACATATTTTCTATCAAATCAGTTTTAGCACTTTCTCTGTAGTGACTGAATCTCTGGGGTTACTAAGCAAAGGTTTAATCAAGGGAAGATTCTTTGTTGTCCCGGCCACAGTGGCTTTGTTACTGCTGTGTAATCAAAACCCCTTTCCCCTATAGGATTGAACAGGTATTCATCCTTGTGTAAGCAGTTAGTTCTCAATTTCTAAAGCAGGTTCTTTTCTCTGGAGGTTTTTTCCTTACTCTTAAATTTACTTGTTGACATTTAACTTCATGTGTAACTTAATAGGAAATTCAGGACAAGTAAAATTGTACATGCCTACAATGTTAAATAAAAGAGCAGGGAATTCCATTTAATTCAATAAATATAAATGAAAAAATATCCCTCTCACTTTTTTACTCCAACTTTCTGCCCTGATCTAGTTTGACTATGAATTGGAAGAGACACAAAGGAAAATGGCACAGGTCTTAATACATTAAATTTTTACTACATGCTAGAAACACGCACCGGAGATAGAAATACAAAGAATGAAAGAACCCTACTCTCAGCAAACTTCTTTTATTTGATAAGACACTACATTATTTACATGTGTTCAGAATAAATATAAAGAATAAATACAAGGTAGTTAAATAAAAGACAGTTTGAGTGGCCATTAGTAGTTGAGGAGATCAGAAAAAGGCTTCAGATTGAAGGTGGTACTTGAGTTCCCCTTAATGGAGGAAAGTTAAGTAAGGGGATCCAAGAAACAGTAGATGGAGAGCATTTAAGTAAAACTCAAGTAAAGGGGAAACAAAAGGAATTTTGTCTTCAGAATATATTACAGTCCACCTGGACAGAAAAAAGATAAAGAGTTAGGGAAACAAATCACAAGCCAGTAAAAGAAGCCTGATATAATAGTAATGGGAGATTTCAAATACCTAGATATCTGCTGAAGTTCCCTCGGTGTGATTCACTTAGTCAAAATACATTTATTAAATGCTTTATATGTATTAGGCACTAGAAAAAGGGCTACGTGTACCCCAAAAGGCCAAAACACACCATTTGCACTCAAGGAGCTCATAATTTAATGGAGTGGGGAGGGAGAGGGAGGAACAAGCAAAGAGTTATATACATACAATATGCATAGCAGTAATCTCAGAAGGAAGATGCTAGTAGACAGAAGTAGAAATCAGGGAAAAGCTAATAAATCTATTACTTACTTTATTGATTTTCACACTTCAAAAGATCGAAGAAACAAGCAGAAGTTCTATAATAGACCTAAAAGAGAAGAACTAGTTAGGTAAAATTGTAAAACCTAGGTAGGGGGAGATGTAGCCATTTCTTCCTCATATTTATGATAGAAAGGGAAAGGAAATCAGGATGTAGACTAAATTGTATCCTAAAGAAGATTTCAGAGTGTACAAGAGAAGGATAGATAGGATTTCATGAATTAAAATTCTATAGAAGCAGCAGCTCAGGATAGATGGAGAATTCTCAAGAATGAAATTCTGAAGATAACAAGGGAAGCCTTTCCAGTGAGCAAGGTTAATAGGAATTATCTATAGAGACTTATGTGTTTTGCAAAAGGAATTCAACAACCAACTTAGATCTAAAAATGAACATGTATGGAAGATGAAATTCAGAACAGGTAACAAAGAATGAATATGAGTATGACATAGTCTTATAAAAATGGTGACAGGTCTATTAAAATTCAAAATAAGCTGAAGATAGTAAGGAAAGCCAAAAACAACAAAAAAGAATAAAGAATTATTAGGGAAGGGTTAGGAATGTCTTCTCTTGTAGGAGAAAGAGATGAAAACCAGCAACAGAGATAAGGCAATACCGGCCACTTTTCATTTGCCTTTTTTTTTTTTTTTTTTTTTTTGCTAGAAATGAGAACGCAAAAATAGCTACCAGAAAGTTGATGCCCAAGATAAGTAGACTAATTCATTCAAGAAAGTTGAAAGTAAGCAAGTACTTAATGAGCCTTGATGGATTTAAGTTACTTAGCTACATTCTTAAGTAATGAAAACTGGTTAAGGGAATTTCTGAGTTAGTGCTATTTGAAAGAATGGGATGAGAACTATATAACTGGAGAAGGGGAAATATTGTCTCGATTTTCAGAAAAGGAAAGAACATCTTTAAACAGTTTTTCCTCAATTCTTAGGCAAACTTTGGATTAATCATCAAAGATGTTGGTCTAGAAAAGGAAGTAATGATTACAAAAGCCCTTTGTGGCTTCATCTAGAAAAGTTCCTATAAGATAATTTTGCTTCCTTATTCAACATTGTTACAAGATAAAGAGGTCAGGAGGATGTTGCATCTAGAGCTTCTCTAGAATCAACCAAAGCATTTGATAAGGAATTCCAGCTATTCTAGTGAAAAAGAAATGGGGATTAGATGGAAATACTATAGATGATTTTCAGCCTGGTTGAATGGTTGGATTCAAAGCTCTGATCACCTAGAGAACTGATGATGATGAATGTTATCTACCCGATAAAGAGAGATGATGGGTGAAATATGCAAAATAAGACTCATTTTTAGAAATGACTCTAGGGATTTCTTTTGAAATTGATACAAGGGTTGTATTTTTCTTTTGCTCTTGATGAAGGAGTAGAAGAGAAAGAAAATAAATGTCTGGGAATTGAAAATTGAAATTTAATTTTAAAAGAGTAAGTATTGATATGGGCGGAGCCAAGATGGCGGAGAAGACACACGCGACTTTCTAAGTTCTTCTCTTACCCTCTTTATCAATATTATATCAAGCCTCAAAAATAGTCTTGACTGCTACAATTCGTAAAGATAAGAAGTAGAACAACTCACCAGCCGAAGAAAATCTGCAGTCTCGCCAAAAAAAGGTTGGTTCCGGGGCCAGGGGGAAGATCAGCGCAGACTGGGAGAGAAATTAGGTTCTGAGGAGAGCCTCAAATCGAAAGTGAAAGCATAGATCTCAGCACAAGCTCACAGCCCCAACCCCAGTACGGGGCTTTTCCTTGGGGCAGTTGTGATCCTGCAAGGCAGGAGGACGCAGCCCGGGTTAGCCTCCAATCTGCGCAGTGGGGAGCTCGGCTTGGGGCCATAGAGCTTGTCCAGGGCCGATTTGCATCAGGCAGAGACGCTGGGCAGAGTTTGCGGCGGTCTGCGGTCAGCTGCTAATACTCATAGTCCCACAAGAGGCTCCAGCCTGGGGCAGTGACACTTTCACCCCTTAGTCTCTAGCCGAGGGCAATCGCTAACCCACTCAGCCCTACTAAGCAGTTTAATAGCTCAGCCAGTGCTGAATCCACTTCCTGTTGGGGGAAGGGAAGACTCTCACTCAGAGTACTCCCCTACCTCGGAGCCGGAAATCGGTTTACATCTCTCCCTGCTCTGCAGAGGAAGCTGGTAACCCCCTTGCCTAGGAGACACCCTAAAGGCTTTAAAACATGAATAAAAAGATGAAAAAGAACATGGACAGCTTCTATGCAGAAAAAGAGCAGGTCAGCAAACCTGAAGAGACCTCAAAAGCAAAATGCATCAGACTGTCCTCCTTTACATGATGCTCTCCATAGAAGAGACCATTAAAAGTCTCAAAAGAGATTAGAAGATAAATGGGGAAAGGAAAGAGAAGCCTTACAAGAGAGCAAATAACTTCCTGAAATATGAATTGAAAAGTTAAAAATTCTCAGGAAGTCAGGGAAACAAAATTGTGAATTGGAAAAAATAAAGAACTCGCAAGAAAGTAGGATTTGCACATTGAAAAGACAAAGAACTGCAAGAAAGTAGGATCTGTGAATTGAAAAAGAAAATAATTCACTAAAAAAAAAATAGTGAAATGGAAAAAAATTCCACAGACCAAAACAATACATTTAAAAACTCAATTGGACATACACAGAAAGAAGTAAAAAAAAGCTAATGAAGAAAATAACTCTTTAAAAATTAGAACTGAACAAATAGAAACTAATGATTCATTGGGACAGCAAGAATCAGTCAAGCAAAACAAAAATGACAAACTGGAAAACCATGAATTATCTACTTGCAAAACGACAGACTTGGAAAATAGATCTAGGAGAGATAATCTGAGGATTATTGGACTTTCCAAAAACTATGATGAAAAAAAGAGCCTAGATACTATTTTTACAAGAAATCATCAAAGAGAACTGCCCAGATGTAATAGAATCAGAAGGTAAAATAGGCATTGAAAGAATTCATCGAACACCTTCTGAAAGAAACCTTAAAATAAAAACCCCAAGGAATATTGTGGCCAAACTTCAGAACTATCAGATTAAGGAAAAAATTTTACAAGCAGCAAAAAAAAAACCATTTAAATACCGAGGTGCCACAATAAGGATCACCCAAGATCTGTCTGCCTCTACATTAAAGGAAAGAAGGTCCTGGAATATGATATTCCGAAAGGCACAAGAACTTGGGATGCAGCCAAAAATAAAGTACCCAGCTAAGCTGAGCATTTTCTTCCAGGGAAGAAGATGGACATTTAATGAAACAAATGAATTCCATTTGTTTCTGAAGAAAAAACCAGAACTAAACAAAAAATTGATCTCCAACCATAGAACCTAAAGAGATGCAGAAAAGGTAAAATAACTCTTGAGAATTGTATTTCTGTTGTGGATATACAAAAAGAATACATGTATAATTTGATTGTACTGATATAATATAAAAAAGGGAAGTAGATATGGAAAAGGGATGATGGCAGAATAAGGTGGGAAGGAGGGATAAAAAGAGGGAAACCACATCCCACAAAGAGGCAAAAGAAACTTATCATATCTGAGGGAATTTAGAGAGGGGAGGAACATTGTGTGAATCTTACCTCATCAGAGTTAGGCTCAAAGAAAAATAATTGACATTTGTTTTAGAGAAAATTCTCTCTCGCCTCATTAAAAACGGGGAGAGGAAAAGGGAAAAGAAAAGAGTAATAAGGGAAGGAAGGGAAAGACCAAAGGGGGGGAGGGATTATAAAGAGGGTAAGCATCGTGGATACAAGAGGGGTACATAAGTTTAAAAAGGGAAAGAGGGTTGGGGAGGCAAGAATAAGTAAAGCATAATCTGGAGTTATTAGGATGGTAGGAAATACAGATTTAGTAATTCTAACTGTAAATGTGAATGGGATGAACTCCCCATAAAGAGGAGGCAGATAGCAGACTGGATCAAAGTCAGAACCCTACAATATGTTGTTTATAAGAAACACATTTAAAGCAGGAGATACATATAGAGTAAAGGTAAAAGGCTGGAGCAGAATCTATTATGCTTCAGGTGAAGTCAAAAAGAGGGTAGCCATCCCTTATCTCAGATCAAGCAAAAGTAAAAATTGATCTAATTAAAAGAGATAAGGAAGGAAACTACATCCTGCAAAGGGTAGCATAAACAATGAAGCAATATCAATATTAAACATATATGCACCAGTGGTATGGCAATCCAACTTCCTAAAGGAGAAGTTAAGAGAGCTGAAGAAGAAATAGACAACAAAACTGTAATAGTGGGAGATCTCAACCTTGCACCTCAGAATTAGACAAATCAAACCACAAAACAAATAAGAAAGAAATTAAAGAAGTAAATAGAATATTAGAAAAATTAGGTATGTTGGATCTTTGAGAAAATTGAATGGAGATAGAAAGGAATATACTTTCTTCTCAGCAGTTCATGGAACCTATTCAAAACTGACCATATATTAGGACATAAAGACCTCAAATTAAATGCAAGAAAGCAGAAATAGTAAATGCTTTCTTTTCAGATCATGATGCAATAAAACTACATTCAACAAAAAGTTAGGGGAAATAGACCAAAAGTAATTGAAACTAAAACAATCTCATCTTAAAGAATGATTGGGTGAAGCAGCAAATTATAGATACAATTAATAATTTCACTCAAGATAATGACAATGATGAGACATCATACCAAAATTTGTGGGATGCAGCCAAAGCGGTAATAAGAGGGAATTTTATATCCTTAGAGGCTTACTTGAATAAAACAGAGAAAGAAAAGATTAATGAATTGGCTTACAACTAAAAAACTAAAAAAGACCAAATTAAAACCCCCAATCAAATACTAAATTGGAAATTCTAAAATTAAAAGGAGAAATTAAAAATATTGAAAGTAAAAATACTATTGAACTAATTAATAAAACTAAGAGTTGGTCCTATGAAAAAGCCAATAAAATAGATAAGCCTTTGGTAAATCTGATTAGAAAAAGGAGAGGAAAATGAAATTAGTAGTCTTAAAAATGAAAAGGGAGAACTTTCCACCAATGAAGAGGAAATTAGAGAAATAATAGGAGTTATTTTGCTCAACTTTATGCCAATAAATTTGATAACCTAAGTGAAATGGATGACTACCTCCAAAAATATAGACTGCCCAGACTAACAGAGGAGGAAGTAAATTGCTTGAATAGTCCCATTTCAGAAAAAAGAAATAGAACAGGCAATTAAACAACTCCCTAAGAAAAAATCCCCAGGACCGGATGGATTTACATGTGAATTTTACCAAACATTTAAAGAACAATTGGCCCCAATGCTATATAAATTATTTGATAAAATAGGGAATGAAGGAGTCCTACCAAATTCCTTCTATGACACAGACATGGTACTGATACCTAAACCAGGTAGGCTGAAAACAGAGAAAGAAAAATATAGACCAATCTCCCTAATGAATATTGATGCTAAAATCTTAAATAAGATATTAGCAAAAAGACTACAGAAAATCATCTCCAAGATAATACACTATGATCAAGTAGGATTTATACCAGAATGCAGGGCTGGTTCAATATTAGGAAAACTATCAATATAATTGGCCATGTTAATAACCAAATTAACAAAACCATATGATCATCTCAATAGATGCAGAAAAAGCATTTGATAAAATCCAACATCCATTCCTATTAAAAAACACTTGAGAGTATAGGAATAAATGGACTTTTCCTTAAAATAATCAGCAGCATCTATTTAAAACCATCAGTAAGCATCATATGTAATGGGGACAAACTGCAACCATTCCCAATAAGATCTGGAGTGAAACAAGGTTGCCCACTATCACCATTACTATTTAATATTGTATTAGAAATGCTAGCTTTAGCAATAAGAGCTGAGAAAGAGATTAAAGGAATAAGAATAGGCAATGAGGAAACCAAATTATCACTCTTTGCCGATGACATGATGGTATACTTAGGGAACCCCAGAGATTCTGCTAAAAAGTTATTAGAAATAATCCACAACTTTAGCAAAGTTGCTGGTTATAAAATAAACCCACATAAGTCATCAGCATTCTTATATATCACTAACAAAATCCAACAGTCAGAGTTACAAAGAGAAATTCCATTTAAAGTAACTACTGATAATATAAAATATTTAGGAATCTATCTGCCAAGGGAAAATCAGAAACTTTATGAGCAAAATTACAGACCACTTTTCACACAAATTAAGTCTGATCTAACCAATCGGAAAAATATTAAATGCTCTTGGATAGGGTGAGCAAATATAATAAAGATGACAATATTACCTAAACTAATCTATTTATTTAGCGCTATACCAATCAGACTCCCAAAAAACTATTTTAATGACCTAGAAAAAATAACAGCAGAGTTCATATGGAAAACAAAAGGTCAAGAATTTCAAGGGAATTAATGAAAAAAATCAAATGAAGGTGGCTTAGCTGTACCAGATCTAAAATTATATTATAGAGTAGCAGTTACCAAAACTATTTGGTATTGGCTAAGGAATAGATTAGTTGATCAGTGGAATAGATTAGGTTCAAGGGATAAAACAGTCAACAAATATAGCAACCTAGTCTTTGACAAACCCAAAGATCCCAGCTTTTGGGATAAGAACTTACTGTTTGATAAAAATTGCTGGGAAAATTGGAAACTAATATGGCAGAAACTAGGCATTGATCCATACTTAACGCCATACACCAAGATAAGGTCAAATATGGGTTCATGACCTAGGCATAAAGAATGAAATTATTAATAAATTAGACGAACACAGGATAGTTTACCTCTCAGACCTGTGGAAGGGGAAGGTCTTTATGACCAAAGCAGAACTAGAGAACATTACTGATCACAAAATAGAAAATTTCGATTATACCAAACTGAAAAGTTTTTGTACAAACAAAACTAATGCAGACAAGATTAGAAGGGAAGCAATAAACTGGGAAAATATTTTTACAGTCAAAGGTTCTGATAAAGGCCTCATTTCCAAAATATATAGAGAATTAACTCTAATTTATAAAAATCAAGCCATTCTCCAATTGAAAAATGGTCAAAGGATATGAACAGACAATTCTCAGATGAAGAAATTGAAACTATTTCTAGTCATATGAAAAGATGCTCCAAGTCATTATTAATCAGAGAAATGCAAATTAAGACAACTCTAAGATACCACTACACATCTGTCAGATTGGCTAAGATGACAGGGAAAATAATTATGATTGTTGGAGGGGATGCGGTAAAACTGGGACATTGATGCATTGTTGGTGGAGTTGTGAACGAATCCAACCATTTTGGAGAGTAGTTTGCAACTATGCTTAAAAAGTTATCAAATTGTGATACCTTTGACCCAGCAGTGTTACTACTGGGCTTATATTCCAAAGAGATCTATAAAGAAGGGAAAGGGACCTGTATGTGTACGAATGTTTGTGGCAGCCTCTTTGTAGTGGCTAGAAACTGAAACTGAGTGGATGCTCATCAGTTGGAGAATGGCTGAATAAATTGTGGTATATGAATATTATGGAATATTATTGTTCTGTAAGAAATGACCAACAGGATGATTTCAGAAAGGCCTGGAGAGACTTACACGAACTGATGCTGAGTGAAATAAGTAGGACCAGGAGATCATTATATACTTCAACAACAATACTATATGATGACCAGTTCTGATGGACCTGGCCATCCTCAGCAAGGAGATCAACCAAATCATTTCAATGGAGCAGTAATGAACTGAACCACCTACGCCCAGAGAAAGAACTCTGGGAGATGACTAAAAACCATTACATTGAATTCCCAATCCCTATATTCATGCCCACCTGCATTTTTTATTTCCTTCACAAGCTAATTGTACAATATTTCAGAGTCTGATTCTTTTTGTACAGCAAAATAACGTTTTGGTCATGTATACTTATTGTGTATCTAATTTATATTTTAATATATTTAATATCTACTGGTCATCCTGCCATCTAGGGAGGGTGGGGGTAAGAGGTGAAAAATTGGAACAAGAGGTTTGGCAATTGTTAATGCTGTAAAGTTACCCATGCATATATCCTGTAAATAAAGGCTATTAAATTAAAAAAAAAAGAGTAAGTATTAACAGTTCTCTGTCAACAAGGTAGGATATACAAAAAAAAAATCCCACACACATCTTTCTGTTGTGTATCTTTAACATTATTTACAATGATTTAGATAAAGGTACCATAGCTCATCGGATTTTCAGATAAAATGATGATCCAATATATAAGAAGACAGAGCATTGATTTGAATCCAATAAGATGAAGTTGAACAGAAATAAATGTGAAGTCACATGGCTTAAGTTTCCAAAAAAATCAGCTTCAAAAAAACTGAATAGGAAAGGCATGGCTAGAAAACATTTTGTCAGAAAAACTGTCTAGATATTTTTGTGGAATGCAAGTTCAGTATATATCAGCAGTGTGACATGGCAGCCAGAAGATCTCATTCAATCTTATGCTGCAATAAGAGAGCACAGGTTTCAGGAACAAAAGGTGATAGTTACTTTGTACTTTATGTATACAGATATAGTGTATTTTGTACAGTTCTGAAGAACACATTTAGAAAAAGACATTGATGAGCTGGAGGATATAGAGAGGGAGACATCCAAGATGGCTCTTGAGTATACATTACTGGAAGATCACAAGAAGGAAGTGAGCATCTTCTAATTTGGAGATGAGACTCAGAGGAGACATGATAATTCTTCTCAAGAATTTGAATGGTAAAAAAAAAAAGGCATCACGATTGCTCAGTTTGATCATAATTGCTCAGTTTGTACCAAGAGAGCAAAACCAGGAGTAAAGGTCAAATTTATACTTCAGGACTATGGAAATGCCCAACAGAAGCTTCCTACACAGAACTGTCCAGCAGCAGAATGAACTATCTCAGACAGTTGTGGGTTTGCCCTAATTAGAGGTCTTTGAACTGATGCTAGTTGGGCTTATCATAGAAATCCTTAACTATAGATTATTCTGGCTAGCTGCTGAGATTCCTCCTCATTATCAAATTCACTGTTCTATAAAAAAGTAAAGCACTTTCCTGGAATTCATAAACTGGTAGGTAAAAGTCTTTGAGCGTGCATTATTGTAGAATCATATGAAGGAACAGAGGATCTTTCATCTGGAGAAGAGAAGATTCAGGGGAGACATGATAGCTGTACTCAAGATTTTGGGGGGCATGTTAGCTACAACCCCACTTTATGTTTAAGCAAATAAAGCCTTTTACTAAAGAACTAAAAAGCTTAAAATTAGGGATTCATAAATCAGGTAATTGAAAGTGAAAAACTCCATCCTGAAAAGCCTCAAAGAAAGGATAACATCCAAACTATTAAATGACCATCCACTCATTTTCCATTTCCTATCTAAAGTCCTATATACTTCTTATCCTCGCCATCCTTTTATGAAGCTGTTTAATCATTCAGTGGCCTGGTGCCAGGTCTTAAAACATTGTTAAATGAAAAAGAGACTAACCTGGTCCTTCTGACTCCAGAGGGCAGAATTTAGATAAAAGATAGAAATCACTGGGAGTTAGGTTTATATTGAGTATTGAGGGGGGGAAATTTTCCAAATATTTGGAGCTCTCCAAAAGAAGAATTTCTTGCTTGAAAAAGTAGTGAGTTTCCATCATAAGATTACTTCAAAGCCTGGATGCCCCTTTAGCAGGAAGAGATTCATGTTTCAGATAAGGTTCGAAATGGATGATCCCTGAGATCCTTTTCAGCTTTGAAATTCTTTGCTTTCTCTTATCTATCTATTGCTGATATCTTTCATCCAAAATACATTTTCCCCATCCCTAAGACTAAAGAAATGAGGGACTGGAATCTCACTTAAAAATAATTAAAGTAGAGAAGGAAAAGAGCTTTTTTTCTATTGTTCTGCTCTGTTGGTCTCTTCTGATTACTGCCTGTACATATAATAGCATTAAAAATGATCATGACAGTAAATTAAAGCTGGAGAGAAATGGAGAATAGAGATCTGACAAAGTGTGGAAGAGGTGGCATGTTAATAAATGTCTACATGTAATCCTTATGTTCCATATTTTCCTTTCCTGACCTTCATTGCTTTGGGGTTATCATTTTAATTTTTTGAGAAAATATACACACAAATAGAAGTAATATATAAAAAGAAAAAGCCTTGAGTAGTATTTTATTTTATAATCATGGATAAGGCTACCACCATAGCCAAAAGACTCTTTTGGAACTGAAAGGGTTCCTGGGGCTTTTTAAGTCCATTTCCTTGCCTTGAGGTAAACCAGACAGTTTCAGTCAGGTCAAGAGGGACTGTTTGCAAAGAATCTTTAAAGAGAGGGAGGTTCCACAGTTGTAGTTAGGGATGAGAAGAGGTTCAATTTGAAGTCATTTGCTAGGGAGTCTATAAAAAGACAGTTAGGGTCTGTCACTGGGGAACCTGTATCTGTTTTGTACTTAGAGTTATAGCTTAGTAAAGGAGGGGACTGATCTTTCAAAGACTGCCAGTTTCAAGGCTCAGGAGTCTAGAGCGAATCATATAAAAACGGGCCCAGCTTTGGTCATGAGACACTAGGTGTCATGGTATATCTAAAGTGGGCTCAGGCCTGGGATATCTTGTCTCAATTGTCATATACAAAAAGGTGAAAAAAAGAGATTTCTCCTATTAAAAGCTAGAAACCTGAATCCCAGATATTCTTCCTTTCTCTTTCTAGTTTCTGCAATAATTCCCTTGTTATTTACTCTGTTGAAATAATCAAGACTCAACTTCAAATTCTGTTTCTGCAGCTTTCAAGCATGGGGAAGTCACTTAATCTCTTACTGACTCAGTTTTCTCATATATAAATTGGATATAATAATATATAAAATGTTTTTCAATCTTAAAGCCCTAGCTTTTATTATTGATTTGATCCATTTAGGTTGGCCACAACATCTTAAATGAACTATTTTATTTTACTACAGAGTGAGGCAAAATCAAATCAAAAATGCCAAAGAAGGCCAAGAATACCAACAATCCAGTTTTATATTATCTTCTGATTTGACCTGGTTAAAATCTTTATCCCAACACAATATTAGGACTAAAAGCTGAAGTATGCAACACTTCAAACCTATGTGTTATTATTTACTTTTGATCCCTGAAGTTCCATTGTTTGAGCTCCAAGTTCTTTGCTTTGATTTCTAGCCAAACGTGTTTATACCAAAGCCACTTTTCCCCAAACCAGATTGTGTGTTTGGCCCCGATGCTAGAAATTTGTTTTCTTTTGGTTTTTTCTCTGAGGCTCATGGCATCCCCTTTGCTATCTGACCATTTCTAAATTATCTATCTGCCTCCTTGGATTCACCATACTTCTCTCTTCATTCCCTTCTTCTTTCCTCTTCTCAATCATTTTTCATCCATATATCTCTTCTCCTTTTGTCACCTATTTCTCTTTCTTGGACCCTGTATTACATAATGTATTTTGGACATATCTGGTCACACTTGGCCTAAAAAATTTTATTCAATTTGAGGCTGAATACAATCCAAAGTTCACCATTCTCTCTTTATATCATCATTGTAGACATTTTCAGATAAATTCCAATAGGAATTTAAAACTTAAAAGAAAAATCATATTACCCATTATTGGATGTACTATTATACACAAAAGTCTAGCTTTCCATTTTGGGGAATCTATCTTTGCTAAATTTAGCTTTGGCAAATGAGACATTCTGTCACACGATAGAATACGG
Source organism: Sarcophilus harrisii (assembly GCF_902635505.1). Lineage (NCBI taxonomy): Eukaryota > Metazoa > Chordata > Mammalia > Dasyuromorphia > Dasyuridae > Sarcophilus > Sarcophilus harrisii. The sequence continues at coordinate 197,865,021 of NC_045430.1, forward strand.
CCTAGGAATCATCAGGCCTAAATTCAAATTCTCCCTCTAATATGCTTCTCAACTTGACTTCAACTTATCAGAGCCTCAGTTTCTTCATCTATAAAATGAAGTAGTTGGTCTAAATGGACTATGTCTGTGATTTTATGGTATTAAGTTGCCCTATTCTCTGGTACAGCATTCCCCTCTGATTATATCACCAAAATATGTAGAAAACCCTGTGTTACAAATACATAAAAATGTGAATGCTCCTTAGACAAGTCTAAATATCACTTCTCAGTGAAGCTTTATCTAATAAAAGTATCTATTTATTTGTGACATTCTAATTTTTGATATTTTGACATGATACATATTTCATCAGCCTGATGTACTGCCACCTCCCAGTGTGATACAGTATAACTAATTCAGGATTAAATATGTTACTGTAGCCCTTTACAGCTCTTACAAAACATTTAAAGATATTTTGACAATTACCCTAGGAAGAGAAATAGTCAGCACACCTCTGATTACTAGCCACTATGAAATTATGTGCTGCAATAAGCATACCTTTAAAAGTTGTTGATTTCTACAAGACTTCCAGAGAAGCAACACATGTTTGATATGGGAAACCCACAGGGGGCCTTTCCCATGGTTTCTTTTCCATCTGGTATTTGCTGGGAACCTGCCCATTTTTTTTCTGTGCCAATTTTTTTACCTGTCAACCAAATAATTGGATTAAAAAGTTTTCATAAGTCACTGTCTGTGATTTTCTAGGGCTCATGGACCATTTCCCAAAGCAAAATTACATTTAGTAGTTTTAAGATTTTTACAGTGGGCTCTTAGTTAATGTTTTGCAAGGAAAGCAAACAACTTTAGAAATTTATTTAGATATAAAAGAGAACACTTAAAGGAGATAACAGGTTCCTTCAAAAGAAGATTTGTAAAAAGAGCTTAGTTGACAACTACTTGGTTATATAATAGATGGGTTCACTGTTCAGGCATGGACCTTGACAAGATGAGCTCTGAGGTTGTTTCCAACTTTCAGATCTATGATTCTGTAACCAATGTTTACCTCCTCCACATTGAAAATAACTAAGGATTCTCACTACCCTGAATCCATTAGCCCTAGTTGGGATAATGCATTCATTAATGCTTTGTTTAGAATTTAGAATTTTCTTGAATCAGTAGCACCACTTTAATTTCTGGGTTTCCCCCCTAAGTCCAAAATTTTAAGAGAGGCCCTTTTTATATTTTCATACATTCTTTCATATTCCCAACTTCCTATCCCGTGTGCTCCCACAAATCAATGTTGGAGCTACTTGGGTAGCAAATCAGATTTGATTTATTAACCTCTGTTATTTGTTCTATGTTCTTTTCTCAAGCAAGTTTACGATCTGATTATAAAAGAAAGACATGAAAATAACCACCAGCAAGTTAATATTCTAAAAGAAAGAAAAATGTGATTGACAGAGCTATCATAATAGTAACTGCTTTTCATATAGTAAGTTGTTTGATTTACTTCTAATAGAAATAATTCTCAAATCAGAGGTGCTAATTTTTAGCAAATTAGGTAACAACAGCAACAACAACAATAATAGTAACTAAAGTAAGTGTATATATACACACATATATAATATTATATATGTGTGTGTGCATATATATGTGCATATATACTATATATTTTATGTAATTTTGCTTGCATAACAATCCTGATAAATATCTACTCTAGGTTTTATTATCCTCAAAAAAAAATGATGAAAGTATAATTCACAGAGTCTATAGTCAGATTTCAAGATCCATACACAACTTTAGTCTATTATCTTGGACAAGTCTTTTAGATTCATTGAACTTAGCTTTTGCATCTATGTGATGAAGGGATTGGATAAGAGGGTCTTTGAGATACCCATATCCATTATTCTATGATACTATGAGTTAAAAAATGAAATCTTTATAAAGCACTGAGCACAGTGTCTGGAACATGGTAGGTGTTTAAAAAGTGCTTAGCCTCTCATTTGTTGTTATAAGGATTACACACTTTAAAAATTGCAACACTCATTTTTAGTTTAATTTTATTTATTTTTTATTATATTTTAAATTCCAAGCTGTCTTCTTCCTTTCATCTCCATCCCAAACTATAGAAAACCACCATTTAACACAGATGTACAAATAGAGAGACATAGATCAATACATACATACATACGTGTGTGTGTGTATAAAATCATGCTAGGTATATTTGTTTATCAATTATTTCTCTGGAGGTGGAAAGCACCTTCCTTCATAAGTCCTTTGTAGCTGATTTGAATATGGATAATACTCAGAATAACTTAGTCATTCAGAATTATTCTTCAAATAGTCTTGCTATCACTGTTATTCAACTTTCTCTTGTTTTTTCTCATTTCATTCTTCATTATTTCATGTCTTTCCATGTTTCTTTTTGAAATTAACCTGTTCATGATTTCTCAAAGCACAATAGTATTCCATCACAACCACATACCACAACTTGTTCAGGCGTTCTCCAATTTCCCTTTCTATCATTTTAGACAATCTGATAAGTTTGAGATAATATTTCAACATTGTATTAATTTGCATTTCACTGCTTAATAATGATTTAGAGCACTTTTTCTTGAATATACAAATGTGTGTGTATGGTATGTGTTTGTGTGTGTGTGTGTGTGTATGTGTGTTTGATTTCTTCTTCCAAAAACTGCTTATTCTTATCCTTTGGCCATTTTTCAATTGGGGAATGACAAAATTTGATAAAATTCTCTATAAATTTGAGGTTTGAGACCTTCATCCAAGAAATGCTCTATAAATTTTCCCCAATTTTCCATTTCTTTTCTAATCTTAGCTACATTGGTGTTATATTTTCAAAACTTTTAAAATTTAAAGTAATTGAAATTATCTATTTTATACTTCACACTGTTCTCTATCTCTTATGTATTCATAAATTGTTTACCTATCCATAATTTTGATAGGTAATATATTCCATGTTCTTTTAATTTACTTATAATATCACCTTTTATGTCTAGGTCATGTATCCATTTTTGCCTTATCTCAGTAAATGGTATAATCTATACCTTGTTTCTGCCAGACTGCTTTATAATTTTCAAAGCAGTTTTTGCCAAATTAGAATTTTTAGCTCCAAAACAAATCTTTTGAATGAAATAGAAGAATAATTTTTTTTAAAAAATTAACTGTCTAGAGTAATGGAAGAGCAAGTAAAATACCTAAATAAACCTATTTGAAGAAAAGAAATTGAACAGGACAAAAATGAGCTTCCTCTGGGGGGAAAAAAAAAAACAGTAGAACCACATGGATTTGCAAGCAAATTCTATCAAACATTTAAAGATCAATTAATTCCAACATTAAATAAATTATTTGGAATAATAGGCAAAGGAACCCTACCAAAATCCTTTTCGATACTTGATAAGTAAACTTGGAAGAGCAAAAATAGAGAAAGAAAGTTATAGACCAATTTCACTAATGAGTATGGATGTAAAAATCCTAAACAAAATACTAACTAAGAGACTACATCAATATATCATGAAATCACCAGATATTTATACCACCTACTAAGATTTATACCAGGAATTCAGGGATGGTTTAGCATAAAAAAATTATTATCATATATTAACATATCAATAACAAAAATTATATAATTACATTAATTGTTGCAGGAAAAGCTTTTGACAAAATATAACTTTCATTCCTATTAAAAATAATTCAAACAGAAATATAAATGAAGTTTTCCTTAAAATGATAAGAAACATCTATCTAAAACTATCAGTAAAAATTGCTTTGTAATGGTGATAAGCTAGAAGCATTGCCAATAAGATCAGCAGTGAAACTGGGATGTCCATTATCACCAATATTATTTAACATTGTATTAGAAATGTTAGCAATAGTAATAAGAAAAAGAAATTGAAGAAATAAGAATGTGCAATGAAGTAATAAAACTACCTGTTTTTGCAGATGATATAATGATATACTTGGAAAATCCTAGAGATTCAATTAAAAAGCTAGGTGAAACAAGTTTTGCAAAATAGCAGAATATAAAATAACCCCCCATAAATCAACATTTATAGATATCACCAACAAATCCTGCAAGAAGAAATACTAAGAGATAATCCCACTTAAAATAATACTAGCATATACCTATCAAAACAAACCCAGGAACTACATAAATGTAATAATGAGATACTTTTATATAAATAAAGTCCAATTCAAATTATTGGAGAAATATTCATTGTTCATCACTAGGCAGAGCCAATGTGATAAAATGGACAATTCTATCTAAACTAATCTATTTATTCACTGCTATTCCAATTAACTTAAAAAGTATTTAAATTACTTCATCAACTATAAAATGCCACAGAAACACCAACTATTATTAGAAAGATGAATCTGTCCATTTGCTGGTCTAATTTTCCTGTTGAAATACATATTTGCAATTGGACTTTTCATTATAGGTCAAGGAAATAAACATTTATTAAGTCATTATTTTCAAAGCACTTTTTCTGAATTAGAGTTACAAAGACAAATGTCAGTTTCTTCCTTCAAATAACTTACTCTCAGCTATATTCTAGAAGTTATTACAGCCATGTAGGTAAGTAACTAGGCAACTATGTAATGTACTAAATCAAGCTCTAAATCTGAAGTTTGTATGATTCTATTTATCTAAGTTTCCTCTTTTGCAAAATAAGCTAGGGAAGGAAATTACAAACTACTCTGACATCTTTGCCAAGAGAATTTTTAATGGAATCAAGAAGTCAGGTACAACTAAAAAAAATGACTCATCAACAACAAAAGGTAAAGAACTGAAAAAGCAGTTTAAGGGAGAAAGCCCTAACAAGGGAAGGATAAAGGAAAGCTTTATGAAGGAAGTAGTGTCTAAAATGAGCCTTGAAGGAAGAAAAGACATTTATAAGGTAGAAGCAAGGAAGAAATATGATCCAGTTTTGAACTTTATACAAAAATTTAGAGAAGAAAAAAATGGTGCACCAGTTTTTTTTGCAAAGTAGGGTATGTGAAAAGAAGTATTCTCAAATAAGAATAGAAAGGTAGGTTGAAGTAGAGTTAAACATCAGATTGAGGAAATTAACTTTTGTCTTAGAAATAAAAAACACACAAAAAAATTTGAGCAAAAATATAACCATTATAATAATAACTGACATTTATCCATATAAATATATTAATATAAATTGACATTTATAAATATAAAGTTGATAAAGTGATTTATGTATGCTAGTTCATTGATCCTCACATGATCTCTGTGAGCTTGGTACTACAGATTTTATTCCCATTTTATAGATTAAAAAACTGATGATTAGAGAGGTAAAGTGACTGAGCCTTTGCTACTCAGCTAATATGGATAATAAATGAACTTCAAACACATCTTTGCTGTCTTGCTTTTTAACATTAGATGTTTATTTTAATGGTCAAATATATCTCAGGAAGATTTTGATTATTGCTTTGGGAGGATGAATTGAAAAGAAAAAGTTTAGGAATATAGGAGACCAATTAAGAGGTAATTATACTAGTCCAGATGAGAGAAGAAAGTATGAAAATAGTGGTGCCAATTTGGATGGAGGAAAAGGGTCATTAACAAGAGAAGGTGTGAAGGTATAATACCAGAATTTGGCATTTGATTAAATATGTGAGATTGAACAGAGAAGGAAGGAAAAGTCAAAGAAGACTCTCAGATTAGGACCTGAAAGACTTGGAAAGTGAAAAAAAACTAAGGAGGGAGGCTTAAGGGGAGGACATGAATAATAACTTACAGATATAATCAAATTGAGATGCCATTGAGACATTTAGGTAAAATTGATCAATTCAATTAAAATGTGTGACGAGTTCAGAAAAGAGATAATGACTATATTTATGATTTGAGTCATGAGTATGGGGATAATAATTGAACTCATGACTGCTTAAAGGATTATTGAGGTACATCTATAGTTAGGGAGCAAAATAGAGGTTCTGATCTAGTGAAGAGGGAGTAAGGAATGATTAAACATGTAACAATCAAAAGTTTTTATGGAAACCAATGGAAGACAATCTAGGAAAGAAGAGTGTTCAGCTGAGTCAAAAATGGCAGAGAGGTCAAGGAGGATAAAGTCTAAGAAAATGTTATCAGATAAAAGTTAAATTTTAACTTTTGAAAAAAATTTCCCTTGAATATGTGGAGCCATATTATAAGGGTCTATTTAGTGAGAATGTGGTTGGAAAGCAGAAACATTGAATATGGAAGAATTATTCTAGGTATTTGGCAGTGAAAGAAAGAAAGATTGAAGGCATGGTAGGATCTAATAAAGTAGTGCAGTTTATTGGGAAAGGAGGGGTATTGTATTTTTAAGATGGGAATTTACTTGAGTATTTATGTACACAGCCAGGAAGATGTCAGTATTTAGGGTGGGGTTACAAAATAAACTAGTAAAAAAATGATTAGTGCCTCATGATCACAGAGAAATATGAAAGGTATAGGATCCAGGAAACAACTATTATTCAGAAGAGCTGATTCTTTCTCAGGGTCTGGGGCAAAGAAAGAGAGGACAGATGAAAATGTAACATAATTTTGAGGCAGAGAAATGGGAGACAAGATATAGATGGCCTTGCTGTTTTTCTCTAAAGTAGGAAAGAGGTCTTTTGTGAAAGACAATGCTACTCAATATCATTAGGAACTCAATGAGAGAGGCAAAAGTTGACAAGCTAGGAAAATTAGAGAAAAACAAAAGGATCATTCTGCATTGATGAAGACTTGGCCAAAATTAAATAACATCAACTTGTAACAGACACAATCATCTTAGATTTATGATTTTCTCCATCATAATTCAGCCTTGGTATAAAAGGTAAATCGTGGAATTATGAATAAAGACAGGATAAGAAGGTAAGGAATTCAAGGATGGAAGATTTTATATATTTTGGCTGTTTAATAAAAGATTGTGAAGAGTGTAGAATGTGTGGGTGAAAAGGTAAGTTCCTTTAGAGAATAGACTATTTTTATTGGAATTGCCTTTGTTTCTTTAAGAGTCTAAGACAATATGTTGTCTGTAGCACATTTTTAATAAATGCTAATGAATTGAATGGGAGAGGGGAGAGAGAACTGAAGCCAGACTAGAGGTTTTGTAGTATATAAGATAAATAGGAAGGTAATTATCCTTTGGTACTAAACATCTTAATGATGAGAAAGAATATTTTAAAAGAAAAGAAGCAAGGGGTAAGTTGGAAGGACATGAGTTTATCTTATAAATGACAAGTATCAAATTAGAAAAGACATATGTCATCACACTTTAAAATTAATAGAAATTTCTATTTTTACTATTTTGTGAATCAGTTTCATATTTCAGAAAATATTTTTCCAATGATGAATTGTCTTTTTTATATTTCTTTAGTCAATGTTAACTTGTACTCAAACTCACTGTACTTTCACTTACAAATTCAAATGGTAAAAGTATATCATTCAGTTCTATAGCCATTAAAAAAAATATTTGGTTCTTTTAAGAAGGTACAGCACCTTTCATCTCAGGATTTGAAGAGTCTTTATAAAATTGTCCTGTTAGTCTTCTGAGAGAAGTGGTGTAATCTCTACCCTTCCAACAGAAAATCTAAAGCCCTGAATAACCTTGATGTGATAGCACTAAAAGACTTGGAAATGAACCTGACTGGTATTCTTTCCCTGAAATCACCTAGCCCTCAGCATCTACTTTTTCTCTTCATTCTGCTCTCTTGAACTTGTCACTCCTCTAGCTTTTCTAGGGCACACTCACTTGGAGGAAATGTTCTCAGATGATAACTTGGAAAAAATGCTCTCTACCACTGAAACTGACTGGGCAAATAGTCATCACAGAGAACTCCTGATAGAGTTGCAGTGCCTCAGGCTCCAATACAATGTGTCATTTTAGCCAAAGGCACATAGATACCCTGAGGGAGAACACATAAACCACTTACTATTGGCTACCTACCCTGAGATGTTGACTAGCCAGAAAAAAACAAAGATGCCTATAGGAAGGAAACATCCAGGTAGCCTAGAATACTGCAGCCACCTTGCCCTATTGCATATCCAAATACCTCCTCCCTTAGCCCCTTGTGCCCTCTGTTTCATCACATCTTTAGAGTTCTAAAGAAAAGATTTCAAATAAATTGCCCTTCCCACTTGAATCCTGATTACATCAGTTTTTCTCCAGATGAAAATGCAAGGTTTTCTCAATATAGTAACCCGTCCTTTCTCTCTTCCTCATTCTGCTGCACTGCTCTTCACATCTGCGCCAACACGATTTTGGACCACGATATTCACCTACTACTGATTTCAAATTTTGGCAGGAGTGATAAAAAGGAACATATCTGGGATTTTATTGGTACAGGAAACTTTCATTGGGGATGCTTTCTCTACACATATATGTGTGTGTGTGTGTGTGTGTGTGTGTGTGTGTGTGTGTGTGTACAACTGTTTTGCAACTTAGAACCTTTGAGAGTTTCTCAGAACACTGAGGAAATAAGAAACTTGCCCAGGATCATACATTCAGTATGTCTCAGTAGTGAAACTTAAACCTAGAAGTCTTCCTGACCCTAAGACTGAATCTGTAACTACTATGGCATATCACCTACAATTATTTATCAGGTAATAAAATTAGGAAGCAATAGATTAATTTGCCCTTTAATCACAGATCTAGTGAATTTCTGAAGGAGGATTCACCTCCAAGCATCTGGACTTCCAGTTTTTCACTGCATCCACTAGGATTTTTACCTTTCTCATTATGGAGTCATGAATAGGTCAGTGAGACAAAAGGTTGGCCCCAGAAATTGAATTTATAAGAGGTTGATGGTATTTGCAACAAGAGAGGGAGGGAAAACTTCATTTTAACACACAGCTAGCAGAATAATTCGCTAAAATAAGAAAGAAGCTGCATCATGATGGTGGTTAGAATAAACGCCTTCCTTACTCTGTCTTGTTCCCCTTAGCCCTGTTTACCTGAGGGGAAGCTTTGTGCTTTTAAGGATGGGTCTAACAATACCTAGTTAAGCGGGTGTCAGCCAATTACTCTATCAAGTGAACTGGAGCACTGAGATATCAGGTATTATTGACTTAAATGGTTCAGTGACTTGTAAAAGTTATACCTGTTTCAGAAACCACAACTACACAGTTTTTAAAAGATGGCATTCCTTGCATAACAAACTCTTTGTTTAGGATAAATTGGTACACTCTCCAGAGATTTATTCCCTGAAGACTTTTTAATTTGTTCTTTAAGGAATAAAGCTAAGCTACCAATGCAGTCATATTTGGTATGGGAAAAAAATCAGGAATTTTGTTGCACAATGTCATAAATATTAAAAATGAAATGAAATTCTACTTCTTCCATTATTTTATTCTTCAAATCTCTCTGGACCATTCTGACTTCAGACAGTTCCTAGCTGAAAAAGTCACTTAACCACTCTCTGCCTCAGTTTTTCCATTAGTAAAATGTGATAACAATAGCATTTATCTCTCAGGATTGTTGTAAGGATAAAGTGAGACATTATTTGCAAAGCTCTTTAAAATATTTAGAATACTATACAACTGCTATTATTAGTAGTACTATTACTTCCATTCATCTTTCTCATAGCTGCCAAAATGATTTTATTAAACTTTAGGTATGATCATGTATCTCCTTCTACTTACAAATTCCAATAGCTCCCTTCAGCCCATTCCTACCTTTCAATGCTTTTTATATATTGCTCCTATTTCTATAATCTATGATCCAGCTATACTTGCTTACTTACTATTCTTTACACCTTCACAATATATTTTTCCTTCTCTTTTTGAGCCTTTATACTGACTCTCTTACATTCCCAGAAAGCTCTGTCTCCTTAATCTGGTATCTTAGAATATCTGATTTCCTTCACATTTAAATTCAAATGTCACTTCTGCATGAGAATCTTTCTCCTCCCCTACATGGTTCAGCCTTCCTCTCTCAAGTTATTTCCATTTATTCTGTGTATATATTTTGCATGTGCCTAATTATTTATATGTTATTTAAAATGTAATCTCTATGAAGGCAGGGACTATTTTTGTATTTTCTTATCCTTAGCACTTAACACAGTGCACAACAGGGTAGTAAGTGCTTAGCAAATTATTATTAATTTATAAATTACATCTTGGCACTATGTAGGCCAGAAGTGTCAAAACCTCATTAACACTCCTCAAGCAGGCAGCAAAACTCCCATATAGCCTGAACCAGATTAGCATATAATTGGTAAATTTTTAACAACAGAAATAAAAAGTACAATATGAAATAATGTTAATTGGAGAAGTTACAGTAAGTATGCAGAGATGGGAATCCATTTTTATTTGAATTTAAACCCAATGATATAAATTTTGACAATGCCACAAGCAAATACTATAAGTTTCCTTATTTTTACATACTTATCTATACTAAATATTGCACAGGCAATACTAGGTCAATTTTTTTAAGGAATGTGGCAGCTTAGTCTAGTGGAAAGAGCTAAAAGATGACCCTGAACTCACTAGTTTGAAACCCAAAGTTCTAATCCTATCTACTACTAACTAATTGTGTAATTTTATGTAAATAATTTCACTTCTTTTGGTTCCTCTTTCCTTTTCTGTAAAATGAGGTGCATCTGAATATGTAGACTCTTAAGATTTCTTTTAGTTCTAAAATTCTTCCACAGTGGGGTGGTAGAGTTTTTCCAGCACTATAAATGGTATATTCTGAAGAGCTATTACAAACACGCTGATATTTTCAAAGGGATTTTCAGCAGTGTTCTGTATGCCTACAGAACAATGTTCAAAGAATAATGAAATAAAAGTTTCTTCAGGTATGGTTGATAGGAGTATAACTTGGGTTCTCTACCTTTTCATATGCTGTATCAAACCAAGATGAATGTAAAATATAAAGCTGAATCTTGCAAAGTTATCTTATTTCAATTTACATTGCATAATTTATAGTCATTTATTTTGGTTTAACAAAACAGACCTTTTCCCCACATATATCTACTACTACAAACACATATGCTCACATACGCACACACACGTGCACACACACATAGCTACCAAATAGACTGATTATAACTGGTATTACATCTCACTTTCTTCTTACTTTTAACCATTGTTGACAAAAAAATATATACTTTAACTTTAAAATTTTCTGCTAATTTAATAATAACAAAGCCTAACAATATATTAATAAATCCTAACAATGCCTATTGGATTCAACCAAAGATTTGCTGCTTTTTAATGTTGTTTTCATTTACATAGTCATAGTTACTGTGATTTTTTTTGTTTTGCTGTTACACTCCTTGTGATTTCTAACTTCTTGACAATTTATTCAGAATTTTTCATATTAATCATTCCTTATACCATAAGAGTCTTTTACAATTGTTGATGAGAAAAGTAAGTTGATAAGGAAATATCTGATTAACTTATTTATCTCTTCACAACTCAACATTTAGTAACAGACTATCCACTGATGGCTAAAGACAGTGTAGTCCTTTCAATAGTCTGCAAAAATACAATAAGATTATATGATGATCAATTGTGATGGACTTTGGCTGCTTTCAACAGTGAGATGATTCACAAAAATTCCAATACATTTGTGATGGAGAGAGCAATCTGCATCTAGAGGACTTTGGGGAATGATTGTAGATCACAACATAGTATATTCATCTTTGTTTCTTTTTTCTCTCTTTTGATCTGATCTTTCTGGTGCAGCATGATAAATGTGGAAATAAATTTAGAAGAATTGCACATGTTTGACCTATATTGGATTACTTGCTGTCTAAGGGAGGGGAGAGTGGAGAGGTTGGGGAAAAATTTTGGAACACAAGGTTTTGCAAGGGTGAGTGTTGGAAACTATCTTTGCATGTATTTTGATAAATAAAAGGCTATTATTATTTAAAAATTAAAAACAAATAAATCACAGGACTATGATTTTAAAAAGTCTGCAAAAATGCTTAATATTGATTTTGATTCATGTTTTTTTTTAAATATAATGGAATTTCCCTTTTTATCCATGTTGATAGTGTCAAATTTTTATATTTACTTTGACTGATAGCATGATTGTAATTCTTGCTTTTTGATTCCACATTTTTCTTTGCTTCTTACATATATTTCTCATATATTGTAGAGTTGCAGGATCATAGATTTAGAACTGGAAGAAACCTTAGCAGCTTGGTAGTCCAATATACTCTGAGGCAAAGACAGTTAAGTTAACTTGTCTAAAATCACATAACTAATAGTGTCTGGAGCTGGATTCGAGTTCAACCCCAATGATATAAATTTTCACAATGCCATGAGCAAATATTATAAGGTTCCTTATTTGCACATACTTACCTATGCTAAATATTGTACAGGGAATATTAGGTCAATATTTTTAAGGAATGTGGGAGCTTAGTCTAGTGGAAAGAGCTAAGGGATGATGCTGAACACAATATCCTGAAATCCAAGGTTATAATCCTATCTGCTACTAACTGTGTAATTGTATGTAAATAATTTCACTTCTCTTGGTTTCCTTTACAAATTTCACAAAAAAGGAATCTTTCCGACTCCAGACCCAGCACTCTACTGGGTATTATACTACCTAAGTGCCCTTTATGTAGTTAGTTATATATATTTTCTCCTTTTTCATCTTCTTTTCACCTTCTCAGATAAATGGTTAGTTTAAAATCTCTCTTCTCCCCCTTTCTAACTTTTTATCTTAACTTTTTCTTTTCATTTCATCTTATTTTCCCTTTTTATATACTTTTTCCTTCACTTCTTCATGTAAGCACTGAGAACTGTTTTGCAATATGTCATACCAAGCTTCCAAAAGGATTTTAATGTAGCCTCACTATTTATAGCCATTAGCCTTCTGAAGTATTCATAATAAGACATTCTTAATTAAATCTTTATGTTCTGGTTCCATCTGACTTGTTTTATTTGTTTTATTCCCAAGCATTAAGATCTACATTGGATTGAAAAGAATGACAATAAAGCACATCACTTGTCAGGCCCTAATGAGGATGAATATGAATTTTTGTATTTTAAAAGAGAAAAGGCAGAAATATTTTGGTATCAGAAGCATATACTGGAGCTGACATTTTTTGATATACATTGTTTATGATCAGCATGGTAGAGTGGATCTGGCATTAGGCTTAAAATTAGGAAAAAAAACTGAATTTTAACACCCGTCTCAGACCTACTATGTAACTCTAATAAGTCATGTATTTTGGTCATTTGTACATGTGTTTTATCTCCCTGAAGATTATAAGATCCAGGAGGTCAGGGTTTAAGCTTTATTTCTTCCTATAAATCCCAACGCAGTCTCCTGCATGTATCAAACACTTAATAAGCATTTATTAAATGGCATAGTTTAGCTTATTATAAAAATGCTGTAGGAAAAGGTATCCAAAAATAATTAGAACCATTATGTAGAAAAAGCACATTCTAAGAAACATTGAATATATGATATTCCTTTGCTGTGGATCATAAATCCATGGATGATCAGCATCACCAAAGGAACTTTGAAAGCTATATAGTTCAGCTAATAACAATATATAAATATCCTTATGACCTTCCCTACCAAGTGGTCATTCAGTTTCTACTCAAAGATCATTTAGTTTTAATTGCTAAATGGAAATTGTAGTTGGACACAAATTTAACTCTTTATTTCATTTTTCCCCCATCATGGACTTTGCTAATAACTATAGTCATTAGCAACCTCACAAAACAATTTTATTTTCATAGGCTATATAAATAGCATAAGTTATGCCCTTTACAATGTGTATATGTATTTATGTATATATACCTTATGAATTACGTTAATATTTCTCAATTGTTTCAGAAATTTTTTATTTCCAGTCATACTTATATACATATGTGTAATGTTTATACATATATGTGTATATATATATATATATACATATATATGCACATAAATTTATTGAACATTTTCTTGTGTATTTAGCAAAGTATTTGTAATTGAGACATCTGTTGATTGGCTTAATTTGAGGCACATTAAATGGGGAGTTGAGTAATTATCCAATTAATGTGATCAATGTTGACCACCAGTGAATATGATCAGTGTCAACTGCATAGCTAATTCACATTTACAATTACCTGGTTAATGCTTTATGGTGGATGCCATTAGAAAATGAAAGAGGATGGATGCATGGATTCTTAAATGCTATGCCAGCAGATCACAAATTGTCCCAAGTTTATAACACTTGGTTTAAATCTGTGATAGATTATGCATTTATCTCTGAGAACTAACATAGTTCAGTTCCAAGAGGTTCAATTTAATCACAGCCTGATAAATTTTCCAACTTCCCAACTGAGAAAGAACCACCAACTAAACCACATGTCCTTGAGGGATTGAAATGTAAGTAAGTACAAAGTACCCAAGAAGTTCTCAAATATGTAATGATTGGATGATTCAGACTACAAACCCACTTTTCCCTTAGGAAAGAAATTTTTCAGTTTTAAAAATATGTAGAGCATTACTTATTTCTCTTCTTGTGCCCAACCAGATGCTGACAGTTTGAAATATTAGCATAATGGCATCAGTCCTGGGAATGTTTCTGAATATATATTTATGTCATTTACCTTGTTTTAATATTTGTGTATCAAATTTAATATCCAAGACAGTTGGGTGGCTCAGTGGATAAAGCACCAGCCCTGAAGTCAGGAGGAACTGAGTACAAATCTGGCATCAGACACAACACTTCCTAGCTGTGTGATCCTGGGCAAGTCACTTAACCCCATTTGCCTCAGGGGAAAAAAGTTTATAGAGGTTTACATTCATTTTATATTTCTTATCTTAATTTTGTACTACTTTTGAAATATCAGTTTAGTAGCTATTATAGAATTTATTTTTTAATTAGAGAAAGAATTATTTTCTGCTAAGCATGCTGAGTTTTAAAAAGTTGACTTGATTTTTGATGTTCATATCTCAAAGATATAGGTCAACTGAATCATTGATTTTTATCCCTTCCACTTGCATGCAAATTTTGTTCACTTATTTCCATCTGCTCTTGGATACTAGAAATTTTCCCACAAACTTTGTGACCTTATCTGACAATATATATTCTACTTCCCTCTGATCATTATGAATATGACCATGTTGGTTCAGGTTTGTCAAGTCATCCTTTTGCCTATTTCCCCCTATTATAAAGCCATAGAATCCTCTATTCAATTCATAGTTTTCTGCTAAAAAAAGAAAATCAAAAGTGAGTATCAAGCCCAATAGAGGTCCTTTGTGCACTATCATTATCTCTTTCATTTTCTTATAATAAGGCAAGAAAGTATGGGGTATTCTTAGAGAAATTGGATTGCTACAAGAAAATATATCCCTGAATAAACACATAACTCATTTTCTATTGTGCCATTCATGATTGTGGATCGCATGAACAGGACAAGTTATACTACTCTCTCCTGGTTCATGAATATGTTTCATATTACTGCCTCCTTCTCTCTCTCTCAGCATAAAGAAATTTTCTGTCAAAATCAGAATATTTAAAGTCTTATTGATTAGTATTTAATATGCATCTTTTAGCAAAGATGGAAGATTCTGTTTTCTCCAAATACAATAAATATTTGTATCTCTCTACTCTGTGTACAGCAGTGTGCCAGATTTTCAGAAGCAAATAATTTTTAATTAGAACCTGGCCTTTGCTCTAGACACATACTATGTGATCAATTAATTAAAGAACTCTGAAGGCAACTATACTATGGAGTCTAAATGAGGATTTCTTTATCAGTTAGATCAGTGAAGACTTCAGGAAGAAGAATTTGAGTTAGTCTTGAAAGGAGAGTTCTGGAGAATGTGCTATAGGAACATTGATTGAAGGAACTATAGCAATGGTTCTTAATATCACATTCATGAATCTGTAATAGATAAAAATAGATAATACTGAGATATGCAAATAAATAGAAACTGAATTTCATTATAATTGGGGTTTTGGGGTAATTTTATGCATTTTCCTTACGCATATAAAATATTCTTTAAAAAAGGCATCTTGAAGCTTCACCAAAGTGTCAAAAGAGTGTATTTCTCAAAAAAAAAAAAAAATTAAACAAATTTTGAACTAGAGACTGTTTTGACAATAGAGAAGATAATGGAGGGCATGCATAAAGCCAACCTGACCCTGAGGTTTATGTTACTCTGTTCCATTGATAATTTTCTATTTAGCCTGTCTATAGTTTGTCTATGGTTGTTTGCATGTTGTCTTCCCATTAGACTGTGAGTTCCTTCAGAGCACAGATTGTCAGTTGCTTTTCTTTGTGTTCCCAGGGCTTAACAGTACGCCTGGCATATGGTAGGTGCTGAATAAATGCCAGTTGATTGACTGATGCTCTAGAACATAGTTTCAAACCTGAATGTGAAATATGGCTTCAGAGCACCTGTAATAAATGCAGGCTGATAAACTTTCATTTAGAATTTTGTTGACTAGTTTAAGGCATGATCCTTAAGAAAGAAATCTAACCTTAAACCAAAAGCACTCTTGACTCTCTTAAATTAGCCAACAATAGGTCCCAGGCTAAGTTCCAAGTCATTATTGATTCAAAATGAATGCAAATAGCAATCATTTCTGTTTGGACCACAAACCCAGAAAGACCTTTCCTCCCAGCTTTATTTATTTGTTTGGTTTTTGTTTGTTTGTTTGTTTTAAACTAGATGAAAGAGACCATTCTTTGCCTCAATTTCTACCTACCCTTAATAACAAATGGATGTGGCCTGGGCCAAACTGAGACCTGGTGAAGTCCTTAGCTTAAAAAGGCCAATGCATTTCACTATGGATAAGGCCATCTCCAGTCATGCTAATCTATATTGGGCCACTAGACCCAGATGGCTCTGCAGGAGAAAGTGCAGCAGGTGACCTTGCATATCTCTCCCTGACACCATGGTCTTCTTAGAATGAAGGACAAGCAACAATTCTGTTGGCTGATATTTAACATGAATCTCTTAGCTGACTTAGTCATTTGTTTGTTTGGTTGGTTTTGGTTTGGTTTGGTTTTAAGGAGTTGAGTTTGTTTTGTTTTGTTGGGTTATTTTTTTCAGCCTACAGCAGCATAGTAGCTGCAATAAACTTTGAGGCAGATATTCCTCCATGGTACAATTAGAATCATGGAGAACAATCAGACTTGCTCTGTGCTCTGTGCTAGGCATACTGCTGATACTAAGAAAGAAAAAAAAAAACAGTCCTTGCCCTCATGGAGTTTATAAATTTGATGGGAGAGACATCATACAAACAACTACATATACATAAGATATATACAGGCTAAATTAAAGATAATCTTAGAAGATAGGTGCCAGTTTTAAGGGAGATATTAAAAGACTTCTTGAAGAAAGTTGACTTTTAGGTGAGATTTGAAGTAATTCAGGGAAGACAGAAGATGGAGATAAGAAGGAGAACATTTCAAGCATGGTGGACAGTCAGTAAAAGTGACTCTCTGTCTCTGTCTTTGTCTCTCTTTCTCTCTCATCTCTATCTCTCTCTCTGTCTCTCTCTTTCCCTCTTCTCTTCCTCCTTCCTTTCCTCCTCCTCTCTCTTTCTGTCTGTCTCTTCCTCCTTTTCTCTTTCCTCCCACTCTACTTTATTTCTGCTTACCTCTCTTCTTCTCGTCTTTCTCTTTCTTTCCCAATACTAAAAGATAAATAGTATTAACCATTAAAGACAATGCTGTCAAACTGAAATAGAAATTAAGGTTACTAAAGTGTTCACAAGGATCATGGTGGACTGCATATTGACTTAGTTTTCAAAACTAATGTTATTTACATTTTATTGTACTTTATTCATTATTTTAAATATTTTCTAATTATGTTTTAATCAGGTTTTACTTCTATTCAGGAGCATTGTGGGCCTCATGGGGTCTGCATTCTATACATTTGACACCTCTAACTTACAAGATCATGACACTGGCTGTTTTAATTCATTTCCAATAAATTTTCAGTAGCAGAAAACTCTTCCCTTAAATCTGTATTGTGAATAATCTTTTTATCTCCTACATGTTCAGCTGTTTATATTTAGCATTTTCTGTTGGGACTTTCTTTTTTGAAGAAAGGAAACCTGAATAAAAAACAAGCATATAAGTTTGCTGAAGGATCTGTTTCCTTTTTGTCTTTACATGCCCAAGACCTAGCACAGCAACCTGCAAGTAGAGGGCACTTAATCAAATGGCTGCAAAATTGAGTTGAATTATGAAATTCTAAGATATTTATTTTTTCAAGCATGGGGTATAATTTCAAGATAGCTATGAAAAACTTCAAACAAGCTCTCTAGGGCTCCTAATTTCATTGCAATGAATAGATTTACTTATTAATTACCTGAACAAGATATTATTTAATCAACTGAACAATTATCTTTCTACGTACAAGGCAGCAATGTCATCTCTTCCTCCACACTCTTTATTTCCTGTCTCTATCCCTTGGAGTAACTGCTCTTTTTATAACATTTTTTTACTTCCAATTGAAGTTCAAAAGAATAGCAAGCCACTTTTAAAACATCTTAAAGCAATTGAAATAATCTTCAGAGATGTAAATCAAAGGTTGGCATTTACTTTCCTGCCTTGAGCCTAACTTCTGTTGTATTCCATTTTATGAATACCCTCATGTTCTACTTCACTAAATGTCTCACTAAAATTGATTCTGCACCAACACGAGTTATTTCTCTTAGACCACTCTACCCTATATAACTTCATGAAGTACTCAAGAGCTAGTCATGCATCTCCATGACAAAGTCATAAAATTATAAATCTAAAGCTAAAAGGAAGCCTCGTTTTATAAGTGTGAAAATGAAACCTCGGAATAGTTGTGGTTTTTGGAAGGTTACACAGTTAATAACTATGAAAGCTGGGATCTGAACTCGGATCCACTCATGTTTCCAAGACCCACTTCCACCCTCAGTGGAATTATTAGGGTGTATTAGGGTGGTTTGACACAATTCAGATTGCTCTTAATCAATTCACTTCTGGATTTTGAAGCAGCAGAGAGGGAAGGCGAGGCTACAGGAGAGTCACACAAATGATTATAGACCCAAAATGGCATTAAATAAACTAAATTCTGACCAGTATTAGTATCTTATTTTCCTTTCCATTTTGTCTGCAGCTCTTTCATTTTCTCACTTGAACAAGTTGTTATTAATTAAAGAGGTTTTTTTTTTTCCCCCATTCAGGCTACTATGGAAATACTGAGGGCATTATTACCATAATCAAGGACCTTACCCAACAGAAAAGAGTCTAATTAATATAAATGAGTCAAATACACTAATTTTCTCGAGGAACTTTAAAGAAAAATTAAATTAAAACTGTAATAATATCTGAATTATAAAAGTTTCACTCTTAACACTTTAAAAATTATGTCAAAGAAACTTGGACATCTTGATGAAGAGATAGATAAATTTCAATTTGCTATATTACTTATATCACTTGTTTCAGATGTTTGGTATGGGTAATAATTCCCATTTATATTGTCTTTATAATTGAACCAATATTTTTCTGACAACAGTATCCTAAAGGAAGTTGTGCAAAAAATCATCCCCATTTTATAGATGAGGAAAATAATCTCAGAAGCAAAAATGGCTCATGATCATAGAGCTAGAAACTACCAAAGCTGGATTTCAACAATTTTGGGTGGGAAGTTATTTTACCATATAGTAGATCCCACAATTGAAAAATTTTCATATTTGGGTCCTTAATGTCCCTTCTATTCAATATATCCCACAAAGTATTTTCCCATATGGAATGATCTCAGGGCCTTTTATTTCTCATTTGCCATTCTCTGAATACATTCTAGATTCTCTACTCTTCCCCAAAAGTAGTATCCACAACTTATTCCATTATTCCAGATGAGATCCAGATGAAGACAGAATGCACTGTCACTTTTCAAATTTTTGACACCAACTTATCTAAGTGCAACCAAAGAGCACATTATGGTTTGTTAAAGTTTTTTGTTTTGTTTTATTTTGTTGTTCATTTTTATTGAGCTGTAAGACTTTTCTCATAACCTTCCAGCTAGCCATTTGTTTCCCATCTGGCACTTATAAAATTGATTTTTGAACCTATGTGTCATATTTTACATTCGATCCTATTAAATATCACCTTCTTAGATTCTAGCCTCTCAGGCTCCTTTTATAATCTGATTCTGTCATTGAGAATGTTAACTCTGTCTACTAGCAGCAGGAAATATAAATTAGTACTATTTTGGCCTTCTGTAAATGAGAAAACAAATGGTATAGTTAGAATATAACCTAGGTTTGATTCCTGATCCAATGCTCTTTTCTAGATTCTTAGAACCTTAGAAAAAATGACAATGATAGGGCAGCAAGAGTAATCTAATTAGAAGACAAAGCAAAAATGGTCAATTAGAAGAATAGGGAGATGCACAAAATAGTACAGTCATAAAAACCAGGGGAAGAGAACTTTTAAAAAAGGTGCTCACCAAACACAAATTCTAGAAAGAAGTCAAGAAGAATAATGAAGAAATGTTGAAGAAGAATAAGAAATAGCAACCATTAGATTCTGTAGCTGGGATATCACTGATTTCTTTTGGAAAAGGTTTTTCAGTGTTGAGATTGGGGGATCAAATCAGTTTTTAGATATTAAGGAGAAAAAAAGATGATAAAAAATGGGGGTAAGTGTGTGTATATCACTCATTCCAGTTGTATGTCAATGAAAGAATAGTAAGAAATAAGGTAAATTCATGGAGAGTGTCTAGAGTCATACAAAAGATTTGACAGATAGGGATGACATACATAGTTTTGCCACAGGATGATCTTAATAGCATAAGATTTCAATCTGGAAGGAATCTCAAAAATTATTTAGTCTAAATCTTTTTTTTTCCAAATGAAGAATCTTAAGCCCAGAGTATTTTAAACACTTTGCCAAGATCAACTATGATCTTGATAACTGATAGTTGACAGTTGATAACTGAGCTTTGATCTAAATCTATGCTCTCTGACTCCAAACTTAGCATTCCAACTACTAGACCAGCCTGTTTAAGAAGGAAGAATGAGAGCCTGAAGTAAAAGGTGGGGTAATCAAAAGACCAAGGTTCCAATGAATGTAAGAAGAGAACAGAATAGAAATCTCAGGGGGTAACCTTGCAGTCAAATAGGCATCTTTTTTTTGTGAGACTGGGGGAAGGAAAAAAAGATAGGTGGAGAAAGGGGTTGACTTGTTTTGTAGACTATTAACACTTTCCCCCACCTTCAGCATTATTAAGGACCTTTAACTCTCTAACTTTTAAGTATTTCAGGCATGCTATGTGCCCTCTTCCATATTCATATAATAAAATATAAGGGCAGCTGGAAGAGAGGAATTGCATATTTCTATTTCTTAAATCATTAATGTCCATGCATGTAGGTATAAGTAAGTCTAATTTTATTCTCTAAGAAAATCACAAGGAGAGAGATTTGCTAAACCAATTTTACCATTAGGCATTCCATACCTACTATGTGCCCAGTCCTGCAAATTTTGTACATTTTTTAGGATAATCAGAGAAAAATACTTTATTTAAGAATCTCAATTTGGTCATAGACTTGTAATGAATATTTTAAAGACAAATACCCCACCCTCTCTTCTAAGTTAATATTTTAGTTTTTCAAACCTTATTTCTTGCTGCCATCTGGTGGTATTTTCTTTTAGACTTGAACATGCTGGCTACTGAGGTTTCCAAATTTAAAGAAGTGTGAGACAAGATTTTTCAGAGTTTTAAGATTCTATAAACCCACACAAAGATGTCTGTATCTCCATGTATATACATAAATATTTAGATAGACTATACATAGATATTTGTGGTATATACACGTGTGTATATGTCTGTCTATGTGTATATATAAATTTGTGTACTTATATAGAGAGACATAGAAATACACATAGGTAGAGATTCATTGATATAGATATACACACACATAGAGATTTTAATTCAGGAAGATGAGTTTACATAAGGGGCAGGTAGATGATACAGTGGATAAAGTGCCATCTTAGAATCAGGAAGAGTTATCTTCCTGAGTTTAAATCTGGCTTCAGACACTCCCTAGTTGTGTGACCCTGATCAAATCATTTAACTCTGCCTCAGTTTCCTCATATGAAAAATGAGGTAAAGAAGGAAATGGCAAACTACTCTAATATCTTTGTCAAGAAAACCCCCAAAGAGGTCACAAAGAGTTGGATGAGACTGAAAACTATTGAAATATATATATATATATATATATATATATATATGTGCATATTATATATGTGTAAGTATGTATGCATGTGTATATATGTACATACATATAAGTGTTTTTATATTTATGTATACAGATGCTCATGTATTGCATATATACATTATATACATATATGTGTATATACACAAAAATGTATATGTATGTTACATCTGCATGATTGGACTCTCCACCAAGCGTCCTAGGGCGCTTGCAGGTTTTATTTCCTCATTTCCTGTCACTGAGGAAGTAGCATGTATGGAACTCTA
Organism: Sarcophilus harrisii; assembly: GCF_902635505.1. Taxonomy (NCBI): domain Eukaryota; kingdom Metazoa; phylum Chordata; class Mammalia; order Dasyuromorphia; family Dasyuridae; genus Sarcophilus; species Sarcophilus harrisii. The sequence goes on from NC_045430.1 coordinate 197,887,427, forward strand.
GAATGGACACAAGAGTTTCAAGCTGAAATGACTTGGGTTAAAATCAATACTGTCATTTATTTCTTACATGCCCTCAAACTTTCTGAGCCTCATTTTCCTCATTTATAATATGATGGGCTTAGATGCAATGATCTCTGAATTCTCTTCCATTTCTAGATCTAGATTTTATAATTTCCTACAGCTTTCGGCAAAAATAATTTCTTTTGGCAATATCTCTATGTGACTGAGATTTCTTTCCATGTCTGAGGAGAGAGCTAATTTTAGCACATTTCCCCAAATGTGATTTTGATTTCATTTTCTCCTCCCTTTGGTTTAGGTGATTAAGATAGAAATTATGTGTTTCTTTAATTCATTGTAAGGTGATAACAGCACTTTGAAGATAGGATAGGAGAATTCCCATCAAAATGTTCTGTGTCTCTCTGCTTGCCTACCAAGTCATAAAGAAAGAGAAGAAGGGAGAGTTTTTAATATGAGCATAAACGACCCATAGTTGTTGGGATCAGCAAATGCATAAGGAAACAATGTTGTTTTAGTTTGGCTAAATTTAGTTTAAGGTGTTTTAGATGGTACTTCTATGAAATGTGTTTGGAAAACAAGCCAGCCCTGATATTAAACACCCCAATGATCCCTGATGTTTTTATTCAGTAATAAGTCAGTGCTTAGTTTTATGGCATCGTGTGTTACCCACGACAGTCATTTAGTCGGTCAGTTTCAGGGTAGTGATAAAACTGGGAGTAATGGGAGTACAGAGTTGATGCTCCATGCACTTTGTGAAGGGCTGCCCATAAATTAAAGTTCCCAGGTACACATTCAGTTTTCATTTAATAGCCATTATTAAAAATAATATCAAAGTAAAACTGGACTTTGACCCACATTTATGGGGAAACTAATTAAAGCTATTGGAAACAGCCTGTTTCCTTTGGCTTATTTATATAAATATATAAATATCTGTGAATTTCAGGCAAGTCTGATTTTCCCTCTATCTTCATACCACTGAATAAAGCAAAGCCAGCTTCCTGAGAAAATTGCAATTTTTGAATAATGGACTCCAGATCAAAAATATTCTGTTTCACAAGGAATATGGCTTTGGATGATAAAATGTCAGCATTTTCAGAACAGCTTTTCAAATTCCTACAATGCACAAAACCTCAAAAATTCACTCCTATGAAAAATAATCACACATACACATACCACACATATTGATAATTGATCAACATCTTCACAAGAAAGTCATAACTATGCTAAAAAAAAAAGAAAGATTACTCTGGGAATTCTTTTGATGAATGAATTTATGACTAACATTTTGATTTCTTACTTTTTAAAAGAAAATACCACAAATTTATAAATAATTTTAAGATTAATTTACATGTTATATTTCCCTTTGGCTTCTTAAATAAAAACATGCTTCAAATTAAATTCCTTAACAGAATACCTGCCATTCAACTAAATAAATTCAACAGAGATTTCATTGTGTCTATGTGAAGGCATTCTTCAAGATGGGAAAGAGACAAAGAAAACAAAAAGACATTTCCTGTTCAAAGAAGTTAAACTTTAATAAAATTGCCATTGTTGATCTACAAATGTTGCAAAGATTGGTGACCAGCACCTTATATATGACAAACGCTCAATTAGTGTTTCTTGAATGAATTTTCAAGTTTCATTACAGTGATGGCAGTGTTATCAGTGAGACTGGTAGAAAATGGGAGCCAGGCATGTGTTGCTGGTAGCATCTTTAAAGCAAACCTGATTGGTCACTGAGATTGAGCGGGTAAGGTAATTATTGTCAAACAGAAAAGGGGACGCTCAGGATTGAGGATTAGATACAGGGTTCTGGTTCTAGGTAAGCTCACTCAGGATCACTAAAGCTAAGTAAGATCTAGCTGCTGAGAGGACACATAACAAGAATGACATGGAAGACTCCTGCTACGGAAAAAAAATGAAAGTAATGTGATTAGCAGTGCTGTTGAGAGAGGGAAAAGCAAAAGTGAAGATTAATATGATGATACTTGCTTCTGACTTTACTTTTTTTTCCCCAAAAAACATTTCCCTATCCAGTGCTACATGTTGTAATAAAGATAGCATCACCCTGTCTTTTAGTGCTTGCATTATTTCTTTTAATAAGAAAACAAAGAAATTTGCTATATAAGTAATACCAGAACTCCACAAAGTTTGTTTTGAATGTAGAAGAGAGCTCTGAAATTTAAAGAGATAGACACAGTTGTTAAATATTAGACACAATGATATTTATGCTATAGCAACCTGTATCTTGGGATTTGTTGGGGTTCAAATTGTGCATTATTATGCAATATATGTTACTCTCAGAGGAACCATGACATGACACATAAACAACTCTTTTTGAAGTCAGAAAGGTCTAGGTTGAATTTCAGCTTCTGATAAATACTTCCTGCTTTTCCTGCTTAAACCTAATATCTCAATTAATCACTCAAGATTCCAGGTTAACTAACTAAAATGAAGCAGAAGTTTCTTATGGAGAGCTTCCCATAACAATATTTAGTTGTGGTAATAATTTAGGTTTTTTAGCCATGTCCAACTCTTTGTGATTCCAGGTGGAGTTTTCTTGGCCAATATACTAGAGTGATTTCCCATTTCTTTCTCTAGCTTATTTTACAGATGAGAAAACTGAAACTAACAGATCATATAGCTAGTAAGTGTCTAAGGCCAGATCTATCCACTGCTCTACCTAATTGCTCCCTCTATAACTAGTGAATAATCAAATAAAAAATTCAACCAAATGGCCTAAATCAGTCGACCCATTTCTTTAAGTAGTTAATACCTGGTAGACATCAAGGAAAATAAAATCCCACAGTCACCAATATATATTGAAATTATTAAGATTTGCCAAAACTTCAACATGATAAATCAACTTAGCATCCTTATTGAAGAAAACCTCCAATCACAGATTATAAGAGCCAGAAAAAACTTTGGGTAATCAACCCACTCATCTTCCAGATTAAAAACAAATACAAAAACAGAATCCTAGAGAAGGTAAAAAAGCCTTACCATGTACAGAATCATGCAGCTAATTAATGTTAGAGATGATCTTCATGCTCTTTATCCCATGCTTTTTCCACTACATTCATTGATTCCCAAAAAACAGTAGGAGATATAGTTGGAAAAAGATGGAGGATGGGAAGCAGAGAGAGTGATGATTAGTTAGGCAGATACAGAAATAAATGCCACCTTGAGAGAGTCCTCTCTGATTGATTGTAATTATACCAAGTAAACTGAATGAGCTCTCCTTTAATTTAACATCACAATTGCTTGCAGATTTTTTTTTCCAACAACAGCAGGTGGTATTTTGGTCATGGAAGAAAAGTTTAGGTGTTAGAATGCCTTTGAATTATGTGTATAACATGACCTTTCTTTAAATTTTACTGATTTATACTTGGTTAAGCCACCATTTTGTCCTCCCGGAGTTAGTTTCATTTCAATGCTTGAAAATGTCATCTAATGTAATAAGGACATGATTAACCACCTGCATATGAGAAGTGTTCAGAGTAAGTATGTAAGAGATGAGGTATAGCCATTTTCTTTGGGTTACAAAAATGTCACTAGCAGATAAAGAAGTAAAGCCAAAGAAGAGAAACCAATATTTGAGGGACAAGGGAAGTCTAAAGTAAATCATTTTTCTTTTGTCCTTCACATTTATAGTATGAATTTCTTAAACACTTGCTAACATCTTTAGATCACTTTCTCCTGGACACTTCAAAGGAAGTAGTAGTATAGGTAAGACCCCTGTAATCTTGTTAGGATGCTACAATTTTTATTTCTAGGATGCTTTGTAGTAAGCCTGCTTGTCAAGAAGTTTGGGGAATACAAATAATGATTGATTTAGAATTGTGCATTATTGAAAAAGTAATTCCATCCTCTTGTCTTTATTGAAAAAAAATACAGATTTGCTCTTTTCTAAACATGCTTACCATTATGAGTTATTCTTGTGAGGTTACTATACCCTTTAAGAATCACAGAACCATTAATTCAGAGCTGGATGGGTCCTTATACATCATCATGTAATCCAACCCTTTCATTTTATAAATGAGGCTACTGAGGTCAGGAAAGGTAAAATGACTTTCCCAGAATAACTAGTGGAAGAACTAAATTCAAACCAAATCTTTTGCTCTTTCAGTTTTGGTTTAATTGCACTTAAAGATATTCATAATCACTTAAAGCTATTCATAGCAGCCTGTCTTCCCCTCTGCTGTGCTCTTATCATCCTGAGTGGATACTGGAAGAAGAGAATGGACCAAAATGTTTAACACTTCTAGTAGAATGTAAATGACGATGCTTATATAATTTAGGGTCTTACTACCCTCTCACTATAATACTTACCTAATCTGTTCTTTTTAAACTTTGAAATTATATAGGTAATATGTAAAATAGGATAATGTGAAATGTCTCTTAACACAAAATGGTAAGGGAGAAAAAAATGTTAAATTTGGAATCACTGCACTTGATTTCAAATATGACATGGCTGTTTACTTCCTGTGTACAACCTTGGGCAGGTCATTTAATCTCTCCATTTAATTTTCACTTACGTAAAATGACTGGAGTTAGTTTTTATTTTAGGGTCTTTTTCTTAGAAGGTGTTGGATGAATTCTTTCAACGCCTATTTTACCTTCTGGTTCTATTACTTCTGGGCAGTTCTCTTTGATGATTTCCTGTAAAATTGTGCCTAGGCTCTTTTTTTCATCATAATTTTCGGGTAGTCTAATGATCCTCCAGTTATCTCTCCTATATCTATTTTCCAGGTCTGTTGTTTTTCCAAGTAAATATTTGACATCTTTTTCCTAATCTCTCATTTGTTTTTTGGTTTTGCTTGACTGACTCTTGATGTCTCAATGAATCAGTCATTTCTATTTGTTCAGTTCTGATTTTTAGTGAGTCATTTTCTTTATTAGATTTTTTTTTTTACTTCTTTTCCTATATGTCCAATTGAGTTTTTAAATGAGTTGTTTTGCTCTATGGAATTTTTTTCCATTTCACTAATTTTTTTAGTGAATTATTTTCTTTTTCCAATTCACAAATCCTACTTTCTTGGGAATTCTTAATCTTTTCCAATTCACAAATTCTGTTTCTCTGCACTTCTTGGGAGTTTTTTACCTTTTCCAATTCACACTTCAGGAAGTTGTTGCTCTCTTGCATACTTTCTCTTTCCTTTCCCCATTTTTCTTCTAGTTCTCTTTTAAGGTTTTTAATAGTCTTTTCTAGGACAGCCTTTTGTGTTGGGGACCAACAATTGTCTGGAGACTGAATGCTATTAGTCTCCTTGGGGTTGAAAACCTGCTCTCTTTCTGTATAGAAGCTATCGATCATCCTTTTGATTTTTTTACTCATTTTGTTAAAGCCTGTAGGATCTGCCTTCAAGGCCAGGAGGTTACCAATTTCCTCTGCAGAGCAAGGATAGCTGTCCTGAATGGCAGGATTTTTAATAAGAGGGTCATTGACTTAATTAAATGCCAAAGGCCATCATGGTAGCAGACTTGTGGTTTATATGCCTTTGGAAGAGAATTGTTGTCAAGGCTGGCCACCAACTCTGATTAACAATTAATGAGAATGAATATAATGATGAGAGACTGGACCTGAACTTGGATTATGCCATTTACTTCTACATTATTCCAAACTTTCCATAATCAATCTATTGTTTCACCTTACATTAAAAATCTAATCTAGTTGGGTAAAGTAGCAATACCCAGAATAAGGAGAATGGTATCCTTGTATCCCATCAGTCTTGTGTTTGAAAGATTAAGCAAGGAAATGGAACAGAGGGAAAAAATCTCGGGCCTCCAAAATTTTAATTATTGGTTATGAATATAAGATTGAAATAATCATTTCCTCTCAAAAGAAACAACTGGAGTGAGGTTTACACTCAGTTTGTGTTCCATGCATTAGCCTTCCTTTCTTTCAAAGGTATTACAAAAAACATTAAATTAACTGAAACAAGCTTCATATCAAAGATGGAAAATAAAGTTTAAATGTAGTCAAGTTGAAACCATTTCTATATGCCTAGCTCTATGTGTAGGGGTGGAGATACTAAGAAAGACAAAAGCATGCCCCCTGACCTAAAAGGGAAGGGAATCTAATGGAAGAGAAAAATTAATGTATATGCATAAAATATATATGCAATGTAAATTAATTCTCAGAGGAACAGATTTGAGAGAGAGAAAGGAAGAGGAAAGGGAAAGACTTCTGGTAGAATGTACTTTCTGAGTCTTGAAACCAACAGAGAGAACATTCAAAGCTTAGAAACAACAATATAGATGCACTGATTCAGGAAACAGAGTGTCATATATGAAGAACAGGAAGAAAATCATTATTTTTGGATCACAAAGTACATAGAGAATAATAATGTACAAGAATACTGGAAAGGTAGAAAGAAGCCAGGTTATGAAGAACTTTAAAAATTATTCAGGGAATTTTTTTTATCCTGGAGGTAATTCAAAACTACTGGACTTTATTGAGAAGTTAAATAATTTGCTAAAGATCACACAGATGTCATCATCAGAGATGCTACTTGAACTCTGGTCTTCCTGAATGCAAGACTAGCCATCTAGCTTCTACGCTGCATTCTCTCTCCTCCATGAAATGAACATAGTCCCCAAAAGCAAAATGTTGAGTCTTAAAATATAGATGTAGATGAACTTTGTTTTCTTGTCATTTTAAATGGATCATACTTTTTATTTTAGTAAACATTATTTATCTTCTCAGATGTTATTTCTGTGATAAAAAGCATATTCTATATTAAAAAAAAGGCGATGAGGTGTGAAGAACACACACAGCTAATACATATGCACTAAGAAAATGGACATTAAGATAATTTTAAGAGTGAAAGTCACACCCCAAATAAATAATTTGTAGGGGAAATTATGCTACAGCTGAAGCAAGATAATCTTTAATGGGATTTGATTCTTTGTGGTGCCTCACTAGCCACCTGGTCTCTCACCTTTTGAATTTCTGCTTTGGAACCTCTCTTCTCAGTCAGATTTTTTTGATAAATGTACAGTGAGATAGTTTCTAATATCTTTCAAAAGGTGTGAAATGAGAGTAGAGGGAATTCTCACTTTACTTCAAAGTAAAATTTTGTGAAGTTTAAATGTTACTGAACAGTGGTGAGGAGTTTAATTCCTTCAAGAGTCAAATATGAGATGAGTATTGGGGTGTTTTCCTCAATGTTTGTGGTTCATTCATTTCAAATTAGTTGATGATATTACTCAGATGTTTTCATTCGTATAGACTAAAGTACTTTTGCAGTTAATCAAGCAAGCAAACACAATGAATGCTTGGTATCCAATGCTGTATGTTAAGTGTTGGGGATAACGGACCTTAGAGATGAATGAACTAGACAACATGTCCATAAACAAATACAAATAAGACACACAGAGGAGAAGTAAATGAGGCTGATAATATTATGGAATTCTGATTCACTTAAATGCAACAAGCCAAATCATCACCCTGTGGTCTTTGAAAATGAAGAACAAACAAAAATAACAACAATACCAGCTCTACAACTTAAGTCTTAGAGAATTACCTAAGATACTGAGAAATACTGAGAATTTAGGTGACTTGTCCAGAGCCACACAGCCAATAAAGGATTGAACCCAGTTCTGCAATTCTTTATTAACTGCTTATATACATGCAAATGTTTATTTAATACACACAAATATATGCATATAAAATAGATGTGTGTATGTATTTGCATGCACACATGCATATCCACACCCATCTACATATATCTACACTGCAAGTTCTCCAGCAAAGAGGTACTTCATTTATAAGTTAAAGAGTATTCTGATTATTGGATCATAGCACAATTCTGTCCATGGTGTTTTCTTGGCAAAGATACTCAGGTAGTTTGACATTTTCTTATCCAATAGATTAAAGCAAACAGAGATTAAGGGATTTACTAAGGTGATATAACTAATAAGTACCTGATACTAGACATTTCTCAACTCCAGGCCCTCACACTCTATCCACTGAGTCATCTAGCTATCTCTTGAACATAGTAAATACTTAATGTGTATTAAATTTTAAAATATACATGCATGGAAAAATACATATATAAATTTAAGCCATAAAGTAAGGGTCACAAAATAATATAAGGCACTACCAAATATAAACACTAAAACAAGATCCTGAAAGAGTACATATCTAAGAATATATTGAAAATTAATTATATGAATTGACATAAATATTTCAATTGGGAGAGAATTATTTTCTCCCAAATAAATAAATATCTGTCACACAAAAATATAAGGTGTCCTATTGAACAAGTTAAAAAAAAAAACACCAAGGAAATTGAGGCGAGGGGTAGAATTTGATAAGTAAACATGGAAAGTTGAACATTTCAGGGCTAAGAAGATTGTCACAGATTCGTCCTTTTTATTAACCTTCAACTAAAGGCCTCCCCATCTTTTCCCTTCATCCCACTTCTGGAGCCCGTTGTTATTCATTTATCAAGGTTGGTATGCCATTTAGCACCCAGACCTACTTGTGATCTAAATAATATTGGACTTTTTAATCTACAAGCGCCTAAATGTATCAGAGACTAGGAACTTCTCATGTTAGTCAATTAAAATCAACACACATTTATTAAGTGCTTATTGTGTGCCAAGTACTATACTAAGCTCTAGGGATATAAGGAAAGGCAAAAATAATGGCCTCAAAAGGGTATATACTAATGAGGAAATAATATGCAAACACATCTGTGTATATAAAATCAATACAGAGTAAATTGGTGGTAAAGGTAAAATATTTATCCAGAATCTCAGAATTCATGATTTTTTTCTTAAAAGAAAGAATAGTAATATTGTCAAAGTTTTTTCCACATATTTCAATAAATATTATTGACCTTTATAAATCTCTAATTGTTAATTAGATATATAACTGATCATAAAATTTTGGCCTAACTGTCCATAGAGAAAAAAAGTAGATGAAAAATACATGTTCAAATTATAATATGCAGATAAATAAGATATTCTTAACCAGGTCCCTCATATTCCCATCTAAGAACAGATTTCAGAGAATCTGTGAATTTGGAGGGAAAAAATTATCTATTTTCCCTGTTCTCTAATTGAAATTTAGTTAAACTTCAATTATTAAAAATAGCAACTATTTTTAAGAAGGGTTTCATAGGTTTCACCAAACTGCCAAAGTAACACATAAATCCCCTTTCTTTATCACTATGAGAATATCTATATGGACATTTGGTTAGATTATATTGCTTTCAGGAAATTTCATGATTCCTTTAACAACCCTACCATACTTTTTTGAAGAACTTAAAATTGTATCACTCAATAGAAATGAAAAGGTACACAGTGAGGTATGAAAAGGCTGTAGCAAATGATAAATAAGAAACTACAAAGCAAAAGCACAGTGAAGAATTTCTTCAGAGAAACATATAATCAAAAACTAAAGACAGACCCGTCATAGAACAAAAACAAGAGAAAAATGGTGAACCATCTAGTGCACTTGAATCCTCAAGATGCTAAGAGAAAATAAATGAGGCCATCAAGAGTCACATAGGATCAGCAAGTATTAATAAGTTCTGATTTGTTTTATGGAGTGAACATCTCCTTGAATAAAATCTAAATTCATCTGAGTATTTTGATATTCTAATTGATCTTGAATATTCGACAGAGTTTTATATCTCTTTGTGGAAACTTGTGTGAATGATTCTCAATGGCTACTTTTTATAGATTCTTAACCACCCCAAATAGACTGTAAGCTTTTTGAGAACAGGGACTTTGTCTCATTATCCAGCTGTATTTCCCTCAGAACTGTCACTAAAATGAATAAGAAAATGGGCTCAATAAATATGTGATAAATTAAGTTAAAATATGCTGGAGCTTCTCACTTTTAATGATTACTCTTGTTTTGAAAGCCACTGGTGAAGAAACATCTAATTCTTTTTATCATCTTCTAGCCTGTAGAATTGCTGAATCTTACTGTCCACCTCTGCTGCCTCAGCCTTCATCACAAGTTAGTTAAGTGGAAAAGAACTGAAGCAATGGAGGAACCTAAAGGGATTGGTGGTACCAGTGACTGACTAGTTGAATCCTGTATCTATCAAGATTCTAGGAGAATAAGTCTCTGCAGACAATTTAGAGATGTTCTTGAGCTCAGTAAAAGTCTAGGAACAATCTGTTTTATAAATAAGAGTAGAGGTCTGGTAAGGTAAAAGGTATAGCAGACCAAGAATTAGGAAATTTAGGATATTGCTCCCAATGAATAGTTGTATAACTATGTAATTTCTTTCTCTTGGCTTTTTCTTTCTTTCTCTTGGCTTTATTTCCTTAAAAGTAAATCAAGGTATAATGAAGCTAGAATGGGAAGTGGATTTAATACTTTCCTAGGGCCTTTTTGTTCTAAAATAAAATCCTAGTGATTAGCATTATTAATGTACTTGAAGCCCAGGATATGAATGGAATACCTATTGTCATATCCATTTTTTCTGGAATGAAGAGACCTGTGTTTGAAATGTTGTTATGATACTTACTGCCTCTGTCACCATGGACAGATCGTTTCTCCCAGTGCCCCTCACTGTTCTCGTCTGTGAGATTATGAAAATAAGACTTCTACTTCCTATTTCACAGATTGATTGTGAGGAAAGCATTTTGCTAAAACTTCAAGTAACATATAAACATACTAGGTTATCATTGTTCTTATCTTCATTAAGGAAAATTTATTTGTGACAAAAGAAAAATCAGTGGAAAAGGAAAAACTTCCATGAGTTATTTCTTTTCTTTAAAAAGTATAATATATTTAAAATGGCATTAACACAGTAGTCTTCTGTTAGTAGTCCAAAATTTGACCTATTACATGACAATTGTAAGTATAGTTTACTGTTTGGGAAGGAAGTTGAAAAACTGAGAAAGTAAAGTGGATTGAAATCAGTAATAAAACTACATTTCTTTTACACCAAATGTGTTTGAAATTTATTCCCACACATCTGTACATAAATGTCCTTCTGTTTCAGAAACGATAAATATCCATAAACTTCCCATAATGTTTGGCAGAGGTGAAATGTTAGATTGGCTCCTTTAGAATCAATTCATTACTTGGTTTGTGCATCTTCCAGTCTGAATTTTAAAGCCTTTGTTCTTTGTCTGGAGCCCCTTAGGTTGTGAAAAGGTCAGAATGCAACATGTTTCAAAGCGGCTGTGCTCCAGGTGACTACCAGACTGTGGGGGATAATTACTTTCAAAAACCAGATTATGCCAATATCCACTTGCTATCTGACATTAACATCATGCACAACACCATGCTGTGGCAGTTCAAATTTTTCCTTCTTTTTTCATTTCACTTAATCTTTAAAGGTGATGAAATCCTCAATAAGTTTGATTCTTGGTGTGCAATCATTTTCCCCCTTTAATATATCTACAAAAGGACAGTCTCAGCTGAAAAATCATATCTCGATCCTTGACCATTTTTAAGCCATTAATATCTGAGTGTTTGTCTCTTCTGTGATACACTGGTAATTCATTACTTCTTTGATATCAGAAATGTTTTTACTTAATGGAGGAAAAGTTATCACTACATTATTAAGTAAATGGGAATTTTTAAAAAGAGAATGACTTTGAGATTCCTTCCTTTTATATAATTTGGGAATCATTTGAGAATAATGCCTCTCTGTTCATCACATTCAACAAGAAATATTTATTAAGTAGCTCCTATATGCAAAGCATCATGCTAAGCAATGAATATTTGAAGTCAAAAATAATTACCATGTATGTACAGACATTCCAGAGGGGGGAAATTAATGTTTAAAATCTTTACATGTAACTAGGGAAAATAAAATATTCTTTTTAAAAAGTACATATGTACTCAAATAAATAAGTATAAAGTAATTCAAGGAGGGAAATAACACTCACAATTTAAAAGATCATGAAAGACTTTACAAAAGTCATGAAACCAAAGCTCAGTCTTAAAGGAAGAAAAATGAAATTAAGTAGTAAGTGCCATCCTCAAGTGAGAGATGACTGGTGGCAAAGCAGAGAATGAGTTTAGAGAAAAGTTAATAGACCTGTTAACCAGAGTGCATGAACTGATGAGCAATATGAAAAAAGTCTGGAAAAGTCATTTAGGACAAATTTGTGGAGGGCCTGAAATGCCAAGCTAAAAGATCACATACTTTTTCGAGGCTTTTTGAGCATGAGAGTGATGGAAATTTTGGTAGCACTTAACAAAAAGGAGAACAAAATCAGAGAAAGTTGTATACATATTGTAATAATGGTCCAGGCAATGGGTAATAAGTTTCTAACTTAGACTGGTACTCATGTAAGTAGAGAGAAGGTAATGGATTTGAAAGAAGTTACAGGGATAAAATTGCAACTACTTGGCTACTTACTAGATGTTTGTTGAGGGAGAGAAAAGAGCCAAGGATGAACTGATGAGTTTGAGGTTATGAATCTGGGTGACTGAGATAGTAGAAATGGGAAAGTTCAGATCAGATATGAATTAAAGGGGGAATGTGATAAACTCTGTTTTGAACATCTTACATTTGAGACACTGATGATCATTCACTTAGAGATATTCAGAAGATGATTGGCAATAAAGGACTAAAATTCAGTAGGGAAATTAGAAATAGATATGTAAAATTGATCACTGCCTTGTCATGGCATAAGGCTTGCATAACCAGGTGTTTCATGCAAAAATAAAATGACAAAAGACAAAAGTGCTAAGGACTTAACAGAAATTTTAAAAATTAAGAAAAGGTGGTAAGACAGATATCAACGTTATCAATAACACAATGGAGTGAACTAGTACCAGACATCCTGGAGAATGAAGTCAAGTAAGTCTTAGGAAGCACTGCTAAGAATAAGGTTACTAAAGATAATGAAATTCCATCTGAGATATTTAACATTCTAAAAGATGATACTGTTAAAGTGGTGTACTCAATTTGTCAACAAATTTGGAAAAGGCAACAGTGAGTCTTGCATTGGAAAAGATCAGTTTATTCCAGTCCTAAAGAAGGATAATGTAAAAAATCATATTCAATTGCATTCATTTCACAAGCCAGGAAGGTTATGCTTAAGATTCTGCAAGCTAGGATTCAGAAATATGTGAATCAAGAATTACCAGAATTGCCAATTGGTTTTCAGAGGCAGAGGAACTAGAACAAATTGCCAATATTAGTTGGATTATACAGAAAACAAGGGAGTTCAAGAAAAGCAATTACTTCTGCCTCATTGACTATAATAAAATCTTTGGCTGTGTGAGATCACAACAAAATGTGTCAAGTCTTCAAAGAGTTAGGAGTACCAGACCATCCTACTTATCTGAGGGACCTGTATGCTGACAAAGAAGCAATAGTTAGAATTGAACTATTCTAACTGATTGGTTCAAGATTGGGGAAGAAATATGAAAAGGCTGTATATTATCACTTTTTAAAAGCTTATATGTATAGTACATCATGCAAAATGCCAGTCTGGATAAATCAAAAGCCATAATTAAGATTGCCAGGAGAAATAGGAATAACTTCAAATATGCAGATGATACTATTCTGATAGCAGAAAGGGAAGATGAATTAAGAAGCCTCTTAATGAGGGTGAAAGAGGAGAATGTGAAAGTTAGCTTGATGCTAACCATCAAAATAATGAAACTCTTTCCAACTGTTTCCATCACTTCCTAGCAAATAGAAGAAGAAAAAAATGGAAACAATATCAGATTTTATATTCTTGGGCTCAAAGATCACTGCAGATATGTAATATCTGGCAATGGCAGCCATGAAATTAAAAGATGTTTCCTCCTTGAAAGGAAAGCTATGGCAAATCTGGATTGCATACTAAAAAGCAGAGACATCACCTTGGTGACAATGGTCCATCTAGTCAAAGCTATGATATGTTTTTTCCCCCAGTAACAATGTATGGCTGTGAGATTTGGACTATAAGGAAAACTGAGCACTGCAGAATCAACACTGTTAAATTGTGTTGTTGAAGAAAACTTTTGAGAATTCTTTAAAAGCAAAAAATCAAACCATCAATACTTAAATTAATTCAAACTATTAATTGGAATGTCAAATGCTAAAGCTAAAGCTTAAATACTTTGGCCCCATAATGAGAAGACATCACCCATTGGAAAATACCTTGATACAGGGAAAGATTTAAGTCAAAAAAGTAAGAGATTGAGGTGGATAGAGTAAAGAAATGAATGTGAGTTTGGAAAGACTGAGAAATAGTAGAGAATAAAAGAGCCTGGCAAGCTGTACTCTGTGGATGGAGTCCTGAAGAGTTGGACTGAACAGCAACAAAAATATATATTTGAGAATCTTCTCCTTAGAAAAGAACCACTAGAATTGACAAGATGATTGAGGGAAAGAAATATAATGAAGAAAATAGCATTTGGGATAAATTATCATTATTTTTTAAAATAACATTTTTTTTCATTTGGAAATAAAATTCTCTTCTCTATAGAGTTTTATTTCACAATTGAACCCAAACAACAACAACAACACCAGACCTAACAACAAGTTATACTAGTTGTTAACATTACTGGTTCTGATTTTGTTCTTGAAATGACAGTGTCTATGAATAGGATACATGAATACATGTGAGACATTTCCTGTAAAGAAAATCATAGGAGGAAAATTTGATTTGTGTCATATAATTGTATAGATAATCTCAATCCATTACCTTATGATTTGGAGCATTTTCCAATTTATATATCCATCTTTTGCTGAAAAAGGATGTCTTTTTTCCTAACACTTTATTCATATAATAAATTTCTTATAAAATATGATTTTCTGTACACTGGAGGTTTTTTTTGATCTATTGTAATACATAAGGGTTACCTGACATTTTGCAGCATTTTCTTTGGTGCTCCTGATGAGCTCTTAATGGTGCTAAAAGCAGCAAAGTCTTTTCTGGTTTTCCCACTCTCATTCTTTATTTCAGCAAGGCAGCATGTAAAAGGGGAAACTGATGGTCCTAGAACATGAATTTCAATCATGTGAAAAGAAGATGACAAGCAAAATGGGAGATAGTAGAAAGAGCAATGACTTGGGGTACCCAGAGACCGGGGAATCCAGTTCCAACTCTAACATTTACTAGCAGTGTAACCTGGAACATATCAATTCCTAGTTAGTTTTCTCATCAGTAAAACCAGACCAGGAGAGAGGATTTGCATTGAGTAATTTCCTGTTTCCCTTCTTTTAGATCCCAGTTAACATTTTGTGATTCTATGACTCTAAAAGATGGATACAAGGGGAAAGACAGTAAAAAAGAGAAGGGAAATCTCAATGCTGGAAGACTAAAGGACTGTTGTTAATGTTATTTATTGCCATGTTTGTGATCCTGTTGAAGGTAATGGCTCACATCTGTTGAGAATGGCAGGCAATTTTCAGAGATAAATCTTAGTCTCCAGATTGTAAAGGACCTTCGAGGTCATCTTCTCCAATGTCCACTCCTGAAGCATGAATCTCTTCTGCGAAATTTATTTCACGTGGTCATTCAGCCTCTACCTGAAGAACTCCAGTAATAGGAAATTTATTATCGCTTTAGGCAGCTATTTCCATCTTAAGACAATTCTAATTATAAGGTCAAGCTTTCACATATAGTTGAAATCTAACTTTCTGTAATTTTCTCATATTGGTCTTAGTGCTGCCTAGAGGTCAGGTCAAGCCTGGCCTAATATCTGTTTCATGCCACAGTGCATCTAATATCTGAAGGCAAAAATCCCACCTACCTTAAATTTTCTTTTCTCTTTGCATGAAATACCTCCACTTCTTTCAGCTGATTTCCACATGACCCATTATTTCCACTCCCAGATCACTTTCCTTCAGATGCACTCCTGCTTGTCAATAACCCTTCTAAAATTTGTCCCCTGGAATTAGACACAATTCTTCTTAAATTATGCCTACAGAACTGAATTTTTTTTTAAATTTAGGCAAAGTGATAATTTTTCACATTGATGTGTTTCAGTGGAGAACAATGTTGAACATTCTAAAAGACACAAATAACTGATCTCAAAGCCAGAGAAACCTCAATATATTGAAGCTACATAACTATAATACCTCACATATTATCAACAACTCTAGCATTGGGAGAAGTAAGCATGGATATGGCTCTGCCATATTTCAGTTTTGCACATGGCATCACCTGGTAACAACTGGTGATAAGACCATAAATCATGTAATTGCATAGTTGTATATTAATGTTTTATTTTTCTGAAGGACTGATAATAACATGCTAGTAATTAAGCAAAATTCAGAATTTTGCTTTGCTAAATAGGAAGGAAGCAGGATCCATAGAGAGCGCTGAACTAGCAGTCAGAACATGCAGATGAGAATATAGTGTGTAATATGTATGATCATGGCAATTCAATTGAACTCTCTGGGCTTCACTTTTCCTGACTACAAAACAGGAGTAATAACACTTCCTCAGTCTCTGTTATAGGGTTGCTGTAAAGGAAAAATATTTGGTAAACCATAAAATATGATTTATTTTCATTGCCTTTATGAGGTTTAAAATTTTGAAAATTGGCTAAGCCAATTGTCCTTTAAAAATATTTAACATAGAATTAGCATTTCTATAAGGTGGAAGTAAAAGTGTTGACTTTGTTTCTTTTGGTGATAAAGTTCATATACAGCCAGCAAATTCCCTAGGGTTTATTCTTAGAGATTTTTAACATTCCAGTGATCATCAGTGGTCTTTCTTTGCTTCTTTGTGACATAAAATATTTAGCATTCAAAACATTCAACAATCATTTAGTATGTACTTCTCATCTGCAGACCACTCATCCTTGGGGTGATATAAAGATTGCATATAACCCAATCTAATACTTTATGGGATCTGCTCTTCCAGGGGAATATGACAAACAAACAAAAAAGAGTACAATAAAGAATAATACTTGATCAGTGACAGAGTTCTATACTGTTTTGTGATGTCCAAGAAGAGGGAAGTTATTACTAGTTGAGTTACAGAAGTCTTTGTAGAGGAAATAATGTTGGCATAGGGCTTTAGAGCTTGGATGGATTGAGGAAGTGGAGTTTGGAAAGACATTCTAGTGTGGATATAGGGATGGAAAAGTATAAGGCATTTATATAGAATAAAGCACTCCAGTTCAGCTCTAACAACAACAAAAACAACTTGTCAGGTACATAGAGGAAAATAGTATGAGTTAAAGTTGGAGATATAAGATGGCATCAGGTTATGGGACACTTGAATAGCAATCTAAAGAGTTTGAACTTTCTAGTTAGGTAAGATCATGGGGACATAAAAACAAAATAAAAACTACCCATGGCTTCAAGCAACTTCAAAACTACTTTGGAAATATATTTATTTTAAAATATTTTTTTCAATTATGTGTAAAGAATTCTTAACATTCATTTTGTTAAATTTACATCCAAATTCTCACCTTCTTTCCCACCATTCCACCCTCCCTGAAATGGCATACAATTTGATCCAGGTTATACCTGTGTAGTTATGCAAAATATATTTCCATATTAGTTGTGTTGTGAAAGAAAACACAAACAAAAAACTCCACAAAAAAGTAAAAAAGTAGCATGCTTCAGCCTGCATTCAGATTCCATCAGTTCTTTTTCAAAAGGTGGATAGCATTTTTCATCATAAATTCTTCATAATTGTCTTTGATGGTTGTATTGCTAAAAATAGCTAAACCATTTGCAACTGATCATCATACTTTATTCTGTTATTGTGTATAATGTTCTCCTGGTTCTGTTCACTTCACTTTGCATCAGTTCATGTCCATCTTTTCAGATTTTTCTGAAATCATCCTGCTCATTATTTCTAACAGAATTATAATATTCCATCATAATCATATACCACAACTTGTCCAGTTCTCAATTGATGGGAATTCTCTCATTTTCCAATTTTTACCACCACAAGAAGAGCTACTACATATATTTCTGTACATATAGGTCTATTTCCATTTTTTAAATTTCTTTTAATCCTAGCCCTACTAGTGATATTGCTGGATAAAAAGGTATACATAATTTTATAGCTTTGAGATCTATTTCCAAACTGATCTTCAATATGGTGAGATCAGTTCACAACTCCTCCAATAGTATATAAATGTCTCAATCCCTCCACATCTCCTCCAAAAGTTTTCATTTTCCTTTTCTGTCATATTAGCCAATTGGATAAAAATGAAAGATTTAGAGTATTTTTTATGTGATTATAGGTGCTTTTATGTCTTCAACTAAAAAGTTCCTATTCACATCCTTTGATCATTTATCTGTTGGGGAATGATTCAGATTCTTATAAATTTGATTACATTTTCTATATATTTGAGATATTAGATCTTTATCAAAGAAAGTTTATTTAAAAATTTTCCTAGTTTTCTGTTTTCCTTCTAATTTTGATCACATTAAGGATTTTGTGCAAAAAAGTTTTTCATTTAATGTAATTAAAATTGTTCATTTTATTTCCTGTATTGCTCTCTATCTTTTGTTTGTGCACATATTCTTCCATTATCCATACATCTGAGAAGTGAACTATTCTGTGCTCCCTTCATTTATTTATGGTATTACCCTTCCTGTCTAAATCATTTACCCATTTTGACCTTATTTTATTATGTAGTATAAGATGTCAGGCTATACCTTCCTGATTTTTCTAGCAATTTTTATCAAATAGTGAGTTACTATTGCCAAAATTATTTTCCTTTGCATTTATCAAATATTATGGTTATTATCTACTAAGTATTCGGCATCCAATCTATTCCAGTGATTCACTGCTCTGTCTCTTAATGAAGACCAGATTGTTTTAAGGATTTCAATATTATAATATAGTTCGAGATCTGTTATGACTACGCCACTGTCTTTCACATTTTTCCCCATTACTTTATTTTATATTCTTGACATTTTGTTTTTCCAGATGGATTTTGTTGTTATTTATTCTAATTCTATAAAATAATTTTGCTAGTTTGGTATGACACTGAATGAGTATATTAATTTAAATTAAATTGTCATTTTTATTCTTTTGGTTCAGTTCATTCTTGGGCAGTCAATATTTTTCCAGTTGTTCAGATCTGACTTTATTAGAATGAAAAGCATTTTGTTATTATGCTCACATAATTCCTGGATTTGTCTTGGCTGTAGACTCCCAAGTATTTTATATTGTCTAAAAGTATTTTAAATGGAATTTTTCTTTTTATCTCTTGCTGCTGGCTTTTGTTAGTAATATATAGAAATGCTAATGATTTATACAAGTTTGTTTTATATTCTACAACTTTGTTAAAGTTATTATTTCAACTAGTTTTTAATGAATTCTCTAGGAATCTTCAAGTATACCATCATCACCTACATAGTTTTATTTCCTCCTTGCCTCTTCTAGTTTCTTCAGTTTCTTTCTCTTAGTGTTATAACTAGCATTTCTAGAACAATATTGGATAATAATGGTGATAATAGACATCCTTGCTTCACACTTGATTTTACTGGGAAAGCTTCTAGTTTATCCCCATGACATATAATGTTATTGGTGTTTTAGACAAATAGAACTTAACGTTTTAAGAAAGCTCCATTTATTCTTATGCTTTCTAAAGCTTTTTAATAGGAATGAGAGTTGTACTTTGTCCAGTGTTTTTTTCTGCATCTATTGAAATAATCATATGATTTTTTGATTTTATTTTTATGTGATCAATTATGCTAACACTTTTCCAATATTGAATCAGTCTTGTATTCTTGGTATAAATCCTGCCTGATATAGTCTTTGATCTTTGTAACATATTGCTGTAATTTCCTGCTATTATTTTATTTGGAATTTTTATGTCAATATTCATACAGGAAATTGGTCTATAGTTTTCTTTCTCTGTTTTTGCTCTTAGTGTTTTAAATATCAGCAGCGTATTTGTATAATAAAGTCATGATGTTGTTCTTTTCCTGTTTTTCTAAATAGTTTATATAACATTGGCATTATATGTTTCTTAAATGTTTGGTAGAATTCACTAGTGAATCCATTTAATTCTGTTTTTTTTTCTTTTTTTTTAGTTTTAAATTTATTTTATTTAAAAAACCGAATAAGAAAAATAGAAAAATAATACCAAACACAAGAGAACAATGTCATGTGCCCAGCAGAACATCATGGAGAATTCAAAATATATAACAAATTACCAAATCAAGAAAGTGTGTGTGTGTGTGTGTGTGTGTGTGTGTGTGTGTATTTATTTATTTAGTGGAAGAAATTATATTCATGAGTATTCATCTTTCCCTTATTTCCTTGCAAATTGTTCTTTTGGTCTCTGCTGCACATCTTTTTTACTTTGTTCTTTTCTCCCTCTTATTTCCCTCCCCCAACTCCCAAGCAGACTATAGTTAAGAAAGGATATATATATATATATATATATATATATATATGCATGTGTATGTATACATACACATACTTACCCACACACACTACCCCCATACACATACAAATACACAGAGTTTTCTGATGTCTACTGACTCTTTCTTTTAATTCTGCTCCTTTACTTGCCTTGGCATTATTTAACCTGCCCCTACCCATGGATCCCACTCTTATCCTCTTCCCTCATCCTTTGCTTCTCCATTCACCTATCCCTTCCCCCCTTATTTCTTTATAGATTTTGGAGGTTCTATACCTTTCAAGGTATATATGTGGTGTTGCCTATTTTATCCCATTCCCAATGCAAGAAGTTGTTTTAGAATTACAAGCCTTCCTTCCCCCATATAATGTTGCTGTGTCTCTTCTTCCTTGGCACCTTATTTGTATAACATAATTACTATTTTTCCTTAACGTTGTTCCTATCTTTCTTTTGAACTACCCTGTTGTTTGTGTCAGTCTTTAACATAGGGTATATATTTCTCATATAAATAAAACATAAACCAATTTGTTCACATTGAGTTCCTTCAAATTGGTCTTTGATATTGACTCTTACAGGTTAAATTTTCTTTTAAGTTCAGGTTTGGTTGATAGAAAGTCCTGAAAATCTACAAGTTCATTGAATGTCCGGTGTTTTTTTTCTCATTCAATATTATAAGTAATTTTGCTGTATATGATATTTTTGGTCCCAGGTATAGTTCATTTGATTGTTGGTAGATATGATTCCAGAACCTGTGGTTTTTTTATTGTGGCTGCTAACAAGTCCTGTACAATTCTAATTGTAGATCCAGTGTATTTGAATTATTTTTTCTTATTTCTTGCAAAATTTTCTCTATGATCTGGAAGTTTTGAAATTTGGCAATAACATTCCTATGTGTTTTCCACAAAGGATCTCATTGAGGTGGTGATCAGTGGATTTTTTTCTCTTTCTACTCCCCTCCCATGTTCTATCATTCCAGGAAATTTTTCTTGAATTATTTGTTGCATTATTATGTCAAGGTTCTTTTTTTGGTCACGATTGTCTCTTCTCGATCTGTTCTCCAGATCTGTCACTTTTCTTATGAGATGTTCCACATTCTGTTCTATGTTTTCATTGTTTAGAATCTGTTTTGTTATTTCTTAGTCTCTTATTGCTTCACTGGCTTCCCCTTGCCCAATTCTAATTTTCAAAGAGTTAATTTTCATCTTTGAGACGGTATCTCCTTTTCTAGTTGATTAACCTTTTTTATAATCTTATTTTTCTTGGATTATTTTTTAGTTTTTCCTCTATGTTTCTCATTGGATTTTTAAATTCTTTTTTGAGTTCTATAAATTTTCTCTGTGCAGGGGGCCATTTCACATTAATCTTTGGGTAGGAGCTCCTTTTATTTCAATGTCCTCCTCTGAAGATGAATCTCAGTCTTCCCTGTTCCAATACTAAGTTTCTATGGTGGGGTTCTTTCTTCTTTGCTAGTTCATTTATTTTTTAATAAGAGGTGTTAGTGTAAGCACCATGGAGTGGGGAGGATAGTGCATCCAGCTTCACTTGAATTTTCCTCATTGATCTAGAACCTCAAACCAAGAGCTCCACCCTCCTCCAGCAAGTGGCTCCAGCCAGTAGCATCCCTGCCACACTGCCTCTGCACTCAGGAGTGTGCTGCTTCCTTCTTACCCAGGGCCATGGGTAAGCACAGTTGGTCCCGGTGTTTCTAATCAGCCAAGATTCATTCTGTCTTTCCAGACTCAGACTCTGTCTCTTAAAAAAAAAACAAAAAAAACAAAAAAAAACAGGAAGTTAAAGTTTCTGTGGTTCCTGCTGACGCTACATCCAAACCAGTTAGCCCCAAGGTTACCCACTTGATGTTTTTATGAAACTAGCCCAGAAGGGTTTGCACTTCACTCAGATTAATCCTTGAATCTAGGTCTTTCTTCAGATCTTCTCAGATCATACCTGGAGAAACCCTGTTCTGCCCTAAATCTTCTTGATTTTTCACTAGCTATCTTCACCCTGAGGTGCAAATTTGTTCAAATTGTGGGGGAAATCTGCAGAGCCTGAAATTTACCAACCTACTCTGCCATTTTCCCAGAATCCCCTTCCAATTTTTTTCTTAAGAAGCTCATTGATGACTTGTTCAATCGCTTTTTTAAAAATGGAGTTATTTAAGCATTCTATTTCCTCTTCTGCTAAACTAAGCAGTTTGCATTTTCTTTAAATATTCATTCATTTCATTCAGACATTCATATGTACTGGCATATAATTGGGCAAAATAGTGCCTAATAATTACTTTAATTTCTTCTTCATTAGTGTTTATTGTATTCTTTTCATTTTTATGCTGGTAATTTGGTTTTCTTCTTTCTCTTTTAAAACAAATTAATCTGTGGTTTAGCTTTTTTATTATTTTTTTCATAAAGCCAGCTTCTGTTTCTGTTTATTAATTCAATGGTTTTCTTACTTTGAATTTTATTAATCCATCCTTTGATATTTAAAACTTTCAATTTGATGTTTATGTGAGGATTTTAAATTTTTTCTAGAGTTTTTTTTTTTTAGCTTCATGACCAATTTATTTAACTGTTCTTTCTCTATTTTACTGATGTAAGCATTTAGAAATATAAAATTTCCTTTAACTACTGTTTGGCTCCATTCCATAAATTTTGCTATGTTGTCTCATTGTCATCATTGTCTTTAAAGAAATTATTGTGTCTCTTATTTATCCTTTGATCCACTTGTTCTTTTTTTTTTTTGATGAGGAATTTTATTTTATTTTTATTAAAGCATTTTATTTTTCAAAACAGTGGACAATTCTTCAACATTAGCCCTTGCAAAATGCTGTGTTCCAATTTCCCCCCCTTCCCTCACAACCTCCTTGAGATGGCAAGCAATCCAATATATGTTAAACATAGTAAAAACATATATTAAGTCTAATATACATAAATATAATTTATACTGCACAAGAAAAAGAGAAGCAAAATAAAATGCAAGCAAACAACAACAAAAAGAGTGAAAATGCTATGTTGTGAATCACATTGAGTTCCCTCAGTCCTTTCTCTGGATGTAGATGACTTTCTTCATCACTGAACAATTGGAACTGGTTTAAATCATCTCATTGTTGAAGATAGCCATGCCTATCAGACTTGATCATTATATAATCTTGTTGTTGCCCTGTATAATGATCTCCTGGTTCTGCTCATTTCACTTAGCATCAGTTCATGTAAGTCTCTCCAGGCCTCTCTGAAATCATCCTGTTGGTCATTTCTTATAAGACAATAGTATTCCATAACTTTCATATGCCATAATTTATTCAACCATTCTCCAATTGATGGGCATCCATTCAGATTCCAGTTTCTTGCCACTACAAAAAGGGCTGCCACAAATCTTTTTGCACATGTGGGTCCCTTTCCCTCTTTTAAAATCTCTTTGGGATATAAGCCCAGTAGAAACACTGCTGGATCAAAGGGTGTGCACGGTTTGATAACTTTTTAAGCATAGTTCCAAATTGTTCTCCAGAATGGTTGGATCCATTCATAGTGTATTAGTATCCCACTTTTCCCACATCCCCTCCAACATTCATCATTATCTTTTCCTATCATCTCAGCCAAATCTGAAAGATGTGTAGTGTTATCTTAGTGTTGTCTTAATTTGCATTTCTCTGATCAATAATGATTTAGAGCACATTTTCATATGACTAGAAGTAGTTTCAATTTTTTTCATCTGAAAATTGTCTATTTATATCCTTTGACCATTTATCAGTTGGAGAATGGCTTGAATTTTTATAAATTTGAGTCAATTCTCTATATATTTTAGAAATGAGGCCTTTATCAGAACCCATAAATGAAAAAATGTTTTCCCAGTTTATTGCTTCCCTTCTAATCTTCTTTGCATTAGTTTTGTTTGTACAAAAACTTTTAACTTAATATCATCAAAATTATCTATTTTGTGATCAATAATGATCTCCAGTTCTTTGCTCACAAATTCCTTCCTCCTCCACAGATCTGAGAGGTAAACTATCCTATGTTCTTCCAATTTGTTTATAATATCATTTTTATGTGTAGATTGTGAACCCATTTTGACTTTACTTTGGTATATGGTGTTAGGTGTGGGTCATTGCCTACTTTCTGCCTTACTAGTTTCCAATTTTCCCAGCAGTTTTTGTCAAATCATGAGTTCTTATCCCCAAAGCTGGGGTCTATGGGTTTGTCAACACTAGATTGCTATAGTTATTGGCTATTTTTTCCTGTGAACCTAACCTATTCTACTGACCGACTATTCTATTTCTTAGCCAGTACAAAATACTTTTTTTGACCACTGATTTATAATATAATTTTAGATCTAGTACAGCTTGGCTATCTTCATTTGCTTTTTTTTTTCATTAATTCCCTTGAAATTCTTGACCTTTTGTTCTTCCAGAAGAATTCTGTTATTTTGTCTAAGTCAGTAAAATAGTTTCTTGGGAGTTTGATTGGTATAGCACTAAATAAATAGATTAGTTTAGGTAGTATTGTCATCTTTATTATATTCACTCGACCTATTCAAGAGCACTTGATCTTTTTTCAGTTGTTTAGATCTGACTTTATTTGTGTGGAAAGTGTTTTGTAGCTGTGCTCATAAAGTTCCTGACTTATCTTGGCAGATAGATGCCCAAATATTTTATACTATCAACAGTTATTTTGAATGGAATTTCTCTTTGTATCTCCTGCTGCTGGACTTTGTTGGTAATATATAAAAATGCTGATGATTTATGTGGATTTTTTTGTATCCTGCAACTTTGCTAAAAATGTGAATTGTTTCTAGTTGTTTTTTAGTTGATTCTCTAGGGTTCTCCAAGTATACCATCACATCATCTGCAGAGTGATAATTTGGTTTCCTCATAATCTACTTTAATTCCTTTAATCTCTTTTTCTTCTCTTATTGGCAAAGCTAACATTTCTAATATAACATTGAATAGTAATGTTGATAGTGGGCAACCTTGTTTCAACTCCTGATCTTATTGGGAATAGTTCTAGTTTGTCCCCATTACATATGATGCTTGATGGTGGTTTTAAATAGATGCTACTGCTCATTTTAAGGAAAAGTCCATTTATTTCTTTTTTTATTATAGCTTTTTATCGACAAAACATTTGCATGGGTAATTTTTCAACATTAACCCTTGAAAAAACTTCTGTTCCAACTTTTCCTTTCCTTCTTTCCACTCCCTCCCCTAGATGACAGGTAGTCCTATACATGTTAAAATGTTAAATACAATATATGTTTACATATTTATACAATTGTCTTGCTACACAAGAAAAATCAGATTTAGAAAGAAGGCAAAAATAACCTGGGAAGAAAAACAAAAATGCAAGCAAACAATAACAGAAAGAGTGTAAATGTTATGTTGTAGTCCACACTCATTTCCAAGTGTTCTTTGTCTGAGTGTAGCTGATTTTGCTCATTACTGATTAATTGGAACTGATTTGGATCCTCTCATTGTTGAACCTAGCCACTTCCATCAGAATTGACATTCATATAGTACTGTTGTTGAAGTGTATAATGATCTCCTGGTTCTGCTCATTTCACTTAGCATCAGTTCATGTAAGTCTCTCCAAGCCTCTCTGTATTCATCCTGCTAGTCATTTATTACAGAATAATAATATTCCATAACATTCATATACCACGATTTACCCAACTATTCTCCAGTTGATGGGCATCTATTCAATTTCCAGATTCTAGTCACTACTAAAAGGGCTGCCACAAACATTTTTGCACATACAGGTCCCTTTCCCTTCTTTAATATCTCTTTGGGATATAAGAGCAGTAGTAACACTGCTGCATCAAAGGATATGCACAGTTTGACAACTTTTTGAACATAGTTCCAAATTGCTCTCCAGAATGGATGGATCAGTTCACAACTCCACCAACAATACATCAGTGTCCCAGTTTCCCTATATCCCCTCCAATATTCGTCATTATCTTTTCCTGTCATCTTAGCCAATGTGACAGGTGTGTAATGGTATCTCAGAGTTGTATTAATTTGCATTTCTCTGATCAATAATGATTTGGAACACCTTTTCATATGACTAGAAAGAGTTTCAATTTCTTCATCCGAAAATTGTCTGTTCATATCCTTTGACTATCAATTGGAAAATGGCTTGATTTCCTATAATTTAGAGTCAGTTCTCCATATATTTTGGAAATGAGGCCTTTATCAGAACCTTTAGTTATAAAAATGTTTTCCTAGTTTATTACTTCCCTTCAATCTTATCTGCTTTAGTTTTGTTTGTACAAAAGCTTTTTAATTTAATATAATTGAAAATTTCTATTTTGTGATCAATAATGACCTCTAGTTCTTCTTTAGTCACAAATTCCTTCCTCCTCCACAATTCTGAGAGATAAACAATCCTATGTTCTTCTAATTTATTTATTATCTCATTCTTTATGCCTAGATCATGAACCCATTTTGATCTTATATAGATGTAGGGTGTTAAGTATGGATCAATGCCTAGTTTCTGAAAATCCATCTATTTCAATAATATTTAATATTTTTAATAGGAATGGGTGTTGGATTCTATCAAATGCTTTTTCTGCTTCTATTGAGATATGGTTTTTGTTAATTTGGTTATTGATACAGTCAATTATGCTAATAGTTTTCCTAATATTGAACCAGTCCTGAATACCTGGTATAAATCCTACTTGGTCATGGTATATTATCCTGCTGATGACTTTCTGTAATGTCTTTACTAATATTTTATTTAAGATTTTTTTTAATCAATATTCATTGGGAGATTGGTCTATAATTTTCTTTCTCTGTTTTCATCCTACCTGGTTTAGGTATCAGTACCATGTCTGTGTCATAAAAGGAGTTTGGTAGGCATCTTTCTTTCCTTATTTTTTCAAATAGTTTATATAGTATTGGAGTTAATTGTTCTTTAAATGTTTGGTAGAATTCACATGTAAATCCATCTGGCCCTGGAAGGTTTTTCTTAAGGAGTTGATTAATAGCTTGTTCTTTTTTTTTTTTTTTTTCTAAAATGAGACTATTAAAGTAATTTATTTCTTCTTTTGTTAATCTGGACAATCTATATTTTTGTAGGTATTCCTCCATTTCATTTAGGTTATCAAATTTATTGGCATAAAGTTGGGCATAATAACTCCTAATTATTGCTCTAATTTCCTCTTCATTGGTGGAAAGTTCTCCCTTTGCATTTTTGAAACTAACAATTTGATTTTCCTCAACTTTTTCTATCAAATTAACTAAAGGTTTATCTATTTTGTTGTTTTTTTCATAAAACCAACTCTTGGTTTGTTTTATTAATTCAATAGTTTGTCATTGGTTTTTTGTTGTTTGTTTTTACTTTCAATTTGATTGGAGTTTTTTCTGAGGCAATTGCAGTTAAGTGACTTGTCCAGGGTTACACAACCAGAATATTAAGTATCTGAGACCACATTTGAAGTCAGGTCCTCCTGACTACAGAGCTGACTACAGACCACTGCGCCGCCTAGCTGCCCCTACTTTCAATTTTATTATTCTCTCCTTTTATTTTTAGAATTTTGAGTTTTATATTTGATTGGGGGTTTTTAATATGTTCTTTTTCTAGCTTTTTTAGTTGCAAGTCCAATTCATTGATTGATCTTCTCTTATTTTATTTTATGTAAGTAAGCATCTAGAGATATAAAATTTCTCCTTATTACTGCTTTGGCTGCATCCCACAAATTTTGATATGCTTTTGCATTATTGTCATTCTCTTGGATGAAATTATTAATTGTGTCTATGATTTGCTGATTCATCTATTCATTCTTTAGGATAAGATTATTTAGTTTCCAGTTACTTTTTGGTCTGTTTTTCCCTGGCTTTTTATTGAATGTAATTTTTTATTGCATCGTTACCAGAAAAAATGCATTTAGTATTTCTGCCTTTCTGCATTTGATTTTGAGGTCTTCATGTCCTAATATATGGTCAATTTTTGTATTGATTTCATGAACTGCCGAGAAAAAAGTATACTCCTTTTTGTCTCCATTCAATTTTCTCCAGTGATCTATTATATCTTAACTTTTCTAGTATTCTATTTACCCCCTTAACTTCTTTCTTATTTATTTTATAGTTCAATTTATCTAGTTCTGAAAAAGCAAGGTTGAAATCTCCCACTATTATAGTTTTGCTGTCTAGTTCTTCTTGCAGCTCTCTTAACTTCTTTAGGAATTTAGATACTATACCACTTGGTGCATATATGTTTAGTATTGATATTGCTTCATTATCTGTGGTACTCTTTGGCAAGATATAGTGACCTTCCTTATCTCTTTTAATTAGATCAACTTTTGCTTTTGCTTGATCTGAGATCAGGGTGGCTACCCCTGCTTTTTTTTTTTTTTTTTTTTTTTTACTTCACCTGAAGCATAATAGATTCTGCTCCAGGCTTTTGCCTTTATTCTGTATGTATCACTCTGCTTTAAATGTGTTTCTTATAAACAACATATTGTAGGATTCTGGCTTTTAATCCGGTCTGCTATCTGCTTCTGCTTTATATGAGAGTTCACCCCATTCACATTTATAATTAAAACTACTAATTCTGTATTTCCTGCCATCTTATTTTCCCCAAATTATACTTTTCTTTCCTTTTCTCCTTTTCTTCCTCCCCAGTATTTACTTATGAGCACCTCTTGCCTCAAGCAGCCCTCCCTCTTAAGAACCTCTCCCCCTTTCTTACACTTTTCCCCTACTATTTCTGTTTTCCCTTCTATTAGTCTACCTCTTCTCTTTTTCCCTTTCCCCTCCCACTTTTCTATAAGGTGAAAGAAGTTTCTCTGTGTAACCAGATATGTCTAATATTCTCTCTTTGAGCCAAATTTGATGAGATTAAGATTCACACAATGTTCATCCCCCTCCCTTCTTTCCATCAATTATAATAGGGTTTTTTTGCCTCTTCATGAAATGTAATTTCCCTCATTTTACCTCCATTTTTCCTTTTTCTGGTATAATCCCCTTTCCACGACTAGTTTCTTTTTAATATTATAACAGTAAAATCAAATTATACATGTGCTATCTATGTATACCTATAACAGAGATAGAGTTCTCAGGAGTCATTTTTTTCATTATCTTTTATGCTTCTCTTGAGTGCTATATTTGGAAGTCAGATTTTTTTGTTCAGCTCTGGTCTTTTCCTTAGAAATAAATGGAATTCACCTGTTTTGTTGAATGTCCATCTTCTTCCCTGAAAGAAAATGCTTAGCTTAGGGGTGGGGGTAGCTTATTCTTGACTGCATTCCAAGTTCCTTTGCCTTTTAGAATATCAGATTTCAGGCCCTTTGATCCTTTAAGGTGGAAGCTGCTAGGTCCTGAGTAATCCTTATTATGGCTCCTTGGTATTTGAATTGTTTTTGCCTGGCTGCTTGCAATATTTTTTTTCCTTGGTCAGTAGTTCTGAAACTGAAAAAACATGCATAGAACAAAATAACTCATTTAAAAATTTAATTAGACAAATACAAAAAGAACTAAAAAAAGTAAATGAAGAAAATAATTCCCTAAAAATCAAAACTCTATAAATGGAAATAAATGAAATGAGACATCAAGGATCAGTCAAATAAAACTTTAAAAATGAAAAAAGAAAAGAAAATATAAAATACCTACTTGGGAAAACAATTGATCTGGAAAATAGATCTAGGAGAGACAATTTAAGGATTATTGAACTTCCTGAAAACCATGATGGAAAAATAAAAAGATCCTAGACATTATTTTTCAGGAAATCATCAAAGAGAACTGCCCAAATGTCATAGAATCAGATGGCAAAATAGCCATTTGCTAATTAGTCAGAGGGTCATGGGAGAAGGTCAGAAAGAAACATGTGTCATCTCTGCCATCTTGGCTCCACCAAGCCACTCATTCTTTAAAATTAGATTATTTAGTTTCCAATTAATTTGCAATGTCTCTTTCTACAACCTTTTATTGAATGTAATTTTTATTGAATTATAATCCAAAAAAGGATTTGCTTAATATTTCTATTTTTCTTTGATTATGAGATTTTGTACCCTACTACATGGTCAGTATTTTTTAGTAGGTTTTTCCATTTTGGGTGCTTCCTTTACTAAGCTGATGGTTCTTCTTTTCATGACTTTCTTGTGTGACTCTCATTTATATTCCCAAATTGTCTTGTATGTCTTTTATTTGATTTTTTAAATAGTTTAAATTTTTTTCAGAATTTTTTGGGAAACTGAAAACAAGTCATTTTTCTTTGAGACTTTTGGATGTGGAAGTTTTTTAAATTTGTTGTCTCTCAATTTGTATTTTGATCTTTCCTATCCCAAGGTAATTTTCTGTGGTCAGGTTGCTTTTTTGTTACTTATTCATTTTTCCATCCTATTCCTATTGCACTCATATTCCAGTCTATTAACATAAAGTTAAAAGTTGGACTCTTCTAGAGTGGAGGGGACACTGTCCTAAGTTTCAGATTTTGTCTTATGGTCTTCAGAACTAGTTCCAGGTGTCTGTAAATTTTCAGTTCTTTTAAGGTGCTTTGTTCTCAGAAGAGGTGTGGTCCCTACTCTCCTGGCCTGTGCTAAGATCGGTGAGCAAATTCAAGCACTTTTTTCTACCTTGGAACTATGATTTGGATTCCTGCTTTTCTGTGGCTATGAACTTCAGTGGGATACTGCTTCTCATCCTGTAATGGCAACCTGAGCTTGCTTCCTAGATCCACATATGGGCAAAACAATATTGTTTTGTCCCCCTGTGCCAGTAAAGGGTTCCTTCTGACCAGTTGTTCATCTCCTTTAATGTCTGTGGGCTAAAAACTCTGTAAGTTCCCCCTCTGATTCAGTTGTTCTCAAAGTGTACTGCTGACTTGCCAGGGTGCACCCTATATTGGAATGCACTCCACTCTCACAACCTTTCTTATTGACATTGTATATTGTCTTGAACTGAACACTATTTCACTCCGTCATTTTGTTGTTTCTTCCAAAATTCATTGTTACATTATTTTAAAGTTATTTGGATGGGAATTTGAGAAAGCTTAAGTAAATCTGTTTTTTATGTCACCATCTTTGCTCCAGCTAGAAAGCAGAATTATCATATTTACATATATAAATAAATGCAATATAATTTAAGTGAAAAGAAACAGAACAATTAAGTAGAGGAAGCAGTCATCTAATATGCATTTGTTAAACAACTGTTCTGTCCCAAACACAGTGCCAAACAGTGAAGATCTGAAAAAAGGCAGAAGACAATTCCTATAATGAAAGACCATACAGTCTTATGAGGGGGAATATAGCAATATACAGGATAAAGAGAAGGTGATTATCATAGCAAAAGAATTAGAATTTTAAAAGATCAGGAAGAGGTTCCGATAGAGAGTTAGATTTTAGAGGAAAAGTGAAGGAAGCTAGCAGGCAGAAGGAAGGCTAGCAAAGGAGGGAGAGCGTTACAGGCAAGGCAGATAGTCAGTGTAAATATCCAGAGCTAAAGCAGTCACCAAAACCATTTGGTATTGGCTAAGAAATAGATTAGTTGATCAGTGGAACAGGTTAGGTTCACAAGACAGAATAGTCAACTATAGCAATTTAGTGTTTGACAAACCCAAAGATCCTAACTTTTGGGATAAGAATTCATTATTTGACAAAAACTTCTGGGATAAATGGAAATTAGTATGGCAGAAATTAGGCATGGACCCACCGTATACGAAGATAAGATCAAAATGGGTCCATGATTTAGACATAAAGAACGAGATTACAAATAAATTGGAGGAACATAGGATAGTTTATCTCTCAGACTTGTGGAGGAGGAAGAAATTTGTGACTAAAGATGAACTAGAGACCATTATTGATCACAAAATAGAAAATTTTGATTACATCAAATTAAAAAGCTTCTGTACAAACAAAACTAATGCAAACAAGATTAGAAGGGAAGCAATAAACTGGGAAAACATCTTCACAGTTAAAGGTTCTGATAAAGGCCTCATTTCCAAAATATATAGAGAATTGACTCTAATTTATAAGAAACCAAGCCATTCTCCAATTGACAAATGGTCAAAGGATATGAACAGACAATTTTCAGATGATGAAATTGAAATCATTACCACTCATATGAAAGAGTGTTCCAAATCATTATTAATCAGAGAAATGCAAATTAAGACAACTCTGAGATACCACTACACACCTGTCAGATTGGCTAAGATGACAGGAAAAAATAATGATGATTGTTGGAGGGGATGCGGGAAAACTGGGACACTGATACATTGTTGATGGAGTTGTGAACGAATCCAACCATTCTGGAGAGCAATCTGGAATTATGCCCCAAAAGTTATCAAACTGTGCATACCCTTTGATCCAGTAGTTCTACTGGGCTTATACCCCAAAGAGATACTAAAGAAGGGAAAGGAACCTGTGTGCCAAAATGTTTGTGGCAGCCCTGTTTGTAGTGGCTAGAAAATGGAAAATGAATGGATGCCCATCAATTGGAGAATGGTTGGGTAAATTATGGTATATGAATGTTATGGAATATTATTGTTCTGTAAGAAATGACCAGCAGATGAATACAGAAAGGTTTGGAGAGAATTACATGAACTGATGCTAAGTGAAATGAGCAGAACCAAGAGATCATTATATACGTCAACAACGATACTGTATGAAGATGTAATCTGATAGAAATGGATTTCTTTGACAAAGAGACCTAATTCAGTTTCAATTAATCAATGATGGACAGAAGCAGCTACACCCAAAGAAAGAACACTAGGAAATGAATGTAAATTGCTTGCATTTTTGTTTTTCTTCCCGGGTTATTTTTACCTTCTGAATCCAATTCTCCCTGTGCAACAAGAAAACTGTTTGGATCTGCACACATACATTGTATCTAGGATATACTAGAACATATTCAACATATATAGGACTGGTTGCCATCTAGGGGAGGGGGTGGAGGGTGGGAGGGAAAAATCGGAACAGAAGTGAGTGCAAGGGATAATGTTGTAAAAAAAATTACCCTGGCATGGGTTCTGTCAATAAAAAGTTACTATAATAAAAAATAAATAAATAAATAAATATCCAGAGGTAAGACATAAAGTATCTTATTTGAGAAATATCAAATTTGAGAAAATTTGAGAAAAAGTACCTTATTTGAGAAGGTTCAGAAAGGCTGAGTTAACTGTTGAAGGATGCTAAGGATTCTAAAAGGCAGAAGTGAAGAGAGAAGATATGCTAAGCATATATAGTATTCTGTGCAAAGGCATGAAGACTTTGGAAGAAATGTGGAAGTGAAATAACTTTCCAAAGGTCATATGTCTCTGTAGTGGCAGAACAGAGCACAGTTGTCAAGTTCCAGAATTTAGAGCAAGTCACATTGTCTTAAAAATTACTTATATTAATGAGCATATGGGTTCTTAAGAGGCTAAGGACTGTTTTTTTACTTTCTTTGTATTCCAAGCACTCATCATAATTCCCTAAAGTCATAAGAACTTTAGTGCTTGTTGATTATGCTTTTGATGCTTTCTTCTCTTAAAATTCTAGTATATTCAATCCTCCACTTATGATTTTTGTTTCTATTTTTAGTAAATTTTACTTTGAACCCTGAAATGCAGAGCTTGGTTCAGGCATGACTAATATTAGTGATTAGGGCATTTTTAAAAAAGATTTTTAGGAAGGCAGTTTAAAAAGGTCACCACACAAATTTGAGTCTATTTGTAGAGAGCCCTTCATCAATAAAAAGAAATTACTTCCTTCCTTAAACATTTTTGGCAGTCAGGTTAAGTAATAACAGTTTTGTTCATTTCTAAAGACTGGTTTTATAGAATATGCTAAATTCACTGATCCATGCCAGACAAACTCCTCCCATCAGGGATGGATCGTTTGCTATTATAAGTCACTAATTCCAGGCACACAAAATAAAACAAAATTAGCATCATGTTTCACAGTTGTTTCTAAACCCACTTTTAAAGAATATGTAATAAGGCACATGATCAATTTTAAACTATATTAACCATTTCATCTCAAGCTAACTAAAAAAAGCAGCAACCCAGTTGAATATGACTGCTTATTGAGATCCTATTGTGGAAAGTACCTCATCTGTCCAAACTGGAGAAAACATTATAAATATACACTTGAATCCTCCTCCTGATGAATGTCTGGTTGTTGGTTCTTCTGCCAGACTCTATACTCCCACATATACCATAGATTGGAGTTTTTCACCTGGAATACACAGATTCATAAAAGATCCCTGAATGAATTTCAAGGATGCTACAAATTTGGATAGGAAAAAAATTTGGATCTTTTTTTCACTAAATTTTGATTTCCTTTGTATTTTATTTTTATTTTGTATGCATTTTATTTGATGCATTTAAAAACATAGTTTTGAGAAGGGCTTCTATTGGTTTCACCAGTCTGCCAAAGGAGTCCATGACACAGAAAAGCTTTTGAATACCACTGTACTCCAAGCTAACAAGCGATAACTATGAGACACTCCATCTTTGAATCAATATGCAAATTTATCAGTGTGGTATTCTGTTCTGTCATTCAGTTTGCAACCGTTCTAGTGACTCTGTGAACTGATATGACCAAAATATATTTGATCATTGGTCTTGAGCCTATCTGAAATGAACAAGGTCAGTGCTTAGGCAACAGGAATATAGGCATTTGATATGGGGCTAGGGACAGAGAAGACTAGATTTTTAAAGAAGCCAAAAATAAAAGTGTGGAATTGCATTATCTACTTGAGTAGTTGAAATTTCAAAATCAGAGAGTGCCACAGCTTTCTGCCAAAGTCACGGACTAGTGAAAAACAATGTGACTTATGTCTCAGGAGCAGAGTTAGAATACTGTTCTAACCTAATCAAAATAGGCAATTGAAATAGATAAAAGAAGCCAAAATATTTATTAACCTAGAAAACTTGGAGCGATTCCTAGCTTGGACTGCAGATAGAAACAGAAATAATATTAGAGAAAAGGGCATATTCAATGATATCAAGGTGGGAATAAACCTGGATAGGGAATTTATTCATCTCAGGTGACCAGATGAATAGATCTAAAACTAAAGTTTTATTTTATTTTATTTTATTTTTATTTAATAGCTTTTTATTTACAGGTTATATGTAGGGGTAACTTTACAGCATTAACAATTGCCAAACCTCTTGTTCCAATTTTTCACCTCTTACCTCCTCCCCTCTCCCCCAGATGGCAGGATGACCAGTAGATGTTAAATATATTAATATATAAATTAGATACACAATAAGTATACATGACCAAACTGTTGTTTTGCTGTACAAAAAGAATCAGACTCTGAAATATTGTACAATTATCTTGTGAAGGAAATCAAAAATGCAGGTGGGCATGAATATAGGGACTGGGAATTCAATGTAATGGTTTTTAGTCATCTCCCAGAGTTCTTTCTCTGGGCGTAGGTGGTTCAGTTCATTACTGCTCCATTGAAATGATTTGGTTGATCTCCTTGCTGAGGATGGTCAGGTCCATCAGAACTGGTCATCATATAGTATTGTTGTTGAAGTATATAATGATCTTCTGGTCCTATTTATTTCACTCAGCATCAGTTCATGTAAGTCTCTCCAGGCCTTTCTGAAATCATCCTGTTGGTCATTTCTTATAGAACAATAATATTCCATAATATTCATATACCACAATTTATTCAGCCATTCCCCAACTGATGAGCATCCACTCAGTTTCCAGTTTCTAGCCACTACAAAGAGGGCTGCCACAAACATTCGTACACATACAGGTCCCTTTCCCTTCTTTATGATCTCTTTGGGATATAAGCCCAGTAGTAACACTGCTGGATCAAAGGGTATGCACAGTTTGATAACTTTTTGAGCATAGTTCCAAACTACTCTCCAGAATGGTTGGATTCGTTCACAACTCCACCAACAATGCATCAATGTCCCAGTAAAACTAAAGTTTTAGATGAAGCTAAGGTTTCAAGTTGAAGCTAGATTGTGAAGCATCAGTTATGCTTATAGTTGTCTGTCAGTGTGAAGTATGTGCCTTATAGTTACTGCTTATAGTTGCCTTAGAGTGTGTAGTATGTGCCTCCATAAACTCTTACATTTGTAGTAAAGAACTTTTGTTCACTCTAGATACTTTGATCCAAAAATGTATTGGGAAAACTATGTCTTACTGCTCAGGAGGTATACAACCAAGCAAGTTGGAAAAAAATTGAATTCTTCATTCCTTAATCTTAGGTTGAGAGCAGAACAAACTTTTTCAGCCTAGTTTTTTTATGACAAAACATGGTGGTATTATTCCAAACAAAAGACTCTCTCTTCCATTGCAACTAATTTTTTTGCATCCAAACAGGGTCTTTAGTATTTTATTTTGTTTTGTTTTCCCCTTTCAGACTCTGTTATTTGGACCAAACCCTTTTTTATTTGCCTTATGCTTCATTCATTGTGAATTTTAGGCACATCCCATAATCAATCAGGCATTGAGAGAGATACGAAGCTATTTTCATATAGCATAACATTATTTTGGGTAATGAATAATGTGCTAGTAATATATAATGGTATAGTTTATTAATTGAATCTAAGTAAACTTTTCTTACCATATAGATAAGGTCTGTTGCAATTCCAACCTGGCTTTATTCCAAACTTAACCATCACATCTTGTTCCATGTAGATATACAGGCAGACAAATAGATATATGGAGATAAAAATATAGAAAGAGATGGACTTGTGTCTGGGGGAGGTTTACATATGGACATATAGGTGTACATGTCTATATACTTAAATATAATATAAATAAATATGTTTATTTACACATGTACACAGACACACACACATGTGTGTATATATATATATATATATATATATACATACATATATATATATATATATATATATATATATATATATATATATATATACTGTTTCTGAATTGCTGAATTTCAGGTATAATGATTAGGATTGAATTAAAACTTTTTTTTTCCTCCACAGAAAGTTCAATCCTACTCAGGCAGTTCCCTTGGACTCTGCCTATCACCTGTTTGTCAGAACTCCCCTCACTATGCCTTTCTCAGCTTAGAAAAATCTCATGCAGTATCTGCCTGAGCACATGATGTCCTGCAGTCTTTCCTTACTAGTCTCTTTCTGGTCAATGGCTAAACTATTTTCTGGTTGCTTACTGAAGCCCTAAAATCTAGATCAGATAATCCTGCTTTCTGATTACTCTTAGTTTCTAACACTCTTCACAGTTATGTCCTGCCCTGACCCCTTCCATGCTGAGCTCCAGCTCAAACAGCTGATGCAGTTATACATTAACTCTGAACCATTTTTGTGTCTTCATGACATTAGCACTTCCTAAAGCCTGAGCTTGGTTGAAATAATCTTTTATCTATAGGAAATGTGCATTTTTAAAACAGTCTCACAGCAAAGAGTTAGCAGCTCTTCTCACTTCTTTCTCTCTCTTTCTCTCTCTCTCTCTCTCTCTCTCTTTCCTCCACTCTCTCTGTATCTGTTTCTCTCTGTCTCTCCCTGTCTGTCTTTGTCTATGTCTCTCTGGGTATGTGTGTATGTCTCTCTCTATATATGTGTGTGTGTGTATTTATATACATATACACATATACATATATTTCCAGGTATATATAACCAATCTTTCCTTTTTAATAATAGCTTTTTATTTTCAAAATACATGCAAAGATAGTTTTCAGCATTCACCCTTGAAAAATTTTGTGTTCCAAATTTTCTTCTCTCCCTTCCCCTTCATTTCCCTCCCCAAAACAGCAAACAATACAATATAAGTTAAACGTGTAATTCTTCTAAATATATTTCCACATTTATCATGCTGCACAAGAAAAATCAGATCAAAAAGGAAAAAATTAAGAAAGAAAAAGCTACAACCACACAAATGGTGAAACTAAACATTCAGTTCCCACAGTCCTTTCTCTGGGTGCAGATAGCTCTCTCCATCATATGTCTATTGGAACTGGCCTGAATCACTTCACTGTTGAAAAGAGCCAAGTCCATCACAGCTAATCATCACATACTCTTAGTGCTGTGTACAATGTTCTCCTGATTCTACTGATTTCACATAGCATCAGTTCATGTAACTCTCTCCAGGCCCTTCTGAAATCATCCTGATAATCATTTCTTATAGAACAATTGATATTCCATTATATTCATGTACCATAACATTCAGCCATTCCCTAAATTATGGGCATTCATTCAGTTTCCAGTTCCTTGCCACTGCAAAAAGGACTGCCTTTCTTTTTTATATTAGCTTTTTACATTTCAAAATGCAAAGGTAGTTTTCAACATTCACCACTGCAAAACTTAATATTCCATGGTTTTTCTCTCCCTCCCCACTTCTCTCATCCCCTAGACAACAAATAATCTAATATATAGCCTGCTTTTCTAAAAGTATTTTAGATTTAAAAACAGGCTCTTAGGTGTTTCTCTCCCATGAAGTCATCTTGAATTTTCCATTTGTTAGAATTTATTCCTTCCTAAAATTTCAATGTACTATATATATTTATTTACCTCTTGTGCTCTCCTAGTAGAACGTAAACTCCTATTTCACATTTTCATTTTTATCTCTAATATCTAGTACAATGCTTTGAATATTGTGGATACCTAATAAATGTTGGATGAATTTATTTATTGAATTTTCAATCTGAAAATTTATTGGGGATATTAAAATTATATATATTATAAGGTTCTCCCAACAGTTCCCAAATATTGCCTTTAATTCACATTACATAGTCCAGTTTACATAAAGAAGCACCTACTATGTGCCAAGAGCAGTGCTACATGTTAAAGACACAAAGAAAGGCAAAAATAATCTCCACACTCAAGGAACTCCCTATATAATGATGAATACAATATGCAAACAAGTGTGCAAACAAGATGTGTATGGGATAAACTGGAAATAATCTCAAAAAGGAAGGCTCTAGTATTAAAAGGAATAGGGAAATACTTTTTGCAGAAGGTTAAATCTGAAGAAACTAAAGGAATCTGGAGAAATTAAGAAGGAAAAGATTCCTGGCATGGGGGACAGTTGAAAACACACACACACACACACACACACACACACACACACACACCTGCACACAAGAAAACTGGAATGTGATGTCCAAGAAACAATAAAATCAGTGTCACTATAGTGTCAAGGAGTGGGATATAAGAAAATTAGATAAACAGGAAAATGCTAGTTTATGAATAACTTTAAAAAGCCAACAGGATTTTATATTTTTGATGTGAGGTAAGGGGGAACCACAGTAGTTGGTTGAATGGGGAGTAGAGGGTAAAATGATCAAACCTGTGCTTTAGGAGGAATGGGGGATGGACAAGAGTGGAGAGAGACATTAGCAAGGAACTCAACCATGAGATTATTATAATAAGCCATGCATGAGGTGAAGAAGTCCTACTAGGTTAATGGTGGTGTGTCCAAGAGAGAAGGGAGGGTAGAAGAGAAGTTCTGAGAGGGTGGAATCAGTAGGACTTGGCAACAGATTAAGTACGAGAGAGTGAGAGAGAGGGAGAAGTCAAGATGGACACTGAGTTTGTGAGCCTCGATGATTGGGAAAAAGGTAGTGATATCCATAAAAATAGCAAAATTCAGCAGAGAAGAAGGTTTAGTGGGGAGGAAAATGAAACCAGTTTGGGAAATCCTGAATTTAAGAAGTCTATGAGACATCCTTTTGGAAATGTCCAATAGGTAGTTGGAGATGCAAGATCAATAGCAAAGATAGGGCAAAATAATTAGTTTGGGCAATCATCAAAATAGTGAT
The DNA here is from genome assembly GCF_902635505.1 of Sarcophilus harrisii. Lineage (NCBI taxonomy): Eukaryota > Metazoa > Chordata > Mammalia > Dasyuromorphia > Dasyuridae > Sarcophilus > Sarcophilus harrisii. The sequence continues at coordinate 197,927,395 of NC_045430.1, forward strand.
AATAATTGATTCTGTGACAGCTAATGAGATGATCAAATGCAACAGTATAAAGGGAGAAAGGGACTCCTTTTGTAATATAATTTTTAAAAATAACATTCTTTTTAGGAGTCTAAATCACTAAAAGTAATCAAAGCTACTGGGAGACAGAGGACACTAGATTAGCTTTATAAGTTGAAATTAATACTTTAGCACTTCTCCCCCTCCCTGAGAAGCAAGGCATAGATATAGGTAAACTGAGAAGAACCTAGAAACTCCAGAAGATGGAAGTCCAAAAGGGCGAATTGTCATTATTATTATTATTATTAAATTGATACTCACTGAAAAAATCTGTAAAGGTGTTAGGACTATGATCCTATTCCACTTTCATTTGTCTAGACTATAAAAATAAGAGTGAGAACTAAATAGCTACGATGACAGCCTTTGAGTTGCATTATCCTATTATGCACAAATTCATTCATTTATATACATTAAGCAACTAAATACTTACCTACTTTGTTCACAGCATTGTTCTAGGCACTGAGGTAGATTTGTTATTCAGTCTGGAACAGAAGAATATAATACATGTAAGCATGCAGTAACTACTAAGCAGAATCATCTTGGGCAAAAGACACAAGAGAGCCAAAGTATGATTCGAAATCTGAGGAAGGAACAATCATTTCATAGGGATCATTGACCATGGAATAGGTTTTAGGGAGAAAACTGCTTCTTGTTAGGAGCTGAATGGACATAGATTTATAAGCTCGTAGGCCTAGAAATGGAACAAACTTTAGAAATCACTTCATACATTTTACAGGTGAAGAAACTGAGACACAGAGAGATTAAATGACTTGGTTAAGGTGACCCAAACAATACAACAATACAAGATGTAGTATTTTACTCCAGAGCCCCTGGTCTTTCCTTCCTATTCCCCTACTCTAGCTGGATTTCATTCCTATATTTATTAGCAGATTCATGCTTTTCTTTACTCAAAAACAAGTTGTAGCACTGAGAAGGAAACATTTAACATTTAAAACTAGAGGCCATCCAGTCCATCCCTCTCGTTTTACAGATGATTTAACTAAGGCCCAGAGAGAATAAATGATTTCCCCCAAAATCACACAGCTAGTAAATTGAAACTCATGCATTATAAGCAGTTAACTCAGTATCTGGGCCATTTTTGGTACTACTGCCGTATGCCTGGTATTCATTTTATTTTCTCAACTTTTCAATAATCTTAAAGTTAGAAGAATATGTGCTTCTATAATATGTATTCCAGCTGTATGAATAAAAATACTTGCCAACCAGTAACAAACACAGACAGTAATGTAAATGAAATCATGGAGAATAAAAATGGCAGAGCTAGTCAAGACACTCTCCAGAAATCAGCAACCTTCACATTTATTAACACTTATCAAGCAATCACAGTATTCAAGTCACCACAAAACAACGTGACATACCAAACAGTTACCACAGGTAGTATCTAAACTTATAAAGTGAAACAGTATATAGCCAAAAGGAATAGATATTCTGTTTACTTGGCCGGCTTTGTGAGTGTCAGGGAGGGTATTTTCTTGGTTCTTCTGCCTATGGATGAAATAAATAAGAGGTTCTAGAGAATAAAAACAAGCATAACTTAATATGATGTCCAAATCCCCCCTAGGCAGTCTCTGTCTTGAAATGACTTCCATCTTCTGGGGTCTCTGGGTTCTCAGTTTACCCATATCTACACCTTGTTTCTCAGGGAGGGGGAGAAGTGATAAAATATTGATCTCAATTTATAAAACTAATCCTCTGTCTCCCAGGATCTTTGATTACTTTTAGTGATTTAGACTCCTAAAAAGAATGTTGTTTTCTTAAAAAAATTATATTACAAGATTACTTATCTGTTTGCATGCTGTATCTCTGCCCTCTCACATATTCTAACCCAGTTGAATTGAGGTTGCTTGAGGTCAAGAACCATTTCTCATGCTGTCTTTGTGTCCTTGTCAAATGGCAGGATGCTTTTGGAGCAATAGGAACTTGGTAAATGCATGTTGGATTGAATCGGGAGGAAGATAGAGTCCAGCTTGGGTTTTCTAAATATTATTCATTGAATGTGTCTGAGAAAAGATGGAATATTGCTGGAGCTCTGAAGGGTAAAATGTGTCAGAAGATAACATTCATGAGCAAATTTTATTTATGATTATGGTAAGGTATCGTAGAAATAATGAGAGGCTCAGGTTCCATTACAAGGGCTGGCATTCTGTAAACTTCAGTATAACATAAGAATCATACCATTTTAGATCTAGTGCTAGAAGAGACATTCTAATTCAACTCACTCATTTTACAGATGAAGAAACTAAGGCTTAATAACTTCCTCAAAGCCACACAAATAGTAAGTGACAAAAGTAAAATCTGAAACCAAGGAATCTAGTGTTCTTACAACTGTACCACATTAGCTCTCATTTATTTTGCCACTCTGAACCTCAGTTATTTCATGTATGAATTAAAATAATAATATTTGTACTACTTAGATCAAAATGTTGTCTTGATAACTAAATGACATAAATGCAAAGTTCTTCATAAAATGTAAAAATTGATTATTGTCATGCTATTCATCTCACATCCAAGTTCTCTGAGATGTTAGTTAAATGGGCAGCTTGGACTGAATAATACCACACCAGGCTGGAGAAGTGGGATGTCCTTGCTGGGGCTCACCAAAGTCCCGGCTTTATATAGTCTTGATTACTTTGGGCAATATCAAGGAAGGCAGGATTTAATCAATCTGAAAAAGGGTTTGTGATAAGAAGAAGACACAGAGGTTGAGATGTCCTGGGCAATGGATTAGAAATAGCTAAGTCTGTAGGACAGATTATTTTGATTAGCATCTAGGCTAGCATCTAACTGTGATTTAGAATTCTTGAACATTGAGGGTATCAGGTTGGCTTTGTTCTCTAGGTGGAATTTTTCATCATCGCCATCACCATCACCATCACCATCATCATTATTAGCTAGCAAAGAATTTTACTTATGTTATTCAATTTGATCCTCATTTGAACCCTGTGAAGTAAGTACTACTGTCCTCATTTTACAGATGAAAAAAAAAAACTTCCAAAAAAGTTTACCTTGCCCAGGATCACTCAGTTAATAAGATTCTGAGACACCATTTGAACTCAAGTCTTCCTGACTCCAAATCTAATAATCTGATCCACCAAATTATGGTGGACTTAATCCTTCTGGGATACAACAGCTTAATCCCTCTGGGGATATCATATCTAGCAATATTGAAGCCTCTTTTAAATGAGGTTCTTATTATCTAATATGAATTAGAGCATCTAGAGGATATATGTATCTAGCAAATCTAATCATTTATATTCCTGTCTTCTTATTCATCATGCAGTTAGTCCCCTTAAAACTCTAGAAAATTACTACTCAGGAATACCCAGGAGTACTTGTTACTCCTGAAACAAAGTGAAGGACTGAGTCAGCAATTTAGGATCTGACCTCTACAAGGATCTTCCAACTATGAAATTACATTTTTTCATGATATAATAGCCAGTAACATTTTCCATTACAGACAGCTTTGCTTAGTAAGTTTTTCAGTGTTTCTCTGATAGACGTAGTCATTTCATCCTACCACCAATTCAATAGTAGCTACAACTGAGATTACTCAGAGCTTGAGAATGTCTCTGGGGACAAAGACAAACAAGATGGTGATACAGGAAACTGAAATGTTAAATTTTTGGTTTGTACTGAATTTTTTTACAAGAAATATTATACATGAATAGAATTCATTTTAAGACAAAACTTTTACATCATGCATGTTTAAAAAAAAAAACATGGCTTATGTGTGGATAGAAACCATAAGAAAAAGCTATTTGCAATCGATGTGGGCAGACAGTCACTCTTTAGAGGAAACATGCAGAGGAAACCTACTCTATAAATATAACAAATAATCAATAGTGGTACAAATTGTGGATTTTATATGGAATTTGAAGGCTTACCCTTCTGATTAAAATGACTTCCAAAGATTTCAGTGTGTAGTTTTGATATTGATCAGACCCCAAGAGGTGCAAATTAAACAGAGGATTTTGCCCTGCAAAAAGTATGTTGAAAGCCAACTATCACTCTTCTGTAAAACATTTCTCATTTTCCCTTCAGAAAATCAAAATTGTGTTTGCTTGTGAGATTTGGTGTCATCATTGTTAAGAAAGATGAAGTAAAACGTGGGCTCCTTACTAATAGAGAAGATTTACTGAAGCTCCAGAAGTGTACACTATTTAGGTTCTGGCTGTGTATAGTCCCTAAATTAAATATATTGTCTTTTCCTTTCCTTCCACAGGGAATTACTGGAATGCTGCCTCATTCTTTACACCATCATCCTACCTTTACTTCTCCACTTTCCAAGGGGAAACAAGTGCTGACATCTCTTTCTACTTCAAAACTTCAGCTGCTGATGGAGTGTTTCTGGAGAATCTGGGGAATACAGATTTCATCAAACTTGAGCTGAAATGTGAGTTGATTCTGTTCAAAACTCCCATTAATAAGCATGGACAACAGTGTTGATAAGGGGATAAAATTCTGGTTCTGTGCTTATAGAAAACCTGAATATAGAGTTATTTTCAATCTTTGTGGAAATTCAAGTGATATCGAGATCAAAGTGATTTATCTGGCTTAAGCTAAAGTGAAAAGGGGGCATGACATTGTCAATAGATTTAGGATTTGAATTCAAGTATCATCTCTGTTGCATACTGGCTTTGTGGCTAAGAAAAAGTCATCTAAACTCTTAGAGCTCTAACAAATCTTCAAACCTCTAGTGACCAGGGAGGAAACTGAGGATCAAGAAGTATAAACTATCTGCCCAATGTTATAACAGGTATCAAGCTTCTGAGGCAGGATAGGAAGCAGATCCTTTCACTCTAGAACCGGCTCTTTCTCCTGTATCATACTGTTTCTCAATCAACATCAGTCGAGGGAGTTCTCACAGCAGACGGTCTTTGTGCTATAAGCTTACAAATCTGGACCATACTCTAAGTTCCAGTGTAGTGCTGATAAAATAAAGGCTTGATAAAAAAATTCATGTTTTCTACTATACTGTTTTAAGGAGTCCCAAGGCTATCTGGGTGCTTTTAGATATCTAAAAATATTTCTTGATATTGAGTCACATCTGTCACAATATAGAAGATAAGCACATTCCCACAATCACATTTATTTCTCAAAACCTTATATATTAAGGAAATGTGTTATTTACTATTAGATAGGAAACTTGGGAGGCAGGAAGACCTGAACTAAAATCCTATTTCAGTTAGTTAATAAACGTCTTCCATGGTTTCATTTTGCCTATGAAATAAACAACAAACTTCTCAGATTGATATTCAAAACTATTCACAGGTTAGTTGCCAATATTATTTCTTTCTCCTCTTTGTGGTTATTGTTGTCCACTCATTTTAGTCAGGTCCAACTCTTCATGACCTCATTTGGAGTTTTCTTGGCAAATACTGGAATAGTTTGCTATTTCCTTTGCTAGCTCATTTTATGAATGAGGAACTAGCCAAATAAGGGTAAGCTGCTTGCCCAGGACCATACATCTAGTGTTTGAGGCCAGATTCCAGTCAAACTGGAATCCTGTCTATTGTGCATATATTACATTTTCTCTCCTTTCTCTATTCTTTTTTATAAGTTATCCTCCATCTCTCGAAGATAGTTTTTTCTCAGCTCTACTTTACTAATGAAAATCCCTTTTTTTTCCTCAAAGACAGAGATGGGAACTGTAATAGAATCATCGGCCTGGAATAACGAAGACTAAGTTCATATTCTTCTTCAAACACTTACTAGCTACATAATCTTGGACAAGTAATTTAACCTTTGTCTGCCTCAGTTTCCTCACCTGTAAAATGAGAATGATAATAGCACCAAATGTCCAGAGTTGTTGTGAGGATGAAATCATATATGGAAAACATTTTATGAATCTTAAAAGTATTGTATAATGTTAGCTCTTATTATTATTAAACAACTTAGATTTTACTTCCTTTGTGAAGTCTGCCCTGATTCCTTCAATCATTAATACTTTCTCCCTCTTAAAATCACCTTGCATTGAATATAGTTTGTATCTAATATTGTACACTAATAAGTTCACTGAATTTAGAGTCCCATGAGTTTCAATCCCACTTGTGGTATTTTTTTGAGCAAGTCCCTAAAAACAATCTGGACCGGAGTTTCTTCATGGCTGAAATGACATGATTTTTGCCATTGCCTTTAACTTAGTAAGGCAAAAGTAGACTCAAATATTCATCATTTTATTGCTAGAAAAAAAATAGATTAGACTGAGAATAATGAACAAGGATTTTTTTTCTTTTTTATAATTTAATACTTTATAAATAGAATCAAAGAAACTATGGTTTCCCTGGTATAGATATTCACTCAGCCAATTAGGAATGCAGTCACTAGTAAGAATAATTATAATAACTATGTATACATATATTATATTTAGCATATACTTTAACATATTTAACATGTATTGGACTACCTGCCATCTAGGGGAAGGGGTGAGAGGGGAAAGAGGGGAAAAATTGGAACAGAATATTTTACAAGGGTCAATGTTGAAAAATTACCCATGCATATGTTTTGTAAATAAAAAACTATAATAAAAAAGAATAATTATAATAGCATTTATATAGTAATTTAAGATTTTTAAGTTTCTAGTATTATCTCATAATCCTCACAACCCTGGAAAGCAGGTGCTATTATTATCCCCATTTTAGAGATCAATTTACTGAGGCCAACAGGAATTAAATCCCTTACCTGGAGTCACAAATATGAACCCATTTCTTCCTAATTCCAACTTCAGTGTTCTTTCCACTGCAATTGACTCACAGGTCTTCATGAGTTACTGAGGCGGGGACAGAGATTCTTCCTTCAATTGCTGTGATCTGAGATGCATTTCCTTACCCTCCCTGCCTACACTATGCTTTGGATAACAGTTGCCAAGCTGCTATTTGAAGCTTTTCAGGTTTAGGAGACCTTGCATTCCACTGGCTTAGTTTTTGAGAACCAAGGGTCACAGTGAAACCTCGGAATAGTGGAGGTCCAATGGTAATGAAGCAGTTTTAAATTCCATCTGTTCAAATTGAAGTAGAGGAGGAAATGAAGCAGCTCTCTAAAAAGAAAAAATATTAGAAAGGGGTAAGGGGGCACCGCTTGAAAAGAATGTTTTTAAAAGAGTGACAGAGTAGAGAATAAAGGCAGAGGACCAAAATAGAAAATGTAAGAAAGTCATATGTAAGGGGATAGATAGCACAGAAGGGATATAATCATAAAATAGAAATGAAAGGATTGGATTTTTAAAGGTTACATGAAATAAAAGAGTTGGGGTTAAATAGAGAGATTATATGGCATGTGCTGCATAACAAGTTGTTGGACAGAGCCAACATAAGCCCAGCTTAAAATTCAGGAGAATAAAAATATTCTTGCCCAAGGAAATCATTCATTCAATCAATAAACATGTATTCAGTACCTGCAGTGTGCCAGCTATTATGATAAGTTCTGGGCATACCAAAAAAGGCAAAAGTCCCTGACCACAAGGAGCTTACATTGTAATGAAGGATACATGCAAACAAATATATACAAATCAAGGTATATAAAGGATAAATAGGAAATAATAATGATAAATAGGAGATAAAGCACTAGAAGAGAGGTTAGAGAAGGCTTTCAGCAGAAGATAGAATATTAAGTAAGACTTAAAGGAGTCCAGGAAGGAGATGAAGAAGAATTTTGAAACACTTGATTTCTAAGTTTAAAATCCCTTGGAGTTTTTTTTTTTTTTGGGGGGGGGTTGTTTTGGATCAGTTCAAATTTATGTTGATGTTGACACAATTTGGTTTGCTTATGAACTGTAGATAGCACTTTGTTTTCATTTTTTTGGGATGAAGAGATAGAGAAAAATGATAAGTTTTATAAGGATGGAGGCCCTGTAAAATAAAGAAATTGTATGCCTACTGTTCTAAATTTGTATGACATTGCTACTTTCCATATATTTTGTGAACTGGCCAAACTGGTCTGACCTCTAAGCTCTGAACCCTTAATGTTCTCTTTTAGCTCTATGCCTTTGTTAATGCTATTTTTTACACATCATTTGTCCTCTCCATCTTTAATCATTGAAATCCTAATCATTCTTTCAAGACCAACTGAATTATCACCTTTTCTATGATGCTTTACCTGATCTCCTGAGTAAATAATATCCTTTCTTCTCTGTAATCCCATAATGTGCTTTGTTTTGCATCTTGCTAATGCTATGTAGTATTGTATATTGCAGTTATCTCTATTTATATCTTATCCCAAACTAGATTATAGATCTCATGAAGCTGAAATCTAAATTTTATATTTATTCTGGTGTACAGTAAATACTACAAATATTTAATAAGTGCTTATTGTATGAATGGATATAAATAAAAAGGTACAGAATTCTCTGAGACATGTAAGAAGGGAATAATCACTTTTGGAAATGTAGATAAAAAAGGAGAATGATCAGAGAATGGTAGGAAATTTTGTTTTTCATTTTAGTACTTCTTTATATATCCAAATAGGTATCCAGTGGCAGGCCTGAGATTCAAATTGAATCTCAGTGCAACATATACTTTCCTCTATACAGTGTTCAACCTCCCAGTATATATGCTATCTATCATATGTCATTGGAAAAAACAGCTAAGAACAACAAAATATCAGATTCAGTGTGTGTTGATCTGTCATCAGCAACAGTAAAATCCAACTATGGAAAGACCCACTCGATTTGAAGTCAATCAACCTTTCTGAGTCCAAGTTTTCTTATCTTTAATATGAGATAGTTGGATTAGATGTGCTTTTCAACTCTAAATCTATCAACCTGATATTGTTCTTGTCATATGAATTGCGTGATATAGATATGTACAATATCACACAATGTAATTCCATACGAGGGTTGTAATGATGTTGAAGAGGGCCAAGGCAGTAAAATGTATGTTTACATTTGCGATTCCATAATAAAATTGTGTTCGGTTTTTTTTTATGAACAATATAAAGAGATACTTTAAAGAATTCCCCAGGCTTTTTGTAAGATGAAAAGTCTTTGACACACAGCTGTTGATCTCACCACTTTTAAGAATCAGATTTTCATTTTATTCTAAACCTAGATAATCTCTGCTTTACATGTAGCACAAGAGTTTGTGACATTCAAGGGGCAAATCAGATTATCTGCTGGCCTATCCTTGAGACACCTGAAGTTGACCTCGTTATGAGGAGTTAAAATGTATTTTCAGAGTCCTGTGAAATCAAGAATATTTGATGGAAAATCATTATTATTTATTATTTCCATTGAGGTTCAGAAAAACCCAAAGATAGTTGCCTTTTGGGTAGAAAATGTACATTTCATGATTTAAGAAGCTTTTCAATGTAAATGATAAGAAGTGCTTTCATGAAGAACACAGTGATAAAATGCTGATAGGAGCATTGCTGGGGCTTTTGGCTAGTCCATTTATCAAGCACTCTCCTTGCTGACTCTTCCTTGTCAGGATTCATAGAACAGTTGGCAGAGATGGAGAATTCTCTCCAGCCCATTTTCTTCTTTACATAGATCAGTAAATCTAAGAGACCTAATTGTTATTACTGCAGTTGGTAGACAATCAAGATGGTACAGGAGGAGGTATCTTTTGATGTTAATGTGTTCTGTATCTCTTCCCTCCCTTTTGCTTTACCTCATTATTTTTTTTGACCTCATCTTCTCTTAGGAGTTCAATTTTCATTTTCCTCTTCAGACTTCCTTTCTCTAAAGTAAGGTTTTAGCCTACATATTCTCCTGTAAGGACACTATTCTTTCTTAATTATTTACATTGTGCCCTTCTGTCAAAGTCCAGAGCACATTGCATTTCTTACTAATGAGTCATATTCTTCTATGTCTGTGACATTCCTCCCTACATTTTAAAGTGTAGGGAAATACATATTGTACATAGGCAAAAAAGAAAATTATGATTTATATCCTCAATAACAGTTATATTTAACACTTTCTTTCCAAATGATTTATATCCCAAATGCTTACTATTTACTAATTAATGCCAATTAGCGATTTACCAATTATCTCCTAAGTGAAATAAATCATGAGTAGAAGTAAGGTATCACAGATTTAGAGCTACAAAGGGCCTTAAAGGCAAACCAGTCTAACCCCTTTATTTGCTGATAATATAAAAGTTCCACAAAAGTTATATGACTTGCTTGGTCACACACATTAATTCTCTTTATTATCAATTGCAAAACTACTTTGCAGTGATATTCTGCATTAACTACAGAAGGTCATAAAATCAAGCAATGGAGGACCAACTGCAGTGAGTTCTATTCTTAGTCTCTTGAAATTCAAAAGGCCCTGGCTGTCACAATAGGCTTTGGGTGACATCTGGACTAAGAAATCGAAAGCAAATTAGAGGAACAAAGAATCATCTTAAAATCAAGTAAGTTTTCTCTTCAGCTTAAAACCATTTTCTTCAATCAATCCTCACAGAGGAGGACTATAAATTCTTTCACCATACTGATCATCATCTTCCAGGAATATTACAGATTATCTTTCCTGAAATTTGGTTCCAGGCAGATCTTTGCTTGTTTTCTAAGGATTAATTAGATTGTTTTATAAAAAGTTTGCCAGTTCTTGGGGTAGTTTTCCTTTTTTAGCCATACTCTTCTGTAACATATCCCTTTTCATTGTGGACTTGAAAGATCTTTGAAACACTTGAATTCCTCACATCAATAGCAGGATAGTGCTATGCATAATTGACATATGCTCTTTATTTAGAAGCCACAACTTTGGCACATATCCTTGAAGTAATATTCATTCTTTAAAAGCCACAGATTTAAAATTGCAATAAAAGACAACAGTGAAATGTGTGTGACAAAAAAAAAACTGGGTACTCAATTCAAAAAGAACTCTTTGTTGTCATTTTTCAAGCCAGGTCTATCTTGTCATTCATTCTAAATTAGTCTAGGTGTGCTTTGCACATACACACACACTTTCAGCACTTTCTTGAAATGAACCCAAATCAAAATTATTGCTTATCCCAAATAAATTCATATGCCACTAAGATTCAGTAGACCAATAGTCCAAGTTTTATTAATTAATCTGTGGGGTATTATAGCAATTTGGACTTTTGTTCCTTTATCTGTACCATGAAGAAGAGATTACATGACCTTTAAGGATCCTCCAGCTTTGACATTCTATGATTCTGTGAAAGATCTCCATTACTGAAATACTGAAACCAAAAAAGGTCAAAATTTGAACACTCAGTACTTAAATACAATTTAGAATCAATGAGGAGATACATACTGTCTGGAATGAGTATATCTCTTAAAAAGAATAACTTGAAAAAAATTAAGTAAACTTCAAATTGAAATTGAAAATATTGGAAATGGAAAGAAATTGCTGTCTCAACCCCTCCTCTGTCCCCTTCCCCAACATCTTCCCTAAGCTATACTTTGCTATAAGAAACAATGTATTATAGAGTTTACAGTATTAGATTTGAATTCAAGAATACATGTGTTTCTATCTAATATCTGGTGCATAATAGCTGTGTCACTATAGGCAATTTGCTTTAGTTCTGTGAGACTGAATTTTCTCATCTAAAAAGTGAGAAGAATAATGCTCATAATATTTTTCTCAAAGGGTTGGTGTGAAACTTAAATGAGATGAAGCACTTTACAAATTTTAAAGTGTTATATAAATGTTAGTTATTTTTGTTAGGTAAAAGAAATAGAATATTCCACACTGATTCCCAAACTGGTTGAGTTTTGGTTGGGGAAAGAGGAGGTACATTATGGAAATACTGGAATTTAGCTGTCCACTTATATATGGTGAGGATTATGGATTTTGCAAAAGCAAATGTGTTTCCTTTTCTTTCAACTTCTGCTTCAAGTTGACAGAGACATAACTAATACTGGTAACAATCAAAGCTTTTCCCCAGAGCACCACATTTAGAGGGTCCTAAAAGTCTTTGAGCATAAAGAGCAAAGTACCTAGGTATCAAAAAGAATTAATTAAAAAGAGGAAGTTCCCAGGTGGGTGGTTTTCTCACCCTAGTTGAACTCCTTCCTGATGCTCTAGATTTGAGAGTCTGTTTCATGTGCTTGTCCTAGGCAGGGATTTTGCTGCCCCAGGTGGAAATATTATGAGCTACAACTCTGCATGTGGATAACAGTTCAGCCTTTCAACAGATAGAGCATCTCTAAGGAAGACCAATTGTAATTAGTAACAGTTAGCAATATATCCTGAAGAAAACCTTCAGGAGGCTACACTTTGTCGGTCTATTACTTTTAGAAAGGAGCAGAAAGTAAAACATCCATTTCCAAAATGTATCCTTCTTCAAAAGATTCTGAGCCATATTCAGAGGAAGATACTGCAGCGTAAATCAAGGCTGATGAATCAGAAGAGTTGACAAATGGTAATCTACCTTCTGTTATTTCTGAACTAGAACAGCTCTGTATATTTAAAGAGTCATGCACACATCTCCATGAGGAATGGAAAATTCCACTTTCCTGTGCGATTATCTTTGTGTTGCAGAGAGACCAAATCAGGACAAATTTCAAGTTATTCAGCCAAGTTTTTTGGCACTTGGCTTTTCTTATCACCATTGGGCGTTCTGTTGTTTGGGATTTTTTTTTACCATTTTATAGAAATTGACCATCAAACTAAAATAATAAATATTTATTAAGTGCCTACTATATGGTTTTGGTGCTAATTTTTGGAGGTATGAAGATAAGCAAAATGGAGTCCTTGCTATCAAATAACCCACAATCTAACAAGGAAAATTATATGCAACCTATGATATAGAAAGGCTAAATTGGAGATAGTCTCAAGGAAAGATATTCACATTAAAGAGAATCAGGAAAGATTTCTGGTAATTTGAGCTAGGACTTGAGGAAGCCAGGATGAGGAGAAAGAAAAATCTGGTCATGAGAGATAACCAATGAAAAGACACAACTAGAAAATAGAGTATATTATATAGAGAACAGAAAGAAGGCCATGGTCACAGGAATTGAAGAGCAAATGGTAATGAGTAAAGTGAAAGAACAAAGGTAGGAGGGAATCATTTTCTGGCACAGAGAAAGTTTGTATTTTATCCTAAAGGCTGTACATTCCCACTGAACAAAATAGAAACAGTGAGAACTGATCAGTTTGATAGCTGAATAGAATAGGTTTGAAGAGAGGAGAGTCAGGATGTAGGAAGAACAGTTGGGAAAAAAAGGAAAACAAACAAACAAACAAAAAAGACCAATTGGGAGGCTACTACTATAATCCAGGTGAGAACTTATACAAGGATGAGGAAAATGATTGTGATGTGAGTGGAGAGAAGGAAACATAACAAAGATGTCTGTGTTAATAGAAACTAAATAGATAATAAAAACTAAACTCTTGAAAGTCAACAGATATAAAGGGTGAGTATGAAAACTGACTCCTATGTTATGGTCTTGAGTGACTGAAAGGGAAAGGGAAGTTAGAGAAAGAGGAAGGTTTAAGAGGAACAATAAAAATTTCAGTTTGGGACATGTTGAGTTTATTATGCCAATGGTACATCCAATGTAGAAGTTTTTAGCAAAACAAAATTGGAAAAGCTAGGCTAGATTTCAGAAGGGAGACGATGGTAAGATGCATAGATTTGGTAGTCATCTGCATAAAAATGATAATTAAATTCATGAGGATACTGAGGGATTCTAGAGAGTGAAGGAAAAGGACCCAGGACAAAGCTTTAAGATATAGAAGAATAGATCATATATCATAATCCTGCAAAGGAGACAGAGGAAAATAGCTCAATGGGTAAAAGGAGAAGCAGGAGAACATTTTGTAATGAAAACCCAGTGAGGAAAGAGTATTCAAAAATATGGGCAAAAACATTGTTAGCTACTACACTAAAGTCAAGATTAAGGACTAGAGAGCTTTCTGGTGATGCTGGAAAGGGTCATGGGGGTCATGTGATGAAGACTGAAGCCAACTGCAAATGACAGTGAGTGAAGCTAAAGAAGTAGAGATATTGCACATAGTATTTGCAGCAGTTTGCCTCTTGAAAATAGGAGAGATATAGAAGAATAATCTAAAGAATAGGGGAAGGTGGACATATTTATAGGCAGTAGAGAAGAGTTAATACATAATGAGAAACAAGATTAGAAAATAAAAGATTATTGATAGAGCAAAATCTCAGAGAAGACAGGAAATGTGACTTTTTTTTCCTTTGTAATTTCTATCATTATGGTTTTGCTTTGTTTTACATTTTTCTACAAAGCCCTTTTCATTGTAACTATGTAAGGAAAGTAGTACAGGTGTTATATCCATTTAAAGTTTGTGGCTTACCCAAGATTACCGACTAGTAGATATTCAACCAGAGTTGGGAAGCGATCCAATCTCCCAGTGACAAGGCTATCAGTAGCTTCACCAAATTTGCTTGGCCACTTTCACAATATAGGCATTCTCTATGTTAAACAGTCTTGACTCCCACTCATACATAACTCTCTAGGGGATTCTGCCTTGTTTTAATGTTGACCATTTCCTTTTCCTCTTTTTGACCACTGTAATAATTGGGATCTTTATGTTCTTATGCTAAATAGTTCTGGTCAACTCTCTGTCACCTCACATTTGTTTACATGAAGATCATTGTCTTTGACTATGTCCTCAAATAGGCAGAAAGGTATTTGCCAATTTTGATAACCTTCTAACCTCTCTACAATGGATTTATCCATCATTGCCTAATAGAGTCTAAGGGACTTATAACCCACCCCACATCTCTCCACTTGTTTATATTCAATGATTTGTAAGTATAGGATGCTCTTAAAATATATTTCTACTATTTCCATTTCTGGTGAAATTCTTTTCTGAGTGGATCCAAAATTGTGCATGTCACAAGAACAAAGAATTTCAGAGCTATAAAGAGACTTCCATAATCATCCAACCTTTACTTCCATAATGTCCAACCTTTACTTGAAAAATAACCTCTATAAATTATCTACAAAGCAGTCAGATAGCATTTGCTTGTAAGTCTTTTAGGAGGGCCTTCCCACTGCCTCCCAAGATAGCCCATCCTGCTTTCTAATAATTATGGGTAACCTTTTTGTACAGAACTTCCACATACTGCTTCTCGGGACAGATAATCTGTTAGTAGTATGCAGGTCATTTCATTGAATGCCTCCATTGCACATGGTACTGTGTTAATATAAAGAAATATTCTACTATCTCTGTACCATTTGTTTTTACTTAGTGAAATTCATACATGTATCTTTTGTTGTTGTTGTTGTTATTCTGCCTCATCCTCTTTGATTCGTATCTTCTCTGAAGTACTTGTTTTTATTAGGATTGGCCAGATCTTATGCTATATGGACACGTTCCTTGAGAATTTAGTATCTTCCCCACATAGTGTTAACATATCAGATTCAGCAAGATTGGTGCCATGACCTTCCCATAAAAAGCTGACATGTTATAAAATCAGAAAGACCAAAATCTGAGGTCAAGGAACCTTTCTCACTTTATCTAATCTGCATGAAAAAAAGGAGGCATTATTTTTCCCAAAATGGGCAAGAAATCTAAGTTGATGAGATCATACTCTTAAACAATCAAAAATAGTTCACACTTACATAGTACTTGATAGTTATAAAACATTTTAACCTACATTACCTCATTCAATCCTCAAAATAGTGCTGAAAGTTAAATAGTGAAAGTATTTTTTATTTTATTTTATTTTTCAGTTTAATAAGTGTTTATTTTCTCTCCCTCCTACCACACTCCTTCTCTTGATGGTATTAAGAAGGAAGTTGTAACATGCTGAAGGACTATGAACTAAATTTTACTCTTCTCTCCATTCCTCAAATCTGGGATAATAGAAAAATCTTTAGTTCTAGAGTCACGGGGCTTATATTCAAATCCCACCTCTTACTACATTTGTTATTTTGGGCAAGTAATGTAACCTCTCTAGGACTCCATTTCCCCAACAGTAACATAAGGAGGTTGAGCTAAATGGACTTTAAGGTCCTTTTCATCTTTAGATTTATGATCCTAAGAACCAAAAAATCTAAAAATAATGGGCAGGAGAGGTGGATTTGTGGATTAGGAAGAAAATTATTTAAGAGAAACTTAAAACTTATAGAAACTTAAAACAAAAATCCTAATGCATAAAAGAGTCTATAGCAATATCAAAAAAATAATCTTCAACCTTGCATAGGAGGCATTCCTGTTGTGAAAGTCTATATAATAAGATATAGAAAATAAAAAATAAATAAAAAACAGATTTTTTTTCAGAGAACCTGAGTTCCAATTGTGTCTTTGATGCTTAATGTATGTATCTTCTTGGGCAAATCTTTTAAAGTCTTTAGACCTCAGATTTCACATCTATTAAAGGAACATATTGGAACCTCTAAGGTTCCTTAGAACACATAGGCAGTTAAATGGCAGCATGGATAGAAGACCAGAACTACAGATTCATCTTCCTGAATTCAAATGTCTCCTCAGATACTTACTAGATATATATAACCCTGAGCAAGTTCCTTAACCCCATTTGCCTCAGTTTCCTCATCTATAAAAATGAGCTAGCAAAGGAAATAGCAAATCCCTTCACTATCTTTGCTAAGAAAATCCCAAATTGGGTTTCAACTGAATTCAGTCACAATTGAAACAACAGAATTACTAGAAGATACTTTTTAGTGCTACATTCATGGATAGGATCCTCCAAGCTACTGCAAAGATGTCTGCAATACTGCAGGGTCATTGCTTAGTCCACTCCAATTCCTTCCATGTGCAGGTTCTTGTCTGAACAAGTTTTAAAATGAAAAACCCTCATTTATATAACACCTAAACCTTCAAAATTTATAAAGCACTTTCTTTCTGCCATTCTATACAACATTATTCTACATGGATCTCATAAATAATTGTGTTATTGTGTGCTATCATTTTCTGTTTTTAGAACCTGCTTCCCTTCAATACTTTGAACTTCTCCATGAGTCTAGGATCATATCTGGTATAAACTTTCATTATTTCCAAATCCTAACACCATGCTTTGCTTTGCATATAGTAGGTATCTAACGTATGTATTCTTGTTAAATCTAAAAGCTGAATTTGTTGGACCAAATTATCCCCATTTTGTTGATGAAGAAATTGAAGGTCCGAGGGACTGCTACTTGTCTTACGGTCATTTGTTTTGTTTACTCATTTTTAATTATGTCCAACTCTTTCTGACTGGAGTTTTCTTAGCAAAGATAAAGTGGTTTTCATTTCCTTCTCCAGCTAATTTTACAAATGAGGAAACTAAGGCAAGCAAAGTTATATGACTTGTCCAAGACCACACAACTAGAAAATGTCTGAAGCAAGATTTAACATCAAGTTTTTTTATCTCCAGGCCTGGTGCTTGATCACCTGTGCTACCTAGCTGCCTTATGATTATGCAGTTAGCAATTATCAAAAATAAATCACAAGATAGGATTAGAGAGTTAGAGCTGCATTTAAGAGTTTGTATTTTACAAGAAAGGAAAATGGGACCTAAAGTGTTGAAGTGACTTGCTCCATAGTCATTCACTAGTCTATGTCAGAGTTAGGATTCAGATAAATGTCTTCTGACTCCCCAGTGGACATTCTTTTCAGTCATAGCATGCTTTCTCTCAAGGTGCTGGGGAAGTCTTCATTTCAAGTTAAAGTAAGTTACTGCACCATTGCTAATGGTGGAGAAATGATCCAGGCTAAAGCCGGCTCTTGGGACCAATTAATTCAAAACTGATGAGATACATATTGAAAAAATTAGGGAGGAGGTGCTTAACTTAAACATAAATAGTGATGGATTGATTTCTTGAAATAGCTAGAAACTAAGAAATAGCTTAAATAGGTACAGGCAACTATGTACCAAACGTAGATTTTTTTTTTACCAAGTTATCAGGAAAACACCATGATTAAAGCCTAAAATATAAACATAAAACATGAAGTCAATGGGTCATAAGGAGGAAAACTCATAAGAATGTATGTAAGTGAAGATTCAGGGGAAATCCAATACCTTTACAAAAGAGGTGATAGTACTTAATATCTATCTTTAGAGGAGAATAATAGACCCAAAAAGGTAGAAAATTAAAATGGAAATGAAATAATAAAACTTAACATTCTCTAATTTTATATTCATAGTAGCCCCCTTTATAATATAGACCTCAATGTTTCTATATATAATTACATTCTTTGGATATGTCTTCTGAAAGAATTGGAGGGAAAAACTTGTTTGCAGGTTCACTGTTCTACTTATTGTACCTTTTCGTTTATTCTATAACCTATCTTTGGCTTGCAAACAAATTTTCAATTCCAAAGTTAAATTCAAAGCGATTTGTTTGGAAATCAAGTTCTGTTTAGATGGACAATATGATTTAACCAAAGGAATATGGGACTTTGGAGTTAGTGTTGGAGGCTCAACATCAAGGTCTCTTTGCGAGTGATTGCCAGAATCCTGTCATCTCTAATGAAGTCACTTCCTTTTGATTAGATGAATATTATAATGTTCCTGCTGTGTATCAGAGTTGTGATTGTTGTCCTTTATTCTTGGAAGGCCAAAATGACATCACTATATTAGAGTCAAGTAACAATGTGCCCAACTGTGGCTGATCAAACCAAGGCAAGTTGAGAATGCTCTACTACATATTGTCCACAAATGGTCCATATGAACATTTGAGGTGGATTCTTTAACTTCATGCATTGTGGGTTTCTTTTGAGTTCAATTCTGCTTTGCTCATAGAACACATCTTTCTTGATGAGAGGATATCATCCTGGATAGTCCTGTGCCATCATCTCCTATGTCATGTAATCAATTCCAAAATTCTTCAGGGATACTGTGAGAATGTGGTGTTCTGACTACCATGTGAGTGCTTGCCTATGTACCAGATACTTGCTCTGTGTTGGAGGGCAGAAATCAAGTTCTATTTTTCCTCAAGAAACTTATATTTTATGGCTCCTGGAATTGCCAGGTTCAATAATAACAGCCAAGTACAGTAAACCCAATGTCATCTCTAGCAGTTATGTGTACTACACTCCTTGCAGAACATGCTCTGAGGGTAACAATTTAGCTCTCAAAGGCTAACTGTTACTTTCCCTATATTTCTGTTCCTTTTGTGGGTACTAAATTCTCCTCTGTTTAAACTGTTAGTTATTGAGTACAATGATTCTAGCCTCCATTTAATGGTTCCCCTTCTTTATTTTTTCTTTAGTTGGCTGCATTGTTTATCCCATTACTAAGCATACTTTGTATTGTAAGGATTCAGTTGGATTACTAAAATTGATTAAACATCCTGAATGCCCCCATCTCCTCCAACCCACAGTGCTCTGGATATTAAATATCAACTCCCCCTCCCCATTTTTTTGGAAGCTGTCAAAAACAGAGCTCTCTTTGGTTTTATAAGATAGCTCCATCATCATCCAGTGATGATGTAAGCCCTTTGGTACATTTACAAACCCAAGTAGTTTGCAATGTAGGTGAATATACATGACTTTTCCAAAGACACATAATACAAAGCACAGGCACCTTCCCCAAGCTACTCTACTCTGGCACCAAGTCTTTCCTGTCTCTTGTTCTCCTTTCTCTCAACGAAGTCGCCTCTAAATTCAACTAAAGTAGAAAGTTTTTTCTAGGATTTTGTGTAGGAGAGGGGAAAGAGAAGATGATAGATTGGAGGATTGCCAGCATAAAGCCAAGGATTGCTTTTTTTTCCTATCCAATTGATACAGCACTGGATCTGCATTCAGTCCTGCTTCAAACATTTAATGAACGATGAAATCATGAGCAAGGAACTTAAACTTTTTCAGCCTCAGTTTCTCAGTGTTTTCATCTATAAAATTATGAGATTGCTATGAAGTTCAAATGAGATAATGAACTTGTATTGCACTTTACAAATCTCAAAGCACTATTTAAATGTTAACTTTTTTAAGCAAGGGAGAAACAAGCATATTTATTGGTAGAAAGAAAAAAAAGTGGAGAGACTGAATATGGGAGGGGAGAGAAGTGTTATAAATAATGCAATGAACCTCTGGACACACCAAGAATTAAGTGCAATAATGGAGTCTTCCATCCCAATAAGTAAAAGTCCAGGTCACCTTTTTTCTAAGACTGGAAAAAAAAAGGAGAGTAGTTGTCTAAGTCATATTGGGTGGGGGCGAAAAAAAAATTAGTTTTTAAAGCTTGCTTCCTTCTTCACTAAGAGTTCATATCTTATGTTTCTCTGGAAGTATATAACATTCTTCAACATGGATCATTCAGAATTGTCTTGAATCATTGTCTTAATCAGAATAATTAGATTTTCATAGTTGATAATAACTATGCTGTTACTTTGTATAATATTTTCCTGTTTCTGTTCATTTTACTTTGTATTAGTTCACATAATTCTTCCAAAGGTTTTCTGAAATGATGAGGCTCATCATTCTTATAGAACAATAGCATTTCATTATAATTATAAGCCACAGCTTTTTCAACCATTCCCTAATGGATGGACACCTGCTGTAAATATTTTTATACGTATAGATCCTTTTCACCTTTTCTCTTATCTCTTTTGGACAAAAAGGGTATGCACAATTTTATAGCTCTTTGAAAATAATTCTAAATTGTTGTATATGTTGGTTGGAACATTTCACAACTTCTGCAATAATTCCATTCATATTCCTTTTTTCCTGTATCCTTCCAAAAACTTGACATTTTCCTATATCTGTTATGTTAGTCAATTTAATAGGTGTGAAGTAGTATCTCAGAGTTATTTTCATTTGCATTTCTTTAATCAATAGTGATTTTTGAGCATTTTTTCAAGTGATTAATGATATCTTTGAATTGTTCTGAAAATTGCCTTTTCATATCCTTTATCCATTTATCAAGTAAGTAATGACTCTTATTTTCATAAATTTGGCTCAGTTTCTTTTACTTTTGAGAAATAAGATTTTTATCAGAGACACTTGCTATTAACCATTTTTCCTAATTTACTACTTTCCTTCTATTTTTTTACTTTCCTTTTAATTTTGGCTACACTAGTTTCGCTGTAAGAAAACTTTTTTGTTTCATATATTCAAAATTATCAATTTAACTTTTCCTGATTCTCTCTGTGTTGTTGATCTATTCTTTCTCTTCCCTAATTTACTTATATCAATCACCCTTTATGTCTAGTTTATTTGACCATTTTGACTTTACTTTGGCATATGGTATGAGATGTTTGTCTGTTTCTGTCAAACTATTCTCCAGTTCTTGCCCCAAAGTTTGGATTTGGGGATTTATCAAATGTTAAATGATTGTAGTCATTTATTATTGTGTATTATTATTGTGTATGTGTAGAATGTGTATACTAAATATATTTCACTGATACAATGGTTGGGGTAACCTATTTCTTTGCCAGTAACAGATTGTTTTGATGACAACTCTTTTGTAATATGGTTTAAAATCTGGTGCTGCTAGTTTGTTTTCTTTCACATCTTTTTCCATTTATTCCCTTTATATTCTTGATTTTTTTGTTCTTCAAGATGAATTTTATTATTATTTTTGTAGCTCTATAAAATAATTCTTTTGGTAGTTTGATTGACATGGCACTGAGGAGAGTACTGTTAAGCAAAAAAGGTGGTTTACATAGTGAGCTCTTTATGTCTCTTTATCTATACTTCCATATCTTTACCTATCATATTACTTCCCTGAGTTTCAGTTACCTTATCTGTAAAATGGGGTGGTAATATTTGAATTTCCAACCTTAAGGGATATTATAAGAAAGATATTCTAAATATAAAGGATATATATATATATATATATATATATATATATATATACATATATGTTACCATTATATAAATTTGTTTACAGTCACATGGATAGTTAATGTTGGAGCCAGGTTTAATCTTCATCATGGAGGTCAGGGAATTGAACTATTGGAACAAATAGTAACTCCTGCCAGTAGTCCTAAATAGGGTATCAGAATTTCCCAGCTCCCAAGAATATCTATAGGCAGCATAAAGAAAGAGAGAAACTGAGGCAATAAGTAGGCTTTCCTAAAGTGGTCCTTATAAAACAGGAGGGATGAGTTAAGGGAGGCAAGTAATAAGTTTCTTTTCTCTATTTCCTTGTCTTTAACACATTTCTCAGCCTCTTGGAATTGACTTTTTCATCCAATGGAAAAACATTTTAAGTGTTTACTATGCTAAATAAAAGTGATATGAAAAGTTGGTTTTTTTTTTTCTGAAATACTAGCCTATCTACTCCTAAGTGGTCATTTCTGGATCACTATTCTCTCTTTTCTAGAATGCCTCTACATAGCTGTCAAAATATTTTTCTAAAACAGCCAGATTGTTTGTGCAAAATTCTTCAATCTCTCCCTATTGACCTCAAGATAAAATGCAAACAGATCATGTATTCTCTTGAGATTATGTTCCAGGCCATCTTTTCTCTTTACACTTTAAATAATCCCATCAGATCCAATTATTTTCTCAGTACAGAAACCTCTCAAATGGATAAGCCTAGTTCTAATCTCTCTCTCTTTCTCTCTTGAAATAATTCCCCATCATAAACTGCCCCTTAGACATTTCCAACTGGATATCCCATAGACTGTTCAAACTTAACATGAAGAGAATGGAATTCATTACCTTTGCTCCTAAATACCTTTGTGTTCTGTTCCATACTTCGCTATATCTGTTGAGGGCACCAGTCACTATGGCTCTTTATTTTTTGTATCTCCCATTATACTCTAGAAAAACATTTGCCAGACCTCATGTGATTTTGGAGCTTCTACCCGTAGGATACAACTGTGCCCATAGGAGTCATGAATACAGCTATATGATGGATGCCTTAAGTGAGCACCTGTTCAAGAACAAACAAAACAGTCTTTTTAAAAAAGATTTTGTCTTTTGCAAACCCAAGAACAGTGGCTAGAGTATTGCTATTGAAATGAAATTCTTTCAGGAATGAAATCTTGCCTGGGAATTCACTGTTCCCAGTGTTATTCTGTTTGTGTACCAGTTTCTGGTTTGACAAAGAATAGGTTCAAGTAAAAAGTCACATTTTCTGCATTGTATTTTGAGTTACAGAGTCCCAGTTAGAAGGATTCTTTTATTTTCATAAAAAAGGCCCCTCTAAAGATCTTTGTTTAGAATTTGATATGGGGAAGCAGGGCTTGATGATGGGTTGGGAAAAAAATATATGTTCCTTGTTTCTGCTGATGATATGACTAAATCTGGTTTTCTGCATGTCTGGATTTGATTTCTATGACATGAACTGACATGAATGCCAAGTGACTTCTCATGGAGAGTGACTAGTGCTTAGCATTCTGCATGGTCTTCCTAGATAAGTGCAAGCCGAACCAATGAATAATAGAAACAGTGTATTTCTGTCAAGTGTAATTATAACATTGAGCTATGCTAGTCGTGCATTCAAATTCATGTATACATTAGTTTAAACATTGGAACATGCTGCTCCTTTAGACCTTCGAGGATTATTCTTTGAAAAATATCTTGCCTGCTCTCTTTGCTAATTATTTTAATAAAAAAGTATTCTAAAAGTTTCTCCTTACTTTACAATTAAGAACTTCAGTTTTTGACGTTTCTTTGAGTCCTTATATTGTGTTTCATGGCGAGGGAGGGAGAGAAGAAGAGTATTGTGATTTCAAATCTGGTTTTAAATTTCATTCCTTTTTTCTGCAATTTAAAAAAATCTTGCTGCCTGCATTTTGATTAAATAATTCTCTAATGAAATTACTCAGAATTAGGAAACTGGATTATTCAGCATGTCACCAGCTATAGAAAAGGCATAATAATAACATTTCTCCTTAGTATTTAAATGTTGAAAGGTCTTCAGAGTCCATGTAGTTAAAAAATCACAAACCTGGAGCACAAAGGAACCTTAGAAGTGTTTTAGAAAGCTCTTGACACTTCATTTCCTTATTTTGTGAAATAGGGACCATCATACTTAGATTATCTATTTTGTAGAATATTAATAATTATATTCTTTCCTTATTAAAACAAATAGAGAAAAAGGACAGATAAGATATTGTTAATGAAGAAAGTATTTAGTGTTAATGAGGTAAAATATAACTGCTATAGAGTATGTGTTACACTGAGGAAATTAAGGCTCAAAGAGATCAAATGACTTCTCCAGCAGACAAAGAGGTACTAAGTGGCAGAGTCAGAATTTGAAGACCCATATTTTGATTCAATATCCAATACTTTTTTCAATGTGCCATATTTTATTGATCTCATTAATTTCCATACATACCAATTAGATTCTCTACAATGTCTTAAAATGCCTTGAATAATATAAAGATCCATGAATTCAGTGATGTGGCTACTACCTTACCTCGCAAAGAACACTACTTTCCTAAAAGCTTAGGAGATAACATTTGTAAGCTCATGCAGCTGAAAAATTCAACTCTCTGCAGTCATCCTTTGGAGGTGAGCCTTGCAAAGCTTAGCTAGGTTGGTGCCTGGAGGGTAGACATACAAGCTGTCAGCAGGCCAGTATCTGAAATCTTTCCAAAGTGATAGGCCCTGCTAATACTTGTTCACAACTGTCATAACCTTTGAAACCTAGAGTTTACATCTGTGCCAGTGATAAATAATTGGAGTTGGACTTTAGAAGAGGCTAGTAAACAATAGAGCAAAGAAACTTTTTTTTTAATCAACTTAAAGAATCTCACAGTCTCAGAGTCTAAAAATACAGTGCTTAGCACATAGTAGGTGCTTAATAATGTTTGTTAATTGATTTGTTGATTGATTGACCCCAGAAGCCATCTAGTTCAATGTATACCTGAATAAACATCCCCTCTTAAACACAGTGGACAGGACCATTTGTTTGAAACCTGTAAGGATTGAACCCAGTGAGGAAGAATGTCATATATATCTTTTAGAAGTAATGACTCTCAGAATTAGAAGGGATTTGCAATTCCAGGTCCCTACCCCAGTGGAACTGCAGCAACTAATTGTAGTCATCTAGTTTCTGATTAAATACCTTCAGTAGTGAGGTACTCACTATTTCATGATGCAAAACATTCCATTGCCAGAGATCCCTAATTGTCAGAATGTTCTTTCTTAGATTAAGTTAACATCTGTCTCCGTATGGCTTCCACATTTCTCTCCTCACTTCATCCCTAGGAATAAGCAGAACATGTCTAATCTTCCTCTTAAATGACAGCTCTTTGAATGTCATATATCCCCCAAGTTTTCCTATCTATAGGCAAAAAATCTATAGTTTGGATTCTGGACAGTGGGAAACTCCAGTATACCAAGGAATAGAACTCTTCTAAACAATTTTTTTCCTTGGATAATTTTCTGCTGCCATCAGATTTCTTCTCTAAAAATTATGTCTTGTATCCATGAATCCTTCACCTATACCTTCACTTTTCCTTGGTTCCTCCTGTGAGTAATGTCCTCTTCAGCACTATCTTGAAATACTTTAACCAACAAATGTGCAAGGACTATTTTTACAACCACGTATAGAGACCTTGAGGTACTAGCTAGCCACAGGAAGTTAAGTTACAAATTATAGGTTCTTATTCTTTTAGCTTGACACAAATTAATACAGTACTCTAACCCACTGGTGTCAAACTGAAATAGAAACAGCAGCCACTCATCTATACATAAGAATCCCTTTGTGCTACACATTTACTTCAAAAACTACATATTAATATTATCTATATTATAGTAAATTTTAATTTATCACATTAAATATTTCCCAGTTACATTTAAATCTGGTTCAGTTTGCACTCAAGAATATTATGGATCATATGGTTCTTTTGTGGGCTGCCTATATAATATCTCTGGTCTAATCTAAAGCCTTTTCTTATATTTCATTCCTAAAATTACTGAGCTATTTTCTTCAGTGTTAGTCCTTGGAGATAACAGATGCTTCTTTATTGTATTCTCAAGGTCTAAGCCTCATGGCTGTGTTGAACATGTATTCTCTAGAATCACCTGAGCTATGAAGTAGAATGGCCTTTGCTCCATTCATGGGAAACTTACCAAATTAATCTCCCCCTTTCCTGGCATATAACCCAAGCCATAATTGTGGCGAAGACATTTTTGTCTTTCTTGACTTAATTCATTTTCCCCTTTCTAGCTAGCCCATCCTTTCTGACTTCTTATTTTCTATAATATAGCTTCATTATTCTCTTTTATCATCTTTTTCAAATCTCAAACACACTAAATTCCACATAGATGATTTGCAAAATATTCTCATAGTTAAGGATAGCTTCCATTCTTTTCCTGTCATCCATTAGGCACATAACTCTTAGTTATCCATGATATAACATTTTCATTGGGAAAGATTACTGAAGACATGGGATTTTAGAGGAGGTTTTTTAAAGCGATATTAAGT
Organism: Sarcophilus harrisii; assembly: GCF_902635505.1. Classification (NCBI taxonomy): domain Eukaryota; kingdom Metazoa; phylum Chordata; class Mammalia; order Dasyuromorphia; family Dasyuridae; genus Sarcophilus; species Sarcophilus harrisii. The sequence goes on from NC_045430.1 coordinate 197,953,686, forward strand.
TCAAGGTGTTCTCAGATAATAGCTAAATCCATAGAGGAGACTAAAATTAGAATGACTTTGAATTTTAAAATATAGTCCTTTGATTTTATATGACTTTTGATATTACTTTTTTGCTTATTTTCCTCAGTAGATGACTTAATTATGAAAATATTTTAGAACCCTAAATAAAAAGTTTAATGGTCAATAGATGTAAAGAAAACAATTTTTCACAAAGTCAAGAGGTTGTCAGATACTAATGGTTAAGAAAATCATTTCATAAAGTTGATTCAGAAGCTCAAGAAATTTTATTGAAAGATTTCTAAAAGATTTTGAACAATTTATCATTATCAAAATTTTTTCTTCTACTTCTGTACTTTATTTGACTCTTAAATTTTCTTTTCAAACTGAGGTTATAGCAAATTGCAACTACATTATTTATCTTTCCTTACCTCCAAAAGCTTAAGCATTTGACAATTTTAGTTATGTTCTTTTTACTGATAAAAGTGGACTATACTAGGAAAGGTACTGGTTTTAATCCCAACTTCTGCCCTTAAGTACATGACCCTTAACAAGTCAATTAATGTCTTTGGGCCCAAATGAAATGAAGTAAAGAATTATATGAATTGATGCATTGTGAAACCAACAGAACAATGTAAAAAGTGATGTTAAAACTATCAACCTAAATAACTCAAAAATGAAGCTAAACTCTAAGTAACCATGATGACCAATCTTGTTCTTGAAGAACAATTGATGTAATACCTCATCTGATAGAGAAATGGGAACCTCTTGAAGACTGATTAAGTAGATAGAGCCCAGAAACAGACAAGACAGACAACAGACAGAGAGACAGACAGACAGAGAAACAGAGTCAGACAGAGACAGTGAGACAGAGAACAGTACCATATAAACTATGAGAAGAAAGATTATCCAGTGATAAATGTAATGAACAAATCAAAAAATTTAACGATGGAAAAAAGACTATCGTATTTGGCCATTAAGAGATTATGGAAACTTTTAAGGCAGTGGTTTCAATCAAGTGATGAGATCAGAAGCCAGACTGCAAAGAGCTGAGAAGTAAGAGAAAGTGGAGTTCTGATTTTTTTTAGGAGATTGGATAATGACAAAGAAGAATATAATGAAAGGTAGGTTTTAAAGGATGATATGAACATGTTTGAAGGCAGTAGGTAATCAACCAGTAGAGAGAGGCTGAAAATAACAGACACAGGTGGCTATTGAGGTAGTAAACTGTTGAAGAGAATGGGAGGGGAGCAGATCAAGGACACATGTACAAGAGTTGTCCATGACAAAGAGAAGGGCTGCTATATCATTTTCAGATACTAGGGTAAAAAGGGAGAGAGTAAGGAAAAATGTCAAGAGGTTCTGAGATGAAGAGAAAGGAAAAAGAGCGCTCACTTCACATAGTCTAAATATTCCATTTGAACTGAGTAAAGATATATAGTATAAAACAGTAAATGGCCACAGTAATCCAGCTTTGGGGGCAAGGACTGACCATTTTATAAAATTTGCAAAGAAAATAATAAAGCAGTTTGACAGGAACGAGGCATATACCAACATCTTACATCATATACCAAATGAGATAAAAATAGGTAAATGATCTAGGCATAAAGGATGGTTTCATAAGTAAGTTAGGGGAGCATAGGGGAAAATTGCCTATGAATAAGGGAAGAATTCATGACCAAATAAGAGAAGGAGAAAATCATGGGAAATAAAATGAGTAATTCTGAGTGCATGAAATGAAAAGGGTTTGTACAAACAAAATCTATGTAATCCAAATTAAAAGGAAAGCAGGAAATTGGGGGGATATTTACATCAAGTTTGTCTGATAAAACTTCTATTTCTCAAATATATAAGGAACTGCTAAATTTATAAAAATAAGATATATTGCTCAATTGATAAGCAAAGAATATGAACAATTCTCAGAAGAAATTCAAGCTATCATTAGTCACATAAAAATGCTCTCAAATCTAAAACTATTGATTAGAGAAATGCAAATTAAAGCAACTCAGAGTTACCACCTCACACCTATAAGATTTACCAACATGACAGAAAAGAAAAATGATATATGCTGGAAGGAATGTGGAAAAATTTGGTAGAGTTGTAAACCATTCCAGCAAATGATTGGGAACTGTGCCCAGAGAATCATAAAAATGTGCAAACCCTTTGATTCAGCAATACTACTGCTAGGTCTATGTACTAGAGATCAAAGAAAAGGGAAACAGACCTATATGTAAAAACAAAGCACAAAAGCATTTATACCAGGTCTTTTTGTGGAAGCAAAGAATTGAAAATTGAGAGAATGCTCATCCATTGAGGAATGATTGAACAAATTGAGGGCTAGGATTGATATGGAATACTATTGTGCAACAAGAAATGATGAACCAGATTATTTCAGAAAAAAACTAGAACTTTTATGTTCTCCTAATTCTACTCACTTTGCTTACTTTGATGTAGGAAAACACTGTACCTAGTAACAGTAATATTGCAACACTGATCAACTGTAAGACTTAGCAACTCATATCAAGACAATGATTCAAGATAGTTTAAAAGAATCTATCTACCTCCAAAGAGGGATCTGATAAGTCAGTGTATTTTCAAGCATACTTTTTTCATTTCTTTGTTTCTTCCTTTTACTGTAACATGGCTACTCTGGAAATACGTCTTGCATTATTACAGATGTATAATTGACATCATATTACTTTCTCAGTGAGTAGAAGAGGTGAATGGGAGAGAAAAGAATATTTGGAATGCAATTTTTTTAAAATGCTAAAAGTAAAATTTTTTAAATGATTAAAAAATAAAGTTAGGATTGAGATCCTCATCTGAAAAGGGGAAAGTGTAGTGTGGAAAGCTGGAAAGGAGAAGAGAATCTTCTGTAAGTTTTTGATGAAGATTAAGGTAGGAAATCAATTAGAGAAGAATAAAAAAATTTCGATTCCAAAGAGCGTCTAATTGAAGCTGAATAAGATTAATTTAAAATGTCCAATTCAACACTATTTTGTGACTTCTTCTGTCTCCACACAGCATTATAGAGTAAAAGAAAAAGAGCTCAGTGATGGCAATAATCAAGAGATGAGTTTCATAGAGTGATGAGGTATAAGGCAATTGGAGGCAAGGTATTGCAAATCAAAGAATAGTCGTGTTGAATTGACTAATGATAAGATTAAAATTGAAGAGGGAAGAAAATGAAGTCAGAATAGGGGTGATGGCCTGAGAAAGTGCCAAAAGGTGGATCGATGAGAGTTCTGAAAGAAGACAAAGGATGAGTTAAGTGGGAGAAGGACTGGGAGAAATGAAGAGATGGGCAATAGCAGTCAGAGGAATGTCAGTATTTTTATTCAGGACATGAGACAGTATTTTTATTCAGGACATTTGCACTGTAATGTTGAGATCCAGTGTGTCATCATCTCCTTGTGTGGCTGAAGTGAAGAAAGAAATAGATCCTAGGATTTCAGGAGATTGAAGAATTTGGAAGTTAGGGAATTTGGGAAGCATCACAGTAGATTCTGAGCTTTTTTAATCGTAAGCATTGGAGAAGAGCTAAAGATATTGAGTCAGGTGTTAAACTTCTTAAGAGGCAGAGAATGACTAGAGGCCAGTAGATGGTAAATATCATAATTTGGATTTTGATAGTGTAAACTTCAGAGAAGCAGAGGCTGTTATGTGGCCATAAATAAGTCAAAAATTGATAATTCTGTGGCACAAATGTGATAGAGATTTCAGAAGATGAAGGAAATTAGAACAAGTCATTTCTCATCCTAGTTTCATTTCAAACCTCCAAACAAACCCTTTAGTTTGTTTTCTTATAGATGTGTTAATAATGTTTAATAAAATTTGCCTTCTATTAGCATTTAGATATCATCATAATCATTAAATTTAAATATTTGAAAGATTTGGAATTTTATCAGATCATATTCTCTGGTGATGCAGATGTCAACAACTCTTTGACTTGGTTTTAGAGAACGGTTGTGGCCAAAAAAAAAAAAATCAAATTTTCCTGTAGCCAGAAAAGGGGTTCTAAATTTAATCTGGCCTCAGCAGACAGTCATTGGGCCAAACCTTAAAGCCTCTTAATTTTATCAGAACACATTAGAACTTGTGATATTTATGCCTTGCTTCCATAAAATGCAGCCAATCCACACTTAAGACTGAGACATTATTATTGTTACTTTGTCATTATTTTCATGAAATGAAATAATAAGATCAAGAACAATAGATAGAAAATTGGCATAAAGGAAAAAGTTGAAAATTTCAAATTGGAGGCCTTCTTTCAAATTTTTGTCCTTTCTCTTGCTAATAGTGTGACCTTGGGCCAATGTGTGACTTCTAGTCTAAAGCTATTTCCAGACTTCCCAATCTATAGCTTGCCACTGGACCCACGTGGTTCTAGAGGAGAAAGTGAGTCAAGTGACTTTGCACGGCCCCCTCTGCCACTTACATCCAACTCATTTATATCTGATGATATCACTTCCCTAATATCATGGTCCTCTCTGAGAACAAAGGACAAACAAGATTGACTTCTTAATAAAGCAAAGTGACTACTTTTCATGTCTGCCATCAGTTTTGTCATCTGTAAGAAGAGAACCAGACTGGATGGTTTTTAAGATCCCTTCCAGCTCAACATTCATGAGAAAAAAAGGAAAATTATCCTCACAGAAAATTTTTGCTTGCTCGTTCTGGGGTAGCTTACTTCTTAAATGCAGGATCTTGTGATTATTCATAAAATTAGCCTGAGCGTATGATAAATTGTTAGGTCTCGAAATAGTCAGAGTCAAAATAACTCTTTTCACAGTTGTGTGAATTCTCCAACCTCCTTGGGAGGGTTGGTTGGTCTCTTTCTGTCCTTATACATCTGTTTAAATAACCATATATATCCTTCACTGAGCCAGAAGGCTATCTAGTGTTTGTTTTGAAAATTAGAGGGTAAATTCCAAGGGCTACACAGGGTCTTATTCTAAACTGTTTTATTTTTCATAGCTTCCTTCTTTCTTAAAATTCTAGTTAGCCCTGTCTGCATTCTCTCCTTTCCTTGGCCTCTCAGATCCTTATTGAAATTTCATTTTCACCCTATTCCCCCTGCCCCTCCCTGTTCTCAATTCATTTCTCTTAGGCTATCCCTCACTCCCCTGACAGACCAAACTTTAATTCAGGGGAAAACAATATCCTTCAAAGCTGAAATAAAGGGAAAATGTTACTTCTATTCAATAGCATGAGAATCTTGTTACTCTCTGGTTTGGTTTTCGGGGTTTTTTGTTTTATGCTTTGGGGGTTTTTTTGCTGATGTTTCAGAAGAATTTAGGGTTTTAGAGCTGATAGGATCTCTCAATGGTTTGTGAGATTATTATGTAGTTTGAGAACCACTAAACCATTTTTAATTAATTTTTTTATGAACATGGACTTTTCAGGAGTGCTTTCCTTTTTTCTCTTTGCTAATCATATTAGTTTTGTAATCCCTTCTTTTCTTTATTATCTCCTTTTTCATCTTTTTTTTCCTACTCTCTTTCACCTTCATTCTCCACCTTGAAATTATAGCTGTTTTTAGCACTCAAAAAAAAAAAAACTTTTCCAATCTAATCCATCGTCCAAATTTCCTGTATTTGTCACCCAGTATTTCAAGCAAGTTGTAATTTATTCAGAATGCTCTCCTTGTAGTTAAAAAAGAAGTACATACTGCCACCTGCTGGAAGTTTATATGAAGGAGAAAAGGTATAGAATCTGGTAAAGATTTGTCCAATTTCTAAAACGGTCTTATGCAATATCTTGTCCTATGATGAAATATCTTGTCATAAGTCAATCAGTGATGTTACAGTTTCACCTTTATTTCTCAAACATTTATTATTTAGACTTTCTGATAGCTTATCTTTTTTTTTTAATGATTCACCCAATACAGTAAATTTTTTCTCCCTCTGATTCTTCTTGAATCATAAAAACAAATCACAATAATGTAAAGGCAACTATTGATTCCTGAAAATTTAACTGTAAATGTTAAAGTATTCATTTTTTCCAGTGAACAAGGAAAACATGCCTCTTTTCACACAAAGAAACAAAGCAGTGATTTTCTCTGAAGTTAGAGGAATAAATAATAAAGTTTCACTCTCCTTCTCTCCCATTAGTTCTCCTCTTTCTAGTCTTTCCTTTCCCATCCCCTTCTGTACAAATGGAAAGAATATTGACATTACCTATTTCCCAGGGTTATTGTTAGAGAAAACACTTTGTGGAGCTTATTCTTTATTTGTAAAGCTCTTTATTCATAATAACATAAGAAGAGAGAGGGTTTAAATCTTCTTCGTACTTATATTGATTGTGTAACCCTAGGCAAGCTACTTAAAGCCATAATGTAGCCAAACAATTCTCTAAGACTTTCAGTTACAGTTGAGTTGCAGTTCTGCAGTGCTGAAAGGAATTTTTACCCTGAAATCTCCTAAACCTGATAAGATTAGAGGTTCCCATTCCTCCTCATGCCCTTTATCCAAATTTAAATGAGGTCAATCTTCTCAGATTTGATTTCTTCCTCACATTCACATTTAAGGGAAGAGCTACTGGAATGTGACAGGATCGTGGTTGCCATCTTTTTTTGTTATGGAGAAGTTTTGAATTAAGGTTGACACTGGGCCAGCACAGGGGCAAAGGAACTAGTGTGACGACCTGGTGGTATGATTGTTTCCTAATACCAGCCAGAATCTCACAGTTTTGCCAGATGTTGGCAATCTACACTGTAAAAGACCTGTATAAGTATTCCTGCTTCAGGAAAAGTTGTTGAGTAAAACTAGAGTTTTATTACTTATAGTTTTTCCATAAAGTTAAATTCAATTTATTATTCATTTCTATTCCCCTGATGACAGTTATCCTGAAGATGAAACAGTTTCCCTAATCATCTCAGAAATCCTTGTTTGCATGCCTCTGACAAGTTAACGGCCAATGAAAGTTAATGGGTAAATGGGATGGATAGGGGTAAATGCTGACACACAGTTCTCATTGCAGGAATATAAGAAGGAAGAAAATAAGCATTTATTAGTCACCTACTATATGTCAAGTATTACGCTAAATACTGCATAAATATCTATTTGATCTTCACAATAACTCTGGTGATTAGGTGGTATTAATAATCACATTATAAAGCTGAGAAAACTGAGGCAGATAGAAGATAAGTGACTTGTATCAGAGACTGAGTTTGAATTAAGAGTTTCCCAACTCCAAAGCTATTCACTGTAAACTCCAGAGCCATTCATTCTATCTACACCATCTGTTGACTATTTCAGGAACATTGGGTCAGATATTACCGATCCATAAGTTACATTATCTGCTCTTTGCCCAATGACTACTTAAGAGCCCACTTTACTTAAAAGTGTAGAATTAGTAGTTTCCAGGGCAAATTTTCTGGATATCAATAAGGTGACTCCAAGAATAGTGATTCTCATAATGGAGGTAAAGAAAGAGTAAAATTAGTTTTTAGATAATTACTAAAGTTATTCAAATCAAATCTTTTTTGATAAAATTGGGATGTATTCAAATTCTAGGCAGAAGTAAAGTAGAATTACTGATTAAATTGGCAGCTTAGAACATGTGGTACTATGGAAATAATACAGAATTTGGATGCCAAGTATATAGTTTTAATCCCAACCCTCCTCCATACTAGGACTGGAGCTTTGGACATTTCATACTACCACTTGGAGCCTCAGTTTCCTCATCTATAAAGGAATTTAATTTGATGATCTTGAAAGTCCTAAGCTCTATGATCTATAACACTATGCCAATATGACATCAACCCAAATGAACAAAATTTTATATTTGTCTTCAATCTAGCAGCTAAGAATAACTTGTATTTGTATACATGGGCATGTAAAATACATTTCATCAGGATGTGTAACTGGAGGATTTAATTTCTTTTTAAAGGTGAATATTTATTAAATATTCAGTCGTTAAGAATACTATTTTTGTTTTCACACCAAGAAAATTAAAACTTAACTAAATTTATTTTTAAATAAAAGTTTTGCTTAAAAATATAATATTTTCAAAAGTCCCTTTTATTCAAGGCTTTACCTTTATCTTAAAATACAAAATAGTCATTTTAAAAAATTTTCTTGGATAGTAAAACACTTTCCAAGTTGACCTTGCTCTCCTCATTTTATACTTTATCAGTCATGAAAAACTAGTGGTGAAAACTGATGCCTGGTAAAACATTTCATAATTTAAAATTTTAAGAGTTTACTTATATCAACTAGAGACATGGACAACAAAGTGGAGAAATTTTTCTAATTGATTTTTTTCCTCATTCAGTTGCAAGTTGTTTGGAACCCCTCAGAACAATAGAAGGACTTAGAGGTAGGGAACCAGGGGAAGGCAGACATTTCATTCGACCCCAGCAGTAAATGGGCTCTGTCAAGTAACCATAGTGACCAAAGCAAATAAGGCAGCACCATGGACAGAACTTGTAATAAAACCATAAAGGGTCAATCCCTGCACCAGTGAACATCTAACACACTAGACATGCTTCCTTTTTCTTTCTACTTCTGAGACTCAAGGTTAAAGTGAGAGAGGAAGATAGTGTAGCAAGAAAAGAAAGGAAGGAAGAATCTTGTTGGTGACAGCTGCAACAACTCTCCTGAGACTCCTAAAGATGGTCCAAATACCTGATGGGTTCTAGAGAGAGCTGTTGCCACGTTAGCATTTATTCAGGTCACCCATGAAATATTCCATAATACATGCTTATATTTATGTAACACTTTCAAGGTAGACACAAAGAAATTCATATATGTCACATATACCTTAATATAGTTGCATACATCATAAGAATTTAAGCTCCTTGCCTTACTAGCTCTCTATCATTCTGTCTCTTCTCTCTTTCTCAGCTGCACTCACAGAAAAAGCTATCTGTATCCATGGCCTTCAGTTTCTTTTCTCTCATTCTTTTTTAAACCCACTGCAAGCTCACTTCTAACCACAACACTCAAATAAAATTGTTCTCTCTGAAGTTACTAATGATTGCTTAATTGGTAAATGCAATGATCTTATCTCACTTCTTATCTTTGTTGCCCTCTCTCAAGCATTCAGTGCTGTTCAGCATTTTCTCCTCAAGAGTCTGTATTTTATGACACTTCTCTGTCTTCATTCTCTTTCTACAAATCTAACTCCTCCTTAATTCCCTTTGTTGGATCATCACCAATATCCTGCCCATTGTATGTTTTCCAGAGCTCTCTTCCCCCCATTAAGATGTAAACTCTTTGAGGAATGGGATCACTTCACTTTTTTTTCTTTTCCATCTCTAGCTTTTAGTTGAGTATTTGGTACCTAGTAGGTAATTAATAAATGTTTGCTTGCTTCATTGATTGGCTGCATGCAGAGAAAGTTTTTGGTTTTGTCTTCAAAATCTCCGGTGTCTCATACATAATAGGAACTTAATGAGTATTTGCTGAATTGAACTGAATCTCTTGGAAGTCTCACAACACAAGTTATTGTAGTAGTTTTTGCAAGTGTTTTTATGGCTCTTTTGCAGTATTACACAGTTAGTATAGGAAAAGCAAATTCAAACTGAGACCTTCTGGCTTCAAGTTCAATAGTTTCTCTGCAGTCTCATGTTGATTCTCGATTAGGTGACATTTAAGGAAAGATGTGTGGAGAAGTGATGGACATTATCATAAGTACACTTTTTTCAAATTATCATATCTTTATAATTGGAGAAAAAACTTGTCAGTCCTTAATCACTTAATGGTTTTTGGCCTATTTCCAAAGAACACTGTCATTAATAAGAAGACAAAGTTTATGACTGCTTTGGGGGCACTAATGAGATGAGCACAAAGATTATGATGAAATGGGTGAAAATTATCTATGCATCTGAAATCTACAAATAGCCCCATTATCAGCTTCCAAGGCAACAAGTCATGAGTTTTTGAAGATATTCATTAAAATATTAAAAGACAGAATATAGAGTGGTTAAGGTGAGAAAAGGAATGATAGAGATTGAGTCTAAATGAAAGAGTGGGATTAGTTTGTGGACACCTATTTATACAAATACCTTCAAGCCAAACAAATAAAATTTTCAATCATTACCCCACTGAACAAGTGTCCCTCAATTTTATAGAAAATTGTACCTTTTCTAGTTCTTAATAAGTCCTATAGAAATATGGAGGCAAACATATAATACTAGTCTACACAGTATACTGCATTTGGAAATAAAAAATCTGATTTTCACATAGCCTTAGTTTCCTTCTCTGTAAAATAAGGGGGTTGAACTAGATGAAGTGACTCCAATACCTTCCACCTCTAAAACCCTAAGATCTTCCAATAAAATATTATAGCTTAGAAGAATCACTCATCTATCTCTTCTATTTATACTATTTTGTGAAGTCCTTTGGAGAAAAGTACTATGACAGCATAAAGTATTATATTTTATTTGCTATTTTCATTTGTTATTACCATCTTTTCATAAGGGAGAACTAAGTTCATTTTCAAAAATAAGGGGGGGATCTATCCCAAGATTATCCCTAGATAAATTCAAAATTAAATAAAGTACATTTTCATCATCCTTTCATCTCTCCAGACATATCTTCTCTCTGTCTTCTTTGGACTTGCCTCTCCATTCATAACTGTGCTTCCATAGTGAGGTATGCAGTAACCTCATATCACTAGCTGCCAACTGTCATGTATTTCCATAACAGCAGGGGGTAAAAAAAATCCTTTCTTTGGCTTTTAAAGCCTTCTATAATCTGGCCTCTTACTCCCTTTCCAGTTTCCTTTTGCTCTTTACACCCTAATCCCCAATGTATTCTGCCATCTAGAAGAATAGCCTCTTTTCTATTTCTGAAATTAGTAAGACCATCTTCTAACTCCAAATATTTTTGCTTTCCATTCCCCATGCCTTTCAATTCTCACCCTCCTCTTCTCAGTTTCTTAGCTTCTTCCTTGGCTTTCTTCAAATCCCTCCCTCTGCAAGAAACTTTCCCAGATCCCCCTTAATGATACTGCTTTCCCTTTGGTGATCATCTCTAGTTTATTTTATATAAGATATCTTTGAACATAGCTATTCATGTGTTGCCTCCCCCTATTAGACTATAGACTTCTTAATAACTGGAACTTTTACCCTTCTTTTTGTCCCTAGCACTTAGCACAGTGGTTGACATCTGGTAGCCTATATGTAAACTCAAGAAGGAGTCACAACTAGGAGTGATGAGAGTTCAGTGGGGAAATGCTAACAAACCTAGACAAAGTAAACCAAGAATATGGCAAAGCCAGATACAGAGATTCAGACACACATTGAGATCACAAGGAGGATAGACAAGAGAAAACAAATCAAAAGAGAAGGTGTAGCCCCTAATAATAATTTGTTATTGATGTTCAAAAGGTTCATAGAACTGGTTCCCATTTTTCAATTTGGAAACCATACAATTCAGTGGCAACTAGGTACCAGGATCACAACTTTGATGCTTATTAAGACTCCATCTCTAAGTACTGGTTCTGTAAACTTTTTTCCATTGACCCAGAGATAAAGATCTCCCAGATAGCCCTTGTCTAGGTCAAATGGTCTTAATGGTTTTAAATAGGATGAATCCCTTTGGCAATGTGATGAATCCTTTGGACCTCTTTTCAGAAAAAAAAAGTTTGAAATATATAAAATTAAATGCACAAAATTAAAATGAAGTCATTTATATTAAAATATAGTTTTCAAAAATATTTTTAAAAGAAATGCACTGATGAAAATTAAGAATCCCTGATTTAATATAGCCCTCTTGTGTTACAAATAAGAAAACTGATGCTCAGAAAGATAAAATAATTTGTCCAAAGCCAAAAAACTATTGACAGAACCAGAGTTGAAAGTCAACTCTTCTAACATAGATGAGAGAGAGAGAGAGAGAGAGAGAGAGAGAGAGAGAGATTGAGAGAGAGGGAGGGAAGGAGGAAGGGAGGGAGGGAGGGAAGGAGGAATTGTGAAAAGGACTTCAGAGTTCTTATTCTGGCAGAATGAAAAAATTGCATTACTACCAAAATAAATGGGAAAATTAGGTAGAAGGTCATATTTGGGAAGGAAATGGTGAATTGAACAAGTTTCTTAACTTACCTCGACTATGTCCCCTTTAGAAAGCTTGATGGTGAAGCACTCTATTGATTATATATGATTATTGTTACTTACTGGTTATATAAATTGAAAACCTTTTGGTTACATATGATTAAATTTGGAGAGAGACATTGTCAAAACTTTTACAGAAATACACATTGATCATGTAAGCAAATTATTGCATAAACCCATTCACTTTCTCAATCCTCTCTAGCCCCCAATACAGAAATTCAAACAATTGAGTTATATAAAAAAGCTGTGAAAAATTTTTTTCCTGGTTTCTGAGATTCAGTGCAAAGAGGCACCAGAAGGGCTTTAATTAAGTAGCAGTAATTGGATACCATCCTGATACAAAGAAAGGATAGATGACTAAAATCCAGAAAAAGATCAAGGTATAACATTCACCTGCATGAAATACCAGCTTTAGCTAGCTCAGGAAAAAAAGAATGGCATGACTTCAAGTTGCTTCTATTGGTAAATTTTTCTTAAAGTCAATGTCCTAGGGGTGGGGGAAAGGATGGAATGTGCAAAAGTGATTCATAAAAAACCATGAAATGAAACCCAAAGGAAGATGATACCCGAGTGTAAAGTTATAGCTTTGCTCCCCCTGCCTGAATTGCCCTCCCTATCTTAGATCTATGGGGTAATGAAACAAATTCTCTCTGGACCCAGAAAGGACATTTAAAGCTTTTGCTAAACATGAGAGTCTGATTCTCTGGAGTCATTCAGACTGCTTATTGACTGATAAAAATCATCTGAGTTCTTATAACTAGGCTAAGGAATCAATATAGAGCAGAGCTTGAATTCCAACTCGTGTGATACAGGTCCCCAAATAGCTGCTAATAATTTTAAAACTTCACAACAAGTGGCAGGTTTGTGCTATTAGTCTGTCATTATCTCTTTATTGGGAAATTTCTTCTGTGTGAAGTATATATGAGCTCCAATATTCACCTTCCTTCCTCTCTGTCTGCTATTCCAGCTGCCACAGAAGTGTCCTTCTCCTTTGATGTTGGAAATGGGCCAGTGGAGATTGTTGTCAGATCTCCTTCTCCTCTTAATGATGACCAGTGGCATCGGGTCATTGCTGAGAGAAACGTCAAGCAGGCAAGTCTCCAGGTGGACCAGTTGCCACAACAGGTGCGGAAGGCACCTACAGAAGGTCACACACGCCTAGAGCTTTACAGCCAGCTATATGTGGGTAAGTAATAGAAAAGAAGTATCAGCTCTTTAACTCTAGCACTGAAAATGGCTTCAAAACTATAGACTACAATTTCTTCTCTCACACAGGTGACTTAGATACAAATATTTCTGTGAACTAGAGAGATAACCCTGTGAGATTTTCTCTGAATTCTGTGATTCTCTGATCTTTCAGGAGACAAATAGCTACAATATTTATGCAGGGGGAAACACTTCTACATTGGAATCAGGAAGCCTGCATTCAGATTAATGCCTTTAATTTGCGATCATTATGATCATGAGATAGTCTCTCTCTGTTTACATATATAAAATCCTTTATTTTGTATATGTAAAATGGGGATAACAATATATAGACATTTGCATGTCATTTAAAGGATTCATCTCTTTTGAACCTCCAGGTACCACAAGTCCTTAGATACTATAGGACTTATTATCCCCATTTTTGTGGGAAAGATAAATAAGACACAAAAGACTAAAAAATGACTTGCCTATGACCACATGGCTATTAAGTATCAAGGACAGAATTTGAACCATCTTTCTGAATCCAGTATTCTACACAATCCCTTGCTACCTTGTTTTATATCTTTCACAGAGCATTGTGGGAGAAAAATTATGCTTTGCATATATCTGAATACTATTCAGAACTTCTTAGTATCAAGCAAAAATGTGCCTAGTAGTAGGTGCTTAATAAATGTTTGTTAAATTCATTTGAATTGAAAACCATGCTTCCTCCTCTTAGAAATAAATACAAGCATATGTGTTTGCCCATCCCTTATTAGAATTGATGAGTAATAAAATGCTTTTGACTTCTCTTTACTTTATTTCAATGGATAGCCAAAAAGGCTAAATATTGAATAATAAATGTAAACAAAACTGAAAAATGTGGGTACCCTAATAAACATCAAAATACCAGGCAACTGGGGTCAACTACATAAGTTAATTTAGATACCAATACTTTTGTTTATGTGGGGTAGTATTTCCCAATTCAATCTCTCTTTTAACATATTCCAAATGAGGGTAAAGTCAACTCAAGTCAAAATCTGTTTCCAAGTGCAGTGATTCTTCTTCAGGTTTATTTTCCTTTCTTTTAGGAAATGAGTAGCCATCTATTGAATGGAAGCATAGGATGTTTCTCTATTGAATACTTATAGAACCACATCGAGATTCCCAAATATTTTACAGCTGAAACTTAACTGGGCTAATTGTAAACTTTTACTTTCTCAGTTCACTGCATAAAATTCTGAGATTTCATCCATGTTGTTTTTCCCTCCAACAATACAGATTATAACCCATCCACAGCTGTCCTTCTTGTGTGACTCTTGTCCATTAAATATCACCAGATTTTAAATGTTTTCTAACTATAAATCCTTTCCACCCATTAACACAAAAAAGTTCATGAACCACTCAAATTTTAGGTCCTTGATTGATTATCCAAAATAAGGAAATATGAAGTATTGTTGTGTGCTCAGTGGACAAACTCTAACACAGAGAGTTCTTGTTTTGCAAAAGTGGAACATTTCACAGACCTCTATATAAAGCATTTTTAACATAATGAAAATTTACCCATACCCACCCATCTCACTTAGCCTATATAACAAACACATAAACAAAGAGCAACATTAGGCAAGTCATAAAATCAAAAATTTCTTTCTTAGTATAGGATTCTATGTCATAATGCCAGTTGTCACAAATTATAACACATAGAATGGAATATCTTTAGGATTACTTCTGGTTTGTTTTTTTTTTTTTTTTTTTTGAAGTTTTATTCAGTATATTTTGGTTTTGTATCAGTCATTTTCTTTTTTTTAATTTTTTTTTGAAAAAAATTTCTTTACACGACTTTATCCCTCCCTCCTTCTACCCACTTCCTCAGATGGCAAGCAGTCTTATACATGTTAAATATATCATAGTCATTTTCAAAGGAACAAAAAGGCTCTTGCCCTCCCATTTCTGTTTGAATCCTCCCTCTAGTCAATAAAAACAATTGATAAAACATGATGCAATGATCATGTATGATAATGTACATAACGTTCTGCCTGAATCTGAAATGTCCCTCTTTTTTTTCTTCTGAGAGTAGAAATAATTCATTCTCTATTTCCTAAGGTTATTTTAGTTTTATCTTGTTTTTACTTGCTCAGAGTACATATTGCTTTAAGAATATTTTCCTTAAACTCTGGTGACTAATTAGCCAACCATCTCCATGCATGTGTGTGTAATATATACATATATGTGTGTTTTCTTTGGGGGGTAATAGAGATAAAATTTGAAATTCATAGTCACTGCATATTTAAAGAGATTTTTTTTTCTTCATTTCAATCCAACAAGCATTTATTTAAGTTTCTACTCTATGTCCAGCCCTGGGGAATGTAAGAAAGAAATGAAAAAATAATAATACCTGTTTTCAAGGAGCATATTTTATGCTGGTTTTTGAGATCTATTGAGAAAGAGACACATGAGGAATAGACTATAGAACTATTACTGGATTACTAAACTAAAATATTCTACAAGTAATGCACCTGTAAGGTTTTATAAATATTGATTTTTACCAACTTTATCCACAGAGATGTAGTGCAGCAGACAATGCTGCAATCAGAAGTTAGAAGGACCTGAATTCAGATTCTGCTTCTGATACATACCATTTGATGATCATGGTCTAGTTAACCTAATTTCTCATTGCATCCAGGCAACTCTCTAAAGCTTTCAACTAGAGCTGACGCCAAAGGAATAATCCTTACACAGATATGGACTCCCCCCTAACCTTCATTAAATAAACAAATAGTAAAAAGTTTCCCAAATAGCCATAGAATTCCTGGAAGACTGAAGATCACCTGAAAATAAAAGATCAGGTAACCTTTTCACAAATGTGTTCCTTTGGGGACACAAGTCTTTTTTCTTACTCAAAAAGACTGAATGTAATTAAGCTTAATGTAGTTACTACAATGCTCTCTTCCTTTGTTTTTCTTTTTCATAAATCTAAGCTCCTAGCTTTTAACTTTCTGATGGCTTAAGGTTCAGTATTATGATCCCCTTGGGGCAATCCTGACAGGGCTTCTCCTCCTAAGAGGGCTTCTCCAAATTGCTCTCTAACAGTAATAATTGAGCTCTACAACTCAAACGGCTCCACCAGGAAACTAGTCCCAGAGAGAACCAGGCTCACTTGTCAATCAGCCCCTGAACTGTGAAATCCAGTTACACAAAAGCCAGTTGTCACAAACTATTGGACTGGGAATCAGGAGACGGAGTCAAATCCATGCTCTGCCACTGTGTCACCTTGAGCAGGACACAACTTCTGGATGGGAATTGAAGGCCTAAAAAAGTCTCTTATGGGCAGCTGGTTTCCTCATCTGTAAAATGAGGACTCTGGACAGGAGTCATCTTTAAGGTCTCTTCCATTCCAGCCATTTTGAGCTTTTAAATTAAATAAGGCAGAGGTCTGTACATTTTTTTTCTGCTTATATTCTTGCTCTTTTGCTTCTCTTTCTCTCTTCCTTTCTCTCTAAATTTTCATGTGCAGACTACCATTCCAACATGGTCCCTCTTTTATTCACATTTCTCAATTAATTGACCTGAAATTGGATGGTTTTAGCCATCAGTCAATAGAGGCAGATGCACTGTTACCAAACATCTCCTTCAAAGAAAGAAGTCATTGTCCAGTGGTTCCACTTATGTGCCACAAATACCACAGTATCTTACCAAAAGACACGACTACTGATAAGAGTATCACTCACTCCCTTTGAAAAAGCCTTTCTAAAAGAAAGAAAAAATAGTTCCAGCTACTTACAATCTTTAAGACAGCAAGAAAATCTCATGACAAAAGGGATGGCTTGGGTTATGGCAAGCAATAGGAATTCAGCTCTACAGCTCTGGCTTAACAGAGAAAATTTTAAAACCCAAAAAGAGAAAATACTTGTTTTATTTAAAACTACACTTAGGACTTTTTTGTGTTCTGCCCTAAAATAAGCAGCTAGTATATGACCGGTCCCCAGAACAGCCTCGTGATAACTTGCCCATCACACAGCTTTCCCTAGCCATGGTCCAGGTGCAAGGGCTCACTTCCTATGTAGGCAGCCATAGACCAGATTTCTTTACAGGGCTAGCGAGCAGCCGGCATGCCCATGGTCATCACATAAATGAGGCTGACAACATGCTGGATTCAGCTGAAGCCCCTTTTAGTTGTAAAGTATCTCAGAGAACTCGGAATATTGGCAAGAACAGTGGCAGTGACAGGACTGTGAGGGAGGAATAGGATGGCTGTTGGGAACCCAGCTACTGGCATCCCAGCTGGGGACCCAGGCTTGTGGTCCAGGACATGACAAGACAGCAGCAGGTGTGAGCACTAGTGGGAGGCAAGCTGGGCACAAGTCAAAGCAGACAGCACAGGATCCAGGACGAGGAAAGGCAGAAGGGAAGAGGTCAAGACTGGCAGAGACAGCAAATCAAGGACAATGAGGACTGTAATCTGCTAGGTCCCTGCTTTAGAAAGAAAGTAGGTTTCTTGAAAGCATCTGAAGTCATTTTGGAAGCTGTTATCCTTAAACTGTAGATCTAGTTGGTTGGGTTAATATTCTATCTGAAACTCTCTAGCATTTAAAGTGGCTTTAGTCATTTTTCCGCCTGGTTTACTTTCAAAGGAAAGAGGAAATCCTCTTCATCCGAGGCAAGAGCTTTTACTTTTGAGTCCTGATAGTATCTGGTGCTCTTATTTCTCTCATTTCAGAGGCAGAATTTGTCCTGAAACAGGGGTACTGCCAATGGCTCAGGATCTCTTTGAGGAGAGGAGAAAATTAAATTTAAATTTAAATGTAGTATATATTTATATAATTTATATAAGTATGATATAAAATAAATTTTAAATTAAAATTTTAAAATAGATACCTACAAAGAACAAGGTACTGTGCCAGAAACAAAGGATAAACCCAAACCTTAACAATTTCTGGCCTTAAAAGATACGTCTTCTACTAAGGGCATCCATTGTATAAGTACCTGCTTATTTACATGACTTCCCAATTTGAATGTGAGTTCCGTTAGGACAGAAACTGTGTTTTGCCTTTTTCTATATGTGCAGAGCTTAGTAGAGTGTCTAATACATGAATAAATCCTTAGGGAATGTTTGTTGACTAACTGTGACATAAGACTGAGGACTGAATCTGTGATTTCACTGATATAAGGCACTCATAGATGAGGAAACAGCCTTTAATAATGCAGATAGAAACATTATCTTCAAGTTATAGTCTTATAGAATTGCTTGAAGGTTTAAGAGATTGAGTGCCTTGTCAAGGTCACACAGCCAATTTTATTGTCTTCAAGTCTGGTTCTATATTTACTAATGCCACCTGATTTCTCATTCATTGAAAGAGATTTCTCATTCATTAAAATAAGAGTTGGCTCAGTGGATAGAGCACTCAGCAAGCCCTAAATTCATATTTGTCCTCAGACTCTTAGCAGCTATGTGACTCTGGGAGAGCCTAAACCACTTAGCTTGTCTGTCTCAGCTTCCTCATCTGTAAAATGGGATAATGGTAGCACTTAAGGACTCAACATTATCAAGGATAAAATGACACTATTTTTCAAGTGTTTTGAAAACTTTAAAGATCTATATAAGTGCTATTGTTTCAAGTGAATTCAAAATAATATGCCCTGATTTCAAAAAATATAAAATTGCTAACAACTAAGAAATAGAAGGTGGGAGGCAGAGCAAATAAATATTTGAATAATTGTTGTGGCTTCTCTCTGAGACCAATCTTGACTAGGAACCATGTGGGAGAATAAGATCTGCCAATCACACCACATAACTCTGTTTGGTCAGCTGTTCCTCTGTACATTGCATTCCAAAAGAGGGAATGGATGCTTGAGATTACCATGTCAAATGACAGAAGGAATGGGAAATTCAGACATTGGTATGCAAGTGAACATAGGACTCTATAGAAGTGAAATTCATCCAGCTCTGTGTAACAGTGAAATAGCAACTTCTAATAGCAGAACAAGTTTGGAATAAGGGCATGCAGTCTCACGTCCTCTGATTAGAAACAGAAGAGAAAGTGTTTGTATTCTGTTTTCCATTTCCTGTGTACTGACTCCCAGGTGAGTGACTATGCTATCAGAATAGCCAAGCTGAAAATAAAAAATGAAACACCTCCCCAGTGGAATTTGGCTCCCTGCATGAAAGCCTTGTAGCAAATCTCTAGCATTACAATGTTAAGACTGATATCAGTCTGGAGTATTTATCAAAAGAACAAAATATACCAACCCCTTTAAGCAGAATGGGGACCATTTTGGGAGAGTTGGAGGATGAAGCAGGGTGAAATCTTGGGTCTAAGTCCACTTCTCTTTTTTCCTCATCTGCTTCTGCAAAGCAAAATACCAGCACTATCTCTTTAAAGCAATTATTCCATCCTCAAACCATCTATATTTTTTTCTTGTCTTCATGAAACTTACCCCTAAATCCTTTTCTCAAAGTTTGAATACTGCTTGATTTCCTTTGGGATTTTTTTTTAAACTCTATCGCACAAGATAAAATGAAGATTGAATACAGGTAAACAACCAAGAAATGGGTTTCTCACAATCTAGGATCATATGAGAACCTACATTTCACACATCCTTCTCAATGCCGCTCATACCAAAGCAAGAGCTCATCTGCGTGAGCTTGACTTGTGGGCTCCAGGTGAATTGGAAAGTATCATTTCTCCCTGTTTGCTCCCTCTTACCTTCTCAGGGCTTACCATTAATAATCAAATACCAATCAATCAGAGGGAGTGAATAAGAATGCTAGCCACTCCCATCACCAGTGTGTAAAATATACTGTTGGGTTGTTTTTTGTTTTTTTTTTTTGGGGGGGGAGGGAGGGAGGTATTTGAAATGATTAAGTATTCTATGGAGAGCAAAAATGCAAATATCATGTGATAAGCTGTGTGTACTCTCATTCTTGACTATGTAAGACTCAATTAGCCCCTTCAGTCTCAGAAAATACATCTACTATTCTCTCTCCCTTCCCATATTCCTTGTCCCTTGGATCATATCTTTTAATAGTTCTTTGCCTTGAGGATTTTTCTCCCTACAAAACCTGGCACCTCAACTGACAACTTGATTGTTTTCCTTTTCAATGTCTGACACTCATTCTCCCAATTAAAAATTCTTGTTTCTTCCCTAAGACCAACTGCCAGAATTGCTTTCACCCTTGGGAGTGGGATGCTCTTAACTCTTCCCCTTCCTTTGCTTTCTTCAACTCCACAACTTTGCCATTTAACAACTTAATAAAGTTAATAAACTATTTACAAAATTATGTTATCTTAAATTTAAGCATTTGAACAGAAGTAGCTTTTTCTTTTAAAAAAAATTAAAAATTTCTTTCCTAGAAATAATAGAATTTCAGTATTGGAAAGCATAAAACTTAGCATCGTACTTGGCAAATAGTAGGTGCTAAATAAATGCTTATTACCTTCCTTTCCCTAAAATGGTCATTATTTTATAAATTAAAAGCTAAGGATCAAAGAGGTCAAGGATTTATCCAAAGTTTCTGTTAGTATTTGGTGGACCAGGACCTAAATTCAGTTTTTAGATTGTAGACTCCTTGAGAGCAGGAACTATTTGTTTTTCTTTTTTATATACTGACAGATATAAAAATTGGAATGATTAGGGGGGAAATTTATAGTTACTTGTGCAGGATCCTTCCATTCATGTATTTATTCTACATGTATGCATTCTAGCTACTGCATGTGACAATCAATAAACTTCTCATTAACTTAAGAAAACTTCTGCCTCCTGATTTTTATTACCTAAAAATGCCCAGTGCTTTGCATATAGAAGGTCTGAATAACAATTTGACCTATTCAACATGCATTTATTAAATATAACTTCTATATTAGTATTTATGTTAGACATTGAGATAGAAACATGTCCAGCCCTCAAGAAGCTTATATTTTGTCAAAGACTTTGGGTACACATAAGTACAGAGAAAATAAATTCAAAATATTTGGGGGAGAACGTAGGTGGAGAGAATATGTATCAAGAAAAGCTTCCTACAAGAACTAGCCTGTAAAGTAAATTTTGAAGTGAACTAGGGATAATAAGAGGTACAGGTAAAGAGAGAATGTGTTATGGATATTGGGAACAACCAGTTTGACAAAGATCAAGAAATAGAAGATGAGTTCTAGGTGTGATGGAAAAACATCAAGAAGCAGTTTGGTTGGACCAAAGAGTTTGTAAAGATCAGTAACATATAACATTAGAAAATTAAGTTAGATTCTGAAGGGCTTGAAATGCCAAAAAAGGAGTATTTTCTGTGTGATCCTAGAGGTGAGAAGAAGCCTCTAGAGTTGAAATGAATTTTTTAATAATAATTAATTCATGGTTCTATAGGACCCAAGAGTTCACAAAGTTCTCTTTTCACATTGTCCCCTTGAGGAAGAGGGAGCCCTTGAGGATACATAAATTTTCTGCTACAAGACACTCCTTTTAAAAATACATAAATTGTTGCCTTTTCAAGTCAGAGAGCTCACGTCTGGATTTTGAATGTGTTGGGGTTTTTTTTAACCCTGTGGAAATAGTCATTCCTGAGTTATATACATAGGTATGAATATATTTCAGCTGTGAATCTGAATGAGCTCCCATTACAACAGCAATATAAATTGCCTACAAAGAGGACATTGTTCTTTACAAAATTTACCTTCAGTTAAATTTAGAAAACAATTTTTCAGTTCACCTGTAAAGTAAAATTTTAGGTATTTAAGTATAGACACTATATGAGTTACCTCCATTTTGAAATGCCCTTTTTCAATGCCTTAAACTCTAGTACCCACTCCCTCCTCTTTTTTTGTTAATTGTATATTCCTTTAACTAGGAAGATATTGTCTGGATGTTTAAAAACAGTCTAAGTTATTCTTAGATTTATGCTTTTGTTCTGTCTGTATAATGAGATTATAGAAAAATCTGGACTTTCCAAATATCCTGACTTCTCTAACATGTAAATCTTTTGCTTCCTGTAGGATGATGTCTATGAGATGTTTTGATTCGTTGAATGGATGGAGATTTTTATAAAGAAAATTGCTTTCTCTAGTTGGTGAACTAATTTTGGAAATTTGCCTATGAAAATGAATCTTTTGTTCCATAATAGGCCTAATCTGATTTATAGTTAAAACTAGGAACTCTCACATAGTAAAGGGCTATAATGAAAACAAATCAGAATCAACATATATCCAATGAGAAGCATTTGTGGTGCCAAAATCTCCCTCTTGAGCTCTCCAAAAGATTTCAGAGAAACCCATTTTTACATGATATTTTTTTGTTGTTCATGTTTGACTCTTCATGATCCCATTTGGAGTTTTCTTGGTGAAGATATGGTAGTAGTTTGACATTTCTTTCTCCAGGTCATTTTACAGGTAAGGAAACTGAGGAAAACCAAATTAGGCAATTTGCCCAGGGTCACACAGCTGTGGCAGAGGTCAGATTTGAATTCAAATCTTCCTGACTCCACTCCCAATGCTCCATCCACTGCACCATTTAGCTGCTTTGCTTAAATGTTTTTTGGTTGATTAGCTC
This sequence comes from Sarcophilus harrisii, assembly GCF_902635505.1. Classification (NCBI taxonomy): domain Eukaryota; kingdom Metazoa; phylum Chordata; class Mammalia; order Dasyuromorphia; family Dasyuridae; genus Sarcophilus; species Sarcophilus harrisii. The sequence continues at coordinate 197,976,463 of NC_045430.1, forward strand.
TGAATTCAACCAATCTTAAGTTCAAAACATAATGTAAAAAATGTTTTGTCTCTTAATCTTTTCCTCTAGTATCTCTTCTTTTTAGCTAAGCCCACAGTATGTATTCAATATCTATATTACCTCCTGATTCTGAAGAGATTTTTGTTCCCATGTCTTGTTAACTGCCCAAGGCATTAACTATCCTCTTTCAATATGACTTCAAAAATGAAAGGATTTTGCTTACTTAAAACAAAAAGTACTTATTTCTTTTACCTGACCAAGATACCACCATTCTCTCCTTCCTCTCTTTTGCTGCCAAACTCTTTGCCTTTGCATATCTGTCCCATCTATCCACCTCACAAGGTTATTGACATAATCACCCAAAGGAAAATTTTATTAATATGTATACTGTATTCATTTTTACCACCTAGCCCTTAATCTTCTATAGATAGTCTTCCTCCCCACCATTCCACTGGTAGATTTTTAAAGCTCATTTGTGATCACCAAATCCAGACTTTTTCTCAGTATCCTCTTTCCATGACCTGCTTGTAGCATTTGACTATATTGGTCTGTTTTAAGATTTTATTGTCTTTTGACGTCTGTGCAATTATGGGATTTTTATTCTCCTCCTAAAGTTTTGAGTATTCCTCCAATAGTTTTTTTTTCTTTTTCTCTCTCTTCAGTATGTGTCCTCAGCTCTGTGATCTTTTCTTTCTAATCTCTTTCCTTCAGATAATTCATCTTTATGTCCACAATCCTTTCTCCACTTATGATTCCCAAAAGAGCCCTGCCATCAGCTGCAGAGACCATCCATACTCAGGAATTCTGAGGATAATTACAAGGGGAAAAAAAAGAGATAGAATCAAATTGTGACAGAGTTAGGAGTACAGTGGGATTAAAATTTTGAAAAGACATAGAGCCTATAAAGGAAAAATGAAAAAGCTTTTTTTTTTTCTAGCAGCTCAAAGTGTGTTATGAATAGTCAAAGTGAAGCTAATTAAAGGCAAATTGCCAGAATCTCCTTCAGACCCAGAGACAAACATAAAAAGGTGTTGTCCAAGGTCCTAGAAGAGAGCAACTCTAATGCTGCTTTAAAGAAACTTGTCAGTATATCAGACCTGTGGAAGGTGATTCTTTTAGTTGCAATAATACATTTGGCAGAGAAAATACTTTATAGTTTGTTTATAAAATTAGCAAGAGTACATGTTGGTCTTCATTTTGTTTAATTTGTAATGTTGTTCTGAATAAATATATCACAAAAATTAAGTAGTGTTGCTTACCTATGTGCCTGTATTTGGTTTCACAGAGCAACGCTCTGATTTAGGGAATACAAAGATAATAAGATCCTGCCCTCAAAGAGCCACACGTCTTATTTGATCGGATCACTACATTCTCCATAATCCTTCATAATATGTAAGAAACAACTCCAGAACTGTGAGGTCTACTTCGTTACCCACCCAGTCACTGCCCGAGTACTGGCAAAGAGCCCAAGTACATTCCAGCATCTCAGTAGAGAGTACTTTTAACTGGGGTGGAAGATCCCATAAGCAACAAGAAGAGGTTAAGGTACATAATTAATTTGAGTCTGGTCTGTTTGCTCTCACAAATTCTGCCTTATGCTGAAGCTAGGAGAAATGCCATGCAGAAATGAAGATAAACTCACCAAAAATCAGGAAACACTTTATGAAGAAATTCAGTCCAAGAAATTGGACTTCTGAGAAGTACAACTCAGCATTTTGTATGTAAAATACATTTCATATGATGCTTTCTATTATTGGTCTTTTTGAGGCATAATTGGTCAATCCATTTCAATCTCCTTACAAATTTGTACTAAATTTGTGCAAGTCAATCTCCTTGCATTTTTCTTCCAAAGATTTAGGGCTTTCCCGAATCAAAGTTTAATCTGGATTAAGTTACTAAAGTTAGAATTTAAGTAAATTTTCAATTCACTCCATATATGTGACATTAATCATTACCTTGACCCTTTTTTTCTGTTGATAGCTTTTGTGACTAGTTCCACCAATTATTTACAAAGAGTGATGATTAATTTCAACTTTTAAAAAATTATTGAATGCATGAATGGATGAATGAGAACAAAATTTCCTTAGTAAAGACTGGAAAAATTAAGCAACAACTTAAAAGATCTCTGAAAGCAAGAAAAATTTATCATCTCAGCACAATTCGTGTTTATTATTCTTCCCTTTATTGATTCCTTAAGTTTAATATCTGTTATTTTTATTTTGTTTTCTGAATTCTTTGTAATAATTGGCTATGATGTCATTCATTATGGATGACCACAAAGTTTTTGTAATTATTTTTAATTGCAATACTTGAATGTCAAGCCTTAAGATCATTAATTTTATAAATTAAGCTCAGATTTTCATCTCATCCAATTTTCATAAATATAATTACTATTCAGACAACTCTTAGTACAAGAGGTGAGCATGGGCTCTCTATTAGAAATGTATTGTTTTTTGTTATTATTGTAACTAATAAAAGATTTTATGACCCTTTTGGATATATTTTACATTAGGATCCAGATTTTGAATTTTTGACTCTGGCTACTTTAACAGATTAATGTAGTATACAAAATAAAAAGTTGAACACAATCAGTTAGTCACATAATTTAAACTATGATATATTTAAATCATTCTTATTTGAATATAGTGATCATCTTCCTGTCGGATTTTTTTCTTTATTTCAACCAGGACAAGGTGGCAAACATTTTTCTGTCAAAGGCATTTAAATTATCATTTTAAAAAAATAGCCACTTAGTTCACCTTTATTTTAAAAAAAAAAAAAAAAAACACCAATTGCTTCACTTCTCTATTTTTAAAATGAAAATCAGTTAACAAAACAATGTTCAACAAAATACACTTCAACTCTCTGAAAAAATATTTTTTAAAGTATGGAGAAGAAAAAGATTGGAAGAAAAGAAAAAAGGTTATAAGAGATAATAAAGACACAATTCAATTCAAAAAGCGCATATGATGTGCCTTTTATGTGTATTTAGAATGACAGAGTTAGAACTGGAAGGGCCCTCCTAGTCCAATACCCTTATTTGAACATTTGAAGAAACTAGGGTCCAAAAAGTAACAGCCAATTTTTTTCAATGTCTCCCCAGTTGGAAGAGCCAGGATTTGTTCCCATGAGACAAAGAAGTTCCCCGTGGAGAACAAATGTTTTTAGTTTTGTCTTGGCATTTTTAGTATCTGACACATAGTAGGCATTTAATAAATATATGTTGAAAATGACCAACCCTAATTCTGGAACATTGACAATGCAGCACACTTTCTGCCTTTAAAGAGAGAGAAATCTGTACCAATCATTGAGGATAAAAAGATAAAACCTGAAATAGTTGCTGCTCTCAAGAAACTTGTAATCTACTAGAGTACACTGCTAAATACACAGATAAATAAATGTAAAGTTCATACAAAATAAATACAAAATCACCAAGAGGGAGACCACCAGCAAATGGGTTGAACCCAAAAGAAAAGACCAAGAAAAACACACAGAGAACAAAGAGAGAGTTAGGTTACATATCCTGAGATGTAGAAAGACAAAAACACAGACTGAGAGAGACACACAAAAAACCACTGAAACTTATATATGCATGTGCACAAAGGGAACCAAAATATACAAAGACAGAGAGACATATAAATATGAAAAGGCTTTCAGATGGAGAAGGGGAGCAAGAAAGGGAAACAGTAAGACCTAGAATGCCTGGTGGTAATTTTGCTCATGTCACACCCTTATCTAGGATCATCAAAAGTGGTTATTACCTGTAGTCCTCTTATTTGAAACACCTGTGATCTAAACAGAAATTTTATAGAGCCCTTTTTAAACTACAAGCAAAGTAAAAGAAAAAAAACATGTTTCTCTGCTTTTATTTTCAAATTTCAAAAGTTTCTTTTGGAAATCAATCTGTGTTTGCTTCACCATCAAGTTCTGAGAAATGAGTAGGGTTTTAGAAAATTCCTTTTGAGATTGAGAGGCATTGAGCAATTTAGTAGCTCTACCTTTTGACATCAAAAAGCTGCCATATTGCCTTATCCTTGTTCTCTGGACTATCAGAGCTGCCCCTTCTATTCTACCTGCAAGTCACAGTTTGAAATCAACATTTATTTCTGTTCTGAGCTTTTCTTTCCTTCTTGGCCCCTTTTCCTGTCAAATTCCCACTCCAATCACATCCAATTTTTTTGGCCTAGGAGGGACCTTTTGTTGATAAGAGACTAGAAATAACAAAAGCTTGGTAGGGGGATAATACCTTTAGAAATAGATGGTTAATTTTTTTCCCAAATGTTGTTAGCCCTGTGAAGACACAAGTGTATGGGGGAAATTTTTCAGAGACTATTTTGTTTTACAGTCCTAATGTCCAGTATTGTATTTTTGCAACTATAAGTTTATCACTCCAGAGTTTCCCTAAGGCTATCTGACAGTTTGGCTTGGGCAAGGGCTCCCTGGTGTTTCAAACACAGTCATATAATTCTCCCACACACTTTAGACCCCTCTGACAAAAGAAAATAGTTTCTTTGGATCGTGTTGTGCTTTTTAAAAAAAGACTAATTCAGAGATATTGGCAGCTTTGGGTAGCTATCAGCCAGAAACATCACAACCATTCAAGGTAATTAAACATCTTTAAATGAAATCTCCCTTATAGCAGACAATGAAACTAAATTGTGGCAGGCCACCAAGAGGAGAAAAATACTATAATTGATCTAAACTCCTTTTTCTAAGTAAAAACTTCAGAAAAATATAGAAATGCCCTCATAAAGAATAACTCAATTTTATGCACTATGTAGTCAAGGGACCAACAAGGCCAAGTATATCCATTTTAAGGAAAACAAACAAACTGCTCTTGCTCTGAAAGATAAAGGCCTAGTTTAATTTATTATTTTATAATTTTTAAAGAAATGCAACACTTTTTAAATTGGTAAATCTTGCTAAGATTTTTTAATAAAAAGTTTTGGTTGTTTTTTTTTAATAAGAAATTATTTCTACCAGAAGTCTGGAGCAGATGACATTCTTAAAGTATTTTATCTTCCTTATTTTAAACTGAAAAGTCCCTTCATTCCTTGCTCTGAAAAGTAGAAAACATCACATTTAGGTCAATCATATACTCTAAAGGATCTTACTATCTCATTGATTTGAATATTCTCTCCAATGATGTCAGGAAGACCCAAGTTCAAATCTATACATAATTATAGCCAGCTAAATGACTTGATGGATAGAATATCAGGCCTGAAAACAGGAAGACTCATCTTCCTGGGTTCAAATCTATCCTGAGATACTTAGTATTTATGTGACCTCAGGTGAGCCATTTAACTCTGTTTGCCTCAGTTTTCTCATCTGTGAAATGACCTGGAAAAATAAATGGCAAACAACTCTGGTTCCCTTGCCAAGAAAACCCAAATGGGTCACAAAGAGTTGGACATGACTGAACACAAGGATGGTGTTATACTGAAAAGTCATTTAATCTCTATCTACTTTAGTATTCTCAACTACAAAATAGGAATAACAATAGTATCTGTCTCACAAAGTTGTTGAGGATCAAATAGGATAATATTTATAAAGCATTTGACACAGAACCTGGCACAAAATAGGCACTTAATAAATGCTTATTCCCTTCCATTCACTTCCTTTCACAACCCAACTGTGCTTTTTTGTCCCAGATTCTTGTCCAAATCTTCCCATGTCATAGGACTTCTACCCAATTTTCTAGAGGCCATTTTTTTTGCTTTCCTTTTCCCTTGGGAGGATACGAGTAAAGCACTCTGGCATTCCACTAATTGTCTTTCACCTTCAGCATCTGACTAGCCTATTTTTTTTCTTCCTTACAACCAATTCCTCAATAATATGTTTTACTTTGCTTATAAAATGCCCTGTGGTCATATGCTTCTGCTCATTCAAAACCACTATAACACCCTTCCATTGCTCTCTGCAATAGTAGTCATTTTTAATACTTCAGCATCATGTATACTATGCCCCATTACCATAGTACATCAACAGCAAAATGTTAGTATTTAAAGGTTACTGTCTTTTGTAGTCATTAAAGGAGCTTTGCAGTTTCCCAAAGACAATTCAGACCTCCTTCTCCTTTTCAAATGTCAGTCCAGCTTGCTAAACATATTGTAATGTTCCATTTGTTCAGGCTGATGGATAAGTGTTATACCCTCAGATTGTCCATTCAGCGGCATGATCTGAGTTCTTTATAGTGATTTTAGTTCTCTTCCAAGACGCTGTGCACTGTTCTCGGCATTCATCCAATTAATCCATGCCATACACAATAGAAGCATTACCATCTAGCAGGAGTATTTAACCTTTCTTGTGCCTTCGTATAAAATGAAAAACAAAACTACAAAGGAAGTCAGAATGATGAAAGATAGTTATTAACATACATATGAATATATGTATATATATATATATATATATATATATATATATATAGAGAGAGAGAGAGAGAGAGAGAGAGAGAGAGAGAGAGAGAGAGAAGATGAGAGTTTGGGAAGAGTCCTTATGTTAAGGACCCTAGGTTCAGAACTCCTGATTTAGTATGAATTCTTCTTCAGCTGGGACTCTTATAGAATCTCCATATCTTCTGCTTCACCTAGAGCATCATCAGATGATCTCTTACAATATCTTTGAGAGTCTGAAATTTTTTTCCCATTATTTTGATATTGGGTTGATTCCTTAATGCATTCCCAATTGTGCTGGTTCTAACATATTTTTTCTGCTATGCATATTTGGTCCAGTCTAGCTGCTTTTCCCATTTTGTTATCCTTACTGTAATTTCCACCTTTCAGTTATCAATGAATAAGTAAACTAGCATTTATCAAGTGCCTACTATGGATTAGGCATTGTACTAAGCACTGTGAATGCAAGGAAAGACAAAAGCCCATCCTTATTCTCAAATAGCTCATAGTCTAAAGACAGGGAGGTGATGGGGAAGGGTGGACAACATGCAAACAGCTCAGCACAAGACTATGCTTTTAGGATCCTAGGTTTAGTGATTCCCCTTTCTTTGATGGATAAAACAACTTGCTATGATAATTTTATAAATCATTTTATAAAATCCTTTATAAATAATTTTATAAATATTTTCTTTTATTTCTTGACTTACTAAGCTTTTTTAAAAATTGGTTTTTACCTCCATTATCTCCATTTGCTTTATGATACTACTTATAATTGCCTGACACCTCCATATTAAAATTTTACTAATGAATTTATATTCTAATTTGGCATCATAGTCTCATCAAATCAAAAAATTACATGCGTTAGAATTCTCTCTTCTTCCCTCTGATATTTACAAAATCTTTATTCCCCTGTATGTAAATGAGTTTCTGCTACTATCATTTATTCCCAGAATTCTTGACTTGAAGTTTATAAACTAGTTTTTGTTTTTGTTATTGTTGTCATTTTAATATTTTGAAAACTTCCTCAACATAATTGGTTTTTTTGGTTTTGTGTTTTATGTGTTTTATTCTATGCACTTAAAAAATTTGTTTTGAGAAGTCCATAGATTTCAATAGATTGTCAAAGGAACAATAATACAAGAAAGGTTAGGAATTTCTGATGTACTCAAAGGCTATCATATGTACTCATTGATAAGAAAAAGTCTTAATATGATTTTGAAATCAAAATGATTACCTTTGGCAAACAAATCTAACCAATTTGTATTATTCAAGTCATCAAAATCTAGTTACAAGGCATTTTTTTTCTTTTTTAATTGAAATGTTCTCTTAAGAAACCCAAAAGCAAATAAAATAGACCACAGAAACCATGTGTTATTCCTTTGAGTGATCCTTGGTTCCATCCATTTACACCTTCTCTTCACTGACTAATTGAAACCTATCATCCCTTCTCATCCTGCAAAAATAGAATTTTGCCATACAAAGGTAAATAACAGATGCTGTTGCTCAAAAAAATTTTCTCACCCAAAGTAGCAGCCCAAGTTTTCTATATTACAGGAGTGTGAAGCAGCAACAGCATGGAATCAGGAAGACCTGAGTACATATCTCACCTTGGCAAGTCACTTAACCTCTGTACTTCAGTGTATTTATCTATAAAAGAAACAGATTTGATACAATGTCCTCTAAGGTTTCTTAGAGCTCTCTGCTCTATAATCTTATGGTTTCCAGTTCTCTAGTACCCCACATTTTTTATCTAAACAAAACCATGGAGCTAGAAAATGCAGGCCATTTCAAACTGAAATGGTACGCTCTTCAAGTAATTCCTATGACCTTATAACCATAATTAAATGTATTTTATTAAAGACCAACTTGAAAGACTCTCCTGAGAAATGACTTTTTAAAATGTAATAGATATCAGATAGTCAGATAGTTCAGATGTCAGTATTTTCCAAGATAAGTTAGAGTAATGAAAGAATAAACAGCAAATCACCCAATCTCATCCATTTGAACTTGCCAACTCATGCAAACCTTTATAGTAATCCCTTTCCATACAAAAGTCACTCACATATTTGAAGACAAATTCTGGGGATTTCAAATGGTAGAGGATCTTGTAAAGCTCTTTTTTATTCTGTCCTTTTTTATTTATAATCTTATCAAAATTCACTGGGTCTAATTTTAACCGGAGCTGAATTATTTCCAGAGCCGAATTTATTCCAGAAAATGTTACATGTTTTCTTTTACACATATACATGCCTTCTAGAATCTCTATTCCACTTCTTGCTTTCCCCTTTCCTTCTTCTTCCTTTCCTTCATCTCTTTCCCATCCATTGCCTCTCTTCTTCCTCTTTCCTTCCTTTTTTCTTTCCTTCTTCCTTCACCTTCTTCATATCTCCTTCCTTCTTGCTCCCTTCCTTTCACCTTTCTCCTTCTCTTCCTTCTCTTTGCCTCTCTCCCTCTTGTCCTATTCCTCTCTCCACCATTCTTTCTTCATCCTCCCACAGTTCAGGCATCATGGTTATATCTTTGAGCTTAGGTCTAGGGCCAGATAAAAATATATGATGGCTTTCTTAAAATGCTAATCATTTCACAGGTATCTAGATTTATAGCTAGAAGGCACCTGAGATATCTTCTCATTCAATCCTATCATCTGACTAAGAGCTAAAGAGCTTAAGTGATTTGCCCAGCGTCATTATAAGTAGCAGAACCAGGTTGATAGTTTCAAACATGTTAAATATTATATTGAAATTCATATAACTTGTTCTATGAAATTTTTCCTGAAATGTTATATATTCCCTGTTGAGAAACTCACCTTGAAACATCATATAGTATGGTAGCTAAAAGTCTGGCATAACAGTCAGAAATACCTGGGTTTAAGGCCTGCCTCTGATATATAATGACTATGTGACCCTCAGTAAATCATTTTACTTTTGAGAGCCCCAGATAGCTCCCTTAGACAAATTGCTTATCTCCATAGATGGAAACTTTAACACCATGAATTCCTCATACTAATGAAATCATGTATCGCAGGCTCAGGGATTTAGAGTTACTAAAATCATCAAGAATCATCTCTTTCCATCCCCTCTTTTTATAGATAAGGAGATAAAGGCCCCAAGAAAATAAGTAATATGTTCAAGGTCAAATGGGTATAAGGAGTGTTAGTTGGGATTTAATCTGGGTTTTGTCTCCAAAAACTGAATTCTTTGCACTCTTTTATGCTTATTTAATAATATCAGCCAACTTTTTAGATCTAATTATACTTATTCTTTGTTCTGCAAATTTTTGGCTCCAAGTAAGAAAACCTGACCTGAACTAATAAGAAATGTAATGCAGTTAGCTTCCTTCTACTTAAAATTTGTAAATTTGGACCAAGGACAAAATGCTTTAATGTAGAATCAAGAGAAGAAGTTTTCTGAGGCAAGTATCCAGATATCCAGTCTGGTTTCTAGTACTTTTGTGCCTTCTGACTAATTGACTTGTTAACTATGCTAATATATTCATGTCTCTCTGCCTTTTTATTTTTCTTTTAGTAAATTGTGCTATGGGATTGAATGCCTAAGATTAAAGACCAAAAACTCAGAATTGCTTTTTTTCATTCACCTTCCTATAGGAAACCAAACTTGACATCCAAAACAGCTTATAAAAAAGTCTGGATATCTCCAAATATTTTATTTCAGCTGCAAATTCAGTTGCCTCTCAAAAGAGAGCCTTTTTTTTTAATTAGGTGCCACAGCCTAAGGGGGAAAAGTTTCAGCTTAGTAGATTTTGACAGGACCAACTTGAAAGTAAGAATGCTAGGATTCTCTTAACATTCTCAATTTATCTCCTACCACAGTTGTTCAAGGAATGACTAGCTCTGTGAGGACAGAGACAATAACAAAGCTTATTAAATCTGGTCTCTCTCTTGTGTTGTCTTCCAGGTGCTGCAGGAGGTCAGAGGGGATTTCTGGGTTGCATTCGCTCCCTCAGGATGAATGGGGTGACCCTTGATTTGGAAGAAAGAGCAAAGGTTACTCTGGGAGTGAAACCTGGGTGCTCAGGTCATTGCACCAGCTATGGAATGTACTGTGAGAATGGAGGCAAATGTGTGGAGAAGTACAATGGTTACTCCTGTGATTGTTCCAAGACTGCCTACGATGGACCATTTTGCATAAAAGGTAAAATGGGACTCGTTATTATTGCTGTTTTTCCATGTTCACTACTTTTCCTTTTCATAGATCAAGATTACAGTCATGACAGGGCTTCACCTAAAAAAGAATATTGATCAAGATCCCACTACAGTAATAGGTATGAAGCTAATGTCATCCCTTCATCACCTTTGTTATATAGTAATCCTCACAAAGGAAATGGTTGTATTCCATTTCTTTCACATTCTGCTGGACAATTGTATTGAATATCACAGACTAAATAACCAATTCTCACCCTGAGGATGAATCCAGTGATTGACTTTAAGTCTGACTCCGTCATATCACTGAGAATATGGGGGGAGAATGTAGGGGTCAGGACACCAAATCAAGACAACATGGTAGTGAAGTGAATGGAATTCTGAACTTGGAGTAAGGAAGAGCACGGTTAGAATTCCACTTCAGATACTTCAGAAAAGACCTGGGCAAATTACAACTTCTCTGAATCTCAACTCTGTCACTGTAATACAGCAGTGATAATAGCACCCGCTTAACAGTGTTGTTGTGAGAATTCAATGAGACAATCTATGTACAAAACCTTCACACATTATGGTTATTATTATTGTTGCCATTATTACAGTAGATCTTTGAGATACGCTCATAATAAAGCACATATTTGTGATGACCACGTATTTTAAAATCAGCCGGAGTCAGGAATTCAGGTTAGGGGAAAATAGTCAGTCTTTATTCTCAGTGAAGAAAGATCAGAGGTGGAAGGGAATCGGCAATAGCAATGTGTGCAGCTGAGTCAAGAAGCTAGCTAGACCAGCAGCCACATGACCAGCAGCTAAGAGTATGGAACCCAGGCTCAATCTCTCCCAGTTTCTCTTCCTGTCTCTCTGCCTCCACCCACCAAAATCGTCATTTCCTATACAACACATTAGGACTTGCACAGAGAGTGGGCGGGGGCCATTCTTTATCCAATCATGTATATTAATAGGGTATAGTCCAATTACTATTTAGTCTCACGTACTTGGGACCTCAGTGCATCAACTCAAACCTCAGCCCATTACACATATTTAGTTGCATCTTTAATACTTCTGGAATATGGGAGTCTGGGATCAATCCAGCCCCATAAAAATACTTCATCAGGTCTCTTCTTGAGAATACATAGGTCTTGTGAGTGAATACACGCATTCTTAACTAAACTGCTGGACTTCTAAGAGACACTGACCATATAGAAAATCCAGGTTTTCTGGTATGAGTCAGATAGACTGATTCTGAAGGGTTCCCTAGTCTCCTGATTAATCATTCCTTTTATATGTTGCATCCATTTCATCTTTCATACCATTTGTAATCTTTTTTTCTTGCATCAATATGGTAATATTACTCAATTTTTAAAAATACTTTCAGTGATTCTCAGCTACCTATAGAGTAAAATTCAGACTCTTTCTGACATTCAAGGCTTTATAAAAACATGACCTTATTTTATCTTTCTAGTCTTAACTCTTACATCCCACATCTGTATTCTAGACAAACCGTTCTTCTCTGCCCCACAAATGCATATTGTGTTCACATCTGCTCATCTTTTCATATGTTCTTCAATCTACCTAGAATTCCTCCATTTCCCACTCCAGACTTATTAAGTCTGTTCCTTTAAAACCAATTCACATTACCTACAACTCTCTTCCCCAAGGCAGTCATGATCTTCCCCTTCAGATCACAGAAGATATTGTTTTGCAACTTCTCTAAATGCATTTATCCTATAATTTTATATAACTCTCTACACTATTGTCATTTAGGGCAGGGACCATATATGACCTAATTTTTGTATCTACCTTAGTATCTAGTTTAATTCTCAGTTTACACTTGATAAATAATTATTGTTGTTGTCATTGACTTTAGGGACCCAAAAGTATAATCTTTTCATAAACTCTGCATTAGTATATGAGCTGAAAAGTTCATGTAACTTATTGATTACTTAATTTTCCTGTACTTAAAATTAGAAGAAAAAAAGAGAGGCAAAGAGGCAAAGCAGGAGAATTTCCACTTTTCTGGTTTATGAGTTAAATCCCTGTTTGTTTTGTAAAGGAATGTAAAAGCTTTTGGGTAAAGTCTTCAGTGAATGATTATTGCATCTCTTAATAAGAAGCTTTACATAAACACCCCATTCATAGGGTCTGTGCCATGATGAATACATGAAGAGCTGTTTATGTTAGCATTAGTCTTATAGAATGCCACCCAGAAAGGGATGTATTGTTGGAAAATATCCTCTATACATCCAGGCTACATCTGGCATTGCTTTTAATATGGTAATACAAATGACGTTAGATGAGTGGGAAAGAATAGTACAGAACAGCAACAAAAATGGGGAAGGAATCCACGGAAGAAGACGATCTCACATTAACGGTATTATTATAGTGTATCTTTCTGTTCCAAACAACAGGAATTCTGTTCTTTCCTTGTGGCACACAATTAGGATGAGCTTGTGGATTACATTAATTTTGTACTTGTAGAAATGACAGTCTTGCAATTACCGTTCATTGTGCTTGATGCTAATTTCACTGTAGTCATTCTATTGCCAAAGTAATGTCTGAAAGCAATCAAGTAAACACTAATACTTGAAAGACTCCACTACATAAGTACCAATTTAAAGAAAATCACAATCCTGGTATTTCTAGAGATTTAGGTTAAATACAGAGGCTCCTGCAAAACCCCTGAAGGTTAATAAATATTATGCCTAAATGCTAAAGCAGGATATCTATCCTTAAGCTTGCATCAGTGTTGAATATTAAGATAAATCAGGTTTACTTCATTCCTTTTTTCGTTGGTTCAAAAAGCTTATCCAAAATATATCTAAATACCCTTTTAAAATAATTTCTAAGCAAGATGAGTTTGAGCCTGATCCTATTAGGAGAAAAAAATGCCAAACTTAGCAGAAATGTGTTTGTGGACACCCTAAGGTCTCAGGTAAAGACGGCTGCTGACTCAGAAAAACAGCAGTCATCCCTAGTGACTGAAAATAGCAACATTTGAACCAAAGAAAAAACCTTGGTATCTTTCATCAAGGCAAAAAACACCATCATGACTGTTTTTTTGGGACTCTCCAAAGAGCTTCAACTTCATCTTGGTATTTTTTCTAGCCATCCTCCACTCATCTTCACTCTTTCTCAAAAGAATGCTTTGCCATTACAAGTGAAGGCTCAGGCTCCAAGAACAGTCATTCTAGTTATTGACAACAGGACAAATTCTACATGGCAAGAGGACTTAAAATCATGGCTTGAAGATGTACTGAAGGTACTCAGAATATTTAGCCAAGAGAAGAAAAATCTTGGAGAAAACATGATATTTGTCCTCCAGTAATTCTAGGGCTATTATATATAGGACTTGTTACATATAACATATAATACAAAAGCTTATTATATACAAGCATACATGCTTAGTACCAGCTTTCAGAAATGATGATTAAAAATTGAAGAGAGGGAAAATTTGCATTTAAATTGGTAAAAACAATCATGAAAATTGTCCAAAAGAGAAGCTTCCCATCACCATAAGTTGTCCATCACTGAAGAAGGTAGATAACCATTTGATCATGAAAGTTACAAAGGTTATTTTACTGAGATTTGGATTGGTGATGTCCCCTCAAGTAGAAACATGTCCCTACACGCCATATATTGAATTGGAAAGCCACCAATGAATTATTATATATGTTATAGTTCAATTTATTTATTTATTTGTTTGTTTTTAAATTTATTTTGCTGAAGCAGTTGGAGTTAAGTGCCTTGCCCAGGGTTACATGGCTAGGAAGTGTTAAGTGTCTGAGGTCAGATTTGACCTCAGGTTCTCCTGACTTGCAGGGCTGGTACTCTATCCACTTCACCACCCAAATGCCCCATTTATTTCTTTGATCCTTTCCTAATTACATTTTAATTTCCTTCAAGTAGCACTTGGAAGTTTTGCATGCACTTGTAACTATGAATTTGATATCTTGAATGTAAAAAAAAAATTCTACTTCCAAGATGATTGTATGAATCTATGAATTTTATTCTAGATTTTTTTACCATCTTTTTACAGGAAGTTCTCCTTATAAATGGCCACACCATTATTTCTGTGGATAATAGACCAGTATAGGAAAAAAGACTCCAATGATCCATGTTCTAGCCTGCCTTAAAAGGCCTTCCTATTGCTAAAGAAAACTCCTCTCTCGTACTTGGTTCCTTTGCTCTTCTCTCATCAGGAAGGTTCCCATGATGAATAACAAGGATTTATTATGCAGCAAAGTTCATGGAATCAAGAGAGTAATACAAAAGGAGGACTATCAGATAAGCCCTGATTCTGGCACAAAAAGAGTCACTTAATAAATGCTCATTAAGCTGATTTGTCTAAAAAATCAGGAGACTTAAATTCAGATCTCTGGCCACAATTAATTTCTTCATCTGAATTAGACTAAGTAATCTGGGCAATCTTTTCCAATGATCTTCTATCAATTTCAAATCTGATATCACCTTCCTTAACTAAGGAACAGTACAGAAATATAGTTGATTCCTAATTATCCATTTCTACATTACAAAATGACCATGACCAAGACCAGGTATGGATAAAAAATTAATGGAAACATTCTGTACCTCGAGATTCTATACATGCTAATCCACAACCTTGCTCATCAATTTACTTCATGCTGCATTTTTCCAACTACTTTACAAAAGGTGACCTAAATATTTCTATGCTAACCTAAAAATAGATCATTCAATTCAATTTAAGAAAAAATGCACTTTTGTAAGGCAATGTGCTTGATAAGAAAGATACAAAGATTAAAATTATAGACTCTATAGTTAAATGACTTATATTCTTGAGGACAGTGGGAAAAGAAGTCAAATAGATTGGCAAGTAAAATAGAAAACTAAGGAGAGATACAGACCATGTAGAGAACAGATAGAGGGGATTCTGGTTCTAGAACAGATTGGAATCTGAGCTCCATCCTGACTCAAGAGATTCTATAATTCTGTGACTTTCAGCTAAGAGAAAGCAAGGCCTAGTTTCACTGAGGAGGTTAGCACCTGCTGTCAGATAGTAAATAACAAAGTCAAAATTGAGAGGAAGGATATGTTTAGAGGAGGAGGAGGAGGATTTTGGCTTGAAGTACCAGGGAACCATTCTAGAGATTATGTTGAGCATGCTATCAGAGATGTAGAACTGAGGCCCAAGGAACAGACTGGTGTTTAATATGAAGCAGTGGTATGCTGAATTTGATTGTTAAATGTTCGTGGTGAGCATTTACACCACAGAAATAAGCTGTTGTTTCAAATAAGGGTTTAATTTATTGTTTTGTTAGTTATCTAGTCTCTTTTATTTTTATTCAGGCTATTCAGACATATTCAATTCATCATGACTATTTTTGGCGGGGGAGGGTTGGCAAAGATAGTAGATTGGTTTGCCATATTTTCCTCCAACTCATTTTTACAAATGAGGAAACTGAAGCAAACAGAGTTAAGTGACTTGCCCAGGATCACATAGCCAGTTAAATATCTGAGGCAAGATTTGAACTCAGGTCTTCCTGACTCCAGCCCCAGGAATCTATTCTATTGTGCCACCTAGCCACCTCTGTCCAGGGTTAAGAAAATACATATGATGCAGATCGAACTTAAAAGTATATGTGCATTTTTTTTCCTGGAGATTCCACTTGCTAAAGAATTCCCAACACATCCTTGATATGTAGTCATCTGCATAGGGGTGAGAACTGAACCTATAAGAACAAGATCACCAGCTGTGAGGGTACAGACAACAGAGGGCAGAGCCTAGGCAGGGGGAGGGGGAAGGGGGAAGAGGGGGGAGCTGGAACATTTGTGGAGCATGATTTTGTTGTTTGTCCTTGATTCTCAAAGAACCTTGACATCAGGGCCGTGATGCTGTGACTTGCAGGTGAGGTCCCCAGACTCACTCCTCTGGAGCCATCCTGGTCAGGCCCCTCCAGGGCCGTGGAATCTGTAAGAAAGGATGGGCTTGTGGAATGCTTAGCACCCAGTATTTAATACAGCGATGCTAGCTGACTCAGAACGGATTAATTCTTAAAGAAATATTGTAGGAGAAAATGGCTGAGGCTTATGTCCTAGTGGGATGAGGCGTTTATTTATTCTGACTCAGCCTTCTCTTCCAGTCTTCCAAGATGATGCAGCAATATGGCCTGTTTGCTGTACTTTGTACCCAACACTCTGCTTCCTTCCTCTGTTTCTTTCCATTGCCCTGGAATGCTATCTCTCCTTACCACCAGCTATCAGGCTTCTTTCAAAACTCAACTCAGCAAAAGACTTTTGCTGGTCCTTTTAGATTGTGTTCCATTCTCTCTCTCTCTCTCTCTCTCTCTCTCTCTCTCTCTCTCTCTCTCTCTCTCTCTCTGTTTCTGTTTCTCTCTGTGTGTGTCTCTCTCTCCCCCTTCCCTCCCTCCCTCTCTCCCTCTCTCCTTCCTTCCTTTCCTCCTTCTCTCTGTCTCTGTCTCTGTCTCTCTCCCTCTCTCTGTCTCATTCTCTCGTTTTCTCTCTTCATATGCATGTGGGTGTGTACAATATATATCATTATAAAAATATGTTGAACCACTGAAAAAACAAAAGGCATGATTAGGTAGGTAGAAGAAAAGAGCAATATGTCATCAATACCAGGGAAGAAGAAATTCTCCAGGAGAAGGGAGTCAAATGCTCCAGAAAAAAATAATAATAAGGAAAAGAAAGGCTGAGATAAGATTGTCTGCTTTATCAATTAAAAATTCATTGGTGACCTTTAAGAGAGCAATTTCAGCACAGTACAGAGGCAGATTATTTAGGATTATTAATGAGTAAATAGTGCTGAGATAAAGTCTGTGAGCATCTACAGATTTTTCCAGGGATTTAGCAGTAGAAGATATGAGAGATAAAGCTTGATAGATTGAGGGATGGTAGGAAATCTGTTTTTGGATAATGAATAATAGATTAATTTGTGATTAATTAACCCCTTTCAGATGTTCTTGTTCATTTCAATTGCACTGACTCTTCCTGACACCATCTGGGAATTTCTTGGCAAAGATATTGGAGTGGTTTTGTCACTTCATTATTCAGCTTATTTTATTATGGGGGGAGGAGGGAGGTAATCGTGGCTAAGTGACTTGCCTAGGGTCACACAGCTAGTAAGTGTCTGAGGCTAAATTTGAACTCAGATACACCTGACTCCTAGACCATCACTTTATTCACTGTGCCTCCTTATTGCCTTATGCCACCAAGATGTAAGAGTTATTGAGGATCAAATCCTTGAGATTTTTAAGCATTCAGACATGTACCTTCAAACTCACATTGAATTCTTCCCATCTGGGAGCTTTTTTAGAAATTCAGTTTTGCTTCAATCCTTTCTTCATATATTCATCCAATTATTCATTTAAATCTATGGTTCTTAGCTTCCTTATCTGCCAAATGAAAAACTTAGATAAAATTTCCTTCTAATTATTAATCTATGATCTCCTTTGGTTTTCCCTACATTTAGCATAGTAACTTGCTCATAGTAGGTACTTAAAAAATGTTTATTGATTGATTAACTAATGATAATTCTAAAAAATCCCTACTCCAGAGGAACTTGAGAAAAGTTTGGGGAAAATGGGTTTCTATATTTCCTTTCCTATACCTTAGTAGTTTCTAGTTTAGTAGAGCATGAGTAGTAAGTTATGAGAATAGGAAAATATGTGGAGAGATATGATTAGACCCTTTGTTCATCTTTTTATGAAGCTGATCATATAAAAATATTTCTTTTTAATAACAAGGGTTAAATGCTAATTAGATTAAACTACTTAAGGGCATAGACTGCCTTTCTTTTTATTAATTGTATCCCCAGTGCTTAATGGTCTGGCACATAGTAGGTGCTCAATATAAGTTTACTGCATTGAATTGGAATAAAATTGGCTACTGAATTGGCCTTAGTTTATTTGAGGGCTAGCTTTCTTGGTGCTTGCCCTAGTCTCTAGAATTTTTAGGTATTACATTTTTCTTGGGAAGAAAGACAATAAAAGCACAAAAAATAGAGGAAAAAGTTATAAAGATTTTGCTTTAATTCAGAGGAGAATTGTTTTGGGAATGAATATTGGGAGGGAAATTAAAGAGAAATTTGGAGAGTGAAGAGAATGAGTGAATATGTGAATGAGAACATTTTACAATCCATTCTTCAAGTTTAAGACATTTTCATATTTGCCATTGTTTCAGGCCCTTTTGGCTACAGATGACTTCTGAGAAAAACCAAAGCTCCACCTAGCACACATGTTGTTCACTAATATTTTTTACTTCAGATTCCCCAGCAGTAAACAGAACTCTAAACTATGTATGATTAAAAAGAAAAAACCAACATGAATCTCCTTTATCTCAGCCAAAGTCGTAGCTGTATGATTTCTGCTAAGATTGCTAATACATTGCTCCTCTCTCATGATTCTAAAAAGAACCTTCTGGTCTCATAAATTGTCCAGAATGTTTTGCTTTTAAATTACACACCTTTCCCAAGCCCCTGCAGGCAGACCTGTTCACCAAATACCACATTGTCCTTGAGCAGTTCATCATGTCTACAGGGGATAACTACCAGCCTTTGACATTCAATTTTTCCACTAGACAACATTTTTTATGTGTATATCATTTCCAATACGTGGACCAGTCATCAGAGATTGAGCTCATTGCCGACTTCCTTTTCTTAGCATGAAGATAGTATGAAGAAGTCTCTACCCCACACTTCAAAAAAAAATCAATTTTAAGTGGGTTTTAACTGAACTTTCCTCTTTTTTGTTTTGTTTTTTAGTTTCGGGTTTTTCTGCTTTTACAAAGGAGTATTTACTGAGAGGACATAGCAAGAGCAAAAGTATAATCATTTCCTTCCAATACCTGAAAAACACATTTCCCTTAGCCCCACCCATAGCACTTCAGGCCCTGGTAAGAGTGGGTTCAGAATGAAATCAGAAGCCACAAAATAGTTAACTGTCATAAAGCTAACTTACAAATGCATCCTAATCAGTGGATAGTACTGAGAAAAAAATGAATGCCCCTCTCTTGTTTTTAATAACATTATTGAAACAAAACCAAAGGAATGAACTAATAGGGGAAATCTTGGACAAAGACTTACCCAGGCTAAAATCTAACTAGACTGTAAAAGAAAATCTAAGTTTGGGCTAATGGAAGGATTCCTACTTATTGTATTTACTCAGATATCTCTGAGAAAATGTGGATTCTCCCTTTTGGGAAACAGGTGATATGAAAATTGATGTCTCTTTTATTAAGATTTGGATGATCCAAGTCATTACCCCTAAGACCCTCATTGCAATATAGTCCACCTCTTTCATTACTTATTGACTAAGCAGAATTGACTGCCACCCACTCTTATGAAAGCATGTAATCTGTGAGCCTACCACCAAAGCCTGTAGAGATCTTTGGCACTCGCGAGTGCCATTGACTTCTTTCTTTAAATGCTAACATTATTAATAAAATAATAAATTATCCAGAAACTATGTATTTCAAACTTTTTCATCTTATAGAATTTGCTACAAGGTCAGTCCACATTGACTTGAATCCTGATTGCTCCTTAGACTTATACCAGGGTACTAGGTTTGACTGGTCATAAACTCTAATCTGTACCAGATATCTGGTTACACTCCAGACTCTTCAAATTAACAAGGTTGCAGCCTGGCCTGTTCTTTGTCCAGTATTCGCTCTCATAGTAAGGAGGAAAAAAATAGATAAGTCAATGACAGAAGCAATGGAAGGGCTATATGCTGAAGGCTTTGTGTCAATCATGGTGGAAAGAATAAAGCAATTAATTCTATTTACTGAGTAGGAAAAATTATTTACAAACAGTTTTCTAGGTTTCTAATCTCATAGAGTCATCTACCCTTCATCCCCTACCCTTGAGAAACCTATATTCTACTAGATCACATCTCTACTTAAATTAATGAGGCTCTAATCATAGGATCTTATAGAGTTGGAAAGACCCTTGGACAACCTATGGGCCAGCTCAAGTGTATATAAATAGTAAAGAGTAGAGCCAAGATTTGTCCACAAGTTCTCTCATGTCAAGTTCATTGTTAACATTATCATTTATATGTCAGTTTTCACTTTATACCTAACTTCTCCAGGATCATTTACTTCTTGAAATAAGGTGGGATTGCAGTACTGATTTATTTGTATATTTTTGAGATCAGATTTAAATACAGATTATCCTGATTCCAAATGCAGTGCTCCATTCATTGTGCCACGTAACTTCTTAGAAGGTATCCTTCCTCATAACTGAAAAGAAAGCATGCACTCTCCCACCCCCTGCCACTCTGCTCCATGCTGTAGTCATGGGAGTCCTATACCTCCCAGAAAAAAATTTAGTAGCTACCATTAAGCTCTGATTTTAACAGTGACTATAGTATTATCAGGGATTACTAGTTGTGAAATTGTTAGGTCTCATGGAAAGTGAAATGTGGGACTTAGAGGTTATAGAAGTGAAAACAGGGTTTGTGGCCACAGATAGATAGGTTATTCATAAATGCAGTGCTCATAAATCAGGACCTGCCTGTTTTCAGTCAAGCAGAGCTACTGAGATAAGACTGAATCTTTAGATCCCTATACCTTCTTGATAAAGAAAGGATTAAGGGAGTTAGGTCATGTATGGATGCCAAATAAAGTACAACCTCATTAAATTTAGAATACACTAATTCATAACTGTGATAAATTTTGAAATATGCCATAATGAAGTTTCTATCTATTCTAGCCAGGATGAAAACAGCTTGTTATGAAAATTAATTGCTCAAATAAAATTGTTTGGGGGAATTATTAACCTACTTAAGAGAACAAACTTCTCTTAAGTTAAATGCAACTATTTACATTTAAACCATTTGTTATATTATTAGCAGCTCATTATTTTCCAATGTTTTTACAGGAAAGTCTCCTAAGAATTGTTATTTATAAATTCTTTATTACTCTTAACCACATGAAACAATAACAATAATAATTCAATTATATGAGGCTTTAAATTTAACAAAATGCATTCTTCATGATGCTACAAAGAAGATATTTTGTGAGAGAAGAAAAAAGTAGTCTGAGGTGTGTGTGTGTGTGTGTGTGTGTGTGTGTGTATTAATTCCAAACATTAAAAAGGTAACAAGTCACAAATCTCTATTTGCCTCAGTTTCCTCAACTGTAAATTGGATTCAAATCCCAAGTCTGAAAACTTTATATCTTTTCTCTGGAACTTGCTTCTTATACCTGTTAAGAAGGGGTTGAGCTTATCACTAAACTCCATTCAGGTCTCAATATTATTATTGTTCAGTCACTTTTCAGTGGTATCCTTCTTCATGACCCCATTCATGACCCATGACTTCTTGGTAAATACATTGGAATGGTTTGTCATTTCCTTCTGTTACAAATGAGGAAACTGAGGCAAAGTGAAGTGACTTGCCCAGGTCATACAGCTAGTGAGTGTCTGAAGTTGGATTTGAAATCAGGAAGTTGAGTCTACTCGACTCTGGGCTCTGCTCTCTATGCAGTGTGCCAGTTAGCTGCCCAGAACTAAATCTGATGGGATCCTATAAAATAACACATAGGAAAGCCCCTGGAAGCATAAAGCTGTCTGTAATCAATGTTGGGTGTTATCAACATTCCCCTAGAACCAAAAGGTAGAGGAGGTAGACAATGGACAGCTCCCATCTGTTAGAGCTGCATTCGGAGGCTTTGTGTGGTGAGCTACATACATTATCAATCTTTGCACAGGCTTCCACCTGTTAATTCATTGTAAATGTTCCTTTACAAACAAAGTGAAGCTGTACCCTTAGGGCTGTTTAAATGAGCTCTTTCTCAAGTCTCTACTGCAGAGCCAGCATTTGTGAAGTTCGAGGAAGCCTTAGACTTCCCATTTAAAGCCTTTTGTGATTTTCAGGGATATTCTTCCTGTCAGTCCATGGAATCACCGAGAATGAACCTTGGCTAATACCCTGCTCTTATCAGGGAATTGTCAAGAATTATTTAACCTGATTTGGAACTGGATCAGATCAGGCCAGGCCTCAAACAAGAACTGAATCCGAAGCATGCCCTAAGGTCATAATTAAAGTCACTTAAAATAATATTAGGATTTCAACCAGCACAGCAGGTAATACAAAATATGAAGTAATTGCCATGTTCAAGAAATCTTTCTGAAATGTCTTGATTGATTCAAGCTCTACACTCTTTCTCTGTCCCCTGGCTTGGATTGGTAGAAAAAAGACTTGGAATAACATACCCTGGAACAAGACAACCAGCTTCTCTCTTCTGTAACTACATACACTATGTGAAAGAGAAAGGAATAACACTTGTAAAGGACTCAGATTCCCTAGCACCCAAGCCAAGTATCTTGCCTACCAGGTGCACTGGGTAGTGCCCTGAACTTGGAGTCAAAAAGACCTGAGTCATTTAATATTAGAACTATTTTTCACTAATAATAATAATAAAATGGGCTAGAGCCCTAGATTTGGATTCAGCTTCAGCATTGAACACTTAATAACTATATGACCCCAGGCAAGTCACTTAATCTCTTTCTCCATTTCTTCATCTATAAAATGAGAGTTTTGACAGCACCTGCTTCTAGGCTGTTGTGAGGGTAAAGTGATATCACTTTTGTAAAGTGCTTTCCAAACATTAAAGTCCTAAATAAATGTTAGTTATCATTATCCCACTCTATGATTATTCTCTACTTACTACTGTAGTCTGGGATGATAAATGTGGAGTTGGAAAGAAGCTCAGACACCATTAAGTTCACTTCACTAATTTTACAGAGGAAGATACTGGATTCCAGAGAGAAAATGGCCTGGCCAAGGTTATAGAAGTAGCAGAGCTGAACCCAGAATCACTGATTCCAAATTCTCTCCTTTATCCATTATACTACAATGCACAAAATCTCCACAGGCTAATACAGGAAGTTTTTTTCTCCCTAGAGAGAAGAAGACAAAAGAAAAAAACTGAGGCTTGATGTCATACAGCTAATCAAGGACAGGTTTGAATCCAGGTCTTTTGACTCCAGGCCAAATGTCATTTCCATTAAACAATAGTGTCTCCTTTTTTGTGTAACTATAAAGTGTTGTGTAAATAGCACCTTATATTATAAAGAGGAATTGAAAAAATTTACTAAATACTTACCATGTTCTATGCATTTGACAACTTTCTCCAGACTTCAAATAAAACAGTGATTCATTAAAAAACTCAAATGAGTTTGCAGTGTAGACCTCAGTCCATCCATGTCTGCATATCCTTTCTGATTCTTCTCCATGTCCTCTCCTAATTTTGACCCAGAGACTCCATCCTATGTCTAGAAGTTTGCATTATTTTCTCTTGATATTAAAAGAATTTTTCGGTTGTTTCTGACTCTTCATGACCCCATTTGGGGTTTTCTTGGCAAAAATACTGAAATGCTTTGCCATTTCCTTCTCCAGCTCATTTTAGAGATGAGGACACTAAAACAAATAAGGTTAAATGACTTGCCCAGGATCACACAGGTAATGTAAGAGGCCAGATGTGAACTCAGAAAAGTGAGTTTTCCTGATTCCAGATTCATCTCTGTAACCACCATGCTACCTAGCTGCCCCCATCAAAAAAAATCCCACAAATAAAGTATTTCACTTAAAGCAAGCAAGTAAAGTCATCACTTTACCCTTTAGGCTCAAAGTAAACTGATCTTGACCTATTTAAATATTTCTGTTTTAGTCAAATTGACTTTACAATATTATAATAAAAATGTCCTTTAACTGGATCTTGCAAGTTCAGGACTTTGTTTTGTTTTGTTTTAGTTTTAGAAATACATCTAACCCATTGAAATCTAATTAAAACTCTAATAAAACCTGATTTTTACTCACTTTCCAGCTGTTGCTTATCTATTTCCATTTGACCATAGATTTAGAACTGAAGGAAAGCTCCAAAACCTTGTAGTCCTCATTTCTCAAAGGAAGGAATTAAAGCTGAAGAAGATCAAATAATTTGCCTAATGTCGCACAGACAGTGACCTTCAAAAGCAGGATTCAAACCCACATCCTTTGATATCACCACTCGTGCTCCTCTCACTATCCAATGTTTTCACTAGACTCAAGTATTTCAAATGTTCTTTTGTGATTATGTACAGTATGCTATTTGACTTATCACTCCTTTTCACACTTAATTTAAAATTAAAGGCTCATTTTCAGAGAGACATTTCTCTGTGACTAATAAAGTTATCATTGATCCAGATTTTCAGCTTTTGTGCTAACATTTAAAAGCCATTACATAACATGGTTTAATGTTTTTTCTGCTTTATTCACTTTTTATGCTAAGAACTTAGCAGAATCTTAGCTGAGTGGCTTTTTTGTAGACGTTTGGAAATGGAAATACAATTTGCCAAGAAGTAGCTAGGTTCAATAGGGTAGACTCGCTGTGATGTTCATGAAATGGGACTGGCCTTGAAGGTCAGAGAACAGGTTGCCAGGTCCACCTCTGCTGTTAGCTATTAGAATGATCTTAGGCGAGTTCATTTAATACTTTGGTTCTCAGTTTGCCATCTATAAAATGATCAGCTTGGCTTAGATCATAGCATGTCAGAAAGGTCCTCAGAGTTCTAATATATAACCTTTATAAGAATTCTCTGTGGGAAAAAAAAGAATTCTCTGTGGAAAATATCCAATCGTCATCTTACATTTTCTTGAAGATCTCTAGGAAGAGGAAGCCATTACTCTGTCACAACCTATTTTACTTTGTGATAATTCTAATTGTTACATTACATCAAGATTTTTTTTTAATTTTCTTAAAGCAGCAATTCTTAAACTTATTCTTAAACCTATGGGGCATGGGAGGTTCCTGTCATTTTAATAACAGAATTTCAATATAATTGGTTTCCTTCATAAACTCATATATTTATTTTATAAATTTAAAAACATCATTTGGAGAAGAGACTTAGAGGCTTCATCAGACTGCTAGAGGCATCCCTAACACACACACACACACACACACACACACAAAGCTAAGAATCTCTACTTCAGATGATCTCTAAGATGTTTTCCATGGGCAGCTAAATTGTACAGGGGATAACATGTCAGGCCTGGAGTCAGGAAGATTCATCATCAGGAGTTCAAATCTAGTATCAGCACTTATTAGCTGTGTGACCGTAGACAAATGACATGAGTCTATTTCTCTCAGTTTCTTCATCTGTAAAATGAGCTGGAGAAGAGAATGGCAAACCACTCCAGTATTTTTGCAAGAAAACCCCAAAGGGGATCACCGAGATTCAGACAAGACTGAAATGACCAAACAACAAAACAAAAGAGTTTTCTAGTGCTAACTTTCAGTGGAATCATATTTGAGTTGGCTATAATGGAGACAAGCATTTGATCATATCTGAAACTTCTATTATCATTACATATAATGAGGTAACTTTACCTCAAGGTTTTGAGTAAATATGAAGATAAACTCAGAATAGCCAGCAACAACAAAATAAAGTCATTTAATCAATACATCCCATACACAAGATTACACATTTTTTCATTGTATTCCTGCTCCAAAGGTTGTCCCCTTGCCTTAATGTTTTGAGCAATTTCCTAATATTACATTCCATCATTAAGTTATTTTTCTTTCTCTATCCTTTCCCGTGATCTTTATGTATAACTGAGTGGGGAAGATCCTCATAGCCTCATGTGAACTGAAACAAACTGGTTTTCTAATCACAAGTGCCAGATATTAAGGAATTTATTTCTGTTTTAATAGCATGTCATTCATACCCTTTATCCATAGTTCTGTAAAAATAAGAAAGTAAAGTATTTTCTATTCATCCAATTTAATGGAGGGGGGAGGGAAGGCAGTAAAACAATGGATATGGTAAATCTAGCCAAATTCCTCTGACATAGGAATCTGCTAACAACTGATTTATAACAAAACAAGTGATTTATAGGGTAAATATAGGTCATGGATTGTGGGTTTTCATATTGATGAAATTCATGCTTTGAATTACTGATTGATGGTTTCACAGAAATTGCAATGGCCC
Source organism: Sarcophilus harrisii (assembly GCF_902635505.1). Lineage (NCBI taxonomy): Eukaryota > Metazoa > Chordata > Mammalia > Dasyuromorphia > Dasyuridae > Sarcophilus > Sarcophilus harrisii. Next base: position 198,002,975 of record NC_045430.1, read on the forward strand.
TGCCCTGATCTAGGGCAGATAATGCAGCATGAAATAACCCTTGATGATAACTGGATTTTACAGCGTCTAAACAAACTTTGGAAGTTCTCAAAATATTGTTGGTAAGGGGGGATGTAGGTTGGATGTCTTCAATATGGAGTATTCAGTTCAATACAAGCGGTTTTAAATGCCTATTATGTACAAAGGCTTCGTTTAGCAGAAGGGAATCCAAAGTTTAAAAATAAATCTTTTCCTTAAAGGAACTTAAAAATCTGGTAGGGTTAGAGGAAATAATCATGAGATGAAATTAAATTAAATAAATAATTACACAAATATACATAGAAATATATGTGTGTGTATATATATGTACATATATATACTTTTTTCTTTTTTTATCAGATCTTTGAATTTATTGGTATAAGGGATTTTTCAATGAGGAAATGTCCTTTTTCAGAAGAGATCAGTCATTTAGATTTTTTTAAAGTTACCTAGAGAACTGAGGGCTTAAATAACTTGATCAGAGTCACACAACCAGATTGTGTCAAAAAGAAAACTTCAACTCAAGTCCTCCTGATTCCAAGGCCAGGTTTCTACCCACACTGAGTAGGAAAGGTTAAACAGTGGTCCTGAGAGATTCCATAATTATAACAGTATATATAAGAGCATCTGAAGAGCACATAGGACCTGATGTCAGGAAGACTTATCTTCCTGAATTCAAATCCAGGTCAGACATGGATTAGCTGTGACCCTGGACAAATCACTTAACCCTGTTTACTTCAGTTTCCTCATCTGTAAATGAGCTGGAGAAGAAAATGGCAAAACATTTCATTACCTCTACCAAGTAAACCCCCAAATGAAATCATGAAGAGTCAGACATGACTAAAAAATGACTGAACGTAAATATTTATATAACACTTTAAGGCTTACAGATCACTTGACTTTATTGTTTTCATTTTTCCAAATGAAGAAAATGGGGCTCAGATAAGTGAATAATTTGTTGATGGTCAAATTCCAGAACTCCTGGAGCTGAGTGTGCCATTCTTTCCATCTCACTGTGGTGCCTCTCAAAAAAGGCAGAATTTAGAGATTTCATAGAGATAGGCCACCTAACCTAGACCTTAAAGAAAGAAAAAGTTTTCAGGTAGCAGAAATGAAGGGATTGTCCATTCTGGCCAGATTTGGAAGAAAGCAGAATGAAATTAGTAAATAAGGAGTAGTCCAAGTTGGTTGGAGATTAAAATGTATTCAATTCAGTACAAGTTCATTAAATGTTTACCATGTACTAAGAATGGTGCTAAGCTCTAGGGATACAGAAAGAGGGAAAAGACAATTTCTGCCCACATAGAGCTTACAATCTAATGTGAGAGACAACATATATATACAGAACACATAAGATATATAGCTATACACACAAAAAATATATATATAGGCTAAACAGTAAATTATTAACAAAAGAAAAACACTTGAATTTCTAGAAGGGTTAGATAAAGTCTCCTGTAGTAGATAGAGTTTTAGCTGAGATTTAAAGGAAGCCAGAGAGGTCAGAAGTTGGAATGGAAATAGGAAAGCATTCCAAGCAAGGGAAACAACTAGAGATATTCCCAAGAGCTGAGGGATAGAGTGTCTTGTTCCTGAGGCAGCCAAAAGGCTGCTGTAATTGGATCAAAGAGTACATGATGGAGAATAAGGTATAAGACAAGTGGAAAGCTGGGAGGATGCTAGGTAATAACAGGCTTTTAATGCCAACTGAGTATTTTGTATTGTCTTCTGGAACTAATAAGAAGTCAGTAGAGTTTGTGGAGGAGCAATAGTATCCAATAAGGCTAAAAAGAACCAAAGTAGAGGTTCTTGAATGCTTGAGTGAGTAGTTATTACTTGATATGAGAGGATTCCTGAATTGAGAAAGAGATTGGACACAATGACTTCTAAGGACCCACCATTTAATTTTAAGGTGTTCTCATAATCATTTAGGAAGAAGGCCGGGTTTGATATCAGAATATCTGAGTTCAAGTCCTAGTTCTGCTTAATTTAACTACTTGTGTGACTTTTGTTAAGTCTATTTACTCTTCTGGGCCTCAGTTCCCTCAAGTATAAAATGAGAGGGTTGAATTAAATGATCTGAAAGGTCCCTTTCAGATTTCAGTCTATTATCTTTGAAGTCTCTGAACAGGGTATTCTATAGTCTGTAACCAATGGTATTCTTATGAGTTAATGTCACAGAGAAGAATTAAATCCATAGTCAAATCCCCCTTTTAGCCTAGACACAATCCCTGTGCTTCTGTAATGCATGCACCAATCTTCTGCTCACAGAATGAGCTCACCTTCTCTTTTTCAGAGAATAATCTTAAATTACCTAAATAAAACATTTATCCTCTGGCTAAGAAAGAAACCCCATAGTCATGCTGTATTCTGTCAGCTTTCAGGATGCCAGTAATGTCTTCTGTGTCTTTCATGACACTCTGATACTGGCCTGAGCTCTGGTGACCTGTCATAAAAACAATAACAATGGCAATGATGCTGCATGATGGGCTTCCATGGAGCTCAGTGTACCTAGAGATTCTCCCTCTAGAATTATATCCCTGGGAGATAGATGGCAAGTGGTTAATACTTGCTAAACACCATATTCTAAACACAAGCATACACACACACGTATATGTGTGTGAATAATAGTTTTGACAAGGGATTTTTTAATTTGGCTTTTCTTGTTGCCTAGGGAATCAAAAATTTAGAAGCAACAGATGTTCTACGTGATAAAGGCAGGCATAAAACTCTAGCTGTATACCAGGAGCTCAGAAAATGCTGTAATCCTAAAAGCTCCATCACCAATTTAGCAGTTGATTCTTTTTTTTTCAATCAAACATCCAGGCAGATTGATTATTTTGGTGCAGACCCATAGTTTCACTGGACATCCTTGTAAAGAAATTTCCTCCATCAGTGCCAATAGGCAACTGTTAGATAATTTCCAGTATTAGAGAGTTGCCTAGAGGTACCAAAAAGCTGTTACATGCCCAGGATCACAGAGCTAATCTTTGTCAAGATAAAAGTTGAACACAAGTTTCCTTGGTTCTGAACCTCTGAGATTGAAAAACAAAGTGACAGCCACTGAATAATTAAATTAGGTCAACAGAATCTTCATTAGACACCAAAGAAACCTTAAAAATCATTTAATGCCTTCTTTTCATTTTATAACAAAAGGAAAACCCAGGATGCTAAGTCAATTATCCAGTTTTCCAAAAACTAGTTAGTGTCAGAATTAGAATTGGGATTCTGGTCTTCTGATATTCTTTTCTGCTATCCCAGTACATTACTACCTGGTCAAAGCCTTTGACAATTGGGTTGATCTTTTTACTTATCTAGTCTTATATTCCCCATCACTTCCCCACATGAAGTCTTAACCTCAGTCAGGCTGGTAGATCTAGATAATTGGGTGGTGATCAGAAACTAAGGATTTCAATATCCTTCTCTTCTCCTGCCCCCAATCAGCAGAGTGACACTGAAGAAAGTTATATAACCACGCCAAAACCTTTACACATTTCTATGTACCAGGCAAAGACGAAAGAGTATATGTACATCAATACAAAATAAATATAAAGTTACGCAGGAGATGTTGCAGGCATTCTATCAGGTGGAGTTGAGAACGTCAAACCCCTAGCACTATTAAGAATCTCAATTATAGCCTAGAAGAGAAACATTCCAAGTCAAGTCAGTAGGTGTATTGTTCCTCTGGGATAGGCTCTGTGATATTTTTGTATTTGGTATATTCCACTCATCTTCTTATTTTGTGATTGTCTTTTAAGTCTAAAATATCACAATTATTTATTCCGATATCTATTTTGATCCTAAAGAAGTAGCATTCACTGATTGCCAAATCTTGAAAAATTTAATAATATGCCTCAAATAAGACTCTTTCCCAAAATGTCTCTGTCCCAAAGACCTGAGAATCTCTTTTTTTCCAGATCACTGAAGCAAGTGAGCTATAGGTCTATGATGAGAATTCTATATGTGGTTCAGTTCATGAATAACACTTGTCTTTACAAATGCATCCTACTTAAAAAGTGTGGGTGGCTGTTGAAAAATGTGTAAAAAAAAATACCAGCTTTCACATTTGATCTGTCACAATTAATTACTTTGATGATTGTTCAGGGTCAATATTAGGTTTACAATAGTAATTGAAGATAAAGAGACAGACAGTATTTTTGGAGTGCTCCTAAGAAGTCCTCCTGTTTCTAAGCTTATAGATGACTGATTTCAACCTAACTTCACTAATTTCAGGGTCAATTGACTAGTGATCACTTCAAGATAAGAATCCAGTTGTAAGTGAGATTCACTGAAAATTTCTAAGTGTTGAGATGAGGACTAGCAAGAGAAGCTAGACTAAAATATGGCCCTAATAATTAAGTTGTGAATGGTAAGTGAAAAGAATCAGCAATTTTTAGAGTTCCCTGAGCTCATCCTAATCCAAAAATGTGGTACCGGAAACACCCTCAAAACAGCAACTAAAACAAATATCCCAAACCAAGGGGCAAATTAGGATGATTGTTATACCTTAAGTCATATTATGCATTTGGGTTTTTTATTCAGAATGTGTAGACACCTTGACATGTCTTTACAAAGTGAAATGGACATGTAAATAGTAGTCGGGCAAATAGATTACTGAGATTTTATATTTCATTTATATACATATACATATAATGTATTATAGGTTTAAACCTATATCTGTTTATTATATATAATATTTATAACATTCATCTAATATAATATATAATTCATATGTAATATATTATAAATATGTTATACACATTTGTATATTTTGTGAATGTGTATATATTTATTTTATGTGAATAATATAAATATGTATATTTTATATTTTTAAAATATACATACACACTTATGAAAGGGAAAGAGAGAGTAAGACAAGATTTGGATTCATGTATGTCAACTGAAACATGTTAACTGTGTGACCCTGGGTAAGTCACCTCCCCAACGCCCTAATCAGTGGTTTTCATCCAGTGGTTTGAAAACCCCTTAAAGATATTTGTGATGATAGACCATAGAGTTTGTAGTAAAAATTCTTTAATATTTAAAGTAATAAGTAATTGCCTATGAGTTTTAATAATAGCATATTAAATTACCCTGGGAATTTATAGCACATTTTAATGTAGCTGAAAGGAATTCACAGAACAGCAACAACAAAAAAGATTTTAGGGAAAAAAATCTCTAAATGAGCACAGAACAAACAACTTTCTTGCAGAGTTGCAGAAAAGGGGCTGATTTCCACTGGAATTCCCTCACCTGGCAATGTCTATAAATGGGCTTGTTTTTGAAGATATATCTGGTTTATCATTATAGTTTTATATATATATATATATATATATATATATATATATATATATATATATCACTACATATGTATGTACACATATGCTGGTATGGTTGACGTGGCAATAGAACTCAGTGGAGAAAACACAATGTCAGAGATGGAAGACCAAAGAACTGTGGTATAATTTGACTCATGGGTAAAGCTTTCACCTAAAAAAGAATCTGAAAGACGGTATCAGAACTGTTGACTAAGATCCCCAGTGGCACCAAAATCAAGGGTTCAGCTATACTTCTAATGCTTTAAAAACAGAGAAACAACAGAGCTGATTACCTAGATAACAAGAATTAAATAAAATAAGAAGGCCTGTACCCATTCTACTGACTTTCCCCTCCGGAAGATGAAATATGTTGAGGTAGGTAGGATTACTTCATGAGAACTCACCTGGGTTGAACTTATGATATCTACCTTATGATTCACAATTTCTCCTTATGAATCTGGTCACCAGGAATACAGATATCATAAATCTGGATCTTAAAGCCACCTCAAAGTCCATCTAGTCCAGATCTTTGTCAACCCTTTTTCTCCTGTCATAGACCTCTTCAGCAATCTAATGAAGCCTTGGAATGCTTTGATAGATTCATGATTCTAAAAAAAAATGAAGGAAATGTTCAATTTCAGTTCAAGATTAGTGAATATAAAAATATAGTTTTATTTTGTTTTTCCATCCCAGTTCATGGACCTCCTGAATTTTATTCACAAATCCTTCCTCACTTTATAGTTGAGATTGACTTACCTTTAGTAAGTAAGGTAGTAAGTAAATATGAGAAGTACATTTGAATCTAAGTAAACTTAACACATTGATTGTCACATAGTAAGTGCTTAATAAATGATTGATTGCCCTGCTCACGGCCATTTTCATTGTCCTACACTGCTTCAGCCAGCAATGTTTGTCCAGGTTAGAGGAATTTAAGAATCCCAAATGTAGCTGCTTCCCATTATGTGCATAATGCTAACCTCATAGAGATCAAATGACATGATGTAGATGAATGGAAATAGTGTTGGATTCAAATCCTGACTGCTGCTTGCTTGACAAATAATTTAAATTTTCTAGGTTTTAGTAAAGGGAAGGGGCTGGAATAGACAGCCTCTGAGGTAGCCTCCGACTTTAAATCTTTTGTCATATAAATCCTGTAAGTAAATGCACTTGGCAAATCCTCAAGGTACATACATGTGAACTATTATTATTATAAGTAAATAGCATGACAGAACATGGAAAGGAGGATTTCCCTGAGATATCAAGAGAAACAAGCTGTAGAAACTGCTTAAAATGCCACATACCCCATTTCAACTCCCTTATTTGTGAGAGTTCACATTCTCCATCTGCTTCTGCAACCTGAAGTCTTTCCTTCTATGCAACCTTCTATGCAAGTATCTCCCAAGCATCCTAGCATCAGGACCTCCCGCCTAAAAAAAAAATTATACTAATACAGGAATCAGAAACACATACTATACTCCTAAACCTTTTTGCCTTGTCCCCCTTTATTCCTAAATTACTCTTCCCCTCAAAAAAAAACCCTGCTTTCTTTCATTTTATCCCTGAACTAATTAAACTTGTTTCTCTTTGAAGATTTCCCTTTTGCCAGAGATACGCAGATGCTAAGGACACGGTTAGTTTCTTCCCACACTCAGCATAGCAAAATAGCCAAGCTGAGCCTAGTTTTGTATGCAACTGGGCTCCCCATTTACACTGAGAGGTCAGATACAATTAGAGTATAATCAGGGATGGCCTGCAGCATGCATTTTAAATCAGTATTTACTGGCAAGCCAACTTCTCTCAAAACCAGAAAAGGAAACTGAGGGAGGAGAAATATTAGAACAGCCTAGCCTGTAGGATTAAGTCTCTCTTTCCCCACCTCCAACCTTAAAAAAGAGGAGGAGGGAGTAGGAAAAGAAAGTGGAGTAGGCAAAAGTCCCTGAAAAGAAATGTCATCTATGGCACTGATAAGCTACTCAGAGGACAAATGTTACAGACAGAAAAGCTATATAAGTAAGATGGATATAGGCAGCTTGTGCTTTTCTGAACTAGTAAGCTATATATCAGAAACAAGATGAGAAAACTTTAAAACTGGAAGTCAGAACCTTTAGATTTCTATGTCTGTGAATGATTTGCCCAGATTCTGAAAAAGCAGCATATAGCTTTCTTTGATAGTCTTTCTAGCTGTGATGGAAAGATCTGATTCTCTCATATAATGCTTTGCCTTGTTCTTCTTTCCCATACCCCTCCCTGACTTTACTCTGCTTCCCACCAGAATGCACATTGGCATTTTGCATTGGAGTCAGAGGGTACCACATGTTGCTAGGCAACAAACCCTCCTTGGACAGACTGTTCTGGGGACTATGGAAAAGACTTGGAGAAAAAATGTTTTAGGCTTCCATGAAGGGGGGTGGGAAGGAAATGACCCTCAGAACTCAGTAGGAAAATGGAAAATTATTTCAAAGTTTCAGATTTGGCGGTTTTTTCTTACATTAAAAAGAGGCTTCATTAAATTGCCTAGCATGTAGTAGGTACTTAATAAATACTTGTTAATTAAAATGAGGTAGCCAGGTGACACAGGGGATAGATAGAGCACTGATCTTCATCCCTTTTCAATACTTGGTTGATCAATGAGATTTCTGAGATCCCTTCCAACTCATTTTCAATTCTAATGAGTTCTGAAAACTGTTGATCTAATTAGAATGTAAACTTCTAAAGGGCAAAGAGTGCTTCTATCTTATCTTTTTATCTTTAATGACTGGGACAACCCTGGTACATGGTTGAGTCTTACTTAATAAACGCTAACTAAATTAAACTGAAAGTGCTGCCTTGCATTTGATTTTTTGTTGTTTATCTGGAGAGAAAAAAATAACCCTTCTCTTGTTCTTTCTTTTAGTATATTAGGAAGGAAATAAATGAATCTTTCCCCCAAATCACAATTTCGTGATGGAAAATGTTGTAAATTTTGAACTTTTAATTCTTCTCCCTCTGAGGAAGCTTTAATTGAAGACAATTGGGATTAAGTGACTTGCCCAGAGTCACACAGCTAGGAAGTGTTAAGTGTCTGAGATCAAATTTGAATTCAGGTCTTCCTGACTTCAGGGCTGGTGTTCTATCCACTGCACCAACTAGCTGCCCCAAGCTCTAACTTTTTAAACAATTGACAGGATGATTCAATAGCTAGCAGTACCTTGAAGCAGCATATACTTATTTTGCAACTTCTAGAGATCTAGAATTTCGGTGCTTTGGCACATCCTCTTTTTAATATAGATGGTACTTTCTCAATACCTTATTTTATTGATTTCTATCCCAAAATACACAAATGAATGAGAGATAGATAATCATTATCTGATATGTAGTTTTCTTTTGAATTCTCAAATTTAACCACTCTAGTTCTCAAAAGGAAAATGAAGAGTCCCTCCTAGTCTCATGCTCAAAATCTTTCTATCAAATGGACAAGATCTTCCAAAATTTATACTAACTAGTCAACATTTGCAAATCTAGTATCATCTCCATATCACAGTAAACTATTAGAGGAAAAAATTTTAAAGGCAATTATGAATACCTATACACTGTGATTCTGTTTTCTATCTTTCAAATAAAAAGCACTATTTAAGCTTAGCTCTCTTTCCACAGAAAGAAATGAATTATTTTTAAAAATCATTATCCATTCTAATACCTCATTATCAAACTGAACTCTTCCCTCTTCCTCACTTCTCATATTCAATCAATTTCCAGATGCTCTTAAATCTGTCTCCTTACTTTCTCTCCTATATTTTGTTTCCTCTTTTCTCATTGGCAGGACCCATTAAAGACATTCATTACTACCCACTTAACTAATATAGTAGTTTCCTGATAGAGTTTCTTGCTACCATATTCACTCATTTCTAAAGCATCATACATTATTACACTTGATTCTGCATATTTGTTACAAGAGAAGGGCCTTCTTTGGCAAAGTAATGAGAAAGACAGAGAGAGATAGACAGACAGACAGACAGACAGAGACAGAGACAAGAGACACACAGATTGAGACACACAGAGACAGAAATAGAGGGAGAAGGATAGACAAAGAGATAGAGGGAGAGGTAGAATAAGGGAAAAGGAGAGGGAGAGGGAGAAGAAAGGGAAAAGGAGAAGAGAGGGTGAAGGTGAGAGAAAGGGAGAGGGAGAGAGAGGGAAAAAGGAAGAGAGAGGGAAGAAAAGTCTAAGCCACTAGCTCAAAACTCATCTGATCTTCATTGGTGAAGATCAATGCTCTCCACACCTGCATGAGGGAGTGGAATTGATGGGAGTTTGACAGAAAATCTTGGTCATCTGACTTCTAGCTTTGAGAAGGCATGGAGTTTCAGATTTCTAGGAAGAGCCTGACATGTACAGGAGCTGACACTTCATTTTTGTTTAATTGAATCCTTCATACCACTGCCACACTAGACTTTGTTATTTATACATCTGGTAATTTTGCTCTAATCAGGCTCTTCATTAGTTCCGTATCATTTGCCAAGGAAATCAGTGAACCCACAAGCATTTATTAAGAACTTATTATGTACTAGATATTATTAAATACTGGGAATACAAATAAAGGCAAAAACATCCCCTGCCCTCAAGAACCTTACTTCTAATGGAGATCACATAAATAAATTGGTAAAAACAAGTTGTATAAGGAAACTGGAAATGAAAGCAAAGAATCTTTCGTAGAAGATGATATTTGAATTGAGTCTTGAAGAAAATCAAGGATGCTTAGAAGTGAAGTACACAGGTAGAGCTTTTAACTAGTGACAAGTCACAAAGAGAAGAGATGGAATATTGAATTTGAGAAATAGCAAGTTGTTTGTTCAGCCAGCCCTTACCATTTGGGTAATGACTTTAGTTTCTAGTTCTTTTCTATGATAAAAAGAGTTACTATAAATATCTTTGAGCTTATGTGTTCTTTCCCTCTGTCTTTGAACTCTTTCAGATCTGTGCCTAATCTTATTACCACTGAGTCAAAGAGTAGGCACAATTTAGTGACCTTGAGGGAAGAGTTCCAAATTAACTTCTAGAGTGGCTGGGTAAATTCAGTTCTACTCTCAATACACTAATTCTCCATCCACCCAATAACTACTATTTTCTTGTCATCTTTACTAATCTAGTGGCATAAGGTATGTAGTAGACTCTTTGGGTTGTATTAATTTTCATCATATTAGTGATTTTAGAACATTTTTTCATATGTTTATTAATAACTTGATTTTCTTCTTTTGAAAAGTACCTTTCAATCTTGTGACTATTGGAAAATTACTTTTTTGGCTTTGGGCTTTTTTAAAACATTTTTTTATCAATTCCCAGCTTGCATCTCTTTTATAAATTCATCCTGTAGTTTTGTATTGTGGTTATTTATGGATGATATATCTCTTTATTAACCTCTAAGCTCCCTGAGGGAGGTTCTGTATATTATTTAAACTTTGTATCATTCCTAGCATATAGGCAGTCTTATACATTTAATAAACATTTACCAAAATCTTTGCACTCAAAGGGATCCCCTGCATCTTCTATCTCTTTTAAAGCTGTGGAACAAATCACAGCTGTTGAATCATTTGGCCAGTGTCATGGCAGCTTATGATCAGGGTAACACAGTAGCTTATTTGAAGCTATCTGCCCTGTAGATTCTGCATGGCATCAAAAGTGGTTTGCAAGAAAAATCTCATCTTTTAAGAGCTACAATGTGACCTGCTCCTCAGAGCTCTGCAATCATCTGAGAATCCAACTATCTATCTTTTATCAGTAGATGGTCAAGTCCTTGAGTTGCCTCAGGTGGAATGCCATTAACTTCTCATGTAGCAGTGTCATCTCTAACACCTCACTCCAAAGAAAGAAAGAAAGAAAAAAGCTGGCTCTAGATGTAATTTTTGCTTAAAATCACTATATTTTTATATACTTACCAAAATTGTCCAACATGAAAGAGCATATTTTCCATTTGATGAGCAAGGCTCCAGCTGTGATATTCCTATTAACATTAAAGCTCACATACAGAGAGCAGCATACACTCAAAAGAGAAAGGAAGGTTTGAATAATATGAAATGTTAGTGCCAGCAAGTTTGGAGCCTTATATGTGAATTTTCTAACAGATGTGCATACTTTCAAAACCATAGTCAAGCTATCTTCCTCCTACTCTGAATATATCTTTATGTATGTATGTATGTATGTATGTGTGCATGTATATTTATAGATAATTGCCTCCTTTAAAATATAAGTTTCTTGAAGGCAAGGACTACCTTCCTCTTTCTTTATATCCTCAGTACTTAGCAAATACATAAATCATGAGCCAAATAAGCGAGGCAAATAAGATATATACAAAGGTAGTGCTGGTTATAATTCTTTCACCTTATTTAATATAAGCAGTTTCATTTCCATATAGTCATTATTTATTATTAGGAAATAAACATGAGTGCAGATTTTATAACTGATTTTTTCAAAGCTTCCATTGTGCCTAGAAACTCAAGCTGGATATATTAATATTTTCCATCACCAATCAAAGTATAAATTATTACTTACAAGGTGATCATATTTATTTTGGAATCATGGGCCCTATGGCCCATGTGGTCCCTTCTCAAAATGATGGTTTTGAATGCATTAAAAAGGTAGGATTGCAAAGAAAATCAATTATACCGAAGTAGTTATTTTAAAGATTTAAGAAAACAAGTTCATGGACCCTAGGTTAAGAATGCCTAATTTGGACTTTAGGCTTAAAGTTTAGGCTTAATAATAAGAGCCTGAATATATAAATAATTTGGGATTTGGCCAGAGGTGCTTTTTTTGTCACCAAGGAAAAGGGGAAACATAAGGAGAGAAATTGTAATATTATCTCTTTGATTTGTGGTGCCTCCTTTTAAGAAATTAAATTAACTTGATTTGTTTGTTGCCAAAGGCAAAAAAAATGTACAGAAGTTATAGAAAGGGAAATAGCTATGCAATATGAGCACAAACTTCCTAATAATTAGCATCATTTAAAAGCATATTGGGCTGACTTTGGTGGTAGTCACCTGCTCATCGCTGGATCTCTTCACAGAGAAACCAGTTAAATATTTGTCTGATATGATATAGAAGGTACTGCTGTTCATGAACAGATTAGACCTGGACTCTTATGAGATCTTCTAGCTCAGGTCTGATCACAAATAGGTCATCATCATATTTGTAAAGCACTTATCAAAATGTTTGGCACATAGTAGCTGCATATCAAATGCTTATGCTTCTTCCATGAGAAATCAGTTATAGTCTAATAACTAATTCACCTGTAAGATTCCAGAAAGATCAGATGCTGACTTATTCATTCAGAAAATATTTTGCAAATCCCTACAATGCATAATGCATTATATTGGGAACTGAGGGAAAAGCAATGACACACTACACAAAGAAAAAAAAACAGGATGTTGTTCTCTCTAGTCACTTTAGAAGGGAAGATGAGATATGCAAGCAAATAATTATGCTGCAAAATAATATATAAATTTCCTAATTAAAAAATAGTGCAATAATCAAATCACCCAATTAGCTTATAGGTACTCAAATAATTGAGTCCTCTAAAATTTTCATGATTGGACCAAATTATCAGATGAACAAAGGAAAAAGGAGTATATTTCATAGTGCATAGGAGTTTTTTAAAAAAGAGCAGCAAGGAAATAATCTTCTAAACTTGTTGAAAATAACCAAATTTAGAGACTGTCTACAAGTTAACTAATGAATCAAGTTTTTATAAATGCAAAGGCTTAGCTCCAGTGCAAACTATAAGGATTAGGAGGGCAGTAGCAAAGAGGTAAAAACATCCAGTCTCCAAAGAGACACTTTGTAGAAGCTAAGCATTTCAGTTTATGAGCAAATAAGAAGCAATTTGTTTAGGCAGCATTACAGAGAGTATGAAGGGAAATAAAACTCCCATTCAGGTAGAAGCCATTTAATTCTTTGGAGAGATTGCTCTGATGGATGTTTCATAATCTCATTTATTAAAAGGTAATGATAAAAATCTCAGAAGAATAAACATTACAGATTACCTAAAGGGCAATGGAAAAACACTTTGTGATTGTAAATTGACTGTTGCTTATTGTCATCAGTGAATTGTGATGAAAGAAGAGGCATAAAAACCCTCACAAGGTATGACATCTAGGATCTAGAGTCAAATAAATACTCCTCTATATGTCATTTAAAGACCTTCACAATCTTACTCCAATCTACCATTCCGGTCTTATTACATTTTCCCCTTCCTGTTCTGTACAATCTGGCCAATCTGACCTTCTTATCAGTATCTCATTTCTTTGTCTTTGCATAGATTCTCGCCCATGTCTGAAGCAGAAGTTCTTCGTACCTCACCCTCTTAATATCTTGTATCCTTCAAATCCCAATTCAGGCATTTGAGGCATTTGCTGATCCCCCTAGCTATTACTATCTTTTCCTCCAATTACTTCATAGTTGAAATAATTTTTATGTGACTTTTATATACTTACATGTGTATAAGTTGTTTCTTTTGTTAGTATGTAAGCTCTTTGAGGGCAGAGACGGTTTGATTTTTATCTTTCTATCACTAATGCCTGCCTTAATGCATGGCAAACAGAAGCTACTTAATAAATGTTTATTGATCTAGTGGCAGGTGATCATTTAGTGAGATATATGACAGATATATCTCAGATATATGACATATCTGATATATCTAAGATATATGACAGGATAAATTACAGATAGTCCAGTCCATCAATGGTGTCCATAAAAATATTTAAATTTAGAGAGCATGCATTTGTTAGGACTTGGACTGAAGTTGCCTAGGTAGAAAGTATATGCCAGTGATGAAGATAATGTTGTTAACTAAGAGATTATATTTTTAAAAAATAGTGATTTGTCTTTCATTTCTGTCACCAAGTTTACCCTGAAAAGAGGAAATTGAATTTACTACTAGTAGAGATATATGAATATCTCTTACCAATTAAAAAACACAGTGCTTGCAGGTAAATAAATACTCTATTGAGATTCAGTATACCGTACCTTAAAAATCTTATTTTTATGATTAAACCTATGTTTTCCCTAATATGGGGAGTTCCAAGTGAAAAATTTTAACAGTACAGATTGGTACCTTCTTTGTGATTTAGAAAGGTTAAAGGTCTTACTCAGGGTGTCTCAGTCAATATTTGTCAAAGTCAACTCTTGAAGTCAGGTCATTCTGATCCCAAATCAGCTCTCACTTCACTATGTCATACTGCTTCTACTGCTCTATATAAATGTTATCATCACTATGCAGTATTTGCATTGTTATAGCATGGGACATTCAGAGAATATAACTCTTATCTTACCTAATCAAAGCCACAAATATGCTACGGCAACCACTTTTACCTTCTTTCTCTAAGTTGGAATCACAATAACTTTCACACAAAAATCACGTACTTAACCAAGGATTAGTTGATAGATATGAAAATGATATATTTTACAAGACAGTCTCATGAGCATTGCCTCCCATTCAGACCTAGCTACCATACTTATTCTTAAATCACCAGGTACAGAATTAGGCAGTTAATTAATTTGTTACCCAGAGACTACCCTGGCATTTATAGGATTATAATGATAAGAGATATGTGCCAACCTAAGGGACAAGATAATGGGCGTACAGTGATATACTAATTAATAAGGGTTCCTGAAGGAAGGACCTACTATGTGCCAATCACATGGTTTAGGCACTGGGAAAACAAATATGAGGACAATTTCTACTCACAAGGAGCTTCCATTCTGCTATTGTATTGAAGAAATAATAAATATATAGATATATGTGTATATATATTAGCATATGCAGAATAAATACAAAAATAATGAGTAGAAATTAATAAAAAGTAATTAAATATAAGGTTGGTTGGTTACCAACCTTGGTTCTTGAAGAGGACCAAAAATGATTATGTTGGAGTCAAGGTGTCTCACTATGATCAGACCAAAATGAGTTTAGAAGGCTCAGATCAGGCCCAAAAGTCCACATGAACTTTTGGAGTGGAAATGTCTCTATATTTGTGCATCTCATGGTTCTTTTGAGATGCTGCAATTCTGCTTCACTCAAAAAGCACAACATCTTCTTTAATAAGAGCACAGAATGCTGGGCAGTCCTTTGCAGGTCTCCCATGTCATGCAATCCATTCCAGAGTTCTTCAGAGAGACCTCGAGGTTACCCTTGTACCACTTTTCCTTACCTTGTGTGAGCACTTGCCTTGTATGAATTTTCCATAAAATAGTTTTTTAGATAAATGTGCAGTTGACATTTGAACCAATCCATCATAGTTACTTTCTCTGTGACAGAGTTTGAACACTTGGAAGTTTAGCTTGACAAAGGACCTTATCTTGATAGGTGATCTTCAAAATCTTCCTAAGACAATTCCAAAGGAAGTCATTCAGTTTCTTGGTATGGTATATTTTCCAGCATGCTAGTATACTGTCCAAGTGTCACAGGCATATAACAATTAGGTCAGCCCAACAGTTCTGTAGCCTTTAAGTTTAAGACTAAAAAATCTTTTTTATAGCAATTTTTTTCTTCAATTATAACTTTTTATTGACAGAACATATGCCTGGCTAATTTTTTACATCATTATCCCTTGCACTCACTTCTGTTCTGATTTTTCCCCTCCTTCCCTCCACCCCTTCTCCCAGATAGCAAGCAGTCCTGTACATGTTAAATATGTCACAGTATATCCTAGATATAATATATGTGTGTAGAATCAAAC
Organism: Sarcophilus harrisii; assembly: GCF_902635505.1. NCBI lineage: Eukaryota > Metazoa > Chordata > Mammalia > Dasyuromorphia > Dasyuridae > Sarcophilus > Sarcophilus harrisii. Next base: position 198,019,020 of record NC_045430.1, read on the forward strand.
AGTTCTCTTACTGCACGGGAAGAATTGGATTCAGAAGGTAAAAATAACCTGGGAAGAAAAAATGCAAACAGTTTACATTCATTTCCCAGTGTTTCTTCTCTGGGTGTAACTGCTTCTGTCCATCATTGATCAATTGGAATTGAGTTAGATCTTCTCTTTGTCGAAGAAATCCACTTCCATTAGAATACATCCTCATACAATATTGTTGTTGAAGTATATAATGATCTCCTGGTTCTGCTCATTTCACTTAGCATCAGTTCATGTAAGTCTCTCCAAGCCTCTCTGTATTCATCCTGTTGGTCATTTCTTACAGAACAATAATATTCCATAACATTCATATATCACAATTTACCCAACCATTCTCCAATTGATGGGCCTCCATTCATTTTCCAGTTTCTAACCACTACAAACAGGGCTGCCACAAACATTTTGGCACATACAGGTGCCTTTCCCTTCTTTAGTCTCTCTTTGGGGTATAAGCCCAGTAGTAGCACTGCTGGATCAAGGGGTATGCACGGTTTGATAACTTTTAGGGCATAGTTCCAAATTGCTCTCCAGAATGGTTGGATTCATTCACAACTCCACCAACAATGCATCAGTGCTCCAGTTTTCCCGCATCCCCTCCAAAAATCACCATTATTTTTTCCTGTCATCTTAGCCAATATGAGTGGTGTGTAGTGGTACCTCAGAGTTGTCTTAATTTGCATTTCTCTGATCATAGTGATTTGGAACACTCTTTCATATGAGTGGAAATAGTTTCCATTTCATCATCTGAAAATTATCTGTTCATGTCTTTTGACCATTTATCAATTGGAGAATGGCTTGCTTGACTAAGAAATCTTCTTGCAAAGCCTCTTCTTTCCCACACTTTCCTTTAGAGTCTCCCAAACACTGAGCTAATTCTGGCAGTGGGTGAATCAACCTCATTATCTATGTATATATCCTTAGAAAGTATATTACCAAGGTATTTATCCACAGCCTTCAATATTTCTCCATTTGCTCTAACCAGTGGTTCCATCTATGAGTCATGTTGGGTTAGCTGATAGAGAAACTCTGGGTTTTTTGGTATTGTTAAGTCAAAATTAGTACAATATAAGATAGTTTAGAAGAAAGAAAATGGTTTCCAAGATCAGAAAAGGCTTCATGGAGAGGGAAGTGTCTTTGAGCTGTGTCTTAAAAAAAGGGAATTCTCTTAAATAGACATGATACATTCCTGGTATGAGGAACATCCATTACAAAGGTATTCATTCAAAAGATGGAACATTTGTTGTATATGAGAAATAGAGAGAAAGCCAGTTTATATGGATCGTGGTGCAGGAATAGGAATAAAAGATCCTGGAAAGATATGTTGGTATTAAGTTATAAGAGGTTTTAAAAGCTAAATAATGAAATAAATAAATTTCCCTAGATTCAATAGTTGGAATCTCTGATGTATAATGAATAGGAGAATGTCATGGTCTGATTTTCCTTCAGGAAAATCATTTTGGCACTGTATGGAAAATAGGCTGGATTTGAAGAGACTTACAACAAAGAAACTAACTAGGAACCTCTTATAATAATCTAAGTAAAGGTGATGAGAGACTGAACAGAAGCCATGATTGTGTGAATATTAAAAAGGAGCTAGATGCAGGATAAACTGTGGAGAAACAGTGAGATTTGGCAAATAATTGGACATACAGGAGAGCGAGAGGGAGGAATATAAAATGATACCAAGGTTATAGTTGTGGGAGGCTGAAAGAATAGCATGCCTTTAAACAAAAAAAAAAAAAAAAAAAAAGGAAGTTTGGGAAAGGAGTCAATTTAGACTCTAAGATCTAAATCTCTCAGATTGACTAAAATGATGAGAAAAGATAATGATAAATATTGTATGTGGTAAAATTGGGACCCTGATTCATTATTGATGGAGTTGTGAACTGGTTTAGCCATTCTGGAGAGCAATTTGGAACTATGCCCAAAGGGCTATCAAACTTGCATACCCTTTGATCCAGCAGTGTTACTCCTGAGCTTATATCCCAAAGAGGATAAAGAAGGGAAAGGGCCTTACATGTGCAAAAATGTTTGTGTCAGGCCTCTTTTAGGTGGCAAGAAACTGGAAACTGAATGGATGTCCATCAAGTGGAGAATAACTGAATAAATTATGGTCTGTAAGAAATAACCAACAGGATGATTTCAGAAAAGCCTGGAGAGACTGACATGAATTGATGCTAAGTGATGTAGAATCAGGAGATCATTATACACAATAACAATAAGATTATGTGATGATCAAGTACAATAGACTTAGCACTTCTCAGAAATACAGTGATCCAAGACAATTACAATGAACTTGGGATAGAAAATGCCATTCCCAACCATAGGTTGTTTGTCATTCATTCTCCAAGAGAATCATGACATCAGGGAAGTGATGCTATGACATGCAGGTGAATTGAATTTAAGTGAGGGAGGGCTGTGCAAAATTACCTGCCTCATTTCCCCCTCCACAGACCTCTGAATCCAGTAGCAAGATATAGATGAAAAAACTAGAGATGACATCTAGAAAGAGAACTATGGAAACTGAATACAGATAGAAATATTCTATTTTTTCCTTTTTTGTTCTTTATTTTTCTTTCTTATGGCTTTTTCGTATTGCTCTGACTTTTCTTTCACAACATGACTAATATCTAACTAAGTATGTTTTAAATGATTCTACATGTATAATCTATATTGGATTGCTTGCTCTCTTGGAGAATAGGGAAGAAAAGAAAGAAGGAGGAAAAATCAGGAGCTTAAAATCTTATAAAAATGAATGTTAAAAACTATCTTGACATGTAATTAGAAAAATGATTCTATTGAGAAAATTAATTTAAAAATCTCTATTTCTAGAGATAATATGGTATATAGAAGAAAGCACTAGGTTGGCATTCAGAACACCTACGGGCTGATCCCAGCTGTTCCACTAATGTGTTATGTAAACCTTGGCAAGTCACAAAACCGCTGTGTATAAGCTTGAGTGTTCTCATGTGTAAAATATAGATGATGTAATATCTGAAAAGTAGCATACCATTTTGAAACTTATAGAAAAAGAAAAGATGATGAAATTCTCAATACAAAACTGATTAGTGAAGTTATGGTCAATTAGGTTTTTACTGAGTGCCTACTATGTGCCAATTATGGGTGGCTAGGTGGAACCTTAGTGCACAGAGTGCCAGGCATAAAATCAGGAAGACTCAAATCTGGCCTCAGACACTTAACAGTTGCATTATCTGTGCAGGTCACTTAACCAGGTTTGCCTTAGTTTCCTCATCTGTAAAATGAGCTGTCAAAGGAAATGGCAAAAAAAAATCTAGTATCTTTGCCAAGAAAACCTCAAAGTGGGTCATGAAGAGTCAGACGTGACCGAAAAATAACTAAAGTAAAACTTGATGTGCCAGGCACTTTGTTGGATATAAAAGCAAAAATGAAAATATTCCCTGTTTTCAGTGAGTTTGCACTCTCTTAAGGGAATCAGTATGTACATACATAAATATTTGCAGAATAAATTTTAGTATCTACCTCCCAATATTATTTTGAGGATAACCTGAGATAATCATAAAGTGCTTTATAACTTTTACAATGTTATATAAATACTAGTTATTTTTGTCATGTACAGAATAAATACAGTATAGTTAACTTTAGAGCTGTTAAGGAAGAAGGGTACTAGCAGGGAGAGGAATAAAGGAGAGCTTCTTACATTTCAGAAAAATCTTAAGAAGGATTCTATGGTACAAGACCAGGAGGCAGAGCATTCCAGGCAAAGGGAAAAGGCATCACAAAAAGCACAGAGAGAGGAGATATAGGGCTATGTATGAAGAGAAAAACACTTTGACTGAAATATAGAATTGGAAGAAGAGAGAAGGTGAACTTAATCTATATTAAAGTTCAAAAGAAGCAGCCATTCAGAACACATTTTCCTTCATTTAATTGTTTCCTTTACCTAATTAATTCTCTTAGTATATACTTAGCTTTTTTCATCCAAACACAAGACAAGTGGGATAAGGCAAAAGATATAAGCCAATAAAAAGAAAACTAGAAGAGCAATCAGTAGACATGGACCTTCTATTTCCTACCCATGTAGCCATAGACAAATCATTTAATCTCTCTGGGCCTCAGATACAACATTTATAAAATAATGGGCTTGGCTGAAAGGTTCCCCTAAGATTCCTTCTAACTCTCAGTTGATGATCCTGCCAATACCTGCTCTTCCTATCTCATATGATTGTGGAGAATCAGAAGAGCTTATTTATGTATTTAATAAAAAAGGTTTTATGAACTGAAAAGCACCATGAAGATCCTTTTATCTGTATCTTTTCCATCCAGAAGCTTCTGATTAATCAGGGGTCCTTGAGATATGATTCCATAGAGCTCAAATCTCACACTGTTGATGATCTTAGGCAAGAGAATTTGAACCTCCGATTTCTCCTCTGTAAAATGAGGGAGTTCAACTTTCTGACTTCTGTGATCTCCTGTAGCTCCAAGTGCATGAGCCTGTCTAAAGACAGCAATGGCTAAATGACCTCTCAAGGTTGCCAGCGTAGCTTTCTGTGACTAGAAATCGCATAACAGGTATTAGAAAATTTTATGAAACCTGACCTAATTTAAGAAAGATCCTGCCCTCTTCTGTCTCAGGGAAGCTAGAGTCAGTAGATTGTGTTGCCTCTTTCCCTCAAGCAATCAGATTGTATGTAACCTGGTTGTTTTTACTGAGTGTGTATTATTAGTTGTCCACAAAAGGCATCACTCCAGTGCCTCTGTGCTGTTCACTCAAGGTCACCCAAAGAAGTATTAGGCTGAGTTACTTTGAGCTTTATAAATTAATGCTACTTTAATCATTTATTCAGTGAGTATGAATGGACTATTCTCCTAAAGATTATTACAGTTCTGGATTTTGACTTTATCTGAAATGGTTCTGAAGTGATCCAATGACAGCTTTAAATCTGTCACTGTAGATTTTAAATTATTTACAGCTATGTGAGGTTTGTGCTTTAACAGTTGGTTTATGATGTGATTTCAGCTTAACACTTCTAAATGTGGTCTCTCCGCTGCTGCAAACCAACAGAAATCCACCAAGCTTTTTAACGAGGATCCCAAAACATATGAAAAAGTGATCTCCATGGCATAGTTAAGCTTTTATTGTCCTTATTTTGGTTTTGTTTTTGTTTTATCATTCTAAATTTTCTCTGTTCACCTGCTCTGGAATGACTACAAGTCAAAATGACAGATTCATAATCTGGGACACAAAACTTGGCTTCCTGCCTTCTCTTGGTCCTTCCTTTCTGCTAAATATATGTTATTGCTTTGGATCTGAGGGCTCAATCTGCCCATGACTCTGAGACCACTTTTGTACCAGGCCAAAAGATTTTCACAGTGTCATTTCTAGCTCAATTCTCCTGTCCCTCAGACAGTAAATCAGACTTTTAGACTATGGCTACTTTTCCAGCCCCAAGTACTTGGAATGGGAATGCAACAGATTTTGACCTTTCATCTTTCAAGATCTCTCATTAGGGTTCTTGCCCTTTCTACTTTCTGACTTCCCTACAATCTATGTCTTTTTCAATCCTACATTCATGATTCTGCCCAGTCCCCCATGCTTTGGCTAACTTTCCAGGACTATAGAATATTTAATCACTTTGTTGTTGAAAAACATGACAGCCTGCTCCTCCTAGTATCTGGTAATGGAAGACCTTTAATCTGGAGTCAGAGAATTTAAATTCACAGTAACCTCTTTTTTTATTCTTATCAGGAAAATAAAGGGTTAGCTCCTAGGAGCTCAGAGCTTCCTTCCAATTGATTTCCTATGAGCTTTTAAGCTACTTGCTACCTAAGTGGCCCTAGGTTAAGTTTTGCATTTTGCCTCCAATATAAATCCTAGTTATCTTCAGATATGTAGACAAAGAAATGCTGGTCTCAGAAGCAAGGTTGACCGGTGCAGTTGTGCAGTAACTGCAGCATTGTCTTTGAGGGTAGCTAGGTGGCTCGGTGGATAAAGAGCTAGGACTAAAGTCAGAAAGATTCATCTTTCTGGCTCATCTTCAAATCTGACCTCAAACACTCATGGGATTCTGGGCAAGTCATCTAATCCTGTTTGCCTCAGGTCATCTGTAAAAGGAGCTAGAGAAGGAAATGGCAAAACACTGTCTCAAAGAATTCAACATGACTGAAATGGCTCAACAACAAGGGTCACTTCTTTTATTTTTTTTTTTTTATTTTTTCTCTGTGTTAATGTATCCCTCTTTTTCTATTGCTCTCTGCCCCTTTCTTTCTCTATTTCCTTTCTGCCTTACTCCTTTAAACTGACCATAATTTAGAACTGCAGTATGAGTTTTTAAAAAGTAATGCTTCAAAATATTGGCCATGGAGAGGCCACTCAACTTCTTAACATGCTCTTCTCTATAAAATGGGAATAATCAGGCTTTCATTACCTATTTTGCAAGGTTATGAAAAAAAACACTTTGTAAATTGTAAAATGTCATATAAAGTGAATTGATATTAATAGTACATGTTTCCTGTTTTTAGTTCAAAAATATATTAGTGGAGAGTTTTCATTCGTTTTCTTTTTAAGGGTATTTTTTTAACTTGTGGGACTCTATTATTCCCTTGATAGGAAAAATATACTCCAACCCTTTACTAGCAAGACCCTTCTTAGAAATCTCCAAATGGAAGATTTGGGCTTTCATCCTGTATTTTAATAAAGAAGAAATTAAAATCATAATTATGAACTCTGGATAATAAATCTAATGCTTGTTTTGGTTTATTTGAATTTTCAAATGTCTTCATTTTAGGCACTGAAGAGCATGAGGGGAAGAAAATAGAAACTGACAGCACTGTCATCCAAATTGGAAAGTTCAATTTCATCAACTAGAATATGAGATTTGGAGATTGGGACCATGGTTTCTATTCCTTTTTTCCTCTCATATTGAATGATTCCATATGATTTATTAAATTATAGGAGATAGCACAGTGTCCTGATACTCTAAAAACCAAGGCTGAGTTTAATTAGAAAAATTCCAGAGATAGTTCTCACTGTCCCTGAGCTCCAACTTTCTCAGAATTCTTAGATTTGGATAATGTCAATAGTTTCCTTTGCAATTACATTCTCTAAAGGCCTACCTTCGAGAGGGTAACTATGTGAGGCCCTAGCCTTTGAGAACCCATTGTTCTCATAGCCAAACCTAGCTGGAAGAAGAAATAACTAGGGGTCTACAGAGCTGCAGTGCCCTGAGCAATTGTGCTGCCAATCCAGGAAAGAGTACCTCAGAATATCTGTGTGTCTGAAATGTCTTTCTTTAATATGATAATAGTTTATTCTGAGTATTATAGAAGAAAACTTTTTCTGGTATGATTTATGTTCCTCAAATTTTACATCACATCTCTGTGAATTTATTGAAAAATTTGCATGCTTTTTTTTATGGTCCCAACTTTATTTTCCTTTATGATTTATCACCAGGGTTTTCCCCATGACAGCATTTGTACAAAATTAGTGTTGTTAATTTTAGTTTTAAAAATCAGCCCTCTTGCTGTTGATCTCCAAATACAACAGGGAGTGCCAATGTCAGTGTTTCATTAAGCACTAATTTTATGCAACATTATATGTAAGATCCATTTCCAGCACCCCAGGATACCTTCAGTTGGCCTACCCTTGTTCAGATAACTGTCTATCACTGGAGTGAGAGGACATCAGTTAGGGAAAAAACACCATTATTCTAACAAACCACTCCCACCTATGCTGCACAGTTGGAGATGTCCAGTAGCTTCCTAGGACTTTCCATTATTTTTAGATTTCTTTTTTCCTGTTTTTAAATTTCCCAGATGTTGGAGCTTTTTTTGAAGAGGGAATGTGGCTACGGTATAACTTCCAAGCACCAGGAACCAAGGATGCCCCCAATCGAAGTGGCAGCTCTCCAGACACTCAGAACTCCATGCCTGACCTGGCCAAGGAAGAGCTCAGTTTTAGCTTCAGCACCACCAAGGTTCCCTGCATCCTCCTCTACGTCAGCTCCCAAACCACAGACTTCCTGGCAGTTCTGGTGAAACCCTCTGGTAAGGATCTCCACCCTTCTCTGGCCATGATTCACCTGTGCTAGGATTTTCATAAATTCTTAGAGGATAAGAAGGGATGCGCTCATGTGGCTAGCAGAGGAGAGTCTCTGATCTCACAGCCAGACCAGGTGGGGTAGCAGAGGGACAGCAGTTGATGCTGATAACCAAAGCTGGAATGAATGAGAAAACTAACACTCTTTAGAGTTTGGAGCCAAGAGAGTCTGGTTGAATCTCAGGGAATTCTGTGTCCAATGCAAGCTACTTCTCAGAATTCTCCTGGCAGTGATGTGCCAAGGTGTCCCACTTCAAACTCACACAGTCATAACCCCCTAAATAGGGATGGAAATACAATTCCACTCAATAAGTATAAAATAGGTGATTGTTGTATGCAGAACGTTGTGTTAGGACATCCTGGGTGTGAAGCTTAGATGACATGTTCTTTGCTTCATAAATTTTACAATCTTAGATGCATAGATAATTTTTGCTTTTCTCTACCCCTAGCACTTAGCACAGTGCCTGGAAAGCTTGATTGACCAAAGAATGGGGAAAATAAACCAATCTGTGATTTCACTGACAGAAGGGACTCTTCAGCAAGGAAAATCCCTTTACTAATGCATGTTGGTAACTTCTCTGTGACATAAAGTCTCAGAGAGTTGCCTAGTTAATTAGACTATGAAGCTAATTAAGTGGCTTGCTCTCTATCACACAGCTATTAAATTGATTTGATTCCAGGTTTTCCTGGCTTCAAAATGGACTCTCATATACTGTATCAAACTATCTCTATATAATTCATATAAAAAATAGAATATGAATTTATGTTGTATCCACTCTCAAACACTTTTTTAAAATATTCTCTCCTTCCCATTCTCATAACAACCCCGTGAGATACTGTTATTACCCAAATTGTATAGATGATAAAACTAAAGAAAACAGAAGTTAATTGGCTTGCTCAGAGTCACACATCTAGTTAGTATCTGAGTAAGTATCAGGCCTTCTTGATTCTAGGCCATGTTATATTCACTGTATCACCAGCTGCCTTGATAAATAACTGTCATACTAAAAACTAGATGGTCATTATATCAGAGAAATGCAATCAGAATATTTTGTGAGATCTTCAGAGAAAGAGCTTGTTCCTTTCTGGAGTGATCTGAGAAAGCTTCACAAAAAAAAAAGTGATATATGATTTAGACTTTAAAGAATAGGTAAGAATTCAGCCAAAAGTATTTGGGAAAGTATTACATTACTTTGATGATGAAACAAATATTCACAAACTCACCTGAAGCATCAAATCCCCATATACAAAAGAAATGCAAATATGATCACCATTTTCATCTTGGGGTTTTCTTCTGGTGATCCTTATGGGGGAGAATAGATTATGTCAATATTTGGTTTAAATTATCACCATTTAACAACTTGACAGGAATTTTTTTAAAAATTTCTAAAAGCTTACAAAACTTGGAAATTTTTTATTTAAAAATTACAAAATGAAATAGTCTCCAATATCTGAATTATAAAATTATATAATAAAAAAGGGAACTAAAATTTGTTGTTAAGTACTTTTCAAGGTAAACTATGAATTCTAATAATGTGCCCAATTAAAAGACCTTCTTTAATAGAATGCAAGATCCATGAAGGCAGGGACTGTCTCACTTTTGTATTGATCTCCTTACTCTCTTACAGACTATCTGAGACACAAATCTAGCAGATGGTACATAATAGATTCACACACACATGCACAGGCACATATCTATACACAAATACACACAAACTAATCTAAAATGTAAGATTTCTTAAAATCAGGCTAATGTTATTTGTTATCATTAGGGACAGGTGATTTAAAATACAGATTTTAAAATTTTGCTTGCTAGAATTTCACCAAAGTTCTGTTTCAAGTGAAGGTCTCCAGAATGAAACTTCTCCTTTTCCATCCAATAACCCATTTTGAATTATCCCATTTTGCTGTTATTGTTCAGTCATTTTTCAGTTGTGTCCAAGTCTTTGTAACTACATTTGGAATTTTCTTAGCAAAGATATTAAAATTGATTTGCCATTTCCTTCTTAACTCATTTTACACCTGAAGAAACTGAGGCAAAAAGAATTAAATGACTTGCCCAGGGTCACACAGCTAGTAAGTGAGACTGGATTTGAACTCAAGAAGATGGGTTTTCCTGACTCCAGACTTGGAGCCCCAAGAGAAAAGGAACTGGAGAGAAAAGGAATTGATATTTTAGCTGCAAATTTGTTCAGAGGAAAAACAGATAGAAAAGAATGTCTGCCTGAATGTTCCACTGCTACTTCAAATTTAGCCTTAGAAAAACTCCATTTAGGAGGGTTCCATTCAAACTAGCTTCTCCACCCTCCAAACAAACCTGTATCTTTTAATGGTGTTATCATTATCCCAGTCCCAAATGTGAAAGAACCTTGGAATTACCTTGGACTCTATCCCTCAACCACTGCCCCTCCTTCCTTTCTGTTCTTCACCAATCCAAACCAATTATTCACTAAGTCCAGTAATTTCTTCTTTTGTGAAATATTTTACATTTATCCCTTTGTTTTCATTCACTCTACCAATACCCTAGTCCAAGTCCTTATTATCCCACCCTAGCACTCTGACCTTCTCTGTTTTCTCCTGTTTAGGTTAACCTATCCTGTGTCTCCCTGCCAAATTCATGATCAAAAACATTGTTTTACATTATTTGTGCCCTTTCAAAACCTTCAGTGGCTCCCCAGTACTGATGGGATAAAGAAAGTCTAAATTTCTTAATCTGAAATTCAAGGCTTTCCATAGTTTGTCCCCTAGATGCCACTCTTGTAATACTTTCTGCCATTCCTGACCATGAAACATTTGAACCAAATTGGTACATTCATTATTTCCCTATTACAGCATACACTTACCTTAAAACAATAATAGCTAAAAATAAAAATAAGATTTAGATGATGCTTATTATGTTTCAGGCACTATGCTAAGTGCTTTATAATTGTTATCACATTTTATGCTTTGGGAGGTAGATATTACTATTATTAAACCCATTTTACACATGAAGAAACTGAGACATACAGAAGTTAAGTAACTTACTCAACATACCTCTAATAAGTGTAAATGGCTACATTTGAACTCCAGACCTGGTTCTCTATGCACTACACTACCTAATTGCTGCTATCTTTTTGTTTGTATTCTTTCTGCTTCCTAGAAAGCTTTTTTATCATTCTCTTTGCCTATTTCAGTCCTATTTTTCCCTCACAGCCCAGCCCCAAATTTCAAACTCTCTGTACAGCTGCCTCAGTCTAAACTTGTCCACTCTGGTTTCTTCCACCATTGAATTCTATGAGCAATATCAAGATCATTCATTAAGTGCTCAGCTCAAGCTATCTTGTATTGCCCTTTGTCTAACTTGTCTAAAGACTCTTTGAATGTACAATCTTTTAAAGTTATTTTAAATTGTTGTGCCCTCTTAAGTTTTGGTATCCAGGGGCAAAGCCCAACTCACTTCTCTCAAGTTACATTCCTGATTTTTTAGGACTACACAATTTACCCTTCTCAGTTATAGTCCATAAATGTGTCTTAATGGTGCTAACTATGAGAAAGGGAATCCATTGGGGACCTTGTTTACTATGGACCATCAAAAAGAAATAGTTTATGATGATATTAATTCATTTAGGAGATGAATGTGAGATCAATGAAGTATCTTTTTTCATCATGTTGTATTTTTAGTGGTTAAATTTTAATACACTTTTCACTGCTATATTGACATCCTCTTACTGTTATTGGAAGCATTTTAAATATGTCATTTGAAATTTATTATCTAAATCTATTTGAATAACCATTTTGAGCCATTCATGATATTCTAGCTTTCTAACTCTCACATACCCCTCAGAACAAATTATTTTTGTCATTTTTAAAGGATGAAGCAATAAAAATATAAATTTAAATTAAAAAAAGAAAGAAAATCATAAAAATGAAGAAAATAAACCTAAAGTCGATTTTAGTACAGTTATTAAAGCATTGTAGTATATATAAAAGAGAGAGTTTAAGGATAAAGGCATCTATACATTGACATAAATTAAATTTTCCTCTTTCCCACCTTGACAAATGTGAGCCAATGACATTTTATTAAGTATCTTCCCTGTGCCAGGCACTATGCTAAGTGTTAGGAATACAAAGAAAGCCAAAAAACAGTCCCAGCTCTTAAAGAGTCTAAGGGAGTCTAAGGGAGAAGGCAATCTACAAGCAATTACAGACAAACAAACTACTTATAGGAAAAATTGTAGCTTATCAGCAAAGGGAAGGCACTAGAACTCAAGAAGGAATATCAGAGCTTTCCTGTAGAAAGTAGGATTTTAGTTAGATTTGAAGGAAGCCAAGAAATTGAAATTAGGAGGTAATGAATTCTAGTCATGGGGGACAGCAAGTAAAAATGCCTGGAGTTGAGTGTTAAAGAATTATGATCCAAGAATAGCCGAGTTTAGTATCACTAGATTGGAGAATATGGTGGGAAGAGAGGTGTAAGGTATAAGAATACTGGAAATGTGAGGGCAGGGTGGGTAGGATTTAAAAGGTTTTAACACCATACCAAGGCTTTTTTATTTAATGATGGAAGTAATAGGGAAGCACTGGAGATTGTTTTTTGGTGGATTTATTGAGGTGGGGTGGAAGGGTGATGAAGTAAAATCTGTGTTTTTTGGAAGTTGAATTTGACAGCTGAGTGAAAGATGGACTGTTGTAGAGGGGAACAACAAGCAGGTTATTGCAGTAGTCCAAGCATGAAGTGATGAAGGCTTGCAGTGTCAGAGGAGAGAATGAGACATATACAAAAGGATGATCAAGAAGTTTTGTCAACAGATTGGATATGGGAGGTGAGAAACGAAAAGAGTCAAGGATGATAGATAAGCGGCAAGGCTGGAGGTACTCTCTAAAGATATAGGGAAATTAGGAAGAGGGAAGAATTTGGGGGAAAATAATGTCAGTTTTGAGTTTAAGATAACTATGGGATATCCAATTTGAGATCTCCAATAGACAGTTGGAGATGCAAGACTAGAGATCAGCAGAAAAGTTCGGACTAGGTAAGTAGATTTAAGAATCATCAGCATAGAAATGATAACTGAATCCATGGAAGCCAATGAAATCACTAAGTGAAAATGTGTAGATGGAGAAAAGAAGAAGGCTCAGGACAGAACCTTCCATCATTAGTAACAGTGACCTGAAGAGCCATCTCAGAGGAAACTAAGTCAGATAAGTAGGGGAAGAATCAGGATAAATTAGTGTCATGGAAACCTTGAGTGAAAAGGATATGAAGAAGAGGATGATCAACAATGTCAAAAGCTACAGAGGTCAAGAAGGATGATGACCAAGAAAAGGTCATTATATTTGACAATTGGGTATCATGTAAAGTGGTTTCCATCAAATGGAAGTAACTGAGAAGCCAGACATTAGAGAGTTAAGAAGAGAATGAGAGTAGTGGAAGCTTTCTTGAGGCATTTAGCAACAAAAGGCAGGAGAGATATGGGTAAATGATGAACAAAAATGGAAAAATGAAATGAGAGGGTTTAATTTGTTGTTTTGTTTTAGAATAGAGAGACTCTAGTATGTTTGTGACCAGTGCAGAAGCAGCTAATAGAAAAGGAGCAATTAAAGATAAGTGCAACTGGGAATGATGAGAGGGGACAATCTGCTAAAGGGCATGAGATAGGATGGGATCCTTTGTGCAAATAGTGCACAACTGCAAATTTGCTTTGGCAATGAGAAGGGCCATCTCAATACCACAAAAGGCTTCTATGAGATGGGATTGAGCAAGGGAGAAAAGGAAAGTTCTCTAGCAATGGCCTTAACATTTTCAATCAAATATGAAGCAAGGTTCTCTGTTGAAATGGTAGTGGCGGGAGCTATGTGAAATTTAAGGAGGAAAAGAAAGTTTTGAAAAACCACTGTGGTGAGTAGAAAAGTATTTAAACTAGGGAGGTAATAAAGGATTGCCTTACTGCAGTGAAAGTGCATTTGAGATTATATAATATAAATTTGTAGTGGATTTAGTCAGCATGCTTAATTTTCCCTTGTTTTATTCAATAGCACATCAGTAGGAAAGAAGCCAGTAGGAATTCTTTGGGCTGCCACTTGCACAAAGTGGTAGTAAGATTTCCAGAAATTAGGAGCAGCAGCATTTCATGGCAAGGACAGTGAAAGAGAACCTAGAAGTAGATTCCATGTAATCTGCTAAAGAATCTACTTTTGATTCTACATGAAGAAAATTCCAAAAGCCAGGTATTCCTTTACCAAAATGAAATTGAATCAAATCAAGGCTGTTTGCACAATTCCAAGTGGCCAGATGAAATCTTCAAGCAGTTAGTCAGGCAGCAAGGTGTCAACAAGCAGGTGTCCAAAGGAAAAAAAAACATTTCATGATTCTTTTAAGGAATTTATTTCTTGGCTGAGACATGAAAGGCAACATGGAACAGAAATTTGCAAGCTGGAATGGGAGGAAAATGTGTTCAAATTTGCCTCTGACACATAAAAGGCTGTAATATTTTCAGGAACTCACTTAATTTCTCAATGATCTACATAACTTATTGAGACTTTAAATTACAGAGAAAAGACAGAAATGTACTAGTTGAAAAGATTTCTTCACCTGGGAGTTTCCTATACTAAGAAAATTACAGCTCCAGATCATCTTCTTTAAATGAAATAATATTAATAATAAATTAGATAATAGAATAAGTATAATAATAATGAAATGAAATAAAATGCAAGAAAGATGGATTGGTCACATAGTAAAAACAAGAAATAACTGATGGACGCTATACATAATTTATTTATATCCATACAATATCAAAAGATGTAGGCAGGGATTCCAAATATTTTGGGAAGCATGGATCACTTGGCAGTCCAGTGAAGTCCATGGACCACTTTTTAGAATTTTTTTAATTCATCAAATAAAATACAAAGAATTTCCAAGAAAACCAATTAAATTGAAATAAAGATGTATTTCTTCCCCATCTAAATTTATGGACCTTCTAAAATCTGCACATTGGCCTCAAATTAAGAGCCCTAATCTAGAGAAAATATCCCAACAAATTGGGTCTAATCATCTAGAAGAGTTACCGACAGTCTGGGCAAGAATTGATAGGTTTCAATCTGGAGGGAATACTCCCATGGAGGAGATCACAAATCTATTAAAGTATGAATGGTTGAGTGTAAATTAGGTCCAGCCTATGGGTATAAGAAAAGCATAAATAAATTCAGGTAGTGGAACAGAAATAAAGAAGCCATAAACATTAGAATGGGGAGGGGGGAAATGCGACAGGAGAGTGAGGAGAGGAGAGAGAAGAGAGGGGAGAGGAAGAGAAGAGAAAGGAAACAGAGAGGAAGAAAGAGATGGAGAGAAAGAGAGGGAGAAGGAGAGGGAGAGAAAAATGGAGAGGAAGAGAGAGAGAGAGAGAGAGAGAGAGAGAGGAGGGAAAGAGAGAGAGAAGGAGGGAGCAAAGGAGAGAGGGAGAGGGAGAGAAGAGAGAACACTGTGTGTTTTGAAGAATAAGAAGAAAAGAAAAAAAGGAAAAATTTTGCCTAGAAGCAAAAAGAATATTAAATTGCTTTTAATAGCATAAATGATCATAGCACATCAGAAACACAAGGGATATAGAATTTACCTATAATGGTCATTCATAGCTAGTCAGAGTGTTCTGAAAGGGTTAAATCCATTTTTGAGTTTTAGAATTTTAAAGAGACATTAATGATATGGAAAAAAGAATTTGAATATAAAAGGAATAACTGAATTCATATTTTTATGAAACTGATTACAAAATGCTTTACATGCAAGATCTCATTTAATCGTTTTTATTTTTATTTTTTGGAGGCAATTGGAGTTAACTGACTTGTCCAGAGTCACACAATTAGTAAATGTCTGAGGCCACATTTGAACTCAGGTCCTCCAGACTCCAAGGCTAGTACTTATTTGATTTTTACAACTGCTGTCCATGCATGATGATGCAGAGGAGTCTCAGGGAGGTTAATTGTCAGATATAAATCTTGCCTCTTCCTGATCATTCTCTGCATACAGGCAGCACTTAATAAATTTGTCAACTAAGTGAATTTAAGTGGCCTGCTCAAGGTCACACTGCCAGTCATAATCTAGAATTAGGAGTACAATTGGAACCATGGTCTCCTAAATCTGAATATAGAATTCCCTTCATTATACTGTGCTATCTTCTGCTATGGGGTATTGGAAAATGTTGATTACAGAGTCAGAGAACCACATTCAAATTCTATTTCAGCCACTTACTAGCTAGGTGACCTTGGAAAAGTTATCTTCTGGCCCTCATTTTTCTCATCTAAAAAAGAAAGACATTTCTCTCTAAAGTTGCTCCCAGGTCCAAATCCTGTGATTTTTCATCATAAAAACAAATTCTTTGATCTTTAAGGATCATAAATAAATAGGAAACAAAATCTATGGCTCTTATTCAGATAAACTGAAATCATTAAGCAGGTAGATTATCCCTGGTCATTTTTTTAAAGTTATGAGAAAAAGATAGATAAGAGGAGAAGTAGAAACTGAGAAAAAAACAACTGAGTATAGAAGGAGAAGGGAGGGAAGCATTGAAAACTTTCATTCCCTTTTATTTGCATAAGGATTATTACAGTTATAAAATAAAGGAAACTACCAAGTTCATGGTTTCTTAAAGGCCACAAAAATTTCCATCTCTTTATCTTTTGTAAATCATGTTGACTTTAATATTGTATATGCATGATTATTTTATGTGCCACATGCCCTGCTCTGCTTATAGCATAAGGGCATCCCTATACCCTGTGTTTATTTCTAATTTCCAACACTTTTTGGTGAAGCTTGCAGTAGTCTCTACAGGGCTATACTGCTACACTCATAAATTCTAGGCATAATCCCAACTTTTATAATTTGCACCATTTGCTGCTTTGACATTAAACCAATGGCCAACAATGGGTCCTTGTTTGCAAATAATAAACCCTTGCCTGTTCTGAGAGCTTAGATTTCAAGAATTAGTATGATTCTGGATCAGTCCCGCAGAGTTCACAACCACCATGCTATTAATGCAGAATAAGATGGGGAAGAGGGCTTAAGAGAAACTTAAAAGGAAAAAAAGATGACTATATGAGACATAAAGCAAAGAAATTGCTAAGACTCTCCACTGCTTTTTTATACAGGAAACTTACAGATTCGTTACAACTTGGGAGGCACCAGAGAGCCATATAATATTGATGTAGACCACCGAAACATGGCAAATGGACAGCCTCACAGTGTTAACATCACCCGTAATGAAAAGGACATAATTCTCCAGGTAAAATAATAATAATAATATATGTATGTATGTATATATATCACATCTTTATATGTGGCAACATATTTTTATTGCTATTATTTCTTCCCTTACAATTTTATGACTCATAAAAGTATAGATATATAATTCTTGCAGAAATGGCAATAACTAAGTTGATGGCAAAAAAACATTATTGAAGTGCGGGGGTACTGGGAAGACTGATATTGGGCACTCTTTCTTTTTTTTTGGTATCCCAATTTAGAACTGTCTCTCGACCCACTATTTTTATTTGACATGCTGTCTTTCTTATAAATGATCTCAGATTCCTAAGGTTTATACTGCATCCCAGCATGGGTTATTCTGGCTTGGCTGTCCACTTGTTTCATTATTCCCACACACGTACAAATGTCTCTCTGTGATTCCCTCTCTCTGTTTCCTTCTCTCTTTTCTTTTCTCCTTCAACTCTGCCTTTAGCCTTCACTTCCCCCCCCCTCCCCAAAATAACACCTTCACTTCCCCAAGGAATTCAGATTCCTTAGGACCCCAGGACACAAGGAGGTGGTGATTTTCTCATGTGGTTTCCAAGCCATCTCCGCTTTGTTTCTTGCCCTTACCCCACCAGTAGTTTCTACAGTGAAAGAAGTGGACCTGTACACACCATGAATAAAACATGACAAGGGGAGGTCTCCTTGGGAACTAAGCCAAAAGATCAAGGATGGGAGCTGTCATTGTATTCTCTAGGAAGAGATCAAAATAGATACCTGTCAGGAGAAAGGACAGCAGGGGGATGCTGTCTTGTCAGTGGAACGTGGTGTCATCTGGCAGGAATTCAGCAGTCTTTCAGCTCTCATTCACATTCAGGCTAGCTGCAATGGGAAGTTCAGACTGCAGAAAAGTGGCAGAGGGTATTATTGCCTCTCTATTAAAGGGTCTGGTGGGTGTCAAAGGCATAACTCAATAGCAAGGATGATTTAATCAGCCACATGCCTTTTTTGACAGTTAAGTGTTTTGGGAGGGATGCTCCCTCCAATGTGGACACTAGTATTAACAGTTTTTTCTGGGATGGGTCCAAAGTTTTTACTGCAGTGTACACATACTTACTTTCCCAGACTGTAACAAAATCCACTCTTATTTATAAACTGAATTTGACCTGGGAAAATGAATAAATGAAGGATTAAATACGCATGATTTCTTAAGATTTGTGCTTTGTCATATCCAGTTCTTCATGACCCCATTTAGGGTTTCTTGGTGAGGACATTGGAGGAGTTTGCCATTCCCTTTTCCAGCTCATTTTACAAATGAGAAAATTAAAAGATACAGGGTCACAGCTAGTAAGTATCTGAAACTATATATGAACTCAGTAAGATGAGTCTTCCTGACTCCAGGCCTGGCACTCTATCCACTGTGACAAGTTCCTCTTTCATTAGATTCTTTTTGTTAATCTAATTATAGATAAATGTGTGTGTGTGTGTGTGTGTGTGTGTGTGTGTGTGTGTGTGTGTGTGTGTATTCTTCTCTCCAAATTACCACCTACTGCCCAGTTTACAAGACTAGGATAGCAGTTAGCATGCTCCTTGCTCTTTACTACCATTTCCATACCATTCCTGTGCCAAAATCACTCAACAACTACTCCTTGTCACAGAGTCCACATCCTAGTTGCTTCTATTTTTAGTTTTTTTGTTCAGTTGTTTCACGTCATATCTGACTCTATTGACTCCATATGGAGTTTTCTTGGAATGGATTGTTATTTCCTATTCAGTTCATTTTACAGATGAGGAACTGAGACAAACAGAGGAGAGTGACTTGCTGATTTATACTCTACCTCAACTAACCATAAGAGTGATAATACCTCAGATTCAGAATTGTTTCCCCTCCAAAATATTGCTTTCTGATCAAAATTCCCTGTCCTTCTCCCTTTCTTCTTGCCTAAATGGTCCTAGACAACTGTTCATCTTCAAATCAACCTCTATCTTGTCTCTCCTTGTTCTCCCAGGCCATCACCTCAATTCTAACTGTATTTTCTTCCTTCAATATACATGGCCTTGTCATATATCATTGCAGGAATTTACTGTCCTTCCAACTCTGAGAACCTTTCTCTCTTATTTCTGCTTTTTCCCATTCTACTAATCCCTCTAGGCAGCAGATGCAGAGTATTATGCTTAATGTGAAGGAAAAGTAGATCAAACTCATACTCTCACACTCCTTATATTCCTTCTCTTAGTCCCCATCACCACCAATTTTCCTTCTCCATCTTCATTTTTGGTACTCATAAATTCTCTTACTTATAGTGTCCTTTAAATCCTGGAACTTATCTCACTTCTCACCTAATGCTGTGGAACCCAGCAGTATGGCTCCATTATACAATAATATGTGGGGGGGGGGGGGAGCTGAGTGATACCTACTAATTCATCTTCAAAACATCTATCTCTTCAACTTACTGTAATAGCCCTTGGCTACAGTAGGGCACACTAGCAAAGATATTTAAATAATCTCAAAGTAATATGTCAACTTTCAATAATTCATGCTAATGGGGGAGAGCAAGAGTATGGATAATGTGAAACATGAAATCATCTGAAATCATTATGGAATGCAAATCATTTTGGAAAAAGACCTTTGGAATACATTATATGATGTTTATAAATTTATATGCTGCTTCGAAGGCAAGTTTACCTTTTGACGTTTTACTTAAGCTATTATTAAATTAGTTTACATTTCCTGAGCACACACTGCCTAGGAGTACACTAAACATTCAGAGGAAGCACTTGGGGGAAGCTGACCTGGGATGAAAAATGTGTAACCAACAAATCCACCAAGTGGATAATCTGCATTCAGATAATCAAGGGCTGACTGTACTGAATTACCAGACACTAGCGTAAAGTAGCCTTATTACAACTCTCAAGTGTCATCATTCATAAATAGTCAAAAGCTGCATTAGCAATAATAGCTTAAGGCTTACTGACAGTCAAAATTTAAACCAACCTCTAACACGAAAATAGATATCCTTTAAAAATAGCATGCTGGGTTAAAAGTTAGGGTAGCCATCAATATTTCAGGTTTGGGGATTTCTAAATCACAAGGTAGAAAAGAATCATGAGGCAGCTCCTCCTTATTCAAAGTCTTGTTGGAAATCACTAGCTGCTGATTTTTGGAAGATCACAAGGATGGCAGGAGGGGGAGGGTTATTGGGCTGACTTCTTTAGAATTCAAAAAATGCTTGATTTCATCAGTGTTTTACTCTCTTCCCAAGGAAGATCATAGATAAGCCCAGTGGGATTTAGTAAGTGATCTTTATAAATTGCTAAAACAAAAACAAAAGAAAAACCTTCTCTGGGAGTTGACCTCCTGGTAGCAAGTCTCACCACACTTATAAACCTTTTAGGCTGGGCCTCAGAAAGCAGACTCAATTTCTCTGAGTGGGGGGAAGAGTACTCATGACACACTTTTAAGTTTAATCTGTATTATTAACCTTTACTTTATTGCTTTCTTAAATCTAGGCAATCAACAAAACAATAAATCAAGCTCTTGCTGACTTTGAGGTTTAATTGCTCACATGGAAAATAATAATCAGTTCTTGAGAGCTGATTGGACTTGATTCCTCCTTACCTCTGGCCATAACTTAAAACCCTTTTAAGTTAAAGTTAATTTCTATTTAAGAACCTGAGTCCTATTCCTTACAAACATAAGATATCATATTAGAACTGTAGCGAATGACAGTGTTTTATGTCTTCTTCATAACCAGAATTTCAACAAAATAGTGTACAAATAAATTTGCATCATTTTCTTATAGTACTTTATGGTTTATATACATTATAAAAAATTTCAATCAGATTTGAATCAAGGTTGCGTCATCATCAATTGTAAATTCTTTTCACAGGAACAATATGGATTGCCTTTGGGAAATTAATCACTCATTATTTTTAATAACCACACTCTTCTTCCTGAGACAAAATTCTATCAGTCATCTTCCAGGGATGCTTTATGATTATGAATTCAACTTCATGAAATCATGAAACACCACAGTTCTCGAAGAATTGAAGTTCCAGATTGCCTAAAGGGCATTTGAGAGGTGTATAATAGGTGTGAGTAGGCTACAAGGTTTTTTCGTGGAAGAATTATGATGAAAAAACAGTACAGGAGATCATCAAGGAGATGTATGACTATAAAAAAGGAAATGTACTGGTCATGTTAGTGAGATTGAAGGATGACTTTTGGATAATCTATGTGCTCTATGCATAATTTTGGGAGAGAGGAAAAAGCTTCTAGCACAATGAATATATCACTTATGGAAAATTTATTGGAATATAAGGTTAAGAGTCCCAGCATAAGAAGTCATGAATAGTTTGTGATCTGCTCATGGTACAGGTCACAAATCCCTTCAAATATCATGCTAAAAGATGGGCAAAGGTAGGTTAGATGATAGTACAATTAACTGAATTTAGAATGGGTGAATGGCAAAACTCAAAGGATAATCATTCATTAGTGATTTAGTATCAACTGATTGAATGAGTAACCCTACTATGTGGTTGGCAGAAGATTCAACTTGGAATATAACTAAAACACTATATGTTGCATTTGCAATGATCTCAACAGAGTAATTTAATAAATTAAAGTTTTGTGGAGATAAATGTAAAGTTTTCTTGGGTCAAAGATTAAATTTTATAAAAACTATATAAGAGAAGGATGGTTAGACTTAGAAGATCTAGAGGTTTTAGTGGGAGTACACTAAGGAAGCAAACACATTTGCCCAAACTTTCTGTCTCTGTTGAGAAACATACCACTCATATAATCAAGAACCCTCTTTTAGGTGACATCAGCAGCCTCTTAATTAGTCTACCTGTTTCTAGGTATGAATACAATATGAGTCAACAGTATGATAAGGCAACAATAAAAAAAAATCATAAAGCAATCTTGGACTTCATTAAGAAAACCATAATTTCCAAGTTAAGAAGGTAAATGTCTTACTGAACTCCACTCTGGTCAAACTGGAATATTGAGTCACATTCTGGGTATTATAGTTTAACAGCACCTTTTATAAACTAGAGAATATTCAGGGGAGCACAACCAATTATGGATGACTGAAGGACCTAGACATACTTAGCTTGGAGCAGAGAAATCCAGTGAGGGACATGGCAGCTAACTTCAAATATTTGATGAGCCCTTGGATGAGGGATTACTCTTGCCTGTTTGTCCATCTTAACAATTTAATTCCAATTTATTTTTGGCTTACTCCATATTACTCTTCTTAATACGTTTCTACATTCTAGCCAAATTGAACTACAAGCTTGAGTTCTGGTGAAATAAAGTTATAAATCAGACATTCCCTGCCCATAAGGAGCTTAATTTCTGAGTCAAGGAGCAAGTGGTCACTAAGGCAAGATATGATGTGTACATAGATAATGAATACAATCATTTCATTTCAAATATAGATCATTTCAAGAGGAAACAAGGCAAAGAAGGGGGTGACAGTGTCAGGTGAGTTTCTGGAAAGGCTTTGTATGTGAGGTAACATCTGTGACTTAAGCTTTGAGGAGGCTAGAATATAGGAGAAGAGAAGAGAAGGGAGAACATTCAGACAGAAGATTTAGCCAATATGAAGCCATGAAGATGAAAAATATTATTAACTTTTGACAACAAGAACAGACAGAATTGGCTGAAATGTAGAGTAAGTGAAAAGGGAATAATATGAAAGAAGCCTAGAAAAATGAAAGCGGGACCCTGATTGTGGAAGGCTTCAAATGCCAAGCTGATGGATTTGGTTTTTATTATAGAAGATGTAGAAAACACTTGATATTTTTGACTAAGGAAGTGATGTCATCAGACCTGTGTCTTAAAGGGATTCATTTGTAGCTATGGAGATAGATTAGAGAAGAGAAATACTAGAAACAGGTAGACTTAATTAGGAGGCTGCTGGTGTAGCCTAAAATAGGATTCTTGATTATATGAATGGTATACTAAACAGAGACAGAAAGTTCCGGCAAATTGCTTAGTGGGTGTAGAAAAGGAGAAGATAATGAGTTCTTTTTTGGCCATAACCTATAGATTCTAGAAATTAGTAGTTGATAAAGGAAACAACCTTTCCCCTATGCTGAATCTGCTTGTAGATAACATAAAAACAGAGAGAGTTAGAACCTCCATATTGATATTTATTTAGAAATTATCCCATTGTATACTGTTTGCACAGTTCATTGAGGAAGAAAGAGAGCCAGATGAGACCTTTATGAAATACCACAGCATGACTGAAAATATTTCCTTTTTTTCTTTCCTTTCTTTTTTCTATTCTTTGTTTCTTATTTCCCAAGTTCCCACATTTCTTTTTTCCCACCTTTCCTCCTGGTGTGTCCTAAGTTCCATGCTATACTATTAGCAGCCTGGGATCTTAAGCACAGAGAATATTAATAATTTGAGCATATAATGATTCTGTGTTCAAAATCAAAAATATGTAGTGAGGCTAGGTGCTACAATGGATAGAATGTCAGGTCTGGAGTCAGAAAGACTAATCTAGCCTCAAACACTACTAGCTATGTGGCCCTAAGCAAGTCACTTGATCCTGTCTCAGTTTCCTAATGGATAAAATCAACTGGAGAATAGAATAGCAAACCACTCCAGTACCTTTACCAAGAATTAAGAGGTCATGATCATTTACCATCATCATTACAATATAAATATTCCTTTATAGCATTGTGTCTGTGATAATTTAGTTCAAAGAACTGATGGGAAAACAGAAAAATATTAGCCACCCACCATATATGTTTATGAAGAAGGGCCCATGTACAAATATGGAAGAGTGCTATAAAAACTAGTAAAAAAAAAAAAAAAAGAAAACAAACTTTTCACATGAGGATGTACCTTAATAATTTTAATAACTTATATTGGTCTAACATATTGTTCCTGTGCTTTTCATGCACTATATCTAAGTGTTTGCACCAAAAATCCTATGAAGGAGAAATTATTACCTCCTTTTTATAGAGAAAATGAAGTGACTTGTGCAAAGACACATAGTTGGCTTATTGCAAGAGGCAGTATTTTGGTGGAGAAAGTAGTTGATTGAGTCAGAAGAACAATGTTCAAATTCTAATTCTTTTCTTTACTAATTTTGTACTATTGGGCAAATCACATGGCTTCTCTGAGTCTTGATTTTCTCCATTTGTAAAATTATGGGATTGCACTAGATACTGATGTTCTTAACTTTTTTCTTTTCTTTTTTAAGTCATGGATCCTTTTGGCACTCTGGGGAAGCCTATGAATTCCTTCTCAGAATAAGTGGTGTTTTGTTTATGTCAATCATAATTGAAAAAGATGCTGATTTTTAGTTAGGGCATCATGAAAATAAAATGCATTTTCCCATAGAAATCCATAGATCAAAAAAATCAAAAATAAAATAAATTTAAATAAGTCTATAGTCCCCTAAAATCTATTCAAGGATTTTCTGAGGTCCTCACAGACTTCAGATTGAAAATCCCTGGACTAGATCATGTCTAAAGTTTATCTATCTTGAAATTCCATGATCCTATGAGTCTCTAAATCAAGTATTCATGTTTTTGCAAATTGAAATTAGGATTTCCCCTAATGTATTAGGGGAAAAATAACTTCACAAAATATAATCGAAAAATGCAAATTGATTTCATTATAATTACAAAACAATAATTCCTAAATATCAAAAATTGTCTAATATTAGACCTATAAGAAACTTTAGTAATCATCTAGTTCAGTTTTCTTCATTTATTTTCTAAATAGCATTCTTTTGTGAATGAAAAAATATTTTATTGTTATCTTCCATTTTTATATTGCCTCCATTTTCCAATATGAACTTTCTCTTTCACCTTCCAATGAACTATTCTTTCATACAAAGAATCAAAATACAAAGTGGGTATGGGGGTGGGATAGGAGTCATGAGGAACATAAAATAAAATAAGCAAACAAAAATAAGACTCAGACTCAGACAGAAATGACATCCACAGTAACACAAGAAGTACAAAAATCTCATCTTCTATGTACATTGCTTTTTTCATTTTGGTTCACTAAATAATTCACCTAAGTGTCCCAGTTTGTTCCAGAAAGAAGACCAAGACTAAAACAGTCAGTGTCCTCTCCTTTACCCTCCATCAATAAAAGCTTCCCAGAGTACCCTAAGTATATATAAGAATGAAAATGATTGTTCAATTTTTTAGTTCCCCTTTTTCCATTCTAAGTATCTTGTTGAATAACAGCTTCTAATGTGAACAGAGTTTAGTGAGTGACCCTCAAAAGGCAGTTCTTTCAAAAAATCCCTGTTTCCTACCCCACCTTCACTTTCTCTTTGGCCTTCCTGCCATCAATGAAAGAACAATGTTGATAGGTATGTAGATTCACTTACACTCCTGAAATTTTTTAATATCAGAAATTGTTGCAACCTTTAT
The DNA here is from genome assembly GCF_902635505.1 of Sarcophilus harrisii. Taxonomy (NCBI): domain Eukaryota; kingdom Metazoa; phylum Chordata; class Mammalia; order Dasyuromorphia; family Dasyuridae; genus Sarcophilus; species Sarcophilus harrisii. Next base: position 198,044,747 of record NC_045430.1, read on the forward strand.
TAAAGAAAAGAACACTCTTTGGAAATATTAAATCTTTTTAGTGATGTCAAAACAAATGGGGAAAATTGACCTAGATAGCCTTGGGACCTGCTCTTAAAATTTCATTTACAGCAACTTCTCTCTCTGGCTAATTTAGTTACTCCTTACTGTGGTGAACTCAGTGTCTTGGTCAAGGACTGCAAATGTGTTCTCTTGAAGGAAAGTAAACTCAGTAAGCTATTTGAGCTTTCTTTCCTTATTACCCCCAATAGACTAAGACATTTTCCCATACCATATAACTCTATTGGGATTCTCAGCAAGAATATTAGTGATTTTATTTTCCACTTTAATGGACTACTGGTTTCACACTGTTTAATTCTGTCAAGGACATGGGTCAGTTTTTTATTAGTTTTGATTTCATTACAAAGGTCATTCCATAAAAAGAATCTCAGAGAGGAAGAGACTACAAGTTATGCCTGAAACCCTTTCTGCAGTTTCAAACTTCAATGCTAAACTTGGGGAAATAGAAGATATTACTGTTTCTTTTTTCTTGAATTATATGAAAATATCCAAAAATTAAAAATTATGGAGACTGGCTTACATAACCTCTTGACATCATACATATTTACCAATCTTTCTTAACTCTGTTGGGGGAGTCTGGGAGACTTCCTTCTGATATAAAGGATTGGGATACACTTCTCACTTCTCTGGCTCATTGTACCTAACTAGATGAGCTGGAAATTTGCATGTTGGACACTCCCTTAAAGAGAGTCACTAACATTCAGGCTCACAAAGTTTAAAAATTGTATTTATAAGTTAATGAAAATAAATAAGATTTGGGATTGACTCCACAAACTGTAAGAAGACCCCTAGTCAGCAGCTGTTCCCTAAGACATCTCTGGTCTTTAGGATGCATAATACTGCTTGGGTGGGACTCTAGTTAGGATTTATTTCTCCACATTTTCTGCCTGCACACCAGTCATTGCTTCTTTGAAGCATTTTTTAAAATTCTTCTTTCTTCTTGAGCCTTATAATTTATCATCTCCAGTGTTATGAAAATCAGGAGAGAGGAAAGACACTAAATCATACATTAAGGATCCTATGAGCTGTATAGTTACTCAGAAAACTACATATCACCATTATCTATGTTTTGTTGTATTTAAAAAAAAAAAATCCAGTTTCTTTCAATCAAGTAAGGTCTACAATCTGTATGGTATTGCTTCTTCAAAATTACCAGAGTTGGGGATGATGGGTGTTTGACACCTCCTCTCAATTTTATCAGTATTTCCCATTGCTACCATTTTCCTATATTTCCATTGTAATCTCTTCTCAGAGCTAGGTGGTGCAATGAATGAAGCATTGAACCTAATATCCTTTTCTTCCAGCTTTACCTCCTGAATCATTTAAAATCTTACACTTAACTCAAGGTTTAGCTTCAGTGCTACCCCTACCATGAAGCATTCCCTGATAGCACTCCCCTACCAACTGCCCCTACTAAAAGCATTTTCTCCTTCCTCAAATTTTACTTGAGTACTCTTGAATCTCTTTATTTTGTTCCTTTGTCTCTTTCCCATACTATCATATATTACACTTGTTTACATATTTCCTTCTACCCCATCCCAAAGTAAAAATAAGCTCTCTGAGGGCAGGTTCAATGCAGTTTTTCATTTTCATTTTTGTGAGTGACTTTTGTTATTGGCAAATTCTTCTTTAGGACTATATTTTCTTTTAATGGAATTATCCAGAAGCCATATAAATTCTCCTCCTTTAAAGAAATAAAGACCATTTTGAAACAGTATCTCTAGTGTTATTCACATTACAGATAGTTAACAACTGTTTGCAAAATTGATTTGAATTAGCACACCTCAATTTCTCTCTTATTCAGAAAAAAAGAAAAAATATTCCAGGTGTTAGGACTCTTTCCAAACATCCTTGAGGTTATATATTCCCTCTATTGTCAAAACAGAGACTGCCACTTTCTCCATTGAGAATCCCACTATTCATCTGACAGAAGCAAAAACTTAAATCTTTCAGCTGAATCCCAATTATACTAAATAACTTCTCTTGCGAGTGGCTTACATAAAATAAGCTTACAAACCGATTAAATAATGGGGTCAAGGTTTCAGCCTTCTCTGAAGGAGTTTCTTAAGTATCAGGAACTAATTGAAGAGAAGCTCTTGAATTCCTTTGCACATCTCTTTAGAGAAAACAGATTGACTTGAAATAATACAAAATAAATTTATTATTGTATAAGGTCTATTTAAACTCTCTGTGAATAGGAATTGATTCATTTTCATCTGTTGTCCCAGAACTTGGTACAGTTCCTAGTTTATAGTAGGCATTGTTGATTGATTAATCTATCTTATTTCATTCTTTATCTACTATCTTTGATACCCAACAGTCTCAAACAGCCTATACCTCCACTCAAACTTTCTGGATTTCATTCCTCGTTGGGAATTATATTATATTAATCATCTTTCCCATTGATGCAATTTCTCCCAAAGTCATTTTGGTAGCAACAACAGTAGAAGAAACCTCTTTAATTCTAATCAGTCAGAGACTAACCTCTCATACTATCTACTCCATGTAACAAGAAATATAATCCTACTGAATCCATGGTCAATTGAATTGAGAAGCAACATAAAACAGTAGATAGAGCACTGAATATGGAGTCAAGAAAAAGAAAGACAAGTTCAGATACTACCTTAGACACTGTGTGATCCTGGGCAAGCTGGTCTCTCAGTGCCTCGGTTTCCTTACTATAAAATAAAGAAGTTGAACTCTCTGGTCTCTATGGCCTTTTCCATTTCTAAATCTAACCTATTATGATCTTACAAATTGTCTTTAACTGATATTTTAGCTCAATATAATCAAAAATGTGATGGGGAGGCCAAGAAAAGCCAATACATAGGAATATAATATACAAAATGACAGAAGAGATAATCACTGTATCTTAGAATGGTCAAATTACATCTGGAATATTAACATGGAATTATATGTTCTGTACTTAAGGAAAGATATTAGCATGCTGAAGAAATGCAGCCAAGATAGTAAAAGAACTTGGTTGAAGTAATTGCAGGTGGTGAAAATGAAGAGATTTAGTTCATTTGAAAAATAATTATACTTCGCCATGCTTGTTAACACTTAAGAACTTGGAGTGCCAGAGACCACTAAGGCAATAACCTTGGGGCCATATATATGAACCAGGACCAGGATTGACCGAATAATGTGAAATTTTTCCAAATAAGTTTATTCTATTGACAACTATCTAGTATAAAGAAGCAAAGTAAGGAAATAAAAGGTTGTAAACATTTTTAATTGTTCTGTATAATTTTCTTTTGAAGATTGGTGTAAGAATTTTGACTTTTTATGTTTAAGATAAAATATCAGAATAGAAATTAAATAAAAATAATTATACTTCTCTTTTTGATCTTATAAGACACAATTAATACTAATGGGTGGAAGATATGGGAGGGTAGATTTCAGTTCAATATAAAGAAAATGACTAAAGCTTTCCAGAAAGAAAATGAGGTGCTATAGGAATGAGAGGTAGAAAGTTCTCTGTCCTTGGAGATATACAAGAGAAGTTCTATGTTTGCTTGTCAGGTATATTTTAGAGTGAATTGATGCTTCAGGTAGAAATTGGATAGGTGACCCACTGATATTCATTTCAATTCTGAGATTTCAATGCATTTTACCTATAGATTTGCTGCTGGATAAATGAAAAGTGTGGTCTATCCTTTCTTTTAATAAAGAAAATAATTTATTACAGAGTCATTAGTACTCTGTTGGACATCTTTTCAAAACAACAGGCTAGTTTTCTCCTCAATAAGTTATAGGATTAGATTTACCAAGCAAGATGTTATATGAAGGGCAAACTGAATTTTATAACAATTCCATTATTGATCACAACTATACTCTGATCCATCTCACTGAGAAACTGTCAAGAACAACTCAAAGCTATTTTCATTGTTCATTGACCTTACAACCTTTGATTCAATAGACGGGAACTGTATGTGGACCAAAGCTTATGACCTTGATATAGACTATTAATGTTTTTTCCTGAACCTGAATCAAACCATCTTAAACAAATATAAGAGTAAGCAGGAAGTCTCATGATAGATCCAAGCTCTGCTTTAAATGGTGCCTTTAACTTTCCATTCATTTTATGAACAACTTGTTACAATTATTAGATTATAAGGATTCAGTGTGGGTACCTCTGAAAAGAAAGATGAGGAAAAGTACTTTTCATTATGTTGATGACCCTTATTAATGAGGAGAGGAGAGACAACCTGGAGCCATGGAAAGAACACTCAAATTAGAAACACAACCCCAGCTTTAATATTTACTACCTATAGGATCCTCAGCAAATCATTTAAACCTTCTGAGATTCACTTTCTTCATCTTTAAAATAACTTTTAGACACAGAATTTGTGGGAAAAGTAGTATATAAAATGGTTTACTATACTATTATTGTAGAGAGGTTTTAAGAAGCCCCTATATTTGCTGGTTAAGCTTTTGCCTGTAAAGGCAGCTTTGAATTTATTATATCCAAATCAAAGCCAATATATTTGCTAGGCGGACTCTAATATTTAAATGGGATAGTGATTGGACCACTGATTTAATTGGCAGAGGGAAACTCAGAGGTGAAAAGATTCCCTGGCCCAATGAAGGAGAGTACCAATGTGTTTTCCCTTAGTTGCCTAAAATAAGGCAAAGTTAAGTGACTTGCCCAGTGTCATATAACTGGTATGTTTCCAAGGCAGTATTTAGACCTAGATCTTCCTATTGTTCTGTATTGCCATTAGTATCAAAACGCTCAACATTCAACTGCCTAAATCATTCAGTTATTTAGATAAGTACATCTAACTAAGATCCTGATAAGGTCAATGAAGTATAATTCTTTAAAAGAATATACTTCTGAAGCCATATTTAAGTTTGTTTTGTTTCTTTTTAATGGAAGAGAAGGAGAACTTCTAACACCTTCCTTAAATATGTTTTAGATGAGTTTTCTCCTCTGTCTTATATGCATAGCAAGTCAACAAAAAAAAATTTTCTTTGCTTACTATAAGCTATGGTATGAAAACTTATCACCATTATGAGAGTTATATGCCTGCTTTTCATATCCATTTTGGAGTATTATACCTCTTCCTTCAGAAGTATTCAGCCCATGCTGAAGTGGGTTGCAACAATATGTCTTGGTGTTTTCCTTGTGGGATCTCTCTCTAGAGATGATGGATAGATTTTTTTTCAATGATTATTTTCCCCACTGGTTCTAGTATGTTAGAACACTTTTACTTAATGATCTCTTGAAGAATGCTATCCAGGCTCTTATTTTTATTGTGGCCTTCAGGTAGACCAATAATTTTTAAATTATCTGTCCTGGATCTATTTTCCATGCCAAATGTTTTTCCAATGAGATATTTTACATTTTCTTCCAAATTTTTCTTGAATGAATTTCTTGAATTTTTTCTTGACTGATTCTTGATGTCTCATAGAGTCATTAGCTTCCATTTGTCTAGTTATAGTTTTTAATGTATGATTTTTCTTCAGTTAGTTTTTTATCTCTTTTTCCATTTGATTAATTCTACTTTTCAAGATTCTGTTTTCTTCAGTGGATTTTTTATTTACATTTAGTGAATTGTATTTTTTAAGAAATTATTTTCTTGTACTTGCTTCAGCAGCACATATACTAAAATTGGAACAGTACAGAGAAGATTAGCATGGTCGCTATGCAAGGATGACACACAAATTCATGAAGCATTCTGTATTTTTCAGACCTGTGGAGGAGGAAGATTTGTAGATCAAAGAACTAGAGATCATTATTAATCATAAAATAGAAAATTTTGATTACATCAAGTTAAAAAGATTTTGTACAAAAAAACTAATGCAGACAAGATTAGAAGGGAAGCAACAAACTGGGAAAACATTTTTACAGTTAAAGGTTCTGATAAAGGCCTCATTTCCAAAATATATAGAGAATTGACTCAAATTTATAAGAAATCAAGCCATTCTCCAATTGATAAATGGTCAAAAGATATGAACAGACAATTTTCAGATAAAATTGAAACTATTTCTACCCATATGAAAAGGTTTTCCAAATCATTAGTGATCAGAGAAATGCAAATTAAGACTACTCTGAGATACCACTACACACCTGTCAGATTAGCTAAGACGCAGGAAAAGATAATGATGAATGTTGGAGGGGATGTGGGAAAACTAGGACACTGATGCATTGTTGGTGGAGTTATGAATGGATCCAACCAATCTGGAGAGCAATTTGGAACTATGCCCCAAAATTATCAATCTATGCATACCCTTTAATCCAGCAGTGTTACTACTGAGCTTATATCCCAAAGACATATTAAAGAAGGGAAAAGTATCTGTATGTGTAAAAATGTATGCGGCAGCCCTTTTCATAGTGGCTAGAAACTGGAAATTGAATGGATGTCCATCAATTGGAGAATGGCTAAGTAGTAGTATATGAATGTTATGGAATATTATTGTTTCATAAGAAATAAGCAACAGGATGATTTCAGAGAGGTCTGGAGAGACTTACAGGAACTTATGCTGAGTGAAATGATTAGAACCAAGAAATCATTATACACTTCAACAACAATATTATATGAGGATCAATTCTGATGGAAGTGGCTATCTTCAACAATGAGAGGATCCAAATAAGTTGATTTGATTGATCAATGAGGAGAACCAGCTACACCCAAAGAAAAAACACTGGGAAATGAGTGTGGACCACAACATAGCATTTACACTCTTTCTGTTATTGTTTACTTGCATTTTTGTTTTTTTTCCCAGATTATTTTTATCTTCTTTTTAAATCTGATTTTTCTTGTGTAGCAAGACAACTATATAAATATGTATACATGTATTTTCTTTAACATGTACTTTAACATATTTAACTTGTATGGGACTACCTGCCATCTAGGGGAGGAGGTGGAAGAAAGGAGGGGAAAAGTTGGAAAAGAAATTTTTACCAGGGTCAATGTTGAAAAATTATCCATGTATGTTTTGTCAATAAAAAGCTATAATAAAAAGGAAATTATTTTTAGTCAGTTTTACCCAGCTGTTGACTTTTTCTTTCATACCTCCCATTTCTTTCCCCAATGTTTCTTCTACATCTTTTATTTGACTTTTAAAATCCTTTATGAGCACTTCTAAGATGCTTCTTTGGGCTTGAAATCAATTTATAACATCCTTTAACATTTCCAATGTGAGCATTTTGTCCTCTTCTGAATTGATCTTCCTTGTCACCATAGTATGTGGTTAAGATTCTTTTCTGTTTCTTGCTCATTTTCTTTCTTTCTTTTTTCCTATTTTGTGATTTTTAAGGTTGAGCTCTGCTCCTAGGGTCAGAGGTTGCTTCAACCCAAGCTTCTCGTGAATCTCTGAACCTTGGCTTTGAACACAGGGGCCCCTTGTATGGTGACTTGCTCATAGCAGAGGGTAGCCCATCCTAGTCTCTTCAAGCAACAGCCTGGTTTCCTGAGCCCTCAATTTGCCTTCTTCACTAAGACTGAAGGCTACCCCACTGGTCTGCTTTGCTACTGAGCTGAGATCGAGGGTTTCCGTTGCTGATCTCTTGTGATTAAGACCCTCTCACTGGCTTTCCCAGACACTATCTGAACTGAGCTAAGCCCTCTTACACCCCATTGAGACTTACCTTTCTTGAAATCCTTCTAAACTATCTTGAGCTAAGGAGTGGTTTCATTCAATATACTCTATTCAGAGGGTTGGTTTCATGTGGTTTTTGAAGGAAACTGGGAAAGTTTGAGCTGCTTCTTGGCTTCATTCCACCATCTTGGCTCTGTCCCCAGAACTCCAAATTTGTTTCTCTCCTTCCAATCACTGCCAACCTTATTCAAAAAATGACCTAAAGTTCTAGCTTCATTTATTCATGAATTACCTTTGTTTTTACCCCTGTTAATCTGGCTTCCAAAGGACATAGAATATATATTTAGAATTGGAGAGATCTTAGAGGTTATTTAATCTAGTTCCCTCATTTTACAGACAAGGAAACTGACTTCACAAGTGACTTTAAATAGGTAGTTGGTAGATAAGTTGGGATTCATGACAGAGCCTCTGACTTCAAGTACATTATTTTTTCTATGATATTACTCTCCCTCTCTGATTCTTTTACCATCATTGAAACTTATGATTTTCTGAGAACCCACTATGTATGCAATAATATTTTTGGAGAGTCATTACTATCTCTACTGACATTCTTTTTTTGGTCAAAATGCCTGTTGTTTACTAAAGTAGCTCATTCATCTTGTCCTTCTTTTCTTAGATATTCAGCACTATCCACGGTGCTGCCTGCCCATTTTAAAATCCTCTTCTCCATTAGTATCTATAATATTAAATGATGGATTGTATGGATAATTCAGTCCTTTCTGCAATTAGTATCCCCCAAAGAGCTTCTATTATTCATCAAGGATTACATCTTCTCATAAGAATCAAACACTTTCTCCTGTCACATGTTTCCACATGCAGGTCTTTAATCCTCCTTTCTGGTACAAACAATCTTATATGCCCAACTATCATCAGAATTATTCAATCTGTGTGAAACAACCTTTTACCTCTCTAACTCAACCTCCTCTTCCAGTTTTGTGTCTGTCAATAACAGAACATTCCCCTAAATTCCCAACTCAAAAATTTTTAACCTTCTTTTCCCTAATCAATGTGTTCCTAATTTTGTCCAGCCTTTCTTTATGTCTCAGTTCTTCTCCATTATTTTTTCTTTCTTATCAACACCTCCCTAATCCAAGGCATCCACTAATCCATCCTACATACTCCCAATAGATTAATCTTTCTGAAATCTTCCTTCTAGTCTCTTCCTTTCTTGCTCAGAAATTATCAATAGTTTTCTGTTGCTTACAAGATCAAGTCCAGACTTGTCATCCTCTCATTTTAGTCTCTCTATAATCTAGTCCTTTTCTATCTATCCAGTATGATCATTTCCTCCCACTCAACACAAATTCTCTGGTTCAACAAGCTTATCTCCTTTCTATTCCTCTTTCCCTAACACCTTCAAGCTTCTCATGCTTATTTTTCTGCTGCTGATCTTCTTCAAGTCCCAACTAATATCCCTCCTTCTACAGGGAGCCTTCCCTAATCCTTTTTAATTCCAATGTCTTTTATCTGCTAATTATTTGCTATTTATCTGTTGTCTAACTTGCTTTGTATATGTGAAATGATAATTTTGTGTCATTTGTAATATTACTTCTTTTTACAATTAACTGATTTTGTCTAATAACTGATTTTATCCTACAACTGCCTAAGGCATGGTTCTTTTTCTCTGAACTTAGTGCACAGATTCAACTGACCTGTAATGTGTTAAATTTAGAAATTCTCTTCCCTAGATAATTATTCTGTAATTTCTTCAAGGAATTCTGCTAATCTTGGGGGATGTGACTTGTTCTAAGAATGTCTGTTCTGGTATCTCTACACCACCCAAGCTGTCTCTCAATGGCTAAATTGTATCCAGAAGATGTGGTCTATTATGCTTTAACTCTTATATTTTGACTCAAACCATGAAAACTTCTTAGGCACAGGGGGAGGTGGTCTCTGCTAGCTCCTTATTACCAAACTTCCAACTAATTATATCGTTGCCCATGCCTCAGCTATGTAAACAATCATGTTGCTCTCAGTTTCATAATGTTACCTACCCTTCTCTGTCCTTTGTTCTGTACTTCCTAAAACCTATTTTTGAAAACTTTCCCCTTCATTCGAGGTCTTAGCTAACGGAGGAAGTTGAGATCCATTTTAACAGTAAAGTTGTACTTTACTAGTAAATTGATTATGCTTGGTACATTGTGCCTCAATTTATTTTATTTTAACTTATTTGTCTCCCTGGTTAGATTATAAACTCCTTGAGAGAAAGCTAGTGCCTCTTTTTGTATCCCCAGTGCCTGACACATAGATAGTTAACAAATGTTTATTGAATGATTGCTTTAAATATTTACTGATGCATTTCCCTACCTTGTAATGCTTTTCCCTAATCCTTCATGTCTAACAATTTTCCCCCAAATTGAATATAATTTTTTTTTTGTGAAACTTCTAACAACTACAACCTGAATCCCTCAGAAATCTGTTCAATTCTATCTGTCTTATAGGACTCAGCAAATTGTTGCCTTTTTTGATAGATGTGATGATATCTATCAATGTATCACCATACATGACTGCAATCTCTCCCACTGAGAAAGCTGAAGCTGGCAAATCACTTGAATGTAAGAGTTCTGAGCTACAATGGGATAAACCAGTTGGTATCTCCAATAAGTCTGGTGAGCCCCCAGGAGGAGGGACCACTAGGCTGAGGAAGGGGTAAACTGGCTCATATTAAAAACAGAATTGTAAATGCTATTATTCTAACCAGAGATGCAAGTGAGTATGTGAATGGCCACTATGCTTCCAACCTGGGCAGAAGAGGAAGACTTAATTTTTTTTTTTTTGGGGGGGGGTGGTAAAAGTCTTACTACTCTTGTTAATCGGTCCCCAAGGACTGCAGCTTTCCAGTGATTGTTCCTTTCTTTGAAATTCTCTGGTGTTTATGTTCTCTATTTCAGATTTTTCTGTGTGACTCTATATTGTTTTCTAATTTGTATAATTTATCTCCACATTGAGGCTATAAGAGGACTGGACCTGATCTGGTTAATGATTTTTACTGCCTAAAGATCTAACTATACTGCCTGATTCCAAAATGACTCTAAGGACTAACTATATTGAATTAGAATCTTGGGGGAAATGGAAGTTCTTGAATGGACTGCTTAAAAGGGATGGCAGGTACAAAACATACTATATAATTTTGTTTAGGACTGGCTCTGAGGGAGTCAGGAAGCAGTGGTTAGAAGTTTCCCAAAGACAAACTTACATGCAAGGAAAGGGGAGAGGCAGGAGAGGAGGAAAGGTACAGCGTTGGAGGGGAGGGGGGTGAAGATTGTTAAAGTGAAATCTTGTTGATCACATTTATTCATTAATTCAGCAATCTTTTACAAAGTACCTGTTATATGCCAGGTACCATTAGAAAGAGTGATTTTATTCAATTACACTTTGGATTAGATGTTCTCCTTGGTCTATTCCACATCAAAATGCTGCACTTATAAGAAGTGAGTGGGCTAACTTATAGGCAAAGAGTCTTAGATAATGTATAAAACAAGATTCATTGTCCATTTTAATGTGAATTGTTTAATCCAGTCACATTGCTTCCTGAGTACTGATTGGGATTATCTCAATAAGGGAATAGAAATTTAAATTAGAGATGGGGAGAAGGAAAGCAGTTTAGGGTGGAGTCATTGTCAAAACAAAACCTGAGAAGTATTGGTAGGTCCTAATTAATATAATGATCATATAGAGAAAATATAGAGAAGTGTTACAGTAATGTCAATTCATACTGCATATTTCCATGGGATTGGAACCATTTACCATATTTAACATACCACATCTTACATAACTTCAATTATTACAAATTAGAACACATAGCCACACATCACTATTTGGAACCTGTGAGACAGGTGCTATCTTTATCCCCATGTTATAATTAAGGAAACTGAAGCTAATTAAAGTTAAATAATTTGCCTAGGGTCACACAGCTAGTAAATGTCTAATTTGAACTCAGGTCTTGCTAACTCCAGGCCCAGTATTCTGTCTACCATAGCATTAACACTTGGACCTTCAGAAAAAAGTCTGCCATGAGCAGTGTATGAAGGGAAGAAAGAAAGAATAAATTTTATCTACTTCACAGTTTTTCCAAGAAATGATCCTGTATAAGGTCACTATCTTCTGGGTCCACAGTAATGCTTTCTTATTCTGAAGAAAAACCAAACCCTTCCTACTTGAGTTGAAAGGTAGGCTTTTTCAGGGAAAAATCCTACTTTGTTCCAATCCCTGCAAGGTCTCCTACATATACTATACAAGTCAACCCTGTTTATATACATTCCAGCATGCATTCCTATTTGCTGACTCTATCATTTTTTCCTAGGCAGAATACAGAAATATCTATTTGTAACCACCACATTCAAATTTTAGGAAAAAAAAAACTGCTTTTCTTTTGCTCGAGGCTCTAGAGGGCATCACAAGCTCAGCTTAACCCAGCTCATCAGGTGCCAAACTCTGGCCATCAGCAATTAGGAGAATCTGTTATAATAATTCTTTCTCATAAGTGGCAATGCTGTATTGTGACTTTCCAAGCCTTTAGATTACATGGGGTGTTATGCTCTTTGTTTCCTCCATAGAGAAGTAGGCTTAGATGAGATCCAAAACTCTCTTCAGTCACCTACTGGTTTCCATGCAATTATTCTTCCTATTGAACTGCAGAATAGCTTTAAGAATTACTACTGTGTCTTTGAAGGTGATTTTAGTACATTGAAGGTAGATATATAAAAACTATAATGCATCACATATTAGGTTTAAGTTTCCACGCCAATGAAATAGAAATAGAGGAATCTTATCTTATTTTCTGAAGGGTCATTTATTCTCTGGCTAGCATAGTGCTGTGGTCAAAGAACAGCTGTCATAAGAGGAGACTTCACATATGACAAAATGTTCTGAGACATATACTAAAATTCTAGGGTACAACTAAGGCTATCCTTGGAGAAAAATTACAACTGAAAACATACATTATCAAAAACAAGGGGAAAAGAATTATTAACAGTATATAACTTTTTAAAACTAGAAAATCAACAAATAAACTTAAAAATTAGCACAGAACACAAAATTTTAAATAAAAAAGATGAGTTAAATAAGGCATAACTAAATATATAAATAATAAAATTAAATATTATTATTATAAGTATACAATAATAAATAATGAAATTTATTACATAAATATAAACAAAAATAAAATTAAAAGCTGATTATTTTAACAAAAATGTGAAACTTTTGACAAATATCGTTTGTTTTTTAAGATAGAGGGAGACTAAATGTTCCATGAAAACTTATTCTTTTCTCTGAGAACTTATATCCTGTATAATTCAACAAGCATTTAGTAAACATCTACTGTATGCAAAAGAGAAAAATAACTGTGCATCACCAGTTGTGTTCTCCCCTTACGTTAAGAGCTACTTTTCAAAAGGGGGAAGTATAAACAATAGTTGTAAAAATTCAGGATATCAATAGTAGAGTTGACTCTAACATAGGATGCCAAACACACTAAGCAGGCTATGGAACAGCTGTGTTCATGTATCACTTTAGGGGTTGAAGAAACTAGAGAGTCTTTTGTTTACTTATATATTATTATTATTAGAGCAAGTCCTTGAGCCTGAGCATTCTTGATGTATTTTTCCTACAGTGAGTTAGAAGTTGTATGCTGTTGTGATGATTTTTTTATTCAGTGAAATGATGCAGTATCTGATTTTCCACCATTCCTAAGAACTACTGTCTGATACTTGAAGAAGAAAAAAAAGCTCTAATCCATCAAATCCATTTGATCTGAAACAAAATAACTGTATTAATGAATATGACAGTGGGTATTTCAAAGTTTTCTCATTCTCTTTCTAAAGCAATTTCACTCACTAATAAATTATGCGCTCCGGGGCTAGAAGCTGCCTCTTTCCCTGCATTGCTAGAAAAATACATTTGCTTCACTGTATATTTTCTAGCAGCACAGTGTGAAAGTATCTGAAATACAATTTCCAGGCTGGTAATCTAATGCAGTTTAGGGCTAGAGATGTCAGTCCTTTCTTTCCTTCTCCAGAATACATTTTCAAGTCTTATGTTGCCTAAGGTTGGAGAGTTCATTTTTCCCCTTCAGGCACATTAAGTGAATAAATGACCTCTCAGAAAATAAGATAAGGTCCCTCCATTTCTATTTCTTTTGGTATGGAAACTTAAACCTAATATATGATGCATTATGGTTTTTATACATCTACCTGCAATGTACTAAAATCACTTTCAAAGATACAGTAGTAATTCTTAAAGCTATTTCTGTAGTTCAATAAGAAGAATATTTGCATGAGAAACAGTAGTTGACTGAAGACAGTTTCCAAGCTCATCTAAGCATACCTCTCTAAGAAGGAAAAAAAACACAGAACAGCCCGTGCAATGTAAAGGCTTAGAAGGTCACATGTAGCGTTGTCACTTATTAAAAAAAAAAAAAATGATCATAACAGATTCTCCTCCTAATTGCTGATGGCCAGAGCTTGGCACCTGATGAATTGAGAGCTAAGCTAAGCTTGTAATGCCCTCTAGAGGCCAGTAGCCAGGATCAGTCCTGAAAGATGGGATGAGAAAACTTATTGAGCAAAATAAAAGCAGATTTTGAGTAAAACAGTATGGTGGTTACATTAGGTGTCTCTGGACCCTGCCTAGGAAAAAATGATAGAGGTAGCAAACTTTGGTGACGTGTCAACATATGTAGATTGAATAGGAAACCTTGCAGAGATTAGAAGAAATCAGGACTTTGTTGCTGAAAATACTAGCTTTCAATTCAAATGGGGAGGACTTGGCCCTCCTGAATAAGTAGCTAGATCATTGACCTAATGATAATAATAATAACATTAACAATATTAATATTGATAATAGCTAACATTTATACTATATTTTAAGGCTTACACCTTGTAGCATTTGATATTGCCTTTTAAAGGCAAATTGACTATTTCAGGTCATTGGGGGTTAAGTTTACCCGATTTCTACCCCATTAGTGGTCTGAAAAAAATTGATTCTTATGTTAACAGGCCTAATTATAATGATTGTGATAGAAGTATGAGTATAGAAAAACAGGAAGCAGGAGAAAAAAAAAGCCAAAAAGACTCTTATACTAGAAAAGAACTAGGTCACAGATGCTAGCACAAAAGGAAAGAAGATCAAGCTAACATAATAAAAGAAAACTTGAAGACAGGGAATAAAAAAGACATTTAGTAAATCATGTCACTCCACTTGTTGTACTCTTTCTGAAATGTTTCATATCCTTTATATTCTTCACGTGTGCCATGTACCAAAGAATGGGAGAACATGGAGTATAAAGATTGTGTAGCCAAGCCCCCAAAATACAATTTTAACTTCAGTCAGTGAGTCAGTTACCCCTTTATATACTACAGATCATTTTCACATTTAAGATACTGTTGGGCTAAAAAGTCCAAACTAAAATCCTACCTTATAAAGAAATCTTTCCCCCAGTCTCTCTTAATTTTAGGGCCTTCTCTCTATTATTCTTTCCTATTTATCTAGTCAATAGCTTGCTCAAGATATATTTGTTTGTATGTTGAGTTCCCCATTCAATTTTATGTTCCTCGAGGCCAGGGACTATTTTTTGCCACTTTTTGTACCCTCACTGCTTAGCATTGTGCTAAGCAGTGCTTAATAAATAGTAATTATTTATTGCTTAATACATAGTAAGTGCTTAATAAATGTTTTTGATTCATTGTGTAAATCCAGTTTTCTCTAATAGTAAAAATGAGGCTGTTAGCTATGAATAGTCATCAGAACCACCTGCTTCTGCCCAAACTGACACATTTTAACCCAGGCAAGCCACAAGTTCCAGAAATATAGCAGTGGTGGTAAAGCAGCTGTTACTTTCTCTGATGAAAATATGGACACTGACAGTAACTTTGAATTTCTGAAATGACCAAAATAACTATGTATGTTTCAGTGCTTGGGAAGGATTGAGAGGACCATAAAAGTAGCGAAAGATGAGGACAATGCATAAAACTGGGGCCACCTTTGGTGCTTCTATTTTTTATGCATTAATTTATTTAATCATTCAAGTACGTATGCTTACTGATCATCTGCTGTGAGACAAAGAATGTGCTAGATATTATACTTTAATAAAATCTCAGTTAAAATGTACTTTTGTGTATTTTCTATGAATTTTTTTCACATTTCTCTAATATTCTTTTCATTTTCCTGTCTTCTACCAAAATAGATGTTATTCTTTCTTTCTTAGTAGGCAGGCAATAAACATTTATTAAATATTTGCTATGTACCAATTACTGTGCTAAGCATTGGGGGATAGAAATACAAGCAAAAAATAAACATTCCTTCTCCCAAGAAGTTTCCATTCCAAGTGATACATCCTTCTGGGCTAACTTTTTACACACACACACACACACACACACACACACACACACACACATTTTCCAAACTCAGGATTCCTACCTTTTCCCCCAAATGACCTATTCCATGCACTCAGAAGACTGGAAATTAATCTAACCTCTTTTGAAGTTTGTTTCTGGAATAAACCATGGCTGTATTATAGTATTTAGAAGTGAAATAATATACCTAAAGTTGTCCTGGAGCCCTGAGTTGAAGAGGTCTTAGCTAATGTGGGAACCCAGATCAATCCAGGCCTTTTTTAGAATTTTTATAAACTCTTAACTCTAAAATTTAGCTTAGAGTTCTTAAGAGCTGGCAGTGATTTGGGATCAATCTTAACGATACACTACTAGGAAAGGGAAGCCCAGAAGAGAATATAACAGGCTTTGTATACCTCGTGCTTGATTTCCATCTCTCTGTCTCTGTCCCTCATTATCTCGTCTCTTTATTTGCTGGTCCATTTCTTCAAGATGTAGGGGAAATGGACAAAGAAACCATATAGGATAGTGAAAAAAATGTCGAGAGATCTGGATTTAAATTCATTCTCCAACAAGCATTAATTGCATGATATTAAACAAGGCTCCTTATTCTTAAAGCTGGGATAGTAATGATTGTGATATATAGTACATTACAGTTTACAAAATGCCTTCCTTACAACAATCTTGAACAGCTTCCCAGGAATATTATAAAGGTTTTGTTCTTATTGTTCAGTCATTTCAGTCCTGTCCAATTCTTCCTGACCCCAACTGTTTTTTTTAGGCAAAGATGCTAGATTGGTTTGCCATTTTCTTCTCCAGCTCATTTTATAGATAAGGAAACTAAGGCAAACCTGGTCAAGTGACTTGCATAAGGTCACACAGCTAGTAAGTGACTTGCTTATTGTTGTTGGTATTTGTCCTTCATTCTTGAAGAAGGCCTTGAAATCAGAGAGGTGATGCTGTGACTTGGAAGTGAATTGGATTGAATTGAGGGAGGGCTGTGCAAGGTCATCTCTCTC
Source organism: Sarcophilus harrisii (assembly GCF_902635505.1). Classification (NCBI taxonomy): domain Eukaryota; kingdom Metazoa; phylum Chordata; class Mammalia; order Dasyuromorphia; family Dasyuridae; genus Sarcophilus; species Sarcophilus harrisii. The sequence continues at coordinate 198,061,764 of NC_045430.1, forward strand.
ACTTTCCTTTCCAGAGTCAGCTGGATCCTGTGGCAAGTTATAGCTCAGGATGACTGGAGATGGTCATGAATGAAATGGGAGACCTTAGCCTTTTTAAGCCAAGTCCACAGGACTCAGTTTGACTGAGGTGGCACCCATTCAGTGATTTCAATTATGTAGTAATTGAGGCAAAGAGTTCTATTGAAGACTTGCTTAGGGTTTTATAGCTAATAAGTGTCTATATTAGGATTTGAACTCAGGCCTCCTGACTCCAAGCCCAGAACTCTATCTACTCCATAGCCTGGTTGCCCAGTTGTAAAAGAAGTGATTTTTAAATCTAAAATTGCTTTACAGATGCAAATTTATTTGCAAATTCCCATACCCTTTCCCAAGAGAATTTACATTTCATATATAAAAGATTGAACACTTCAAGGGTTATACCTCCTATAAGAAGGTAGAAAGAAATAGAGATACCAGCACCTGTGGCCCCAATGGGATAGTGAAGAATTCCTTCTCCTAAAGCAGTTTAACACTTTCTCTGAGAATTATAGACTTAGAGAGTTAGCCAATTTAGAGATTAAGTGACTTGTCCAAAGTCTCACAGCCACAATATATCAGTATATGGGTCCTGAATATCAGTATATAAGTCTAGGTCCTAAGCCCAGGTTTTCCTGAGTCTGAGATAAGCTCTACCCACTACATTATATTGCCTCTTTATGACCACATAAATAAAACCTGGTCAACCAATTGGGCAGCTTGAGAGCTCAGTGGATAGAGTGTCAAATCTGGAGTTAGGAAGACATCTTCCTGGATGACTTTGGGCAAATTACTTTACCCTGATTGTCTTAGTTTCTTCTCTTTGTCTATAAAATGAGCCAGAGAAGGAAAAGGCAAACCAACCCCAAAATCTTTGCTGAGAAAATCCTAAATAAGGTCACAAAGAGTCAGAAATAATTAAAAAGGGACTAAATAGCAACCGTCAACTAAGGTTGTAGGCCCCTGTCAACTTCATCTTGAGATCAACTCTATATTTAATTCTCATTCTGAAATTTCTCTTTTCCTTTTCATCCCAGGCAGTTTTTAGCCTCTCTCCCAAGAATTATTTTTGTTACCAAAACTTACTGGCAGGTAATATCTCTACAGCTACCACTGAGAAGGATGTGGGTTTTGCTTTATTTGTTTGTTTTTTAATATCAAAGATCTTATTAACTATGTTACAGTTAAAATCAATATAAATGTAACCTTTTCAACCACATGGAATGAGTTTATTTTTTTTTCTCATTAGTCTGTCTCTGCCATTATAGTGTAGTAATTGTAAGGGGGAATCGGGGTCAGCTTAAACTTTATTGAAAGACCATTAAAAAAAATAAACTCCAGCTCATTTAAATAGTGAGGCCATTTCATTAAAAAAAAAAATCAATAAATGAAAAGCACCTGGAGTTGCTTTACTTAAACACTTCACGTATGAGAATTATTCTACTACCATAATTTGAGTGGGTTTATAAACAGAAAAGACTGTCCAATAAAGCAACAAAATCTTGGTTCATCCAATAGCCTTAGGGCATAAAGCCTATAACATTAGTCTGCTTAGACTTATAGCATTTAAAATTTCTCCCATTATAGATGACTTTAAAACATCATCTTACCAGGAATCAATGTACAATGTCATTTACCCTGGAAAACCATCAGCTGCCTGAATAGCAGGAGAACAACAAAGGAAGAATGCAGTTTATCAGAAAGTATCCCCCTCTACCACAGTATAGGAGAATACTCCCTCTCAAGAAATCTGGAAGCCTGAGGTTAGCTCCATTGTCTTCCTGCAATTCTGCAGCCTTCGCCAAAGAACTCTCGCTGTCTAACTTTCCTTGTAAGCAACATTTATTGTTTGTCATTTATAACTCTTCATGACCCCATTTGGGATTTTCTTGGCAGAGATACTGGAGTGGTTTGCCATTTCCTGACCCAGCTCATTTTACAGGTGAGGAAACTGAGGCAAACAGGGTGAAGTGACTTGTCCAAGGTCTCACAGCTAGGCAGTATCTTTGGACCAACTCAGGAAGGTGAGTCTTCTGATTCCAGGGCTAGCATTCTATCCACTGTGTCACCTCACAGCCTAATATGACATATGTTTGTGGAATCGCATTTCCTGCTACAGTCTCTCTTCTAATGCAGAACTCTCTTACACTACAGGCTCTGCTTGTCTTATTCAGAGACCTCCTTATCTTTTGAAGATATCCATACTATTTTAGAAACTTCCAATTTTTTAAATGGTACAGTGGACCAGAAGTCAGAAAAATTTGAGTTTGAATCCCACCTCACATACTTAACATCTCTGTAACCCTATGCAAGCCACTTCATCCTGACTGCCTCAGTCTTCGCATCTGTAAAATGAGCTGGAGAAGGAAATGAGAGCACATCCTAGGCAGCTAGATTCAACTTTGTCTGCCTCAGCTTCCTTATCTATAAAATGCAGATACTGACCATATATCCCCAGGGCTGTTCTGAAGATAAAATGAGATCATGTAAAGTATTATGTAAACTTCAAAAACACCTTATAAATGTTATTATTAACTTAGTCCTGATCTCAACACAGAAATAGGTAATATGCTTCTTTTACACAATGTCTCTTCACATATTGTGAGGCAAGCTATTATTATACACATTGAGGAATGTGCTGCCTTTTGAAGGGGGGGGGGGAGAAGAAGTAAGAATAAAACACCTACAAGTTTAATCTGCATTGTTATTTTCATCATCACTTTGAAAATCAACAAAATTGTATTTATGTATGTGAAAATCAACAAAAAATGATTTATAGCATTTGCTACATATTTTGTGAGCATATATACACTGCCACTGAAAATTTGCCACTCGGCTCTTGCAAACTGATTCCAAAATTCACAAGATCCTTCTTTTCTAGGCCAAAGATTCCTAATACTCTCAACAGCCATTTATGTCACATAATCATGACTTGCAGTAGGGAAGATCTGAGTTCAAAGCAGATCTAAGTTACTTAGCTGTGCAGCCCTAGACAAATGATTTAACATTTATCTCTCTCATTATCCTAATCTATAAAATGGGTTTAATAATAAAATGGGTTAATTATAATAAAAATAATAATCCCAGAGTTATTGTAAGGATAAAATGAAATATATAAAATGCTTTTCAGACCTTTAGGTGCTCTATAAATGCTAGCTACTTTATTATTATTAAATTTTCAATGTCCCTCATAAAATGTATTGTCCATAACTGAACCCAGCATTTGAGGTGTGATCTGATTAATACATATTACAGTGGTACTGTCACCTTCATTGAGCTGCGCACTATGTTTATTAATAGAAAACATATATTTACATTAAAATATGTTGCTTTAGCATCTATATCACCCCAGTGGCTTTTAGTAATAATCAGTATTTCAAAGTTTGCAACGTGCTTTGCATGTGTTATTTCATTTGATTTGAAATTTCTGGTCATCTCAAAACCCTAACTCCTTATCTCATGAATTGAAATCATTTTAGGACTCTACTAACTTGTATAATACATTGGACTTTGGCCAACTCACTTAATCTTTAGAAACTACAATCACTAATCTATAAAATAAAGGTGTTTCTCTAAATCCTTTCCAGCTCTAACACTATATATTTGTGTTTTACTGTTAAATTTATACTTATGACTATTAAATTCCATCTTAGTCTTTTGATTTGGGTCCTCTAATCTAGTGAATAATAAAGTTGTTTTCCAGCATCTGAGTTCTCATACCCAGATTTATATGCTCCACAGATTTAACAACCAAATTTTCTTTGTCATTTTAAAAAAATATCTTCTAGTTTAAGCATTAAGCACATAGAGAGTTGCATAGTGGATAAAGAGCAAACCTTGGGTACAAGTTTGGTTCAAGAATTGCCTCTGACCTTACTAGCTGTGTAATCCTAAACCAGTCACTTAACCTCTGCCTGCCTTAGTTTCCTCAATTGAAAAATGTGGCTATTAATAGTGCTTATCTCACAAGATTGTTGTGAAAATCAAATGAGGCCATCTTTGTAAAAGGTTTAGCACAAAGTCTATCATATTGTAGATGCCTGATAAATGTTTGTTTTCTTCTCTTCTTTTCCTCCTCCTGGCCTCCTACACACACTAGCTGTGTGATCAGAAATAAGCCACTTTAACCTTATATATGTTTCAAGTAACTCTTTAGTTCTTCCTTAAGAGGTCTTCAGCTTAAAAGCAAAAAGTTGACAAAGCCAGGAGCATAGAGTTAGTTCATGACTTAAAATTTTAAAAAATAGAAATAACTCACGGCCAAGCCATAGATTGTAAAATAAAGAAAAAAATACCTTTTCCTCTCCAATGTCATATCCCACTCCTACAGCTAAGGACCTTGATAAGTATTTTTAACTTGTAGTGTTGTGATCTCCTGAGACTGAGACACCAACATAACCACCATCCCAGTAGGAAAAGAATTGGGATTCCTACTCAAAGACCAGGTGCCTCTTCCAAGGACCTAAACAGTAACAGCAGAGGACAAGTTCCAAATTTGTTCTTCCACATCATGATTCTTTGATTCAGTTTTCAAGTCTCCCCTGCTTCTTGGGCTCAGGCTTGACTATTATACTTATTTTTCTTTATATACTTATACTTATTTGGGTTGTTAATACTGCCAGCTTGGTTTAGAAGAAACTTGTCTTGGGCTAGGAACTCCTTGTCACCAAGTAGCTGCTATTCTCCTAACTCTATACTACCTCTGCTTATTTCCTCTCTTTTCCTCAGGGAAGTATTATAACCATTTTTCATTATCCCAGATCTAGCTACAATCCAGTCTGAGTTAAGAAAATTGAATTCTATTAAACTCTCCCAAAGTTTGGGAGAAATCATCCCCCAAAGTAGTCCAAACTTCCCAATTAATCTGAGACAGGAGAAAAAACTCACTCCTTTCTATCTTCTTTTCTAAATCTAGTTCCCAATTCTTACCCCATGGCAGGGGTTAGCATCAAATACACAAAGAATTTTTGGTAAATAAGTCTCCAGGCATTGGGAGCGCAACTCCTAAATATTAAGGAAAGAAAGTTCCCATTAAAGTGCTGAGCATTGTCAAAAGGTTCAACATCAGAATGGAAAGTAGAGTGCCTTAAGAGCAGGGAATGGCTTGTTTTACTCTTTTACTTTTTTTTACTTTTATTTTTTGGGGAATAGAACCAAATAAACAAAGGACTTTTATCTATATCTTTTAAAACCTGAGAATTAGAAATGGGGAGGGATGAAGAAATATGGTAACTATTTAACCTCAGCACAATGGTCCATGTTCACATTCTCTGTGACGACTGTGCTAGTACCTAGGACACCCCAGAATCAGCCAGAGTCAGGATAAGCAAAAGTCCTTAGTCTTTTTTCTTGGTCTTTAGTTGCAGGATTGAACAGGATGGAAGCAGAATCTCCGCAACCACCTTTTTCCTCATCTATGCAGAGTGACCCTGGCTATTCTTATTCCACCTCCTAGTCCCTCCTACAATCCTCTGTATACACCAATCATTGAGCCAGCACAAGATAATGGGAAGGACCATTTTCCAAGCATATGCCCATAGAGTATTGTCCAATTAGTAGTTAGCCTCAAGTGCTCCACAGTCCTAACCTGAGTGCATTGACTCAATAGTTTCAGCCTTCTACAATTCTCGGTCTAAATATTAGAATCTTTGATCTTATAAGAATGGGTACTTCTTACACCAGGGTAAATCACAGCCCACATGATTTTTTCTCATTCTATGTTATAATCTACTAACTTTCAACTCTTCAACCAGGGCTTCTTAAACTTTTTCTGCTCACAACCTCTTTTCATCTGAGAAATTTTTACATAACCCCAGGTATATGGGTATATAAAATATATATACAAATCAAACATTTGCTGATAACAAATCATATTTTTTTTCAATCCCCACATATAGTTATGCAATCCTATATAGGGTCCTGACCCACAGTTTAAGAAACTTTATTCTACAACAATTAAGTGGCACAATGAGAAAGGTTTTAGAGATAAAAATCTATTGATTTAGCACTTTACTGACCTAGGCGAGAGGTAAGAAAGAAGAAGGGATACAACCTAGGTGACTGAAAGAGGATTTATTGATACTTTAGCAGAAATTAGTAAGTTTGATGACAAATATAAATTTGAGGGGAAATCTAACAAGTTCTCATCATGGATAGGATGAATTTTAGATTCTTATAGTATATCATTAGTTGCTAATATCAGACTAGAGTTCAGGAGAGGTTGGATTTATAACAATTAATTAGAGTCATATGCACGGAAATTACAATTAATTATGTGGAACCTGATTAAAATTAGCAAGGGAGCCAGGGAAGAGAGATGAGAATAGGACCAAGGACAGAGCCTTAATACTATGGAAAACATGCTAGATAAGGAGACAAAGGACCTGAATTCAAAGCCTAATGAAGTTAAATACCTCTATAAATATAAAGCAATACATTTCCATTTCAAGAAAGATTATATAATAAATACTACACATTGTATTTAGAGTTGTCCATCTTTTCTTGCTTTCTTGTACATTTTCTTTTGTTTTCTGCTCTGCACTTTGTATTTTATTCTTCTTTCTTCCCTTCCTTTTTCCATCCCCCAAGAAGACTATAATTAATATATATATATATATATATATATATATATATATATATAGGTTCTTTTTCTCTAACTTGAATTTCTTTGGTGAATGGACTTAGAAGATGGTATTGCTACTTATAACTCAGGAGATGTACCTTAAAAGTGCTTTCCAGAATATTTTGCCTTGAATCTTTAGGGGATATATTTTAAGAAATATCTATTACTTAAATTATCATCAAGTGGATCAATTTTACCTGATGCACTCACTAATTACTAAATCTGATGTGTTTTCAAGCAAGGTTGAGTATACAGAAACAAAGCATATCTTGTGTCAAAACCCCAGAAAGGAGATCTGATAAAAGCAGGATAACAATTATTAGATGTAGAAGGTCCCAAGAGATTGGTTAGTCAGTTCAATGGTATGCTGGAGAGCACACTGGATTTGATGTTGGGAAAACTTGAATTCAAGTCCTACATCAGAAATTTAATAATTTTGTCATTCTGAGAAATTCACTTAAGCTCTGTAGTATCACTCTCTTTATCCATAAAATAAAGGGCTTAGTTTATAAGGCCACTAAGGTCTCTTCCAATTCTAGATTTCTGATGCAGCTAGCCCCATGTTCTAGCTTAGGAAACTGAGAGCCTAAGAGATTTAGTGATTGTTCAAAGTCATATAATTAGTACGTGGTAGAGCTGATGTCCATACCCAAGTCTTTTGCCTTCAAGTTCCTTCTGCTAAACTCTAGTAATTTGATTCTAAAATTATGTTTTTAAGTGTACTAATAAATGACAAGAATAGGAGGAAAAAAAGATGGACAAGTGTAGAGAGATGGAACTCTGGAGAAGTATACTTGAAATAAGGTGTTAACTCTGTGGAATTAATGAGATGATGGTTTCTAGTATACATATACTTAGTACTTAGTATGCTGATGTAATAGTTCTCTAGTTCACACATACTCAGTATACTGTAATGATGTAATTGTAATAGGGTATTTAAAATGGGGACAAAGTTGAGACTACTTGAAAGTAGTAGACTGGCAGACTGATGAATGAGACTGGGTCACACTACAACAGACACAGACTGTGTAAGAGACCATAAAGACTTTGGACTCTATTCTTGTCCATTCTCGTGGTGTCTATCCTGTTGAGATCAAGGCCCATCTGGAGGACCTCCAGAAAGCTAGCCCGAACATTTCAGACAAGTCACATCTGACAAAGGGCCCCTGGGTTCAACTGTGATCTGGTCAATGTCATAAGAATATGAGGGATTGTGTAGAACTGTGCAGAAAATGTATAAAGAACTAAGCACAGCATTCTGTATCAAAGGAGCGAAAAACCACATTATTGAGATCACAAACTCTGAAGTATTTGAGTTCAATAATTATAAAAATCATAGACTACTAGATAAGTTATTCATAAGTTATTTAATTCAGTTCTGCCATTTTATAAACAAAGAAAATTATCTCCATGTGGGTTGTGTAACTTGGATTGATTTGCCATACTCTCCCTCACTCCCCTCCCAGATATAATGAAAATTCCTTAAGAGCAGTTTGTTTTATTTTTTTGTCTTTGTTTTTCCAGTGCCTACCTCACACAGTGTCTAGTATATAGCTAATGCTTAATAAGTGCCTCTTGAGCGATTGATGGGTTTGCCGAGATCATATTCCTACTTGGTGACATAGGTAAGGTTAGAACCTAATTCTTTTGGGACACATGTCCCAATGTCCCTAATTCTCCCAAAAAATTAAATTCCTAAAATAAACAAGTATACATACATACCCAATATTCTTATGTTTAGGCTACATATGCACTAAACCTCTCCAAAACTAAAACTTCTATTGAGTGTGCCATCCAGAAATATCAAAGTAAGCATTCTGTAGGACATACAATAAATAGTCTTCTTCTCTCGTGGATGAATGTGTTAAAGAGTTGATTATTTTGAGGCCATTGTGTTGTTTCACTTTATTTTTAAAGCTTGTTTTTAAAATGCCATGCTATTGTTTTTCCAGCAGATGGAGTGTTAGACTAGAAAAAGTAGCCCAGTATTTTTTTAAACTGTTTTCTGTGAATGACTCTTTACATCCCAGAAGAACTTGGTGGAATGGCTTCCACTCACATTGATATGACAGAGCTTCAACTGTATTAGTGCTTAAGAAGCAGATATATTTAACTGATTACATTATCATCATAATGATGGCATAATAGTAATAGGAGTACTCAGGGCTTATAATACTTCTCATTTTCAAAGTGCTTATCAAGCCATAATTAAACCTCTTGACATCTCAGAGGAAAGTTGTGTACAGACAGTTACATCAAAGATAGAGCTTTCTTCTCAATTTTTTTTTATTTTTTCCAGGCCTAAAACATATGGGGGTTGGGGTGGAGAAAAGATAGAGCAGAAAAATGCTTTGAAAATTTAAATATCTCTTGAAATTTCCTTCAGGTGGAATATTAAATGTACAGCTTGATCTCATTCAGTTTGTTGAGATATCTAAGCCAGATAACAAATCACCACTCTTACTGTGGGTTTTGCCAATTCAAAATATAGTTATTTCAAAAACTCTAAAAAAGGTTTTTATATTTTAAGATGATATTGTAGTAGAAGGGTTGAAAAACAACCTCCTCTATTTATCTAAGAATTCCTCTTAATGTGAATCTTACTCTCAACAACAAAAACAGGTTTTTGGTAACAATTCATTTTCCTCCAGATTTCATGTTAGTGATAGTGTTTTTCTCTTATCTCTGTACCATTTAATCTAATTCAGTAAGATATGAAGATTTCACCTTCCTCTTTTAAAATGATTTAATGTAAAAACACATGGGATAGGGACTAGATTAGGATCCTGTTGGTATAGAGAACTCACAGATGAAAAAGCTCCCTTTGCCTATGCAGGTCAGCACCTTTTGTGTTTATTGTTCAGTCATCTTAGTTATGTCCAACTCATCATGACCCCAGTTGGGGTTTTCTTGGCAAAGACGCTAGAGTGCCATTTCCTTCTCTAGCTCATTTTAAAGATGAGGAAACTGAGGTAAATAAGGTTAAGTGACTTATCCAGGACCATACAACTAATAAGTATCTGAGATCAGATTTGAATACCAGAAGATGAACTCTCCTGACTCCACAGTGTTCTATTCACTAGCTGCCCAAGTAGATATCAAAATATAACCAATAATGAACATTTACTGTTTTTTAAAAAAGAAAGAAAGGGTAATTAGTAAGCTCAATTTGTGAGCTAGAAATGGTTGTAAGCCATTTAAAATAAAGATGTGCAGTTTCATCACAGAGATCATCTTCAAGTTCCTCTCCAACTTTTAATCCTTTCATTATAAAATAACCTCTTCCCTACCCAGAGCTTCTCCATAATCCTGAAAGGGAGCAGAATTTGCAATTCTCTCTACACCTTAAATAGTGAGTAACTTCATACTTTCTCTCACATTTATAAGTGTCTTTACACTAAATGCTAAGACTGGATGTCCTGGATGGAGTGTGTTTGTTTTATTTAGCAGGCAGGTTGTTGTTTACACTTAAAATTCTTTGGAGCATATCTGCCTTATTGGATAGGGACCAGGATAACACTACACTGGTTCTATATCACAGGGGCTCAGCTCTGGGTCCTCAAGAAAGATAGAATCACATGAGATGTGAAATATGTTAAATTAAAGCCTGTCTTACGTATTAAAAAGTAGCAAACCGTTCAATGTTGACCAGTCCTGATAGAAACCCAGATTGCTACATATAACCTCAATTCCAGAGCCAAATGTGAATTGCAGGGAATTAGGAGAGATCTAATGGTTAGATAGGGTTCAGTCCTTATTCTTATTTAGTTCCCAATCAGGCATTCACAATAAAATTTGCCTGTATATGTGCAATGACTATGCAATAATCACAAGTTACCAAGAAAGCAGAAAAGAATATGGTCAGTTAATCAATAAGAATTATTAAGTGTCTGTCATGTTATAATCACTATACTAGGCACTGTTGATACAAAAACTAAAGCAAAATTGTCTCTGTCCTCAAGGAACTTAAGAGTGTAACAACGGGAGTCAATTTGTTTGGATAGATAGCTGTATATAAAATAGAAGATGATGGAGAGAGAACTAGCAGTTGAGCAATCAGGGGGGAAAAATTAGGTAGAAGGTGGTACTTAAGCTAAGTCTTGAAAAAAGCTGGAAAGTCTCAGAGGTTGAGATGGGAAGAGTGTAGACTCCAGGCTAGTGGGACAGCTACTGCAGAGACAATAAAGACATGGTGAGAAAATTATGTTTCATGTTTGAGGACCAATAAGAAAGCCTGCTTGACTAAATCATAGTGTGTGTAAAAAAGAATAATGTGTAATGAGACTGGAAATGTAGTTTTGGACAGGTTGTAAAGACTTTCAAATGCCATTAAGAGGGTGGGGAGGAGGGAAGTTGATCCTAGAATTAATAGGAAACAACTGAAGTTTATTAGTCACCTTTTAGGGAAATCACTGTGGTAGCTGTAGAAAGAGACTTCAGACAGATTAACTAGTTTAGAGCCTAGTAAAATAGTTCAGGTAAGGAGTGATAAAAGTCTGAACCAATGGGTTGGCTGTGTGAGTGGAAAGAAGACATTTGTGATGATAGAAATGACAAGGTTTGGCAATTAATTGGAAATGAAGAATGATTAAAAGTGGGGATCTAAAAGTGACCCCAAGCTTGTGGTGCTGGATGACTGGAAGAATGGTGATACCCTTGAGAGAGATAGGAGAGTTCAGGAAAGATGGTAGGTTTGGAGGGGATGTTAATCAATTCTGCTTAGGATCTGTTGATTGGAGATGATTGCAATATTCATTTTGAGTTGCTCATTAGGAATTTGGTGATGGAAGAATGAATTTCAGAAGATATCTAAGACTAAATATACAGATTTGAGAAACACTGTAAGCTAATGAAGTCATCAAAAAAAGAATTATTTAGATAGCAAGAAGATTATTATACCTTACTACACATTATTTGTGTCTATAAACACTATGATTCAGCTAAATTGATCTTTTCTTTTTTATTATAGTTTTTGTCCCTTGCAATCACTTCTGTTCCAACTTTTCTCTTCCTTCTCTCCACTCCTTCTCCTAGATGGCAGGCAGTCCCATACGTGTTAAATGTGTGTACATATCTATACAGTTCTCTTGTTGCACAAGAAAAATCAGATTTAGAAAGGCAAAAATAAACTGGGAAGGCAAACAAAGATGCAAGCAATCCACATTCATTTCCCAGTGTTCTTTCTCTGGGTATAGCTGATTCTGTTTATCACTGAACTGATTTGGATTTTCTCATTGTTGAAGATAGCAACTTTCATCAGAGTTGATACTCATATAGAATTGTTGTTGAATGTAATGTTGAATATAATGATCTCCTGGTTCTGTTCATTTCACTTAGCATCAATTCATATAAGTCTCTCCGAGCTTCTCTGTATTCATCCTGCTGGTCATTGCTTACAGAACAATAATATTCCATAACATTCACATACCTTACCCAGCTATTCTCCAATTGATGGGCATCCATTCATTTTCTAGCTTCTAGCCACTACAAACAGGGCTGCCACAAACATTTTGGTACATACAGGTCCCTTTCCCTTCTTTAATATCTCTGGGATATAAGCCCCGTAGTAACACCACTGGATCAAAGGGTATGCAGTTTGATAACTTTTTGAGCATAGTTCCAAATTGTTCTCCAGAATGGTTGTATTCGTTCACAACTCCATCAATACATCAGTATCCCAGTTTTCCCACATCCCCTCCAACATTCATCATTATCTTTTCCTGTCATCTTAGCCAATCTGAGAGATGTGTAGTGGTATTCAGAGTTGTCTTAATTTGCATTTTTCTGAACAATAGTGATTTGGAATGTCCTTTCATATGAGTAAAAATAGTTTCAATTTCATCATCTGAAAATTGTCTGTTTATATCCTTTGAACATTTATCAATTGGAGAATGGCTTGATTTCTTATAAATTAGAGTCAAATCTCTATATATTTTAGAAATGAGGCCTTTATCACATCTTTTAACTGTAAAAATGTTTTTCAGTTTATTGATTCCCTTCTAATCTTGTCTGCATTAGTTTTGTTTGTACAAAAGCTTTTTAACTTGGTATAATCAAAATTTTCTATTTTGTGATCAATAATGATCTCTAGTTATTCTTTGGTCACAAATTCCTTCCTCCTCTACAAGTCTGGGAGGTAAACTATCCTGTGTTTTTCTAATCTCATTCTTTATGCCTAGATCATGAACCCATTTTGACCTTATCTTGGTGTACGATGTTAAGTGTGGCTCCATGCCTAGTTTTTGCCACACTAATTTTCAGTTTTCCCAATAGTTTTTGTCAGATAATGAATTCTTATCCCAAAAACTGGGATCTTTGGGTTTGTCAAACACTAGATTACTACACTTATTGACTATTTTGTCCTGTGAACCTAACCTATTCCACTGATCAACTAGTCAATTTCTTAGCCAATACCAAATGGTTTTGGTGATTGCTGCTTTATATTATAGTTTTAGATCAGGTACAGCTAGGCCACTTTTATTTGATTTTTTTTTTCATTAGTTACCTTGAAATTCTTGACCTTTTGTTCTTCCATATGAATTTTGTTGTTTTTTTTTTTCCTTAGGTCATTAAAATAGTTTGTTACTTGGGAGTCCAATTGGTATAGCACTAAATAAATAGATTGGTTTAGGTAGTATTGTCATCTTTATTATATTCACTCAGCCTATCCAAGAGCACTTAATATTTTTCCAATTATTTAGATCTGACTTTATTTGTGTGGAAAGTGTTTTGTAGTTTTGCTCATATAGTTCCTGACTTTCCTTTGACATATAGATTCCCAAATATTTTATACTATCAACAGTTATTTTAAATGGAATTTCTCTTTGTAATTGATCTCTATTCTTTACAGAAAACACTCCATTTTCTGTTTGTCTTTTGCACTGGCTATAATGTGCTCTGCACCTTCCCATATTGCAATTTCTAATCTCCTTTAAAAGTAATCAAAAGTCTTACCTTCTTCTTGAGGTCTTTTCAAGTTCCTTGAGCAGCTTTTATTGCCAATCAGCTCATCCCTTTATCCTTCCAAAGTTTCCTGCTGTCTCTCTTCTAGGTGCATATGAGAGCTCCTATTAAAATGTAAGAACTTTTAGAATGGGAACTGCTATAATTTTGTTTGTATCCCTAGCACAGTGTGGGTGTGTAACAGATGCTTTAAAAAATTTTTATTCACTAATTGAGTGACTAACTGGATCACTGGGTGGTGAAATGCTTTGGAAGAAGTCAATGAATTTGATTTTGAACAGCTGAGTTTCGGCACAGGGCTTCGCACACAGTAGGGGGTAACAAATATTAATTGATTCATATTTGTCAGTGCCAAAGGTTTCTCCTATGTCTTGAGGGCCTCACATTGGGATCAGATGTCTGTAAACCCAGCATGGACTCAGTTCCTGCTTTTGAAAATCCCACAATTCATAGCCTCTAATCTCTATCACTTAAAATAAAAGACCAAATGTCTAAGTAAAAGGCATCGTGGATTTGTCATTGGAAAGAACCTGAGGCATTTACTTTACAGCATTGTTGTTGTTGTTGTTGCTGTTTTCTTTTACCGGAATGTTGAAGGCAGAAAAAAGTCAACCTAAGAAAAGAATAAGGTTCTGGCTGGCTAATGCATTTTGAATGCATCCCCAATTTCACCTCTGCAGCCATAGAGGATGCTTTTCACCACATGCTTAGCAGACCAGAATCAGTTATAATAATGACTTCACATGCTCCAAATTGTTCCAAGACATTTCCATTATACATCATCTTGGCTTTCCCATAATCCCATTTTCCTGCCTCTTTAAAAGCTCTTCAAAAGGCTCATTGGTCAGTCCTCAATTATACAGTAATGAAATTTACCTAATTAAAAGAAAAGTGATAATTCAAAGACTTGTCAAGAATGGAGTTATAATATATTGTCTGACCAGGATAGTATTTTGTGTCAATATCTTGCGTCAAGAAGGTTTCAGAGAATTTTATTGGGAAGTATATGTAAATCATTATTTATTGATTCATTCACTGAGTTTCAAAATCTGAGCTGAGAAAGGGAGTGTAATAACTAGGACTTATGGGTTTACATAGTGTCTTACCTATGTTATCTCATTTGATCCTTACACAAGATCTTTGAAGTAAGTGCTGTTATGTTCATTTTACAAATGAGTAAATGAAACATGTAGAGGTTAAGTGATATGCTAGTCAGTGTCTGAGGTAGGATTTGAATGCAAATATTTCTGCTTTCAAGTCCAGAACACTATCCACTCCCTGCCTAGCTAGGATTTAGGTGAGTACAGCTTAAAAAATGTGTCAAAAATATAAGCTATTGCCCCCAATGTTAGATTACAGTAAGCAGGGCATAATGTATAAAATATAGATAGTACTTCTATACTCTAAAATGGTTAGACCATACTTGGAGTACTGATTTCAATTCTAGGAATAATATTTTTTTGAGGAATAATATTAACAAACTGGATTGTCCAGAGTAGGGTAACATGGAGGTTCTCAACTCTTTGCCATAGGAAAATTGTTGAAGGAACTGGAGTGTTTATCCAAAAGAAAAAGACTTGATTGGAAAGGTGAAAGTGATGAAGATATCTAATAAGTGATAGATGTCTTCAAGTCTTTATTTTTTTGTTTGTTTTTTTTAATTAAATAACTTTTTATTGACAGAACCTATGTCAGGGTAATTTTTTACAACATTATCCCTTGCACTCACTTCTGTTCCGATTTTTTCCCCTCCCTCCCTCCACCCTCTCCCCAAAGATGGCAAGCAGTCCTATACATGTTAAATAGATTACAGTAGATCTTGGATACAATATATGTGTGCAGAACCGAACAGTTTTCTTGTTGCTCAGGGAGAATTGGATTTAGAAGGTATAAATAACCTGGGAAGAAGAACAAAAATGCAAGCAGTTTACATTCATTTCCTAGTGTTCTTTCTTTGGGTGTAGCTGCTTCTGTCCATCCTTGATCAATTGAAACTAAGTTAGATCTTGTCTTTGTTGAAGAAATCCACTTCCATCAGAATACATCCTCATACAGTATCGCTGTTGAGGTATATAATGATTTCCTGGTTCTGCTCATTTCGCTCAGCATCAGTTCATGTAAGTCTCGCCAATCCTCTCTGTATTCGTCCTGCTGGTCACTTCTTACAGAACAATAATATTCCATAACATTCATATACCATAATTTATTCAACCATTCTCCAATTGATGGGCATCCATTCATTTTCCAACTTCTGGCCACTACAAACAGGGCTGCCACAAACATTTTGGGACATACAGGTCCCTTTCCCTTTTTTAGTATCTCTTTGGGGTATAAGCCCAGTAGAGACACTGCTGGATCAAAGGGTATACACAGTTTGATAACTTTGTGAACGTAGTTCCAAATTGCTCTCCAGAATGGCTAGATGTATTCGCAGTTCCACCAACAATGTATCAGTGTCCCTGTTTTCCTACATCCCCTCCAACATCCCTGGCATTCTGGCCAATCTGACAGGTGTATAGTGGTATCTCAGAGTTGTCTTAATTTGCATTTCTCTGATCAATCGTGATTTGGAACACTCTTTCATATGAGTAGTAATAGTTTTAATTTCATCATCTGAAAATAGTCTGTTCATATCCTTTGACCATTTATCAATTGGAGAATGGCTTGATTTCTTATAAATTAGAGTCAATTCTCTATATATTTTGGAAATGAGTCCTTTATCAGAACCTTTGACTGTAAAAATGTTTTCCCAGTTTATTGTTTCCCTTCTAATCTTGCCTGCATTAGTTTTGTTTGTACAAAAACTTTTCAATTTGATATAATCAAAATTTTCAATTTTGTAGTCAATAGTGATCTCTAGTTCTTCTTTGGTCACAAATTCCTTCCTCTTCCACAGGTCTAAGAGGTAAACTATCCTATGTTCTTCCAATTTATTTATGATCTCATTCTTTATGCCTAGATCATGAACCCATTTTGACCTTATCTTGGTGTACGGTGTTAAGTGTGGGTTAATGCCTAGTTTCTGCAATACTAATTTCCAATTTTCCCAGCAATTTTTGTCAAATAATGCATTCTTATCCCAAAAACTGGGGTCTTTGGGTTTGTCAAACACTAGATAATTAAGGTTATTGGCTATTTTGTCCTTTGAACCTAACCTATTCCATTGATCAACTAGTCTATTTCTTACCCAATACCAGATAGTTTTAGTAACCGCTGCCTTATAATATAATTTTAGATCTGGTACAGCTAGGCCACCTTCATTTGATTCTTCAAGTCTTTAAAGGAATATCCCAGTGAAAGAGTCATTTGGTTTGTTCTTCTTGCCCCCAAAGAGAAAAACTAGGAGTTTCCTTCTTTTTGCAAAGAGCAGCAGCAAGGGCCACATCCTCCATGAAGTTTTCCCCAATCTTCTAAAAATAAAGGGAACCTTTCCCTCCCCAATCTTGCATGCCTCTCTATTTTTTGTTTGATCCATGCTTTGTAATTTTTCCCCTTTAACTTGTATTTAATTGCTCATATATCTTGTTTTCTTTTTAAATTGTAAACTCCTCGAGGGTAGGGCCATGACTTTTTGATTAGATGTAAAGAAAAGTATTCCTCAAAGTTAGAACTTCTAAAGTGAAACAGAGAAGTACTGATTTGGGGGATTTGGAGACACACTGGTTTTTCTTCAATTGGAGATATTTCAGCAAAAAACAGATGATAGCTTGTCAGGAATATTATGGGGGGGGGGGACTTCTGTTCAGTTACAGATTGGATTAGATGACTTCTGAACTCCCTCTCCACTCTACAATTTGGCAATTCTGTGATATGAGATGATTAGTTGTAGTGAAGCATTCACCCATAGCCCCTGGATGGCAGTAAAGTGCAAATGTTGAGAGAAATATATTTCTGCAAAATAATTATACACCAATCCCCAATGATTCATAAGTCTGTTAGAGAAGAGAAAAGAGTTTAAAATCCATTTTTGTTCTGTTTATTTAAATTCCATTTTATTTTATTGAAGTGAATAAGAAAAGAAGACAAGAAGAATAAATTCTGGTTCATTTTGGGGGCACCAATCAAAACTCATTGTAACAAATTCCAAAAGACTTCTATTAAAACTTTTATTACAGTAGAATTTTGTTTCAAGTATTGCCTGAAATAATTTCAGGAAATAAATGAGCCATCTGATGGAGCTTGTTGGTCCTTTAGTTTTGCAGATTTTTTTTGTAATATTGGCTGCAATTTTTTGCTTTTTACTTTTATTGTTTGATTTTCTAACTAATACACATAGATTGGCATCCTGTGAAAAGAAATCATAGTGTCATCTGCTTTTGTTTGCAGCTGTGATTCACTTCAACTCAATTCAACAAATATGTCTGCTATGAAAACAAAAACAATAAAAAGTCATGGCACTACCCTCCAGGAGTTTACAATTTAGAAGGGAAACAAGGTATATGAGCAATTAAATATAATACAAGTTAAAGGAGAAAATTAAAAAGCATGGATCAAGCAAAAAATAGAGAGGCATGCAAGATTGGGGAGGGAGAGTTTCCCTTTATTTTCAGAAGATTGGGGGAAACTTCATGGAGGACGTGGCCCTCTGATCTGGACCTTACAGAAAAAGAATTTCTACAAATGATGATATAGAAAGAATCCATTCCACAGAATGACAGGCATAGGCAATGCTCTCAAGTGAGAGAGATCAAGACAAGCTGAACAAATGTCTAATGATACAGTTTTGCTAGAATGTTAAGTCACTGAAAGGGCCTACTATGAATTAAAATTAGAAAAATAAGTTACAGAGAGCTCTGAGTGTTGAGATAAGGAGCATCAATTTAACCTAGAGATAATGATAGGATGATGAGATTCCTGGACAGTATATGATGTGGTCAGAAGAGTATGCTCAGCCTTCTCCACCCTTACCAACACAAATCATGATAGTATTTAGACTCAGTCGAGAATTAGCCAAAGAACAGAGAGGCAAGAAGAAGCTTCTAAAATCTGCTCATCAAGGTGAGATAGGAAAAAGGAAAATTCTGCTTCGACATCCTCATCAATAACTGCTATGGAACCCTTCTCTTTATGCAATGATTTTCATAGGAAGCTGCCTATTGCCTATTAACCTTTAATAAAAGAGAAAGTTTGCTATAAATAAAGTTTAACTCAAAGGTCTTCATCAACTGAGACTCCGCTGAGTGAATGCTAGCATTAAGAGGTATGAAAAAGGATGAGAGAGAATCGAAAATTTGCATTTCAAGGGACTACAGAAGGCAAGATAATATTTCAGTAACCTGCAAAGAGTACTTATAAATATAATGATAATAGTTGGTGCATGTTTTTCATAAAGCATCTTATACATAACCTCATTTAACCCTTACAAAACCCTATGAAATAGATATTATAGGTCTTCATATTATCTCCATTGTATAGATAAGGAAACCAAGCCTCAGATAATTTAAGCAATATATTCATGGTTGCATAACTAGCAAGTTTAGAGAGAGGATTTGAACTCAGGTCTTTATTAACTCCAGGTCCAGGACCCTTCCACTACACTATGCTGCCTACAGGGTATATGCCAGTGACAACTAATAGCTATATATAGCAGTATGGTATAATGGATAGAGAATTGGACTTGGAGTCAGGAAGACTTGGAGCTCATTACTCACTCAGATAGTAGTTGTGTGATCCTAAAGTAATCTGAAGTTATTTCTAGAGAGTGTGAATTTCTGGTAGATCTAGTAAAACCAATGCGCATATATGCTGTAGTTCTCTCTGGGACCCAGTTTCTTTCTCAGTAAAATGAGAAGATTGTTCTCTAAAATCCCTTTCAGCTCTAAATTTTTGATCCCTTATTCTTATATCTATGTAAAATTTCATGTCAGTCTCTCTCCTAGTGAAGAATATGAAAAAGTTGGGTGAACAATGATTTAAAGAGGCAGGAGGAATCCTATCAAAAGATTAGAGATTGGAATAATGTGACATAGAAAAGAAAGAGAAGGAAAACTATTAAGCACTTGGAGTTAAGGTTCATCTAAGTCATACAGGTACTTCCCATAGAGGACTGAACCATACTTTCTAAAAAACAAAAAAAAAAACTTCTTATGCTGCAAGCAATGATGATATAAATTAATAGTTGCTATCAAGAGGGAGCTTTTGTCCAGAGGATAAGAGGAAGAAAATGCAAATAATAATGGTTGTTGATGACACCACACTAAGAGCATCTCCTGTATAACCACCAATGTAGCAAAAAAAAAAATAAAAATAAAAAACTACAAAGGCTTGCTTTTTAATTAGGGAACATATCCAGTTTATGATAGAGAGCCTCCTAATTATTACTGTCCTTTTCTGGTGATTCCAATGAATAGAAATGTGGCAACAGTAACCCAAACTGCATTTCCAGGAATTATGAAATTCACAGGAAATATGAGCATTACTGATAGTTCTATCTGTGTTTCTGATTTAAGGTTCAGATTTCAAAAGAGAGAGACAGATTTGGGGAAAAGATAGGATTTTTATTTCTGGATGCAAGCCCTTCTCCAGGGATGGAGTACGCCCAGCAGTCGCTGGTGTCTTGGAAAT
Organism: Sarcophilus harrisii; assembly: GCF_902635505.1. Classification (NCBI taxonomy): domain Eukaryota; kingdom Metazoa; phylum Chordata; class Mammalia; order Dasyuromorphia; family Dasyuridae; genus Sarcophilus; species Sarcophilus harrisii. Next base: position 198,081,928 of record NC_045430.1, read on the forward strand.
CTGAGCAATAAGACTCTAAGTGAAAAAGGAAGAAGGAGAAGGAAAACTGTTAACATCTATCTGCCAAGCTATATATCACAAAAAAAAAGTAGTAGAGTGAAACAGTGTCATCTTAGGAGACAGTATCCATGAAAAAAAATACATAATAAAAAAATTTACAGCAAAATACAAATTGATAATAAAATAAAGATTCCAATTCAAGAAGGAAAATTTGACTTCACAGGTATCAATACTGATACTTCAGAGCATGGAATTCATGCCAGGAGATACAATTTTTTCAAAAGGAAAAGAGTAAAAAAAGTTTCAAAGGAAGCATAATAAAAGCATTTTGTACATATAAGGAAGTCTAAGAACTGAATGTCCTAAGCATAATAAAAGCATTTAGACAAAAATTAACTGATAATTTTTATTCAGTTCAATTCACCAAGCATTTAGTGAATGTCTACTATTTGCCATAAGCACATTCAGACTTGATTTTGAGAAATAGGAATGAATTGGTTGATGAAGGAGAAATGGTGGGAAGAACCTTAGAAGGAACTGATCACTAAATTTTACAACTCATTCTACAAAAGTCATAGAAAATCTGAAATGTACTATGGTTTTGAGGACATTGGATTTTAAAGATACTGAGAAAGGACAGGTTGGACCTTGTTTCTTAAAATTATTTAGGAAAATAGCTCAAGAGGGATGGGAAGATATCTAGAATGAAGTTCCATAGTACAAATAAAAAGAAGTTGTTGTATCTACATAGAAAATTCATTATAATATGATAGATGTTAACATTGAAAGAGACCTTGGAAGCTATCGGTTGAGCTACAACTTAGATTTATGGAGAACTTGCTGACATTAAAGATTACCAGACACTGCAATGGATTTTCAGGGAAACTTACAAAATATTCTTCTCCAAAACTGTTTAAAAATTAAAGTAGGTCCTGATTAGTCTATCACTTTTAGGTGAACAAATCCATCATTCAATCCATTTTTATTGAGTACTTATAATGCTGTAGAGATGTGATGGAATGCTTGTTACTTTATTTTACATTTCTGCCATAGTCCCTCTTTATAAAATACAATATAACTAGACAATTGCACTTCAGTAGTCACTCTGGCTTACTTCCAAACAATCAATTCAATATTCATGTAGAGCAGGATGTCAGCATGCTCAGTAACTGAAGAACCTTTGATCTACAACAACATTAGGAGAAATAGGGGAGAAAAAGAAAGCACTACTCGCTAGCATCTCCTTAATCAGATCAACCTTTTAAGTAAGTACAGGCTTGTAAGCAATATTTAACAGTATTTCATAATTAAAGTAAGCATTTTAAAATAAGTGAACACTCTTATAAGAAATTTTTCAGTTCAGTTTGTTATATATTTGCTAAGTCTTAGAAAAAGTGTACTTAATCTTTTTTAACCCTTCTGGCAGTCTAGTATGAAGCAGATGGATCCTTTCTCAGAGGAATTTTTAAGTGCACTAAATGAAATATACAGAATCACAAGAAACCAATTACATTGTGATGCAATTATCATTTTTTTAAATTTATAATATCATGTTAAGAATCCCCACCCTATCAATTGGAAAATGACTGAATAAATTGTGGTATATGAATATTATGGAATATTATTGTTCTGTAAGAAATGACCAACAGGATGATTTCAGAAAGGCCTGGAGAGACTTACATGAACTGATGCTGAGTGAAATGAGCAGGGCCAAGAGATCATTATATACTTCAACAACAATACTATATGATGACCAATTCTAATGGACCTGGCCATCCTCAGCAATGAGATGAACCAAATCAGTTCCAATGAAGCAGTAATGAACTGAACCAGCTATGCCCAGCGAAAGAATTCTGGGAGATGACTAAAAACCATTACATAGAATTCCCAATCCCTATATTTTTGCCCACCTGCATCTTGGATTTCCTTCACAGGCTAATTGTACAATGTTTCAGAGTCCGATTCTTTTTGTACAGCAAAATAACGGTTTGGTCATGTATACTTATTGTGTATCTAATTTATATTTTAATATATTTAACATCTACTGGTCATCCAGCCATCTGGGGGAGAGGGTAGGGGGAAGGAAGGGAAAAATTGGAACAAGAGGTTTGGCAATTGTCAATGCTGTAAAGTTACCCATACATATAACCTGTAAATAAAAGGCTATTTAAAAAATTTTTAAAAAAAAGAATCTCCACCCTAGATATTATGAAAGATACAAAAATGAGTATGACATGACCACCTCCCCTCAGGGAGATTAAAATCTAGTTGGGAGCTTCATCTTTAGATAAATGTAAAAAGGGCTTCCCAGTATTTTGCCAATATACTAAAGATCCAGTAGGGATTCATTTTTATTTTTCCTTAATAAGGAATAATAATAATATAAATATAATATATATAATATACATAATAATACATATAATATAATATAAAAATAATAATAAGACCTGAGAGGACAGGAGACAAGTTATGATGCAAAGCAAAAACTATTGCCTTGTGACTGAAAGAGTTCTAAAAAAAGAATCCAAAAGGATGAGTTCAATCCCAGCTTTGTCATTTGCTATCTTTGCTTTTTTGCTTACATTGCTTCATCTCTCTGGATCTCAATTTCTTCATCTGTAAAATAAAAGAATTGGACTAGATGAATGCTATATTTTAATTTGTTATGACCCTAGGAAATATAAATATATTGTAGATATATTTGTTATAGATATTGTAGATCTTAAGAAAAGATCTGTTTATTACTTGGTCACAGGGTAAGAGAAATTTCTTGGGGAAGTCCCAGATGTTCCCTCAAGTATATTTTTAGATACGTATTTTTAAAAACAAGGTTTTTGGGCCAGAAGTTACTTGTCTCTTTAAATGTACCTTTTGTTGCTGTGTGTGTTTGGCTGGCTTGCTGGCTGGCTGACTTCACCTAAAGCTAGGATTCTTTAGAAATTATATGGCATTATTCATCAAAAATTAGTATGTATTTCCCCAATTACTTTATTCTCATCTGTCTTGGAAAGTAAGGGTGGCTTGAATCCAGTGTAGTATAACTTAAGGATTTGTCTCAGAAAGGATACAACATATATTACCATCAGGCCTAGACATGTTGACATACCCATGCCTGCCTGGTCAAGAAATAATTCATGAATTCTTGTTTGGCTGGCATGTTTGGTCCTCTGTATCCTGTTGTCTGGTACCAATTAGTGCTCATATAATAGTCCCTGTATCTTGTTGTTTAACAGTAGCAAGATTTGATTTACACATATACAAATCCAGATGCCAGAAAGGGGGAAAGCCTTCCTGTTTTCATTGGCTGTGCCAGATAATGACCTCATATGGGACACACATGGGAAACATGCAACCTGAAATGAAGGGCTTCTTGCAAATTGGACAATCAATGCCTTTAGCCATGATTTGGAACTTCATAAGCATATCTACCTTTATGAGATTACAATTCAGTTAAGGGGGTAAAAAAGGTTTGGAGGTGAAGTATTCGTGATTACAAGTCTCCTTCAAATCCTAGAGCCAGGAATTCTAAAGTTAAGGACAACTATTGGATTCATGGGGTTTGAATACTTGTGTAACCTTTATTTTCTGTATCTATTAAGTGATTTAACCATTATGGAAAGTGTACTATACATAATTCCTTTACCCTAACTTAGAAGTCATACTATATCCCCCTACTTTCACCATTTTTATCTTAAACTCTTTGACATAATTTCCCACTCTTTTCCTCCATTCTCCCTATCTCTGAGAAAGAGATAATTCTTCTTTGCCAAGATCAACCTCTCTACATGTGTTTAGTCTTTTTCATTAGACTATATCCTCACGCATTCCCTCTCTTATTTAAATCTTCTGCTGATTCTTTCCCTACTCTCTTTAAAAAATGCCTTTTTCATTCCAGCCTTTTAAAAAAATTATCTAGTTTCTATGCCCTCAAGTTATCTTCCTATATTTCTCCTCTATTTCTCAGTCAAACATCTTTAAAAAGTTCTCTCTATTTTCTGATCCACTTCTATTACTTACCCCTCAGCCCTTTTTATTGTGGCTTCTGACCTCATCTCACAACTGAAACTGCTCTCTGAAGTTAACAGTAACTCTTCATTCCAAAATCTAATAGCTCTTTCATTCTTCATCCTTCTTGACCTGTATATTCCATTTAGCAGTATTAACCATTCCATTCCTTCATATTCTCTTCTCTAGGTGTTATTACTCCCTTCTTGTTCTCTCCCTACCTGATCGCTGCTTCTAAGTATTTGTTGTTCATCATCCAAATGCTCATCACCCATATCACAGCACTTAACTTGGGATGTTCTCTAAATTTCTGTTCTAGACCCTCTACCTTCTCTAGATGGCTTCATTAGTTCTCACACATTTTACTATTATCTCTATGCAGATGACTCAGATTTATAGATAGATAGATGTGTGTGTGTGTGTGTGTTTACCTCTCTCTGTCTACATATACATGTCTCTATCTACATATAAAATCTGCATAAGGGAAATAGTTCATGTGTATACATATGTGTAAGCGTACAAAACACGTGTTTACCTATAAGTACAAAACATATGTGTAAAAATATACATATGTTATACATGCAACACAGGCATCTCTCCCATGAATTTCAACCTTGCAATATCAGTTGCCTTTAAGACATTTTGTATTGGATGTCCTCTAAATATCCCAAATGTCCAAGAGAACTCATATTTCTCCAAAAAACCCTTCCCTATTCAAACTTCCTCATTTTTGTTAAAAATATAGCCATCCTTCCAGTTCCCCAAGTTTTAACTAGTATCTGTGGCCCATCCCTCTCCCATATCCCACATATCCAATTAGTTTCCAAATCTTATCCTTTACCTCCATATCTCTCCCATTCAACCCCTATTCTGCATTCACACAGCTACTTTACTTAAGGCTCTCCATTATATCTTGCACAGATTAGTGCTCTTATAGTTCTATCCCTATAAGCTCCTAATTAGTATCCCCTCCTCACATACTTCCCATTCATCCTAAACACTGCTACTAAAATGATTTTCCTTAAGCATAAATCAGTCCATGTTACTCCCGGTTCAATTAATCCTGTTGAAATTTAGTCATTTCATTCATGTCCAACTCTTCATTTAGGGTTTTCTTGGTGGAGATAATGAAATGGTCTGCCATTTTCTTCTCCAGTTCATTTTACAGATGAGAAAACTAAAGCAAATAGAGTTAAGTGGCTTGCCCAAGGTCACAGCTAATAAGTATCTGAGGCCAGATTTAAATTCAGGAAAATGAGTCTTTCTAATTCAAAGCCCCAACACTCGGTACCACTTAGCTGCCCCAATAAAGCCTAGTGACTTTTTATCGTCCCAGGACAAAATATAAAATCTTCATTTTAACTTTTGAAACTTCTCAGCCTAATTCCAAATTATCATTTTTAACTTTATTGGACAATCCTGTCCCATACTTTGCAAAATAGGCAAATTGACTTTCTCTCTGTTTTTTATAAAACACTCCATCTCTTGTCTTCATGCTTTTCCACTAGCAATCCCATGCACTTGACTATACTCTCTCCTTTCCTCATAAAGTTCCTCTCTTCCTTTGAGATGTATCTTAAGCACTACCTTTTTGCCTGAAGCCTTTCTTTATCCCTTCCAACTAGCAAGTGTTCACCCTCCCAAACTGTCATATATTTAAATGCAAGAGAGGCAGTTGTTGGCTCCCTGGTTTGAACACTAAACCTAGAATCAGAAAGACCTGAATTCAAAGCTAGTAACAAATATTTACTAGTTGTGTAATCTTCTATGTATATCAGTTTCCTCAACAGTAAAATGAGAATAATAAAAGCACCTCCTACCTAGGGTTATTGGGAGGATCAGATGAGATAATATTTTTCAAAAGAGCTTAGCACAATTCTGGCACGTAGTAGGGAGTATATAAATGTTTATTCTTTTGTCTTTTTGCAAATATTTTCTACCTTGTATTCATTTTATTTGTATATGCAGTATGAATTTATAATATATTAAAATTTTTGTTTCACTTTTTGAACTTGAATCCCCCATGAATTTACCTAGACCAAACTAGGCACTTCACAAATGTTTGTTGATTCATTGATTGATTGGTTGATGTAGCTGCTATTTTTCCTTTCTGCAATTAATCTTCTTCAACAATCTATTGCAGGCATTTTTCCCTTTTTTTTTTTCTTATCTAATATTTTCATCCAATCAGGAATATCGTTTGGCAATGATCTGATTGTTTTGATAACTCCTAGGATCTTTGACATTTAAGATAGTCAAACATTCTATTTTCTGTTTGTTCTACTCCCCTCCTAACTCCTTCCTGGTCAAGAGAATATTTTCACACATATACTGTTTGAGCAATTCTGGCCTTTTATCAACTTTTATCAACTAAAAGTCAAACTCAGAATACTCATGGAGTAATAGATTAGGCTCTCCATGTGTGACCAATCAGAAAGCTGCTGTTGGTATTTTGGCACAATGCCAAGGAGACAGATGAAAATTCCATTTATGGCACATTTATGGCAATTATTATAAATTATTATAAACTGAAAAGTAAAGAGAAATTCAAAGAAAGTCCATATAGCACAGTCCCCCTTCTCAGTCTCCCTATTATCCTTGCCTGATGAAATTCCTAAGTTATATACAGATAGACTATTCCAAAAGTTTGGGCACAATTTTAAGTTACAAACTGCACCAAGATTGTTGGGACATACCATATATAAGTATGTATTATATATAAAAACATTGATACAGAGAGAAAGATGTGGAGAGAAGAAAAGGAGAAGGAAGAAAATGAGGAGGAACAGAAGAAAGAAGAGAGGAGGAAGAAGGAAGAGACAATCAGACAGGCAGGTATTTAGTTTGGGCAAAATTCAATTTCATTATAAATCACTTTCTCTGGAGTTTATTTCTTCCTCCTATAACTTTAATAGAGAATGCTATTCCAGCTAGCCCAGGACTGAATGTTCTATTGCACTCCTCTTTTTGTTCTATTTGTACTCCTCTTACTCCAAGAGTTCGCCAAATTATTATATCACCAAGTCTATCACATTAAAAATTGTTTTCTGCATCAACAAGGGCAAGTTTCAACAACAATAAAGGCTTAGTGAAAAGAATATTCTGTTTAAATGGAAGCCAATGAGTGCAGGGGAAACATAACATCCAGGACACCTACAGCAACCAGTGTCAGTCTGCAAAGGCAAGAAGGGACTTCTTCCTTAAATCATGGATTAAATGTAGTTCCTAAAATTCTTCTCCCTCCCCTTGAAGATTTCTTATTCAGATGGAAATCAATCCACAGTATGAAGACCACTTTCCATAGCCACAAGTCCATAATTGGTGATTCTTTTAACTTCCAAGTATACAAGAGCTTCAGAGACAAGTCAACCTACATAAACATGTTCATCTTTTTCAAGATAGACACACTCAAAGGGATCTGTAATCTCAATTATTTGGATCTTTCCTCCATGGATGCAAATCACAACCACTGTCCAACTTTTTTCCATATTGTCCCATAAATCTACCATAAAGGCTCCTTCCAAAATTCTAGCAGCCTGTTTCACATTCCCTGAAGGAGGTATTAATAGACCTCTTAAGTTGGTCTGCCTTCTATCTTATACTCTCGCCATGTGATTACTCCATTTTTCCAACCACATATTATCCTGATGATACCTTTAACTCCTGCTGTTCTACAAAATTTTGGGGTTTTCATATTTTTCAACCTAAGTAGAACTACCATGTGCCTCTCTGACACCTATTTTTAATTATCAGAGATAATATCATTTGAAGATTCTTAACCATGTAAGAGCAGTGAAGGTTTATTAGTTATTAAAATATGAGCCTTTGTTCTGAAAGAAGATGGGATCATTAAAGGAGCCTCATAGTTTCCTGAGACCTGCTTTTTTCCTCCTATTAGTTTCCAGGTACAGTTCATTAGCCATTCGTATGGTCTAACCCAGATGCTTATATTGATGGACAATTCTGCAAATTGTTGATCCAAATGCATATCATAATCTGTTCTATAGATATTCTTCACTCAATTGGTTTTTCAGAATTGAAGAAATTAATGAAAGTGTATATAGACTGGTACATATTTATAGTATATATTCTTAACTGGGTACTTAACAAGGTAATCATTTTATATTTTCACTTTATCACTTAGCAAAAAGGCTATCCTAAATTTGTTCATCCTTCTTCAAGCCCCACCCAACTAGCCTATAACCCTCCTTCCTTCCTCATTCTTTAAGGTAAGGATCTTGCTTTTTATGTCCCTTGGAGGCCCATTCACTGAGAGGACTCCTTTCTGCCATCTTCCTCATTTCACATCACTCAGATATCTTTCCCCCTTATCTTCTTCACCAGTATCTCATATAAAAGGGTGGCCCTTCTTGTCAAGACAAAGTTATACATGCCAAGTGATCCCATTTTGTTGTGTCTTCTCCAAAAAATTATCTATGCTATTGTCCCTACTATCTTGATAATCTTCAATCTCTCCCTATTTGTGAAGATCGCGTATTTTTAAATCAGCAGGAGTCAGGAATTCAGGTTAGGGGAAAATCGTCAGTCTTTATTCTCAGTGAAGAAGGATCGCAGGTGGAAGAGAATCGGCGATAGCAATGTGTGCAGCTGACTCAAGAAGCTAGCTAGACCAGCAGCCACATGACCAGCAGTTAGGAGTATGGAACCCAGGCCCAATCTCTCCCAGCTTCTCTTCCTGTCTCTCTCTGCCTCCACCCACCAAAATCGTCATTTCCTATACAACACATCAGGACTTGCACGGAAAGTGGGCAGGGACCATTCTTTATCTAATCATGTATATTAATAGAGGATAGCCCAATTACTATTTAGCCTCAAGTACTTGGGACCTCAGTGCATCAACTCAAACCTCAGCCCATTACACCTATTGACTGCTTCCCTGCTACATATAAACATTCCAATCCCTCTATATCCTTAAAAATCCCTCTCTTGCTCTAATCATCCTCAAGAGTTATCTTTTATTCTTCTCTCTTTTGTGGATAAACTAGAAAGTTGTCCTGTACTTCTTGTCTGCAATCTGTTCTGTCTCATCTTCTCGCTCTTTATTCCCCTTCAACTATTCTGTGATCAAGATACACTAATTTTCTTGCTCCTTGAACATCACACTCCATCTCCTGATTCTACACCCTGTTCCTTCATTATCCCCCTCCCCTGAAATGCTGTTATTTCTCTCCTCTGCTTCCTGGTTCCTTGACATCTTTCAGGAAGCAGTTCAAATCTCACCCTGAGAAAATCCCCATCCCAATCCTCTTTTTCCTCCTCTTCTCCCACTGTTACTGCCTTCTCCTTGGGATTACTTTTTATTTATACAATATATACCTTAAATTCTCACATGTCTCCCCAGTTAGAATATAAAATCTTTGAAGGCAAGGACTATGTTTTTAAATTCTTTATATCCCCAATGATTAGCACAGCAGCTAGAATATCATTAACTCTAAGTAAATTCTTGTTGACTCACTCATTAAGTCATTGGTTACATCACACTCATTTGAATAGTTATGGATATTTCTTAGGAGGTTTGAAATGTTCTGGAGGTTAGTGTGATCAGTATGATATTATTCACAGATACCTTACCATCCTTAGAGAATTCTTCTGCAACTTAGCCTTAGATCTTCCTCATCCCAGTGGTACAAGTACTTTCAGTGATCAAAAGTCTCCTTATTTTGTGCTTTCACTAATATTTATAATCAGAGTGGTGAAAAGGTAATCTATTGCGTCTTTCAGTGAACCTTGAAGAATTTTGATGTATGGATGGCAGATTTATTATTGGGAAAGAGCCTTAAGTATGATATTCCCACAAAACAAATATTTTCTTTTCACAAACAATAAAAACAATAGGATTTTGCATACTTTTATCTTTTTCAGCTGCTTTTGGTATTTGTGATCTCATTTGAAGTTTTCTTGGCAAAGATACTGATGTGATTTGTCACATTTCCTTCTCCTGCTCATTTTTCAGAGCAAATAGGGTTAAGTGACTTTTCCAAGTTTACACAGCTTAAGTAAGTGCCTGAGGCCAGATTTATTTTCCTGACTACAGGCCCAGCATTCTATCCACTGTGCCACATAGCTGCCACTTTCAGTTAATAATGTGATAATAAAACTGTTTCTTGTTGAGGAAGATCTCTTGCAAATGTCTCCCTGTTTCCTACTAATACCCTCACTGAGGATCCCCTAAATGTCCGTGTGGATTTTTCTCATAAAGATCATGTATAGATGGTTGACTAAGTATGTAGAATAGCTGTTGATATTCTCTTCTTTTTTTGTATTAATAAGATCTGAGATTTCATTCACATTTGGGGTACCAGTTTAATCCTCTTTATATACTTTGTCTAATTCACTTTTTTACTATCTTTTCTCTTTAGTTATCTTCCAGCTTCCTCTAAAAGCACCTTCCAGAACTATGTTGTTAAAATTCAAGTAATATGGTTCTATTTTCCTTGATGGTAAAAATAATTATAAATATCTTTGAAACTCTTTTCTATTTTTCTTTTGTTTGTTTAAATCCTTCCATTTTTGTATTTAATAGCCCTCAGGATAACTGTACTTAGTTGCAGCTCTTGCTAAGCTTTCTTTTAGGTGGTTTTATCCTCTATTGTTTCTGTCTGTTTTATCAAGTGATAATGTTCATAATATTCCTTCTTTATAAAGTTGTATCGATCAGTTTATAATCTAAAGCAGTGTTTCATTTCTTCTATCTTTCTCCATTTGGCAATGCCAGAGTTGAGAGAGGTCTATGACTTGAACATAAAATGAAATCTTAGCTCAAGAAAGTAGAGAAATCTCTTACAAGAACTCTAATATTATCAGTCTCTGGAGATGCAGGTGCTGGGATTCAAAGAACATATTGAAGTGTCAGCATTTTCTACATTCATGTGTCTCTGGAGGTTTCTGTTAGCTGTTCAAATGCTTGTCTTGCCTCTTCTTCCCTCTCATCTTCTCCTTCTTAGCGCTCTCCCCACCAATGAAGAGTCACATCTCTCTCCATATATACAACATACATTGTGTTATTCAGAGAACTGTTCTTCAGGGAACCACCCAAATTCTCCACTCCTGGACATGGATGAGTGTGAAGACCGAGTTAGCGCCCTGGATGCCTTAGAATCAGCCAGAGTCAGGATAAGCAAAAGTCCTTGGTCTTTATTCTTGGTCTTTAGTGAGGGGAATGGACTCTCACTCTTTATCTCCCACCCAAAAGTAACTCTGGCTTGTCTTACTCTACCCTCTAATCCCTCTTACAATTCTCTGTCTACACCAACAGATCGAGCCAGCACAGAATAGTGGGGTGGGCCATTTTCCAAGTATATGCTAATAGAGTATTATCCAATAAGTAATTAGCCTTAAGTGCCCGGTTGTCCAAGTACATCTGCTCAGAGTTTCAACCCTTTACAGATGAGACTATATTCCTGTCCTGGGCTGAAGTTTTTTGCATTTTCTTGCAAAAATCAGTTGGGATAACACAAAACTCTGCAGCACAAATACAAAACATCAGCATGTCAAACACCTAAGCTGATTTTCTTAGTGTCCTAGGTAACCAACCTACAAAAAGAAAATAAATGTACATTAACAATACGTACAATAGACATGGCACTTCACAAAGCATCATCTGAGAAAGACCTTCCAGGCAATATGCCTAAGACACATATAAGACATAGTACAAGAACCCCTCAAGTATACTTTCATATCTAGAATTTATAGCAAATAATTATAAATGCCAAAGTTAACAAAGCTTTGACTAGCTAACAAAACAAAGCTAACTAGCTATAATCACAATACTCTTCTTAAGCCTATATAAAATATACAGTGTAACTATTAATTTTAGCATATCAGACAAAGTAGACACTGTCACAGTATAAACATAACAGTATATAACCCAACCAACATAGAAAAAAAACAATAAGTACACTCAAACAAATAGTAATTTCCACATAGTAAAAAAAAAAATCAATAAGTAAGTACACCCAAACATTTATAGTAATTTTAACACTCACAACAACAAGTATATACAGTTGGCTATAGGGCACACCTTTGAACGCCTTTTATAATCTGGTTTCCTCCTGTCTTTACAATCTAAATATACCTGCATCCTCCCACATACATGCAATCCCCACCAGATTATAATCTGGTGATGCTGATCTCTTTAATATTCCTCATATAAGACACTCCATCTCCAGACTCTGAATTTTCTCTGGCTGTTCCTACACACCTGGAATGCTCTTACTCTTCCTCCCCATCTCTTGACTCCCCTAACTTCCTTCAAGTTTCAGCTAAAATTCCATCATCTTCGACAAAGTTTCCCTTAATCTTAGTGCCTTCTCTCTGAAATTAGATGAAATAACATGTCTATTTCCTATTTTTGCATAATTGTTTTCATCTTGATTCCCCCTTTAAACCATGAATCCCTTGAGAATGAGAACCATTTTTTGCCTTTCTGTATATTTTCAGCTCTCATCACAATATATGGCCCATAATAAAGCTTGATAAATGCTTTTAAACTTCTTAACTTGACACCTGAATACATATTCTTCATGATCACCTATAACAACCTAAGTTAGTGACTTCTCGAGTGCCTTTAATTCCTTTATCACTTCTCTGCTCTTATTTCTCAGTCAGTAGCTGATACAGGCTGACCATTAGGATCTTTATAGACTTATTTATCCAAACCAAGATTGAAAGCAGGAAGTTTAGCTGTATTTCTGTTTTGTGGGTTGTATCTATAATATTAACAGCTAGTATTTATGTAACACTTTAAGGTTTGCAAAGAGCTTTACAAATATCTCATTTTTATCTTTATAACAACCTTGTAAAGTAGGTGCTATTATTATTCACATTTTACAGATAGGGAAACTGAGGCAGAGAGTGGTTATGTGGCTTTTCCAGGGATACATAGCTATTAAGTCAGGCCTCTAGAGTAACAATTCTACCAAAAAAAGTTTGCCTCTAGATTTACATATATATGATGTCCTATAGTCTCTGCTAGAGTCTCCTGGCACTCAAGAGTCTTGTCTCTTTCCATATATACAGTATTCAGTGTCACAGTGTCCTTCATGGAAATACCCAAGTTTATCTGGGATATCTTGAGCACTACAATACAAAATTATCAAATATACTATCAAGTTTTTCTTTTCATCTTGCCTTTGAACACAGTAAAATTCTTCCAGACACTTCTTTTGTTTTTTCTCTACAAAAAGAATTTAAGAGGCATTCTTCAATCTGGTTTCAACCTTGCACCTTCTGTTTTCATTTATAGCAAGAATGTCAAGATTAATGATTTGTTTTCCCAGAACCAGGTTTATTAACCTAGGATCCACAGATTCCTGAAGGGTTTGTAGATAGACATCAGAAGATCTGAGAAATTATTTGTTAAAAGACTTTGATACCTTATTTTAATTAAAAAACTATTGCTTTTGTAAAGCTATATTTTTTTGTTCATTTAAAAACATTATTTTCAGAAGAGATCCAGAGACTTCATTCACAAGACTAAGTGGTCCAGAACACATTTTGGGAGTATATGTTCATTTATTCGTAATTAGACAAGGAATTCACATTTAGAGCATTAACAGCTCAGTGAAAGTTTAAAGATAATCTAAAAATTATGCATCTTAATTCTCTCTTGCCCCTTTTCCACCATTCTGGCACTTTCACTGTATAAACCAGTGGGAACCACTCAAGACTAAAGGACATTAATATCTTTCTTTGTTTTTTGGGTCAAGATGACCAAAGAATTCACTACATGTCTTCTACCTGCTCCTTGGTAATTAGTCCCTCCTAATTTAGCTAGGCTGGTGTTCAGTAAACATTAATCAAGATCATTTTTCAAACCTTTATAGCATAATAAGACCTGCCTCAAATCCACGATGTCCATTATCCTTCTTTGATGAGGAACTTGGATGAAAAGGCCAACTAATGGCTTAAAAACATGATTCTTTTGATCAAAATCTCATCTTTATCTTAACTAATGTGTATAAGTTGAAGAATAAAATAATCATAAATTCATAGATCTACAACTGGAAGAAGCCTTGGAGGAATCATACTCCAGCCCTCTCATCTTGCCAATGAGGAACCTAAGGCCCAGAGAGGTAATGATTTGTCAAAAAGCATTCAACTAGTAGGCAAAAAAATAACTGCCCTATTTCATGTTTTCCACAAGAAGATGAAAAATGTAAGATATCAAATCTGCCAGCTGAGAGCTATTTGAGGCAAGATATTTACATATAAAAGGGTAACTAGCAATAGGAGGGCATATATGATGTGACAAATGATTGGGACAATGAAAAATGCCATCCTTTGATCCAATGATAATGGCAATTGAATTTTTCGTTGGGAGATGTAAATGCTTTACCAAGGGGAGTTTTTATTTATCTTCTTCTCCCTAAAGTTGGGTTTTCTAAATTTCTTTTTTTTTCCTTCCTTGGTCTCTAACCTATTCTTGCCACAAAAATAGCAAGGCAGATAGAGGGGAAATGACTCCTTTTTTCTCTCTTTCCCCATCTCTACCATTCCGAAAATTTCATCACTCCCATTCTTATTGCCAAGAAAATGTTTCCCAGCTCCTCTGTGTGTATATGATTAAACACTTCAAAACAAATATTTGGCCTAAAGTCAGGTAATACTTTGAGTACTAATGATATAAAAAACTAAAAAGAACCCCATTTGGCAAGGTTCCTAAAAGAAGACCATAGCTCCAGTGTTATAGACAAAATGTTTTCTGTCCCAGAATCAAATATTGGACTCTTCATTAAGCTAACCCAACCCCATTGACAGGAGAAAGCACCAGAAACCAGCAAGGAAGGAAGTCATCTGCTGAGTCCAGGGATAGATAATTAGTAAATCAAAGTCATTTTTGAGTTACCCAGTAAAAACAACAGTTTGACTTCCAATCTCAGGGAGATACATTGGTAGCCACAGGTAAAATGAACCTGCTTTCCAAGGTTTAAACAGTAATGTAATCCCCACAGGACGACTTGATTCCAGAGCAAGATAACCACACACTTTTAAAAGTATCTCTTGCTTTTTCTTTCTTCTTTTCCCACAGCTTGATCATTACTCTCCAGTGAGTTACAGCCTGCCAAGTTCATCTGACACACTGTTCAATTCTCCTAAGGCTCTCTTTCTAGGAAAAGTGATAGGTAAGTCTTTGGTTTATCTAAGAATTTTTGAAAATGTTAAGAATAAAGTGACAAGTTTAACAAGTTCACAAAATGTAATTTGGGTTTGAAAAGTTATGTGTTCTTTCTCTCAGAGATTAGGAAATCATGTCTTTTCCACAATGAGAAAATGGAATAAATTCTGCATGGTGTGTCCCATAGTACAAAAGATGTGTTGTGACTTTGTTGATTGTGTGTGCTATGGGATGCCCTTCATCCATTTTTTTAGCCAATAGTAACCTAGATTTTGACTTATAAGTTTTTGGCACAAAGTTTCTGGCACCATATTGTAAAAATGTGGAATTTCCCCTCTTTTTTCCTAGGGAAATGTTGTTATGATTTTTGTTTTTGCTATTGCCTATTTTGTCTATTTTTAAATTAATTGAAAAGGAAACAAGATGGAATGGACCATAAGCTTTCTGTGAATCAGAAGAATGCTATGACAATCAAAAAAAAGTGAAGTTAGTATTGAGCATGACTAGGAGGAGGAAGGCAAGATTTTCAGATGACATCTAAAAATGGTCTGTTTAATTCTGCATACTTTTGTTTAAGGAAAGATATTGATAAGGAGGAAAGTCTCCAGCAAAAAAAAATGTGTCCTATGAGGATCATGTAAAAGAAACTGAGGAAGAAAGTATAGAAAGGATACTTGAGAGGTTCTCTTTAGATATTTGAAGGACTCTTTTGTGCTTGGCTCAAAGAGGCAGAACTAGGAATGGCTAGAAAATTGTTCCTAGTGAAATGAAAAAGAAAATTCAGGCTTGACATTAGAAAAAATTTCCTTAGATGTAGCAGTATCTAAATATGAGCCAAGCTGCCTCAGGATATCATAACCAGATTGATGCCTATCTCATCTTTTAGTGTCCTAAGAATGTTGCAAATATTTTCTCATTTGATCCTCACAACAAACCAAAGAGATAGATGCTACTATTACCCCTTTTTACAGATGGAGAAATGAAGGTGACATAATTGACTTGCTCAAGGATGCATAGCTAGTAAGTGACAAAAGCTAGATTTGAACTCAGATATTCCTAATTCCCAATCCAGTGTTCTACCCACTATATCACCACGTAAGAAATGTTTAGCAAACTAAATTAAAATGTAGTAAAAATAAGAGATATTAATTTGTAATTTTCTAAGTCTGTGACTCATAAGGATCCATTTCTACTTGGATTTGACACCATTGCAAGAAAGAAGATTTTTATTTTCTTGTTTATTTGTGGATCAGACTAATTGGATTGTGGTGTCCCTTCCAAATCTATAATTTTTGTAATTCATGATGTCCCAAAAGTTTTAGTGCAATTTTAAGCTTTCATAAATTTAAAAATGCCTGTATAAGCTTATTGAATTTAAGGTTTAATAAGGGTTAAGATGCACTAAGATACCATGTATTGCCTCAACAATGGTTTTGAAAGGGGGAACATTTCAAGTATGATACAAGAATGGCTAATAGGATAATTGGATGTCCATTCTGTAATTCCTTCTTTGAGCATATTTGGTTTATTCTTAATGGTCTCCACCCCCTTTATGAGATTTGTTTTGGTAGTGTCTATAGAAAAGTTTATCCCCCTCTACTCTCATTTTTTTAAGTTTTACATATTTGATAATAATCAAAGATTAACAAATCCACTCAAAAATGGAGCAAAATGTTCCTCCCATCACCATATAATTTAAGGGTCTGGTGGTGTAATGTTAAAATATATGAATGAGAAGTCTGAAGCATTTTGAAGGCTTATTGAAAGCCAATGAGGATTACCTTCCCTAGGCTAATATCTCCCATAAATTCCCATGAAGAGACTTATAAAAAGAGGTAATTTCTAGGTTAAGGCAAGAGAGAATCCCCACAGATAGATAATGGGCTAACAGTGTGAAAGAACAGCATGAGAGAGAGGAAAGGAAAGACCTATACAGTATATCCGAAGTGCAGAAGCTGACAATACAGAGAGAAGAGACAGAAAGAAACCATGATCTCTGCAGAAAGTTGGTGGAAGACAATACTTGGAAGAGTAAAGTAGCCATGCTTAGACAGTGATTTCAATTGGAAGTCATTTAGAAATATACTTGAAGCCCAAAGGAAATCATTTTGCTCTTTCAGAAACCAAAGGGGCTTATATAGTAAAAGTACAGTTTTCCCTTCCCCATCACAGAGTACAGTTTTCCCTTCCCCATCACAGGTTCCATGTATCAAGGACAGGCATAAGAAATTAAATGGGAATTTTGGGGAAATTTTGGGGAACCCACAGAAAAGCAAATAGCCAATACAGAAATGAAAAGAAACTCAGAAAAGAATAAACTATCTTATGGTATTGTATAATAACAACCCAAATTTTAAGGAATTGTAAATAGCCTATAAAAGAGAAAAAGAAAAAATAAGATTTCTTTGCTGGAACAAAGGAAGAGGCAAAAAATTTTATGCATATTTTCCAGATCATGGAGGTATTGTACGCTTGACTCCCACAATGTGAATGGGAGAACTGTAATTTGAGTTTGCTACAAGAACCATAAGGTGAGGGAAAATGCTAACCATCACTCTCTAAAGGAAACTATGACTTTAAAAAGAATCCTAAAAGGGTGTGCCTAAAAGGGACTATTTGATATTTCAAGTCTCTATAAAGTAAAGTAAATAACATGAATTGTATTCTGTCTTAACTGTATAATGTCTACAGCCTGAATTTTTCTCCCATTGTAATAAAATTTAGTTGTGTACTTAAACAGCTGTGTGTGTCAGATTGCAATTAACATAGGACAAAAGGTGACCGCAGATGGAATCAAAGAACATGATGTAGTAAAAGGTCGAAAGTTTGTAGGGTGGTGAGCAGAGTTTTTATGGAGAAATCATCCTTCCTTTCTCCCTTGGTTGGTAGCCATGAAGAGGAAACCTGAGATCTAACAGCAGATGAGATGAGATCTTGTAGCCTCATTTTATCTCATAAATAAATGAAAGTACAATACCACAGAAATCAGGGGTCAAGATAAAAATGGAAAAAAATCCCATGAAAATGACCAGTCACTGTATTGATGTAGCTACATTGCTTTATTTTAAAGAAACCTTTTTCTCCTGTGGCTATCTTCCCCAAAGAAGATTGTTACTGGAAAGTTTCCTTTGGCATAATTGCCATTTTTAAATGCTGGGGAAGGTAAGCATCCTATCTCTCTCCTCCTACCCCCCGCCCCAGATCCTAAGCATATGGACCTTAGCTTTCCTAACTAAGCCCAGCATCCCAGTAGTGGACATTCTCTAGAGCAAAGAAAGAGGGGATGGAAGGGAATCTACTATTCTCAAACTCCCGGTATTTACAAAAGTGGACAGTGGTGGCTCTAGCTACTTCTAGTGGTTGCATTTTTTTTAATGAGGAAAAGTGTCAGAAACTCTGCCATAAGACTAGTTTCAAGAGAAACTACATTAAGAATCCATTGTTGAACAGGCGGTTTGATTTCAGAGGAAATCACAGTCATGTAATTTACCTCAAGACTCTGGTGATGTATAATAATGATATGTAAGGTGAAGATAGATAGTGCTTGCTGGCTGAAACACTTATCATTATGGATGCCATAAAGGCAAAGTATTCTTCCCAGCATAACAGAATGAGAAAGAGTCAAGGGAAACTCATTTTGTGCTCTGGCTTGTTAGAGAAAAGGCAGAATAAATTATCTAAGAAGAATGCTAGAAATTAAAAAGAAACACACACCCCCCCTCCACTTCTAATGAGAACCATTTGGTTCATGAGAACCAAAATTAAAATGAGGTTGACAAATGGAAGATATAGGCTATGGAGTAGAAAAGGAAGCTATAAGTTAGTAAGCATGATATAATGGGAAAGATTACTTCACTAAATGTTAGGAGATACGAATTCTGGTCCCCACTCTATCACTAACTAGCTGGATGTCTCTGGCAACAGATTCAATGTCTCTTGATCAGTTTTATTTATTTTAAAAGTCAGGGATGGTGTATAGTTAAATTTGGAATCAAGAAGCCCTGAATTCAAGTTCTACCCCATATACTTCCTCACTTTGTGCCCTTGGAAAGTAATTTAACTTCTCTCAATATCAACTTCTTCTGTAAAAATGGTGACAATAATAGCACATACTTTGCCAAGTCGTTAGGATATAAAATAATTTTTAAAATGTAGGCATTGAGATGGAACCATAGATAAAATGTTGAGCCTGGAATGAGGAAGACTTGAATTCAAATCCAGCCTCTAACATTTATTAGCTGTGTCACTCTGAGCAAGTCATTTAACTTCTGTTTGCTTCCATTTACCCAATAGTAAAAAAAAGAGACAAAAACAGCCTTTGTCCCACAGAGTTGTTGTAAGGATCAAATGAGATATTAAATTATCTCAGAACTTAGCACAATTCCTGGCACATAGCAGGTACTTTATAATTACTTATTCTCCTACTCTCTTTTCTATTCTCCCCATTTTACAAACCTTAAACTATTATATGACTGTTATAATTTAAAATGAACTAGTCAGCTGAGAGTGTCTCTGAAGTCACTTTCTGCTCTAAAATTCTAATTCTCTGATATTGACAGTGTGACCTAGTTTCAATACATCTATCAAAGCCCCCATTATATCCTTAGGGAAATGGCATAATTGATCAACCAAGTCAATCAGCAACCACAGGCACTAGAAATACAAAGGCAGAAAGGAAATAGTCAATTATTGGCAAGGAACTTACTTTCTAACAGGGGAGATAATACATCATTACTTAGAAAATGAATACAGAGTAATTTGGGATGAAGGACTCTAGAAGTTGGAAGGATCAAAATAGGGCTTGAGCTCAATTTCAAAAAATGTGAGAAATTTCTAAAGAAGAGGTGAGAAGAAAGTGCATTCTAGTGCATTCTAGACATAAAGGACAGCTAATAAAAGGTCATGGAGAAGAGATTGGAGTGTCAAGAGTGAAAAACAGCAAAAAAAAAAAAGGCTGGTACTAATAATGGACACATTGTGGTCTATTATGGTTTGCAAAAGTTTTCATATGCTTTATGTTATAATCTTGATAATAGATTTACTACAATTATGTGAACTTGAAAGCTAGTTAGATCACTACTTCCCAAGATTATTGACTACTAAATTGATATCAATTATGGTGGAAGTCTTCATTCACCTGCCACAGAGCTCCAATCTTTGTCCTGTCCTGTTAAGCTTTATCATTCTGAACAAATAAAAATTAATGCTTATCACAGTTGCAAGTTGTACAAATTTTAAAAGAATAGTTAATATAGTAAATTACTAAATCAACATCTAAAACAGTCTTAACAGTCAGCAGCACCCAGGTACCGAAAGAGGAAATCCTGACAGGAATCAGTGGGCAGAGAGGCGGTGGTTGTAAAATGGAGGAACCTCTGGATACAACTGACTGTCATCAGAAGCATCATATTCTACATGGTTATCAAAAATGCTAGTGTAATTTCAGGCAAAATTAATAGAATTATAGTGGTTGGATCAAGAGATGAATTTCACTACACTGGATTACACAGCAATTGTTATATTGTGTTCACTTCTGAATAGCACATTTTAAAAATAATTGCTACTCCTCTACAATACTTTTTAGGTTTACAATGTACTTTTCTCACAACCTCCCTGGGATATGGGTAATGGTTATTATCGTGTCCATTTTACAAAAAAAGTAAACTAAGTATCAGAGAGATTAAATTCCTTACACAACTACATAGCTAACAAATGTCATAGTTATCCTCTAAACCTAAAGCTTCTGACTGGATATCAGAAGTCTTTTCTACTTCTGGAGCATGTCAGGAGGAAGGCATGTAGGATGATGAAAGATCTGGGAATCATGCAATATAAAGAATTGTGAACGAACAAATGACATTTTTCTTTGAAGATAGATGACTTGGGAAGAATACAATAACTCCTCAAATATTTGAAGGTCAATCAATCAGAACTGAAAATAAATGTATTCTATGTAATCTCCAGAGAATTCTCCACAAAAAAAGTTATACAAAGTCATTATTAGAAAGAACTTTCTAATAATTTATTAGAAAGAACTTTCTAATAATAAAGTTGTCCAAAAGGAAAATTATATTCACTGTGAGGCAATCTACTGCTCATCACTTAGAGTATTTGAATTGAGGATGGAAAAACATTTGCCTTGTATATTATAGAATCTTGGTAATTTTCTTCATCATCCAAGTAAAGAATTGGGGGTTTAATTAAAGAAGTCCTCTCTGTGAAAAGTCCATTATTTAGAATAAAGGGGATAATCAAGTTAAAAACACTTGATATTTCATACGTGTATCTGGTTCCTTGACCTCTGACATAGGTTTTACTTTAGAAAAGAGGTAATGATTCAGAAAATAATGCCAAGAGAACAGTTTTTCCTCTGCTTGTGACTCAGATTGTTCACGATTATATCCCATTAGCTTTTTTCATGCACAAAGACATTAGAACTTTTGGCCACATAGCCAAGCACACAAATCTTTCATAAGAACATTCATAAAAGAAATAAAATATATTAACAAATGTAAGGAGATAAGCCCCAAAGAACATTTGGTACCCAGAGCCAAGCTAATTTAATCCACTATGATGAGGGCTTATCTTTTTCTCTCTCCCACATCTAAATTATAATAGGGATTTTAATTAAAAATTATGACAGTATTTCAGTATAATTGATTTTCTCTGTAATCTTATGTATTTTGTTTTATAGATATTAAAACCTTATTCCAAGAAAACCTCTATAGTTATCACCAGACTACTATCACTTCTTAATGTAGTATAAAGAGAGCTGACTTCCAAAAATCTACAGTGAAAGTTCCACTTGTTATATGTGTTAGCTGAATGCAGGTTCAGCATTAAAGGAAGGCTTGTGACCTTGGTCTAGAATATGTGCTGGAATAGATGTTGCCTTCTTGCTTCCACAAATTAGTTGTCTTCCCTTCTCTGCTACATACACATGTGTGTATGTATGTGTATCATACTAAGTATACATGTGTGTAAATACACCTATATTTATATAAATGCACATATATATTACATAAAATATATTTCATGATTTACAATTTGTATTTATTAATCACTTTTTGATTAGCAGTATTCATTGTAATTGGGGATTTATCTGGCTCTGTTACAGTTCTTTTATTGTCAGTTTTTGTTGTTATTATTACAATAAATCGCGAATACCATATAAAACAAAGACAAAGAAAGATTCTTCTGGGTCAGTGTGAGAAATTATATGTAGAAAGACTGGCTTATTGATATAATTTAATTGTTCCCTTGTGAACTGTTGTCATTGATCAACTTCCCTTTATAGTTATTAGTGAAGATTCCAAGACGTGGCCTATGGGAGAAGTCAAGATTAACTGTCTTTCATTTGTATTGAATGTAGCTTGAAAGGCATACTGATGCCAGGATATACCCACATATGCCAAAGCTCCATTATGTATGACATCTCAGAAGCTCCATGAGTAGACACAGCAAGGTTTCATGCTAGAAATGAGAAGTGATACAGAGCTCCTGGACTTTTTCCTATAGAACTCTTCACTGTATATTTCTGTTTCTTTGGGGCATCCTAACAGAGAAGGACATTATCCCCATTATTTTCTCAGTATTTCTATGTGACTATAAATCATGGAGCATAAGATTTCAGAAGAATCAGTGGTGAATATAAGGAAAATGAGAAGATATGATCAGTATAAGCAGGCTGCCATATGAGACTCTGTATTTAAAGGAATATAAAAGATATATTTATACACACACACGTGTGTGTGTGTGTGTGTGTGTGTGTGTGAGTGGATCATATAACCAGAGTGTGAGAGAACAGAGAAATAGCTGCTATATATCAAAAAGAATTGGAGAAAGATTTTCAATGCCCATGATATGAATCTGCTTTAGAGGATTTATGGAGAAACAAACAGAAAATTAGACAGGATGAAAAGATCTGGAGGGATCGTGATCAGCATTAGTAAAAGGAATTCCCACATTGATATCAAGTCCATATGATAATAATAATAATAATAGCATTTAAATAATATTTTAGATTCATCATAATAATAGCCTTTATATATGCTTTAAGGTTTTCAACATGTTCATTTGGTCATGACAACAGCAATATAAGATAGGTGTTACTATTATTCCCATTCTATAGATGAGGAAACTGAAGTTGAGAGTTCTCAAATGACCAGGTAAGGATCATACAGCTGGCAAGTGTGTGAGGCAGAAGTCAAATTCAGGTCTTCCAGATATAAGGTTAATCATTCTATCTTCCAAAGCCACATCACTTTCCAAGAGTCAATTAAAACTGACAAGGAATTGGGAGGAGGGATGACAGTAGATTATGTCATTGATATAAAAACAAATATTTATTTTTAAGCCTTTAACCAGATCTGGGAAATAAGTATAATCATTATTCATTCCACTTAAAATGTTCAGTACAGAAAAAGGCAGAATAGAAAGATAATTAAACTGTAAAGCTTTAGGGAATGGAGTGTTCTGTTTAATTGAGAATTAACTAGAAAACCTTTCTATTTCAATGTAAATGTAAATGAACATTTCCTGCATTAGTACATTATAATGAACATATGAAAACTGGATATCCTTTGATGATTCAAGATTCTACTGGGCTTCAGGACATTCATTAAGTAAAGCAGTTATGACAGGACCTTGCTTTGAACATTGTAAACACTTGGTAAACACTTTGTTAAATTGAACTTTTGTAGTTAATGTATACATTACTATAGTTATAAGAGGCAGAAAGTACAGAAGAATGGGTTGAATCTGAAACCCTAAGAAGTTTTGAAGTAAATCCCTGCTTGCTGGCAATTTGCTTCTTTGTGATGTCTTTTTCTCCTAAAAGGCATGATAGGCATGGAATTATACTTAATTAACATTTCTAGTTAGTTAGATTCCATCTAATCAAAGTTTTAGACTTTTTCCCTTTTTTCCACTTATTGGAAACAATGAAAAACAGAATGGAAATCTTTTTAAACAGTGCTAGGGAAAAAATAGCATTTTGTGTCCTCAGGAAAGTTGTTTTTTCTCTTTTAATAAATATAAATATTTCTAGGAAATATAACTATCATTTTAAGATCAGTAAACATCAGATTTGATTTGTTAGGAAATCTATTTAGAAACATTTTGGTCATTGTGTCCTAGTTCTTCTTCTGTTATCTGGTTAATTTTCTACATTTTTGATTCAAATATTCACTCCTAAGTAACTCACTAGTTGCTACTCTTTTTATTTATGATGTGATAATCTTTACCAGCTGGTGAAGTATTTGTAGATCCTGGGTTCTAACCATTCCAAGAAGTTCAAACTTTTCAAGAATGGACTTTTCAAGATGGAAAAGTTTCAAGACAAGTGGATGGTGCAGTGGATAGAGTGCCGACTCTGAAGTCAGGAGAACCTCAGTTCAAATCTGGTCTCAGACATCTATTATTTCCTAGTTGTGCAACCCTAAGCAAGTCACTTAATCCCAATTGCCTCAGGAAAAAAAAAGTTGGAAAAGTTTAAATTTCCAGTCCCAGCAGTGAGCTATGTCTGTTTTCTAAGACCAATTCAGCTTAGGAAGGAGATGTTTTACCAGAAAGAATAGCTATAGAGAAATGACTTTCTTTGGCCATGGCAACCCATGAGAATGTTCCATTATTTTGTCATTCCTTTCCAAAAATGGAATATTTTTGGAATAATAAAAAAAACATTTTTATTAACACAGGGAAGCCTTGGAACTAAGCTTTTGGTTATCTGATTTTTTCAATTAACAGGCATTTCTTTGTTCTTCCCACTTCCTTTCCCAGAATAATGAAAACTTGAAAATCAAAATCCTCATGACAATAGTCTAGCAAAACAAACTCCTCTACTAGTTAAGGTGAGAAGGGCCAGTTCTGGGATCTGGCTTCCTATTAGTGTTCATTGTTACTTGTCAAAAAAGGCTGGAGCAAGGATCCATACTCTACTTATTCCATAATTTGTCTTTTTAATCTTTTTTTAAGCAATGTGTGTGTGTGTGTGTGTGTGTGTGTGTGTGTGTGTGTGTACACTCTTGGAGACAGACCTCTGATCTTATTGGCATAAAAAGTTCTCAAGAAAGAAAACCCTCTGCCAATGCAGATCTGGCACCTCCTCTGCAACTTAAAATGGAAGCCAAGTGCCTCCAGTACAGAGAAGTTAAAAAGTCACAAAGGAAAAATGTATCTATCAGACCAGAGTTACCTATTTCAAGTCTATGTCCCTATTTATTATGTCATTACGCTTCTCTTTCCAAATAAGAAAAAAAATTTTTACTAAAAGTAGTATTTTCTCTTAATGAAACTTCCAATAAAATACAGCAGGTATGGCTACTATCAGTGTGACTGAATTAAAAGCTTATTTTCAGTCTCAGTCCCAATCAGAAAAATTTTCCTTATCGTTGACATTGTGTGTATGATTTGTGTTGTACAGTTTTTAATATTTATTTTGTATCTAAGTTACTGTGAATAGTCTGTAGACCCCTATTATTTTATAAGGTCCATGATCATGGAAGGTATCTTCTTAGTTTTATCTTGTCTCTCCTGGCATCCTTAAGTTTGAGCACCCTTAAAAATTCCAAGGATTTATCATCTCACAGAGGTAGATGACCTTGACTAGGTCAGAGAGCCACCCTTCTCTGGTACAGCTTGAACTAAGCCCAAAATAATTGATCATTTGGTAGACACAGTGATAAATACCATAGCCTTTCCAGCTATGTTTGACTTACTGGAACTTACACTCCATAATCTTCAAAATTGCCTGTACCCTCTGTGTCACAGTACAACATTTTAGTAGCTCTTTAGTGAATGAAATAGATGTTTATTACATTTTTTAAAATTAATTTGAAAGTATATCCTCTATAGTATTAATTAGAAACCAACAAAAGGAAGCATATTTGAAGCATGAGAAGAATAGGATGAAAGAAGCCCCTTTGCAGAATTTTCCCTTCATCATAATATTATAAAACATTGCACTGAGACTTTGGAAACTAACACCAGCATGTAAAAAAAAAAAAAAAAAAAAAAAAAAATCAAGTGCAGAGTCAGTATTGGGCACTAGGTGACACAGTAGTAGAGTGCTGAACTAAGAGTCAGGAAAACTCTTGCTGAGTTCAAATCTAACCTCAGAAATGTACTTACTGGACAAGTCATTTAACTTTTTTTGACTCGCTTTTCTTATTTGTAAAATTAACGAGAGAAGGAAATGACAAACCACTCCAGTATCTTTGCCAAGAAACTACCCAAATGGAGTAACAGAGTCAGATAAAACTGAAAACCAACTGACTAACAAGCAATGTGATTAGAGTAGTAGACTGAAAGTCAGGAAAGCCTGAGTTTGAATTTTCCCTTATATCTGTAGTGGCCATATGGACTTCAACAAGTCAGTCTTTGCTGATGCTGGTGGAAGTTCTTCTTGCAGAGTCATGAATATATTTGAGTTGCCCACCTTCCCTTAGGATTTATCACCAACAGTATGGAGAACTCTCACCATAGAAAAATAAATGATTGCTTGGAAGAGTTATTTAGTCTTTTTAGAATCCATAGTGTGTGAATAATTCTGCTATAAAAAAGGCATTAAAAGTTTACAGTAGAGATTTCTTATAAGTGCTGTTTTCTGGCAGAAAGCCTTTACAGAGTCTTGGATGTGGCGTCTCCATGCTTGGGAAGGGGAAGAGACTCTGTGGCAGAGATAAGTGGTGTTTTGTGTCTCTAAATATTGCTATTAATAAGACTATATTTGTAAGACTGTCCAATTATATTAAACCACCACCACTGCCACATATTCCCACTCCTGAAAATGAGTATCTCGGGATTTTAACCTTCAAAAAGAAACTCTGAATAGTTATTAAGCCTTTAGCTCAGTACATTTACAAAACATACACTCCCAGAAATAAAATTGCTGTCCTTCTCTTTATTACACATAAGTAATTAGCATTTAATGTCTGTGTTCATGGAGGCATGGACTATAGAAAAATGCCTCAATCACTACAGGTTCTCTTTCTAATAAATAATCCTTTTGTCTTCTTAGAGGCTCCCAATTTACTAATTAGGAAACCGGATAAATTATTTCCATAGAGGTCATTTTTGAGACTACCAAGAAAAGCATGCTATGATACAACACAACAAAATAAATGTTACATACAAAATAAATACAAAATAAATGTTACAACAAAATAAATGTGGGGGATAAGCAAGGATCTGATTTTAAAATTTTAACAAATACTCATGGAAGAAGCCCACTGAAAGTCCAAATCAGGGAAGAATTCTTTATTGATAGAAAATGCCTGATGATGTTCCTATTAATTCATCATTTTATGCTGAGTCTCAAGTCCTAAAACCCAGCAGAGCCTCCTCAATGTTGTTCTTAATTGTTCTAAAGCAGGAATAAGTAACATTTGCATCATATATCTTTGGTCAGTCTGGTAAAAGTCTATCAATCCCAGCATTCATGAAAATGATATCCTTATCAATAATAATAGCTAAGATTTATATAGAACTTTCTATGTGCTAAGTCGTGCTAAATGCTTTACAATTATTGTCTGATTTGATCCTCACAACAATCCTGGAAGGTAGGTATTAGTAATACCCCCATTTTATAGATGATGAAGCTGAAGTAAACAAGATTAACCAACTTGCACAGGATCACACAGTTTTTGCCTGAGACCAAATTTTAACTCATGTCTTCCTGACTCCAAATTTCCTGTTATACCCACTCTACAAAGGATTCTTAAACATTTTCCACTCATGATCCTTTTGCCTGAGAAATTTTTACACGACCCCTAAAATAGGTACATAAACCAAACATTTACTGATAATAAAGCATAAAGAAATTTCTTTTAAAACAATTCTTTGTTATACATATAATTTTATCATTTATTAAAGATTAAAACAAATTTTCATACTAATGAGATGTTTGTATATGTTTATTCTTACATAAAGAATTAAATCTTGCCAGAATATGTAATATCTTTTCTCTTGCCAAATTTTTCACGGCCTTCACATTCAGTTACACACTATACTACCTAGATTGTTCTAATACATTTACATTTGAATATAAATACATATACTTTTCCATACTAGGCTCTGCTATATCATTTACTCCAGTGAGAAGTGGTATATTTGTTACCTTATCCCTCAGACTTGCAACATAAAAAATAATTTGTTCTCAGAAGATTTTTTAGATATTAATAGTAAGGTTAAAGTGGTCATTTAAAATCCTCTAAAAAATCATAAAGTGGGTGATACTAATATTAGCTGATACAAGGATATCCAGAAAGTATTCTGGAGGTATTTAAGAAGGTACAGAAGTACATTAATAATTTTATATATTTTTTCTCCAAGGTTCCACAAGGCTTTTTTTCATGGGCTCAAATACAAATTCCTCTGACACTTAAAGCCTTTGGCAACCTGATTCCAGTCTACCTTTCCTGGAATGTTCATCTTCATACACTATGTAGTCCAATCAAATTGACCTTCCTTTTTTCTTCAAACATGAAATTCTATTTCTCTTCACTTTGTCTTTGTACATGGCTGGATTGCACTCTCCCTTCACTTCCACTATTTAGAATCGTTGTCATTTAGTTGATTTCAGTCATGTCTGATATTTGAGGCTTTCTTGGCAAAGATACTGCAGTGTTTGCCATTTTCTTCCTCTGATGAGAAAGTGTATAGATGAGGAAACATGGGCAGAGGCATTTTACATTTAAGGAAACTGAGGCAAACAGGGTAAAGTGCCTTGTCCAAAGTCACATAGATAATGTGTCGGAAGCCAAATTTGAACTCAGGAAGATAACTCTTTCCAACTTCAGGATCAGTACTCTGTCCATTATTTCACCTTGCAGCCCCAAGTAGAGATTAAGTAGCCTACTAGTCAACTTCTAAGACAATATTTGAACTCACTTTTTCTGACTCTACAGCACCAGCATGCTGTCCAGCACACTTCCCAGCTGTCCTAGAGCCATATCTAGGGGAACAGTGTTTGATAAATCTAGAAAGTTAAGTTATAGGTAGATGAAATTATATTCTATTCTCTTGAAGTGGTTGGATAGGCTTCAATAGACAATCATTGTTTGAGTTGCTTCAACTTATACTCAAACACTTAATAACTAAAAAAAGAAAGAAAACTAACATTTCAGCATGATATCCCCACCCTATGTAAATCCAACAGTATTAAGAGAGTTTAGAATAGTAACTGGATGATGTCAATGGCAAACTCAAGATCAATTCATTGGTATCCACTATTTCCCCCCTATGTTTCTCAGTAGTTAATACATATTAAGCATTTGTGTGTTGGACACTGTCCTAAATATTAGGATACAAATAGGAAAAAAAAATGATTGTCTCTGTTCTCAAAGAATGTACAGTCTAATGGGGAAAGAGCAAATGCAACACACAAAAAGCTGAAAGGGAGGTGGAATAACTTTGGTGCATGGTAGAAAAATCCCAAAACATTTCAGCTTGATGAGGAATGAGATGTCCGAATTGAGTTTTCTTAAATGAAGGCTTGGAGTTCATAAGCCTTTTCTCTGATCAAAAGAGAGGCAATCACTTGTCTCAAGGATAGCTGTTGGTGTCCACTGTTTTCAATTATACCTCTCAATCTCCTGTGTCTACCTAGAATATTTTTTAAAAGATATCAATTTCCTTTGCCTCCCTTGAAATGATGACCAGCTTTATTCCCAGTATACCTGTTCTGAGAGAACACATGGAAAGAGGGACTATTTGCTCTTTATCGATGACATCATTAAGTCTTCTGGCAACTCTTTCCCCATTCTTTCCCAATTATTCTTAAGTCCCAGTTTTTTTCCCTATTACAGTCTAAGCTTAAAGAATAAGACTTCTGAATACTGGCTGATCCCAGAAATTATAGTATGGATTGGCAGAGAAGCTCTCATTATATTCAGGTAATAAATCTAGCAGTTATATAATTCTTTAAGGTTTGCAAATCACTTACAAATATTATCTCATTTCAGCTCCACGGGTATTTGCTAAATCCAGAGGCAAAGACAGAACACTGGAACTTTGGGTGGTTATTTTGGCTGACAGGCAGGCAAGCAACAAGCATTTATTAAGCATTTAATCTTGTGCTAAGTGTTTGGGGTCAGAAGAGCAAAAAGAGAAACAGTCCTCATCCTCAAGGAAAATACCTTCTAAGAGGGGAAGATACATCAAAAGATACTGAAAAGTTAGTTGGGGGAGGGATGGAGAAGAGGAGATCAGGGATATGGTGGCTAAGTTTGGAAAGTCAGAAGCACAGAGTTCTGGGAAAGATGGAGAATGAAGCATGGCTGGCCTGGGGCCCATTTCCAAAATGGAGACACATTCATCACTAGGACTAAAAATAATAAAATGAGTTAATACATTATTCTCACCCCTGCCCAGACCAAAACAAATAAATCAAAATCACTGAAAATCTCTCTCTCTCTCTCTCTCTCTCTCTCTCTCTCTCTCTCTCTCTCTCTCTCTCTCCCCCTCATCCTGTTCTTTCTTCTTTTCTCTCTTTCTTTCTCAATCTCCCTTCTCTCTTCTCCTCCTCTCTTCTCTTTTCTTTTTCCTCTCTTCCTTCTCCCTCTCTGTCCTACTCTGTCTTTCCCCTTTCCCTCTTTATCTTTCCCCTTTATCTTTCCCTCTGTTCCCATCTTTGACTCTCTTCTATCTTTCTCTCTCCGTCTTTCTCTCCTCTTCCCTCTTTCTCTTCTTCTCTCCCTCCCTCAGTCCTTTCTCTCCCACCAACACCAAGTATTTCTCCAGATATTGTTTGCATCTGACTAATGAAACACATAGAATGACAATCTGACTGTTACCCACTTTATCTCAGAAAAACCCACTCAAAAACAATAGAAGCATGGAAATCACAACAAGCTCTCAAAAAACAATTTGTAGGGCAGGTTCATCTGTCTCTTCAGAGTGCAAGACAGTATAAATAAAGCATGAGACAGAAAAGTGAGGAGTTACCAAATCTGTTCTCAGCAGGAAAAGTTCAACAATTCTGATCCTGTTCCATGTAACTCTCGCACAGCATATGCTCTTCCTTGGTGACTCAGCTTCTCTCCCCTGTTATTTTAGTAATGATGGCATCGGTTATGGTTGTGGATTTATTGGGGCCCCAACTATATTCATTTCCCTCTGATTAGTTCACCTTTCACTTCACATTTTCCTCTTCAGCATAATATATTCCCCTTCCTTAACAACAGGAGAGGATAGATTGTCATTAAGAAGGTCCCAGACAACTACACTGGAGAGTCAAGTCAAGGAATGCTGGATAATGCCCACCAGCACAAATTATCTTTAGGACTTTAAAATAATAATGTTCCATTCATAAGAACAAATGAATACAGCCTAGATATATGATATCAAAATCAAATAGAAATAGGGTCACCACTCAATTCATAAGGACCTGTGGGCTGCATATTGACTTTAGTTTTAAAATATAGCATTATCTGTATTTTATTGTATTTTTATTTATTTTGTTAACTATCTCCCAATTACATTTTATTCTGATTTTTGTGGCACTCAGAAGTATTATGGAAAACTCCAAAGCTGAAAGTGTTTGTTCTCTCTTTATGAGATTTCAGCCACAAATAGCCATGTGGCCAGATTATTAGGAAGAAATATACTCTTCTATTCAGCACAGTTAGAACAGGTTCTTTCCTATATCTGTAATATGAAACATCACAGAGATTTTGAGTTGATTTTACTTAGTAGGCATTTAGTTAAATATCAATTTGTGTGTTTGATTTTCTAACAGCTGTCTAAAAGTAGAATAGGCTGACATAGAAGATTTCTGTTTACTAGAGGTTTTTGATACAAGTTTAGAAGAGCTTTTGTAAGCAGGGAAAAAGAAGCGATGCTCCTGAGTTAGGTCAAGGATTAGGTTAGCTGGTTTCTAATCCTCAGATTCTGTCAGACCAGGATTCACTCAAGCTCATTGAATTTTACTCATCTTAAATCAATTGAGTTTCTTACTATACTTTCCCTAATGCAAGAGTTCATAACTTTTTATGTGTTATGGATCCCTTTGGCAGTCTGATGAAGCTTATGACTACCGTAGTTTGTTGCCTACATTTCATAATTTTAAAAATGCTAAATTTAAGTTAGAGGTGATGAAAACATTTATTTTTCCCAAAAATATTAATGGATTCCTTAAAATATATCCACAGACCCTTTAGGAATTCCTTAACTCTGGGTTAAAAATACTTGTTTTAATATGTTGTTCTCTTCACCACTTTTTCATATTTTATAGGCAAATAGTGCTTATAACCTTCCACCATCTTTTTTCCTAATGAAGAAGTTATTTTCTAAATAAATCTTGTCCTTGACTCCCAAATTTCTTCTCTTGGCAAAGGGGTCCAATTTTTTTTGATATGTTGATTTCTAGATTCTTTGACTTCCTCATTATGGCAATTGATTTTCTTTTTTAATGATGGTTTTTTTATTCATTCCTATTTTTACTGTCAAGAGTTCATTTAATTAGATCAGATTAGAGATACAACCATATTCTATGTATCTTGTTTTAATTCTTCTAATTGTATACTTATTTTGATCTTTTCTCTCATAAGTTAATGGCCTGATTATATAAAGATAGCTAACAAAAAATGGATCCATTGATCATTTGTTATCTGTTAAATTATAATAGTGTCTGTGTTGTTATGTCATTTGGAACTCACATGTTCACTCTTCTCAACTCTCTCTTTGAAGAAAGATACATGTCAATTCTGTTTACTTGTGTCCATGCTAAGCAAAATTCCACAATAAAAAGCACAGAACTTATGAAACAAATGGGAATAGAAACACAAAGCTAAAAACAACTTTTAAAATTACATGTAAAAAAATTAGCAACCTAATAAAAATGGTAGCACAATTTTGCTCATGCTAGATTTTTAAGAAATACATAAATAGTAGAATAATTAGTGACTTAGTCTATGGTCTTGGGCTGTTAGTGAGCCTGCATATGCTTGGAGGAACAAATTGGGTAGGAGAAACTCCTGGTAGGTGAAGGTGGGGTAGTGTGAACCAGTTCTTCTCTGCCCAAAGTTCCTGGAAGACATTCAATAAATAAGGCACTTTACCAGGATAAAGACCTAAATTTTGCTTATGGAAGCAATCATTAGAAGGGTGACAGTATCAGAACTCTTACAGCCAAAAATTATTGCAAAGTGGTATAGTTTTCAACATTATTGAGTTTTCTCAAGAAGAAAATCATATAAAAGAAAACTTGAAATTAATATCATGTTCAAAATGTTCCTCTAATATGTCAGTCATAACTGGAACAAATTTGCATTTTTGAAATGTGTGAATTGACTCTTCTTATAGATAGACTATTATGTAGACTACATGTTTCTGGGTTCTTTTATTTCTTACTCCTAAGCCACATTTCCAAAATAGTTCCTTAGCTTTTCACTGAAGTCATTGCGTATTAGTATATGTTGATTTTATTTTAGAGTTCTTTTTTGAGATTCTTTGCCATTTTCTACCTCCTTTGTCCTCTACAACAGAAAACCTTCATGAAAGTGATTTTTTCTTAATGAATGTTCAGAAGCAACTAGGTGACACAGTGGATGGAGCCCTGACCCTGAAGTCAAATTATTGACTTATTAGCCTATGTAACCCTAGGCAAGTCACCTAATTATATTGTCTTCCTCACCACCTCCCCCAAATGGTTAGTTTGTCTAATATTAATTAGATTTTAAATCCATTCCTAAAATGTCAGAGGCAGAAAAGATTTGGATCTCAGAAGTCATCTGGTCCAATTGATACCCAACGTTTTCTATAACCTATTTGCAAGTGATGATATAATAACTCTTTAAATACTTCCATATAAAACTATTCTGCCTTCATTGAGCTTATCATCCGTGAAAACTCCTGAGTTTTTTTTTAAACAAGAACTATTTATTGTCCAGTCATAAATCTCCCCCTCCCCTTGCTATAGTTGTACAGTTTACTTTTTATAACTAAATGTAGATTTTAACATTTATTCCTAACAGCTTTTAAAAATTACTTCTATCCTATTGGAATATTTTTGGGTCCTGATTATGTAATATAACATGTTGACAACCTGCTTGAGAAGTGTACTAGTAGAAGCTTTGAGATTTAAGAAGTACTAAAACACTTTCAGTAGCATTTTCATAAATCATCTGTTGAGGTAGGTTTATTGGGAAGTCCTGGTGAATTCTTTTTCCCTAATTCTGAGTGAAATCAATTCAATACAAACAGTTTACCAAATATTTACTAGATGCAGACTGCTGTTCTATGGAAGATAAGAGATTTAGACATTGTGGTTCTTATCTTAATAGAGCTCACAGTCTACTGGATGTATAGCATGTAAGTATAATGGCAATATAACACATAGTGAGTTCCAAGAGTCAAAAATTATTTATGGCAAGGGAGAATAGGAAAAGTTTAAAAGTAACATTTTAGTTAAACTCTGAAAGAAGAGTAGAAATCCAGCAGATGAAGAGGGAGAGGGAAGAAATGTCAAGAATAGTGAACACCATTTCAAAGGTCAAATAACCTTCTACAATAGCAAAAACCAGAAGTTGATTTTTAAATTGCCCACTATGTGCCAAGCCTTTGTGGGACACCAAAGCTATTGTTCTTGAGAGTCCCTGAGAATTTTTCAAGGCACCTAGAAGGTCAAAATTCTTCATAATTATATCATGACATTTTAATTTCTAACACATAGAAGCTACTTAATAAAAGTTTAATGAATTAAAATAAACATAGTAAACACTGATAGATATAACTCACATAAACAAAAACTCTTAGGAATGGAGGGTTCCTCAATTGTTCAAAAAATTGGAAAGGATCTTTAAGACCAATAAATTTGAAAAATATTACAACATTAGGAATGCAAAAAATAAAATAGCAATTGCTCTTGATAAACTTCTATAGGGGAAAAAATTTACTATTACTTGACACTTTTACCACAATTGCTTGGCATTTTTACCACAGTTACTTGGCAGTTTTTATTTTCTTTCCAAAGCCATTTAAAGCCACTTTGGGAGAACTTATTTTTCCTTTCCTCTCTTAAAAAAAATTTACTGTGTTTGTATGGAGGTTTTTGTCTATTTTCAAAAGGCCTCTCATACCCACAATTGTCAAGTGCCATGATAAAGAAAGAACTTTCTATCTCTCTCCCTATCTCACTCATGGTATTATCATCACCAACATCTGCTTATAAAGAATCCCCTTCTTTTTCACTGAGATGATAGCTGTTCCTTTTAATGATATTCCATGCTGATGATAACAAACCATGTCATATATTTCTGATGACAACCTCACTAATAGCTAAAATCCAGAAGATGAAATAAATGAACATTTGCAATACAAATTGCAATCATCAGCAATTATCATTAGTATATGCAGTGTGTAATTATATTTCTTTACTCGCCAAATTGTCAGTTGATGTCATTTTGGAACATCACGTCACTCCAGGTCTTTTTTTAATGAAGGCATAATGTGATAATCCCATTTCCTTAGGAAGACTAGTTTTAATTACTTTCAGGGAGTTCACAGCTGAGAGTTTAAGCTTAAAAATGAAGAATTTGAAAAGAATCATAAAAGATAGTATATATGTCAAACATAAGAATATCTTCTAAAAATAAAAAAAACTTTCACATAAAATTTTCACCTATTAGAAAACAAGGGCCTAGCCATCTGCTACTGTTAGAGAATGAGTTACAAAATAAGCCCAGTTGATGAAACTGTTTAATATGCAAAGTCTAAGGCCATAACCCAAGACTTAAATGTTTTCCCAAATTGCTTTTGAGACAGAAAATTAATCCCTAATACCTCTGTTGCTTTTTTGTAATTTAAAAAATTATTTTATTTTGATCTCCAAGAAGAAGAAGCTGAAAACTAGATCAGTTTTCTAAAGATGAGGAGCAGTTCCTATTATTCCTCCTCTATCATTTTTTA
This sequence comes from Sarcophilus harrisii, assembly GCF_902635505.1. Classification (NCBI taxonomy): domain Eukaryota; kingdom Metazoa; phylum Chordata; class Mammalia; order Dasyuromorphia; family Dasyuridae; genus Sarcophilus; species Sarcophilus harrisii. Next base: position 198,117,977 of record NC_045430.1, read on the forward strand.
ATGACTGGGCCAATATTTAAGCTCTCATTTTGAAATGAGTAGGGATTAGTTTTTAAATAATGCATTCCACAGGTGCATGAAATAGACAACCCCATTATCTTCTTTTTATCCTGCATGCTGATGGCACCTACTACACCACATTATCTCTCTAGACTCATTAAACCAATTGTTCGCTGATGACTATAATTAGGGCTCTCATTTCAGTCTTTTATGTCATACTCATCACTCAAAACAGAATCCAGGCCCTTATTTTATGTAGAACTGTGCTCTGGGGTTTGCTCATCTATATATGTATATATGATCAATGAGAATATGTATTTTTAGGGGCCTTCACTATTTATAGAACCATTTAGGAACAATGAGTTTCTTTTTATTCTGCTCTCGTCTATAAATTTTACTGGATAATATTTCTTGCTTATAAGCCCAGAAAGACATCTTGAACATGTAAAAAAAAAAAAAAAGAGTACTGAACTAGAGCCAGACAAGCTGGATTCAAATTTTGGCTGTATCACATACAGCCTGGGTGATATTGGACAAGCCATCTAACCTGTTTGGGTCTCAACTTCATAATTTGTAAAAGGAAGTCAGGCAAAATGGCCTTAGATCTTATTCTCTAGGTCTTTTCATTGTTATAGAATCATGTCAGTTGTATCCTACTCTTTGATCCTATTTGGGGTTTTCCTAGCAAAGATACTAGAGTGGTTTGCCACTCCAGTTCATTTTATAGATAAGGAATTAAGGCAAATAGAGTCACACAATTAAAAAGTGTCTGGGGCTAAAAAATTCAAAAAAGGAGTCTTTCTGATTCCAAGCCTGGCATTCTATCTTCTGTGCCATCTAGCTGCCCTGGTCTAGCTCTGTGATGCTCTAATCACACATTAGCCTTTATACTAGAGTGCATGGTAATTTTAAATAGTTAAATTGTTAACAGTGGCATTCTTGCTTCCTTGCTGTCTTCTCTGTCTCTATTACACAGAGTAGAGGAGCCAGATTCCACCATGACATGAGCACAATTCTCTGGTCCCAAACAACAGAATCAAATATGATGGAATTTTTAATCAAGAAAAGATTTTCAATTTAAATCAAGCAGTATTTATTAGGTGCTTACTTCAGCAGCAAGGTTGATATTTCTTTTAACAGCCCTGAAACATTAAAAAAAAAAACCAGAAAGAGAAAATATCATGGAACTAAACAAAATTAAAAGGCATCATGAGCTAGTCTTGACTGTCAGAGCTGTAATAAGGATGTTTTTCACTTGTCAGTCAGTTGACAATTATTTTAAGTGCTCTTTATACACCAGGTACTGTGCTAAGTGATAGAAATGCAAAGAAAAGCAAAAAAAATATGGTTCTTAATCCCAAGGAATGTATATTATAATGAAAAAACCTAATATAAATAACAAATTTCATATAAGATATGTTTGGAGTAGAAAAGGGAAGGTATTAGAAGATGAGGGACTGGGAAAGATCTCCTACAGAAGATCTGAGCTGAGCCTTGAAGGAAATCAGGGAAATTTTGAAGTGGAAGTCAGGAGGAAGAGTTTTTAAATATGGGACTCAGCAAGTATAAGGGAAGGAATGTGAGAAAGAATGATAAGTTCTCGATTATAGAAAGACTAACGTAGCTAGAGAATAGAAGGTTAGGAAGGAAGGCATAAAAAGACTGAAAAGGTAGGGAAGCCAAGGCATAAAGAACCAGCAAATGATTCAGGACAGGAGTGGAAGGCATGAAAGTGGGCAATCCTTTGGGGAAGAATGGAATGGCATTGGAAAAGTATAGTCTGCTGGGAGGGGACAAAGGACAAGCTGGTGAAGGGATGCGGAATAACAACCTACAACACAGCTAATCTAGTAGTGATCAAGGCAATCGCAGAACATATGTGAATATAGTTATGACAAGAAAGAAGGTAGCCCAATTCCTAGAGTAGCCCTCACCTTCACAATGTCTGAGAAAAGCTTCAGGTTCTAAGAAAGTGCTACCATTGAAACAGAATCCTAGGGACTTGGTTCATGGAGTGTAGTTATATTCTACAGCATTAAGGGCTGGCTAAGGACTAAGGTAAAGTATAGTTTGTGTTTGTCACAGGAAGAAATCACACTCCTTTGGATATGGGCACACTAGGGAGTAGCCCTATTTGTCCCATGCTACTTGCATTTGATGTGACAGAAACCAGCATATCAGCAAACATCTTTATTTTCTGGATAACAATACCTTTTCAAAAATAAAAATAAAAAAAAAGATTTAGGAGCCATGTTTTTCTCCTCTCACTGTATGTGTTGAGCACTTTCTTAAATTCAGGATAAAACAAAGCTTACTGTTTGCTGAGGAATGGGATAGAGCTATTGCAAATGAGGTTCCTTTTCTAAGAAAGATGATGTCTTCCAATTAGTAATATACATGTTAGTAAAATGCATACTATTCAAATTCTTGAGTTTATTTGGAATTGAAAACTGTCTAAGAAAAGGAATATAGCTGCTAAGTGCTATAGTTCAAAGAAAACATGTCACCCAGATTATAGCTGTGATTGTAGCAATAGGACCTGGTCTCATAGTCCCAGTGTTCAAAGCAGACTGAAGTAATAAATGCAACATATACTTCAAAGAGTAAATTGGATAAAGGAAGGAAAAGTTAAGTACTTAAAGGTGGAGAAGAGAGAAGGCAGCTACTGACAGATTCAAACTCTTTACTGATGTTGATTAACATCTTTTATAGGCATCTCAGTTCATAAAACAGAATTTCATTTGACACAGAACCAGTCTAGCTTAACAGACAGCAGATCTTTTAAATTGAAGGTCATGAGTAGAGAGAAAAAAACTCATTGGGCAATCATTTGATCTTTTTTAAGGTAAATATTCCCCTACCTCATCCATCCCACTCCCTCTTTCCCCCCTACGTCTCCCTTCTTAGACTTGGTCTATACTCTATCAGTATTTCCTTTATTTGGTTGTTCAAAATCACATAACAGATGGAAAATGATTGCTCCAAATGTAACAGATGGTTGTATTTGCCTGAACTAGTTACACTGGCAAAGTATCTTTAATTTTCACATACAAAACTCCATTCCACAATTTTTATCCCTCAATATTAAATTATGAAAAGGGTGATAGCTTTATGGCATGACACCCTTGGGAAGATACTACTGACAACAGAAATGATGGCTGTTAGAAAGCAAAAATGATTCCCTTTGCTTTATCAACTTGAAGTAATTTGGGTCAATAATTGTTTTGCTACTTTATCCCATTATCTTTCATCCTCCATCCCAACACTTGTTCTCTGAAGTTTGCAGAAAGACCATTTTGTAAGCATAGAGTTCTAGTCTGTGGCCACTTTCAACAATTTTTGATTAATTGATGAGTCTCTGAATTTTCTAGAGACCATAGTTATAGAACATTCAGTAATAAAGGTAATTAGGATTTAGCTTTCCTAATTTATTTCCCTCCATTCACTAATTCTTCACATGCCCAATGTGTTACACTCTGACCCAAAGCTTAAAGAATCTTTTAAACTTTAAAGAGAAAGATATAGTTTGCAAAATATTCAAAAGAGAATATTTAACTTTAAGATTCCTTTCCTTTTCAATTTTCAATTCAAACAAAATTTTCAATTTCAATTGGTCCAGATCAAAAGTTAGATGACTGGGGAAGTAGAAGAAAAAAACAAGAAAGTACTTGGTACTCCTCCATACAGGGAAGAAGAGAGTCTTCTTAATAGAAGACTGAACATTTATTTGTTTTCACCTCCATGTGGAAAATTATTGCCAGAGTGTTGGCTGTTTTTATTCTTTAATCTTCTGTCTATGTTGAGAAGAACAAAGCATCTTCAGATTTAAAAATGTAAAAATTGTTAGCAGCACCTATTGCTGTTTCAGAACAGACAAAATAATAAAAGTAGGCTGGTTGTAGATGAAAGTTTTTTCCTTGATTTTTTTCTCCTCAAAATACATGTGGAATAAAATATAAAATGGCAAAAAAAAATCTCTTGGCACCACAATAATAACAGACAGTACATGAGGCAAGTGTCAGTATTGTCCCAAAAAATAGTTCTTAATTCTCCTAGGACTTGCCATCTCACAGTCTTCTGCTTCATCTCATCCTGATGCCCAGAGCATGATAGAAGGTTTTATACAGAATATTCTTACTTCTCTTACAGTATCTACAGAGAACATACCAGGATCTACCTCTCTGTATAGGCACATGCCCAACCCCCTCCTCCATTACCATCACAGTTAGACAGTTTGAAATATTTTTTAAAACATCCTTTAAGGGCTTCTAGGTGGTGCCAGCCCTGAAGTCAGGAGGACCTGAGTTCAAATCTGGCCTCAGACACTTAACACTTCCTAGCTGTGTGACCCTGGGCAAGTCACTTAATCCTAATTGCCTCAACAAAAAAAAAATCCTTCAGAAAAAAATTTTCTTATAAGCAAAATTTTAAAATACAACTATTTTATTCTAATTTCTCTATTCTTCTGGACAAATTATACATACCATAAAGTACTAAGAATACAGCACAATATAAATTATCATCAGTAAAATTAAATGGTTCACATTTAGAATATGTTCCCATTTGGAATATTATATTTAATATGGCTAGCCTTTAATATAGTTCTTAAAGGATAAGTGGAACTAGTAATTGACTAAAGATAAGGGAAACAACTAAAATTATTTAGAGTTGGAGTTGTTTGGGGAACTGAAATGATAAAGTTCAAATATTCAAATGAATCTATTTATCTCATCTGTACCTCTACTTATACAGGTTGAAATTTATCTATATCTGCTTATTCTTCTTGTTTCTTCCCTATGTTCTTACATAAGTTCACCACAGAGGGTGATGTGCTAGATTTCTCTTGGCACCACAAGGCAACCAGTAAAGCTCATATGCTATTCTGACATGTGACATGTGACTATCCCAAAGTTTTCAGTCTTACATAACTGTGAAGAACCTGTGCCAGAATAATGCATTGTTTCTTGAAACATATAACAATAGAAATGACCCTCTATTAAAAGTATTAAATGAAACATAAAAGAAGCCAAAATCTGCTCATTATCATTATGAAAGAGACAGACAGCAGAGTTCAACTCAAGAAGATATTCCCTATAGCTGATGAGGTCCTCAAATTGCTTTATTTGAAAACAGAATTGTACTCATTGTATTACAGCCCAGAACATTTTAAAGCCTTTTAAATTAGATTCATAGAGAGAACTATGGAGACTGAATGTGGATCAAAGGATAGTATTTTCACCTTTATTTGTTGGTATAGTTATTTGTTTGCTTGTTTTTTTTTCTTCCTTATGTTTTTCCCCTTTTGATCTGATATTTCTTGGACAGCATGATGAATATGGAAATATGTTTAGAAAAATGCACATGTTTAGCTTATTTTGGATTGCTTGCTGTCTAGGGTAATTGGAGGAGGAAGGGAGGGAGAAAATATGAAACACAAAGTTGCAAAGGTGAATGTTGAAAACTATCTTTGCATGTATTTGGAAAAATTAAAAGTTATTATTAAAAATTTAGATTCATAATCACTTTAAGGAATTTGGTCTAACTATCCACAAAGAAAAAACCAAATGGAGGATAATTGCCCATTTTTTAGACTATGATAAACTATTGAATGACAATTTATAGAACTCATCCATGTATGTATTTGGGTATATGTATAAATGTATGAACATATATGAATATGACGATCAATACAGATATCTTGACAGGAGATTAACAGTGAATTATGACTAGAATTGAAAAATATTTGATTACCTTCAGAAAACTATCACATTTTGGGGAGTTTTTTGTTATTGTTGTTGTTGTTTGTCTTAATAACAAACATAAAACTTATCTCTGAAACAAAAATCTATCTTTTTAGCATCACTATTATTCTGATGTTTTTGTATGTCTGAAAATAATGGAACATCTTAATCTCCAACAAAAAGAAAATGAGGATCACACAAAGAGTAGTGAAGATATCCATGCTAAGTGGGAACATTTTGAAATAGATGTTTATGAGAAGAATTAATAAGGAAAATGGTATAACTGATATCATCAAAGAAATGTCATTAGAGAAATCAAGGCAATAAAAATGAATTGACTTGCCAAGGAAATGTATTTAAAAGAAAAGGAATGATTCCAGAGGATTCAGCTGAAAGTAATCTCACATAAGGGTTGGGGGAAAGACAAGTTAACAATGAAGAAATAAGGAGAAGAGAGGAGATAAAAATTGTGAGGCTATATGTAGTGTTATTATACCCAATATAAAGAGAGAGCTAAAAAATAATAAAATGTATTTAAAAATAAAAATGTATGAACATCATCCAATGCTAATGAAAATTCATAAAGAATTAATAGTGAGGAAAAAGTCACTGAATGGAACTAGGAAGGATGCCATTGGTTATCTTTGGAGACAGTTTCTATAACATTTTGAGGCCAAAGTTGGATTTGGATGAATTAAAAAGCTCAGCTTTAGAGAATGGAGTGAAGAAAAAAAGGAATATTTTACCATTACTTACCATGATTAGATGCCATCTAAAATATTGTGCTCTGTTCCTGTTGCCACATTTCATTCTAAGAGGAATATAGACCAACTAGAGTGAACATAGAGAAGTGGAGACAAGATGATGGATGGTCTGGGGAAAATGTCATATAATGAATGGATAAAGTAACTAGGAAAGGTTAGCCCAGAGAAGAGTTAAAAGGAAGAAAATATGAGTGTCATCCTTCTGTGTTTGAAGAGCTGTAGTCAGGAAGACTTTTCTCTTTTGTTCCAGAAGGCAGAGCTAAGATGGATGAATGGGAAGCTAAAAGAAAACAGGTAGTGTTTCAACAGAAGGAATACATTTCTAACAAATCGAGCTGTCCAGCAATGGAATGGGCTGCTTACACTATGATTAATTAGCTCATTGTTGCTGGCAATACTCAAAAAGAACTTTGCTGGTCATTTTTAGAGCTGTTCAGCAGATGAGTGGTTAGATTAAATGGCCTTTGAGTTCCCTTCCAACACTAAATTTATAAGGGAATAAGAGAGATCAGGGCTAGAATGGAAGGGGAGCCATCTCAATAATATAGTAGTTAAAGTCACAGGGTAAACAAGCTTATAGAGGAAGAATAGAGAGCAGAAGAGGCATAAAGCAGATCCTGAGGAACATCTGCATTAAGGGAATTTGGAAAAAATTTTCAGAATAATAATATGATATCTCTAATGGTAAAGGAAGAATGTGTACAAAATTAGAAAAGACAGTGGTCAATAGCATCAAAAACTATGGAAACTTTAAGGAAAATGAAGGCCAAAAATAGTAATTAGAAAGTTACTAGTGACTTCTGGGGAAAAAAAATTTCACTGGGATAATCGGAAATAAAATCCAGACTTCAAGAGGTTTGTGAAAGTAAGGAAGAAGAAGCATAACTTTTTCAAAAAATCTAGAAAAGAAAAGGAAGACAAGAAAGATCAAGAATAAGTGAATGGGAGAGTATTTATTGAGCACTTAAAAGTGACAGTCACTCTGCTGAATATAAGGAATACAAATGGAAGCAATACAAACCTTGTGATCAAGGAACTATCCTTCAAATGGAGAAAAATTCACCAAAAGTGGGGCTAGAAGTAAAGGGTATACATGAGGCTCCCTGGTTTGGAAATGGCCAGGAAGTGATATGACGGCCTAGTCTCTAGCCAAGAAATCCAAGTCTTGAGTTCTGGTATGAGAAGAAGGAAGACAGCCACAATACAGATGAAATTATCCCTATTTTACAGAAGAAACTGAAAATGAGAATTCAAGTAACTTAGTCACATCTTGTAAATAACTGAGGCAGAATTTGAACTCGCATCTTTCTGTCTCTGTGTCTAATACTCTGCTTATTACTGGGAAATCTGGGTATGTTATAGGCAAGTAAGAAGCCTCCAGTGAAAATGAAAGCCTGAAAGTTCATGAGAGACAGGGGAGGATATATGAAGTAAGGTCTTTGAGGGACAAAGAAATGTGATCAAAATACAGTACAAGGATTAGCCTTAATGAGGAAGAGAAAGACTCATAGACTGTCATACTCACTGGTACTCAGAGATCATCTAGCCCAGAAACCATCAATTTGTAGTACATGAAAAGTTTTTCCAGTGATGTTCAACATTATTGGAATAAAAATAGAGAAGGAAATTGGGTCATTGTCTAAAAATTAGAGGTCAGTTCTCTTTTAAGAAGGTAATACAAGATTACTCCATTACCTCTTACATATTTATGTCTCAGTAACTTCCACATGTAATAATATCATTACCCTCCTCAATGAAATGAACATTTATCTCTCCATTACCTCTGGTTTCAAAGATGAAACCAGAAGTAGAAATAAGATGATAATTTCCTCCTTTATGAGAAGACAAAGTTACATTTTGAATTTCTAAAATATTTCAGTATTTTTTTAAATATAGATCAATAAAGAAAAAAATTTAAGGAAAAAAGAAATTTCACAATAGTTATAGAAACATTAATTTAATACAGCATAATAGAAAGCACTCTGAACTTAGAGAAATTCTGGACTTGAATCCTGGCTCTGCCACTTTTTATTTGAGCTAAAAGTTGAAAATTAAAGTCCACAGTCTTTGTAAACTTCCCCGGCTCTTCCTGAGATAAGGCTTTGACAGATGTGACTTTTGACCCTAAATCATATATGATGATTTATCAAAGGAGACTGAAAAGTGATCAGATAAGCCGAGAATCAATCGAGCATTGTCACAAAATCCTAATATGGAGAGAGGAGATGCTCAATTTTATCATATGTTCCAAAAAGCTCAAGAAGGATGAGGACTGAGAAAAGACATAAGGGTCAACAATTTCATTGGTCACTTTGAATAGAACAGTTTTAGTTAAATGATGAGGTCAAAGACAGATTGCAAAGGATTTAGATGAGAATAAGAAGTAAGTGGATTCATTGAATGGAGGTAGTTCTTTTAAGAAGTAAGATATAGGACAATAACTTATAAGACAATAGAGTTTGGAGCAAGTTTTTAAGGATGGGGGAAACTTGAGCATCTCCATTGAAGAGAAGAAATCAGTAGATAAGAAAGTGAACATAATTTTTAAAAATTGGAGTGATGGTGATAAAATCTGCTGAGATTCTTATAAATGGAATTGATTGTGTTGCAGAGAAAAAATATCACTTTGTCAAAGACTAATGTAAAGTGGGAAATATGGGTAGAGGAAGGGGGACAATTTCAAAAGGTTGTGTGATGAGAAGAATGGCAAAAGAGCTTGAGACAAATACCTTTCATTTTTATCAGTGAAATGAGATTCTCAGTTGAGACACTGGGGAAAGGGAATTCTCTAACTAGCTTGAGAAAAGAAGGTTTGGAACAGCCATCATAGTGAATGGAATAAAGAACACAATAAAGAAAGAAGACTTGGATTATCTTCCTGTAGGGAAGGCCCATTTAAGATCATAACATTAACAAATCTGTATTTGTTGGAAGGCTGGACTATAGTAAAAACAAAAACTTTGTTTTGTGGGCCTTTAAATAAAGAAACTTCATAGCCCTGGGTGAAGGGGTTAAACGTTCTCAGCTGCCGCATCTGGCCCGCCGGGCTGTAGTTTGAGTACCCCTGCAACTAGACAAAGAAAATGATTCAGGGAAATAGAAGTAACAGTTTCTCCTTCTTCCCCTCCATACTCTTGTTCTACACTCATGTCTCTGAGAGAGCTCCTTTTTTGTTTGTAGAAGCATCTCAAAGAAAGTTCAAGGACATGGGTTTTTCAATGGGAAGATTAAATATACAAGAAAATAGTCCTCCCAATATTGACAAGGATGCTGCCAATTAACTGAGTTGTTGCTGCTATTTAGTGTTACATTTCCAAAGTGTTTTTCAATCATTTTAATCAGTATGTTTCCTCCACATCTACCATATGTCTCATTATTGTCAAGGAAATAGCCTTGGGTTTTCAAAGGCTAGGCTAAAGGCATATTTAGAAAAATTTTGAGCATAGACTTCAATGATGAACTCTATGTCTTTTGCCCAATTACCATTCTGGTAATTGAAGATGATGATGATGATGATATCATTTAGGATTTCTATAGCATTTTCAGGTTTAAAATGTGGTTTCCAAATAGTATTTTGTCTTCTCTTGGGCAACAAAATGGTACAGTAGAAAGAACTCTAGTCCTGGAGTTGAGAAGACCTGAATTCAAATATAGCTTCAGCACTTAAAAGCCATGTGATCTTTGCTTCAATGTTCTCATCTGTAAAATGGGAGTATTAATAACAACTATCTCCCAAGGTTGTTGTTAGGATCATAATTGAAATAATAATTGTAAGGACTTAGCACCGTACCTGGCACATAGGTGGCCCTATATATTAAATAATAATTATTATTAATAATATTATTTTTGTTATTTGCACAAGAACAGGGAAGGTGAGCTTTTATGAAACCCATTTTACAGCTGGGGAAATGAAGACAATTAAGTCAGATGACTGACCCAGGGTCACACAATTAGTATCTAAATCTGGATTTGAACTCAGATCTGCCTGGCTTCATGTCCAGTGCTGTATCCATTATGCCACCAAATGGGAAAGAATCTTATCAGAGGATTGGCAGCCAGGTGCTAATTTTTCTTAACAACAGCACCATGTTCAACCTCGAACTAAGATGCCAAGGGATTATGATCTGCATCAGTGAAAAACCAGTTCATTATCATAGATAAGTAAAGTATGTCACTAGAAGGCAGGTTGTTTTCAAACTTAAGAGATATCATCTTAATGCAAATGAATTTTGCATATCTATATTCAAAGGATAGTTGTGATAATAGAAAGAGAACAAGAGTAGAACCCAGAAACTACAGTCTGGCCCTGACTTTAACAATGATTGACTGTGTGATCTTGTTCAAATTATTGGATCTCTTTGTACCCTCATTTTACCATCATTAAAACCAGCATGACAGTTTTCTTTGAGATTTAAGAATTCACTAAACAATGGGTACAAGCTTGATTGGAAAAGTATAAAGTGCTTCACCAATATGCTAGATAATTATTAGTATTTGGCCTATAATTTTTAGTTAAATGGGCTCCTCATAATTATGAGCTATTCCTAAGCAGCAGAATATATAGAGCAAGCAGTTTGCAAAGGAACATTTTTGCATATTAATATCAACTAATTAAAATGATTTAAAAGCACTCTGGAAATGTAATACTAAATAACAGTAACAACTAAATGAATGAATGCCATTGCTATAAAGAAAACATGTTCCCCTTCATCTTGAGTCCTTCCCCTAAAAGCCCTGGGTCCTTAAATTTATCTTGAGAGGGTTAGACATAAATAAAGGGCCTTTTCAGAGATACATGACTATAGAGCAGAAGGATGAGAAGGTTAACACAAAGGAAAATGTACTGCTTCCATTTTGCTATATCATCTTCTCTGCCTAATGGATCAGAGAAGCATTCTAAAGGATTGTTGTTTCAGTCGTTTTCCAGTCATGTCTGACTCTGTGACCCCATTTGGGGTTTTGTTGGCAGATACTGGAGTGATTTGCCATTTCCTTCTCCAACTCATTTACTGATGAGAAAATTGAGGCAAATAGGGTTAGGTTATTTACCCAAGGTCACACAGCTAGTAAATGTGTGAAGCCAGATTAGACTCAGAAATATTAGTCTTCCTCACTCCAAGCCTGGCTTTCTGTCCATTGCACCATCTAATTGCTCTTAGCACATTCATAGAAGCTATTGGAGTAATTCTAATTCATGTATTTTGTTATATCTCGATTACTAGGAGGAGCCATGTGTTGTAAGAGAAAGAGTAGCAGATTTGGTATTGTATGCTCTACCACTTTCTGACTGCCTAACCATTCCTCCATCTTTCAAATCAAGTGTTTTCACTAGAGATCCTCTAAGGTTATTTTTCAGCTCTAAATCTATGATAGTAGGTTCCATGACTTAAAGAAAGCACTTATTATTAAATATGCCATATTTTTGTCTAAATCACAACTCCCAACAAGATGAAAGGCTTCTTGGAAATAGGAATCATCATCATCTTCAATAAGCATTTACAGGGTACCTATTATTTGTTGTTGTTATTATTTAATCATATTCAACTCTTTGTGATACTATCCAGGGTTTTTTTGATAGACATACTGGAGTGATTTGCCATTTCCTTTACCAGCTCATTTTACAAATGAGGAAACTGAGACATATAGGCTTAAGTGACATGCCCAGGATCACAGAGCTAGTATCTGAAGTCAAATTTGAACTCTTATTCCTGATTCCACTTCAGGTGCTCTGTCCTCTGCACCACTTACCTGCCTCATTATATATTTGTTATGTAAAGAATATTGTACTGGGGATACTAGAATATAAGACAGAATATATGACAAATCCACTCTTTTAAAATGAATAATAACTAGCAAACTGCTTTGCTTATTTCTTCTTATTTGATTCTCCAACAACCCTGCAAAATATGTGCTATTTATTATCATCCATTTTACAGGTGCAGAAAATGAGGCTGTAAAAAGTTAAGTGACTTGCTCAAGATGACCAAGGAAATGTCTCAGGAACAATTTGAGTCCAGAGCTTCTAATACTCTATTTACTATTTCAACCAGCTGCTTCTTTAAGTATATGGTGTAATCTAAATAGTTAATTAACAAAAAACACTATAGGAATACAGTGAAGAGGATGAGCACTAACGACTGGGATAATGTGAAAAGGCTTTATGAAAGGGGCTGGATGGGCTTTGGAAAGAAAAAACATTCCAGGTAGGAGATACTTTGTGGACAAAGATATGGAAAATGGAATGTATGTGTCATTTTCAGAGAGTGATAAAGATATTAGAAGATAATATTAGAGAGGAAGGTCAGAGACATATTGCAAATAACTTTAAAAACCAGGCAAATGCGTGGATTCTAATCCTAACATTACCATGACATAAAAATATATACATGTGTGTATATACATGAATATATAACCTATTTTTCTATGCATATAGACATCTTGAGCCAGAGAGAGAGATGGAGGTGGGAGAAGTATGTGTGTGTTTGTGTATGTAATACAGGGAGAGACACAGAGAGAAAAACAGACCAACAAAAATAGAGTCAGAGTTGTAACTGGTGAAAGAGTACATCCAAAAATTTGTCTGTAATGGTCAGTTCAAAGGAATCTCTAGTTCCATCCTTCAAGCAGCTCTTTTAGCCAGTGGTGTTCTACATTTTTCTCGGTGACATGGATTAAGAAATATTTATTATATCTGCACATGACACAAAACTGAAAGGGGAGATTAATTGATAGGGTCTAATAGATAGATACACAGACAGAAAGGCTAAAATGATGGGCCAAATCTAAGAAGGTGGAATTTAATAGAATTGGGGCTTTTTTTAATGTTTTAGCTGGATTCCAAAAGTCAACTGCAAAAGTACAAAATGAAAGGGAATGTGGCTCAAAGACACTCCATTTAAAAATATCTGAATGTTTCAGTGGACCTCAAACTCTGTGGCCTAACTGGAACATGACTTTAGGTTAAGTTTTTTGTTTGTATATTTATTTTGGTTTGATGTCTCAGATTAAACTTGTGATTCCATTGGCATTTCTTAGGAGGAACTTGACTCGAACCCAAATCTTTCTAAATGGAAGCCAATCAAATAATTAGGAAGGACATGGATAAATCAGAACAGGTCTAGAAGAAGAGAAACAAGATAAGAAGACCTTGCCAAATGAGGATCAAAATAAGGAAATGAAAATTCTTAATCAAGAAGGGAAAAAAAGAGATTTCCAAGACAGTTATCTTCAGGTCCTTGTAGGGGCAGCATGTAGAAGAGATTTGTTCTGCTTGACTTCAGAGGGGTTTGTGGAAATTGCAGAGGCTGATTTGGACTTGTTTTAAGGAAAACCCCCTAACAATCAGAACTGTCCAGATATAAAATTGACTGCCTCGTAAAGTACATTTCAAATTTTAAAGAATTGTATTGTTTGAATGTGTTCTCTCCATCTATCCAAATTTATTCTTTCTTCAAGGCCCTCTCTAACTACCCCAGGTCACATTGATCTCCCTCCCCTTCTCCTAAGTTTAACTCTTAAACTCCAGTTTAGTAAAAGTCAAGGTCAACCTGCCTTTCCAACTTCCCTGCACTGAGCATTTTGCCTGATTTATCCTCCCTAAAATAAGATGATTATTTCTAATCTCATCACCCTGCTGGTAACTCAGGCCTTGGATACCACCTCCCTCCACCTCTTCACTCTTCTGATTGGAGGTCTGGAGAGCAGAATACTAAATTCTTCCAATGCCTTCCTTCATATCTATCTACTGCACCCCCTAACTGCCCCATCATATACCTATTATGCCATGAATATTGTGCTAAGGATACTATGATGTAAAGCAGAGTACCTGCCCTCAGAGATCTTACAGTTTTGTTGTGTAAAGTAGAACAAATACATTATTTGAGGCACAAACTGAACCTCCAGCTCACTGCACATTGTAATTCCACACAACAATATAGTGGATAACCCTTGATGTCCTTGCCCCAACCCCTGCTTTCTTTTATCTGTTGTCTCACCTTTAAATTGTAAGATCCCTGTGGTCAGGAACTGTCTTTCTTTTTATTAATTTTATCCCCACAGTGCTTGTCATACAGTAGGTACTTAATAAATATTTATTGGTTTATACCTGACTGTACTATATGAATTTTCCTAATCTGTTCATTCCTCTGGAGCTCTATTTTTTCTGCTCTTGACCTTTCTGAGTCAATCTATACATTGACATGACAAAAAAGAAAAAGAAAAACTCTCAGCGAGTCAAGTGTTTTTGTCTTGGGGAGGGTGGGAGGAAAACTTTCAATTAGGCCATTCTACTCTTTCCTTAAATTTGGTTGCTAAAGGAAAAAATGGGGAAAGTCAGTTATTGGCAGTATTGGCAGGGCTGCTTAGTTCTGGGTTATTTAACTCTGTCTTAGTCTCTTTCTCTGAATTAATTTCCTACTTCTTTAGTCAGCTCATTGTCAAGGATAATCACAAGTAGACTATTATGAGTTGTCACTTTTTTTCCCACAGTCCCATTCTAGGAGAGGTTAATCCCAAAACTTCTCTTTGAACGTAGATCTTTTCCAAACTTCAAAACTCAACTTCTCCTTCAAGCCTTCCCCAACTCTGTGATCTCTCTCTCTGCTGAATTCACAGCAAAAAAAAAAGTCTATACTATTCATTTAGCACTTAATCCCATCATATCTTGTGATATTTCCCATACAATTGATTACTATTTAACTTTGTACAATGTGTGTGTATGGTTGTTGATTGTCCCTCATCCCCCAGTAGCAGATCATTGTCTATGATATTTCTTGACATTTTATATAGCATCTAATGCTTTTTCATAATAGGATCTTAGTAAATATTGTTCTAATGAAGAGTGTTTGTGAATTTAAAACATGTAGCTTTTTTTCTTTTTTAATTAGTATAATAATTTTTTCCTTTTTACCCCAACTTTTGAGTATGCATTATTTGGAATAATAGATAGAATAATGAGCACTAAAAACTGGAAGTAAGGAAAAACCAATAAATAGATCTAAGGACTGTTGTTAGTTGTTAGAAGGATGATTGGCACCTGATGTTAGTTCTTTAAATTACTTTTTCTAAATTTGTAGAGACATCCTCTTTTCTTAGCTGTGCACATGTTGTATCCCACATCCCACTCCAATATAGTAAAATGTGAGCTAGATTGTTTCAGTTCTATCTATATCCTGGCACAGTTAAGATACACTAAATGTCTGATAGATTTTATGACAGATTATGATCATATATATCAGTCCTTTCAAAAGTGAAAAGCTTTTATGACCATTTCTCAGCCATCCATTTCAAAAACTGCTTTTTTATCATTATATATTAACTTATTACAGACATACATATGGAATGCCCTACACATAATTAGGCAAATATTCTTAAGCTGCTTCTTTTTTAACCTACTTCCAAATGCAGGTAGGGTATCAATCAATCAATCAACCATCAAGGAGAATTTATTAGACAATTTTCTGAGGAAGAAGGGCAAGACGATATGGAAATCACATAAAATGCATTTTGAGTAGATATGGACAACAAGGGAATAGACAGCAGTAATATAAGTGTAGAGATCCCAGGTTATTATTCAGTCATGTCCAATTTTTTTTTATTTCATTTGTGGTTTTCTTAGCAAAGATACTGAAGTGGTTTGCTATCTACTTCTCTGGTTCATTTTATAGATGAAGAAAGTGACAAACAGAATTAAGTGATTTTTCCCAGGATCACATCATTACAAAGTGTCGGAAGCCAGATTTGAGTACAGGAAGATGTATTCCTGACTTTAAGACTAGGACATTATCCACCAAGTCACATAGCCATCACATTATAGGGGGTTTCAAATGCCAAATTGTTTTGGAACTTCACATAGTAGCCAATGAAGTGTTGAAGGGTTTTGAATGAGGAAGGAATAGGATTATATCTATATCTATATCTAATGATATAATCTATAATCTAGTGATATAAAGGATCAACTGGAGGAGGAAAACAGTGAAGGCATGAAGACCTGCTAGAAGACAATTGCAATAGTTCACCTGAGTGCTAATGATACTCTATATTTGTGAGATGGCAGTAAGAATATGAGAGACTGATGTCAAAGATGTTGGGGAGTTTGAATTGACAGAAGATGGGAATTAATTGGATATGAGAAATGTAGCAGAAAGGAAAGTCACAGATTACCAAGATTTAGGGTGTCAGTGTCACTAAGAAAAATAGAGTTCACTATTTAGTTCAAAAAAGAGGGTCGTGTTTTTAGGTGAAAAAGCTGGAATTTAGACATATTTGATTTGAGGGATGAGTGGGATATCTCATACTTTTTTAATTTTTTTTTATTTTCTTTTAAATTTATAGAATAAAAGAATCATGTACATAATACAGTATAAATTTTTAAGTGATTGCACATGAAACTACCAATCTATTATGTACAACTTGTTCCTTTTTAAAATATATAATAAAGATATTATACAAATGTCTTTTTTCTTGACTTCCCCCTCCTTTTCCCTAGAAATGGCTACCGTTAGATGCAATTGTGTGTGTGTGTGTGTGTATGAGTACGTGTGTGTGTGAGATCATTCTATACTTCTACTTCTACTTATCAGTTCTTTTTTGAATAACATCTTCTTTCTTATGTCCTTCATAGTTAATTTGGGTACTGATCTGGAGCTTGAGAGATGGTCACAGCTAGGTTTACAAATTTCTATTAAGGTTATGGTTGAAATCATGAAAGTACATGAGATTTTCAAGGAAAACAACATAAATCAAGAAAAAGTCCAAGAACAAAATCTTGGAAAAACACCTTTAATAGACTTATTACCTCCTGGAAATTACATAATCTCTATGTATCTCATTTTCCTAATCCATGAAATGGAAATTCTAATACTTGTACTACTTATCCCATAGCACTATTGAGGAGGGTAAGGGGGAGAGGGTTGGGGGGAGTCCATTATAAACCTTAAAGCACCATTTAAATATTATCAGAATTATTATTATACTGTTTTGTGTTGTTTCATAACTTAATACCTTATAAAACAATTACTATCATACTTCTCAAGACCAAAAGTATCTGCTTTCATCAGTAATAATAAGTAATAAGCTTTCATCAAAATCTTGATGAGTAATATTAAATGAAATAATCTGGCCAGAGATGAGGAGGAGCCGAGCTATTAACACACTCTGTGTGAATTGCTAGCATTTTTCCATTCTGGGTTCTGTCTGGATGACTCCAGATCAGACTGACTCTCAGGGCATGCTGAGCCCTCCCGAGTCCATAAGCCTAAATGGCTGGCACCTACTCAGCTTCCATTTTTGCTGACTAAAGTCATAAATATTGATCTAAGAGTCTCCTGGTGAGAACTGCTGCTGTTTCTGCTCACACTACAGGACCAGAAGGGAGAGTCAAAAACATGCCTCGAGTATATTATCAGCATGTTATTAGACATTACTGCATGGGAGCAGCACATTTTCAGGAGGTGTCATTAATTTCTATTTCAACACAACGGAAATATGAAACTTGTCCTTTATGATGGCTAGGACAAACTGGAAACCCAGTTAGTGCCCAAGATGACTTACCTTCAGATTAATTATGGATGGTATACCATCTCAAAATTACATTAGGAAGGAAATGTGTCACCACTTTGGATTAATGTGAATATAAAAATCTCTGCTGAAGCCTTTTAAAAGAAATGAGTGCAGCTTTGGAGAAAATTACTGATTCCTTTTGGCTAAGCAAGGTAGTCTATTTGCATTTATCCTGTTCATTTAAATTGTTTAGGAAACCACAGACCTGCCAAGACTTTTAGCCTCAAATAAATTCATAGTTTAGGAGAATCATTTAAAGTTTCTTCTTCAGTTCCAAATCACTTCTTCACAAAGTTGAAAGGGCAAAGAAGAAGAAAGTTAATTTCTAGATGGAAATTAGGTGATAATAGTGTTTTAGGGTTGGGTTGTTACAGCCTTTCCCTGTGTCTCTAGCCCTTAGTTATTGCCTGGCATAAGGTAGGCATTTAATAAATGCTTATAGACCACCAAGTATTTAAATGATCTACAATGCTTTTAAAAAGAGCAGAAGTTGAAAAAATATACATAGTTATACAAAAAACACACTATCAGTGGGGGAAATGTATACACATGTTTTTCTCATACAAATTAAATCCAAGGAAGTTTAGGGCAAAGGAACAGAGGCTAGCAGCTAGGATAATCAAGAAAGACCTTAAGAAGTGGGTCAAGTTGAAGTTGAAAGAAATAAGAGATTCATAAAGGCTGAGGTGAGAAAGAAGTTCATTCTCCTCATGGGGAAATAGTCAGTACAAAGGGTTCACAGAAGGGAGATGGATTGTCAAGTGTGAGGAAGAGCCAAGACCTATAGTTGTTGAAAATACAGCATTTTTGTTTTATTTTGTTTTGTTTTTTAATAAAAATAGATGACCTCTGGCACATAAATTTACCTCTAAAAATTCAGCAATCTTCTTGTCCACATTGAATTGAGGACTGACTAATATCAGTTTTAAATTAGAGAATCATCCTAGACAACTCCAGCTTTCCTCTTGAGATAGGAAATACATTTGAAAAACTAGTCCTTAGTTATTATTCATAGCAATGAAATACAATTTACAAATTCATGGATGTCCATCTACCATTCAAATAAGCTAATTATTTGTTTGATTGCTTGATTGCTATGTGGTGCGTAGACAATAAAATATAAATGAATATTATTCATGACTGAAAATACAGGGGATTTTACAACTCATAATGTACAGGAGGGAGACAAATAAGGTAAATTCAATAAGGTTAAAAAAAAAACCCTAAAAACAGAGCACAAACATTGCAAGCTAAGACAAGGCTTCTGAAATCTTAAGTACAAATTGAAGCATGACTCATTATATTTGTTAACCATTCACATTCAGTTTTAAGATCCCTTTAAGATAAGGAATCTTCTGGACCTTATATATACAAAATAAGGAGATATGAGACAATAAATAAATTCCTTTACCATTTTCATCATTATATTGTACTTTGTTTAGCTCACAGAAATTGTTCTTTGCATTTTCATTTACCTTATCTAGCTATTTCTACTGAATACTAAAATTGTTTTCCTTTCAACTGGAATGATTGTTGACACCTGTGCTGGGGATTTGAGACTGGTAGGTGGCTCCACTTCAGGGATATGAACTGCAATACAGCTGAAATTGGTGGAGATGCCTACTTGGGCTAATCCCCAGGTATGGAAGGTCAATCAGCTTCCTTGGGTATAAGGAAGGATGAAACTGACTAGTTCTGGAAAGAAAACTGAGCAGATCAAAATTTCTGTGCCCATGAGTTTAGGGTGAGTGAGCCTGATCTTAATACTTTCAGCCTGGGGATTATAAGAAGACCTAATTTCAAAGATAAAATAATAAAAGGAAATAGAATGAAACAAAACTTTTTTCAAGTTCACATCTATAATCCTATGAACCAATTTAGCTAATCAAGTAAATAAAAATAAAGAAAAAAAATCAGTAGGTAAGCCAGTATAATAGAAAAGGAACCCTGAACTTAAAGAGTCAAGAAAGCTAGATTCTAATCATTTTAGTCTACTACTAATGTGACTATAGGGAAAAATCACTATGCTTTTTGCTTTAGTTTTCTTATCTGTTAAATGAAAAGCCTGATATTCTACTAAGAATCCTTACCACTTAAATTTTCTTTGAAAATAAAAAATGCTACAGATCAAATTCATGATTAATTGTTTAACTGTGTGTTAACTAGTTAACTGAATTGTTTGCTTTTCTATCAGTTGTCATATAGACAAGGTCTCAATGGATATCTTAGCTATGACATTTTTTTCTAGAATTCAACTTTTTCATTTGGTCAATGTACACTGAAATAGCATCCAAATGAAATCTTTTTTCTCGCAATTCCTTCCCTATGTAAAAGCTATAAAAATATATTATCATCTATAAAAATACATCATCATCTTAACCATAAATTTAAAAGTAGTAAACATATTTTTCGTAATTTTGTCTCCTTTGCAGTATTGATTCATTACTTAATGTAATAGAAATTAATGCAAGCTCAGCAAACCAAAAATTCCTCTCTACAAAGGCTTTCCTTTTATGCAGTCAAACTGAGATGGCAAAAACCCTCATAAAATTAAATTACTTATTATTTTAAATGAAGTCTAGACTCTGCATGCCAAATGTCCCTAAATTTAGTTATCTATTTCCTTGGGGGAATCTAAGGTAACTGAAGAAAAAAGAAAAAAATACATTCTTTCTCATTTTTCTCTTGTAACTTTTTCAAAAGCAGGTTAGTATTTGTTTTAACATTGTATTTTTATTTTACAACATAATTTATTTCATGTCATTAATTTTTTTGGCTAAGAAACTATAACAAAATATTAGACAGAGTTCACTACCATTCTATATCAAAATTAAGTCAAAAATGTGATTCATTACATGATTTGGGCGTTGGGAGGGACCTTGCTGATCATGAATTCTAACTCATACATGAAAAAAAAAAAATACAACATTCCTGACAAGGAGTCAATCAACCTTTGCCTGATGCCCTCAAGTAGAAAGGAACTTGCTTCCTCCAGGCAATTTATTGTGCTCTCGAATAGTTCTAATTGTTAGGAAATGTGTCCTTATTTCAATTTACCTCTTTGCATCCTAAAATCTTAATATTGGAAGGGACATTTAAGGTAATCTGGTTTAATACTTACATTTTACAGATGAAGAAACCTGAGGTCCAAAAAAGTTGCAACTTGCTCAAAATCACATAAAATTCATTGGGATTTTTGAACTCAGATTCCATAACTCTTGGTTGAATATTTTTTCCATTGTACCAAGCTGACTCCCATTCAAGTTTAATTCTTTTAGCTCTTGAAATACCTGTAGACAGTCATGCCCTTTCTGAATCTTATCTTATCCCTTAAATAGCTCCAGTTTCTTCAACCAATCTTCATAATGCATATATTCTCCTATTTGCCTTCCTCTGGCCACCTTTCATTTTATCAGTGATCTTCCTAAATTGCCGTGTCTGAAACTTTACACAATGCTCCAAATGTGGTCCAACCAGGAATGAGTACAGTATACTGCATTATCCTAAAAATTGTGACCTTCATAATATAACCCAAGAAACCATTAACTTTTTGGACTTCCATTTTGTCCTGTTTATACCTATTGAGTTTGTCATCCATGAGAACTTCCAAGTCTTTTTTTTTTTCAGAAAAACTGTTACCTAGTTATATAAGTCATATTTTAAAATTGTGAAGTAGATTTCTTGGACCCTCATAAAAAAAAAAAAAAAACTTAACATCTATCCTATTAAATTTCATGTTATCAGATTCTGACTCTCTTATCTAATGTGTTAATTGTTCCTCCCTACTAAATATCATCTGAAAATTTAGGTTGATTATGCCATTCTTTGCCTTTATCCAACTTTGAAACATTGTTAAATAGTACAAAGTCAAACATAGGTCTCCAAGACCATGTCCAGTAGAGGGACGCTGCCTTAAAGTTGACATTGAGCCATTAAATTAAAAGATTCCTTATGGAGCCTTGCTGGTCAGCTGATTATAAAACTATCTATTTGTTTAATCATCTAATGTGTTTCTTTCAGTTTTTTCCCTAGGAATAGAATACATCCTTTACAAATTTTTACTATGTAAACTAAATCCATAATATTTCCCGGATTTACCAGCTTACTTACCCTTTCAAAAACAGAAAGAAAATTAGTCTGCTATGATCCATTCTAGATGAAATCATTTTGTGATCATTTCTTCAATGTCTAAATATTTACTGTCTCTCTAGTAATCCATTTGGAATTTTGCTAGAAACCAAAGTCAAATTCACTGACCTTCACATTTTATTCTCCTTTATTTTTTTGAAAATCAAAACAGATAAAAATGTCCTTGTTTGGTCATCTTAGAGATCCCACATTCTCAACAGTCTTTCATCTATCAATGATAATAGCTCAGCAATCACATCTGCCACTCTCTTTAGTCCCAAAAGAAACTGTCCAGTCTATTAAGGAAAATTAGGTGTCCTCATACTATTTTCTCACTCATCTTGAATAACAATTCCTTATTAGCTTTGGATTTTTTAGCTCCGTCATTTCCTATGGCTAGAGAGGTAGACTTGGGAGTCAGGAAAACCTGGGCTGTGTGATTCTGGGCAAAAATTTAACCCCCGTAGTGCTCCAAACTATGCATTTTATATGTTGCCAGTCTGCATTCAGGTAAAGAGTTTCCTGACTTCACCAGTGAAATCACAAGTCCAAACCAAATGTCACTGACTCTTTCCCTGTCTAGAGGTTATTCATAAGAATGATATAAGAGCAGAGGAAAGAGAAGCAAAATACACAATGAGCACCTTCAACTCTTCTCTGTTGAGAGAATGTATGTGTGAAATCTGTATAATTATCTTTATCTATGGATTGAATTATTATACTCATGAATTAATTATGTCAAAGGATCATAAGGCAATTACTGATTTTTATTTCATCTACATAGGAAATTCTTAGTGTGGAATTAAGGTCAGCAACATCTCTTTAATTTGTAATCATAGAGAGTTATCTACAGCCCTGAGAGGTTACATGATTTGCCCAGGCTCACATAAGCAGCATACATCAGAAGTGAACTTTGACTTAAGAGTCACAATACCATTTTCTCTTCACATCAATTACTCTGTCCATTTTACAGATTTAAAACATGTAACCAAGAGATTACATGACACATCAGAAGAAATCCCAAGGTAATGATTGAAAGGGAAAAAATCACTTTTGCAGGGATTATGATGGCAATGTAATCTATAACAATGAAAAACTGGAAATAGCCTAGTAATTGGAAAATGATCCATTAAAGTGGCAAAGGCTGCTGTCCAGTAAAGCATGACAAATGTGAAGGTGGAGGAAGACATAAAAGTCAATATAAAGTAATACAAGGTGAAAAGAATAGAATTTAGAGTACTATGTTCACTACAATTCACTAAAAAACTACACGTAAGATCATAAATATGAATAGGGATATTGTTATTTCTAAATGATCACTGATGTTTTTAATAATTAAATGATTCAGCAAGAATTCTGTAGAATGAATAAAAGGTCACCTGGGAATTAGTATGACCTTAGGTCAAATCCCTCACAATTTCATTCCATACTGATTGTGACCCTAGGCAATTAAATCATCAATTCCCCAGGTTTCATTTTCCTCAATTGTAAAATGAGGGGGTCAGAATAGATGATCTCTTAGGGCCCTCCCAGTTCTAGATCTATGAGACTCAACCTCTCAATAATCCCTGATAATTCCCTAAAACTTTCAGTCATTTTTCATATTTGACTCCATGACCCCATTTGGGATTTTCTTGACAGAGATTTGCCATTTCCTTTTTCAGGTTATTTGACAATTGAGGGGGCTGAGTCAGAGTTCAGTGACTGGCCCAGAGTCACAGAGCTAAGAAATGTCTGAGACCACATTTGAATTCGGGTCTTCCTGACTCCAGGGCCATCATTCTACCCACTGTACCTTCTACCTTCCCCTGCCCTAAGACTAGGAGTCAGAAAATAATTATTGACCTGGGTGGGTAAACACAGCTACTTTCTTGAGAATTCTCTATATGAATAAAATCACTGATCTGGACAAAAAAAAAATCTAAATTACAAGGCACTGTCCTGGGTGCCAAGAATAAAAAGGTAAAATAAAAACAGTGCCCACCCCTCAAGGTGCTTATATTCTAGTGGGAAAATACGACATAACAGCTAATTAATACAATATAATTTGAGGGAGAACAAAGAAATAGCAGTGAAGGGAAATTCAGGAGGTGGCCTATGGATCCACAGGAACCTGTGGATTCCAAGAGATAATGGTCAGGAAGTATATGATCCAGCATGTGTAGAAGCATAGATGTCAGATTTTTTTTTTCATGTAGTCAACTTGACTACACAAATAATTACTAGAAGAAAAATTTGCATTATGAAATGAGTAAGCTTTAATTTTCAGGGAAAATTCAATTATGTAGAATCCTCATCTCTCAAAGATAATAAAAAAAAAGACTGTTCTGAAGTTCTTCATATAGGAAGCTTATCTTAATCACCTCCACAGATGATTCCCAGGAATCTCTTGCCATAAATTACTTTGTACAAAATTTGATGTTTAATCTTCTGTGTATATATACTTTTCCCCCATAGAACATAAATTCCATGAGAGTTAGGGAAATTTGGATATTTTTGTCATGTCATTTCTAGCACATAGCATGATGCCTAATGTAAAATTAGTGCTTATTAAATTCTTGATAAGTGAACAAATCAATGAATGAATGAATGATAAATGCTTATTGAACTGAACTTAATTATGCCTTAAGCTGTTCTGTCAGACATAAGAACTATTCTACTCTGATACAACTCCACTGCTGATTACTTTATAGATTTACCCGATAATTTCTATTTCACCAGTAACTTGAATATTCACACTTCTCAGTGCAAATATGATGGGTGTTAATGAATATAACCCATCTGTATAGCTCATCTGAATTTATTTCCAATAAATGTTCTGACAAGCAATAAACAAATGAGAAGAGAAAGTGCCTATTTGAGGCACTTGTGGAAAAAAATGGAACAGGAAAGGTTTCATAGAGTATTTTGTAAATCTTTTAGATCTGGAAACAACCTAAACTATTGTCTAAAAAAAATTGGACCAAGGTGTTAAGACATTTGAGACCTTGGAGTGCTGCTTGCCTGCCACATAGCCTTCAAATTAAACTCATTTTTAAAGAAAACAGATGGCACATTATGGAAGTTGCACAAATAAGGTTAACCTTTGCCAATGGACTCCGTGGCTTGAATAGCTAATTATATATTTCTAGCCATTAGAAGTCACTTAATCATCAAGATTCAGCATTCTACTTTGGTGTTAGAAACTGCAGATGAGAAAAAAGATTTATATGAGGGATGATATAGTGAAATGGGTATTATTCCAATTCCACATGGTCAAAAGTTGAATCATTTTACTTTATTTTGCAGTTTTTATTCATAGGTGCCTGAACTTGTTTATTAAAAATGAAGGTTCTTTTTCCTTCTGCTGTTAATTTTTTCCCTTTTGATTTATCTAAATAGATACATACATATATACATACATATCTTCAAAGTTCTTGAATTTTCTTCTGCATGAAATTTTTAGTAATTTCAGTCTGTTTTTTCTCTTTATTTTCACTTCTTGTTCACTTTTTGATTCCTTCCTCTCTGATGGTGATTTCGTGGAGGCTGGATCACAAAGCATTGTTTAGATCTCTGCCCCCAGTAATTTTTTAATGGCTAGAATTTGCCCCACACAGAGACTGGGAACAGACTTCTCCTTCAAGTTAGTAAAGTTACACATAGCTCCCTATTGCTTCCCTAATGTTCCATCCTACTCCTTCTATCCCTTAGTTCTTAATCCCAAGAGTTCAGAGCCCTGACTGTCACACTGTCACTAACAGACTGAAAGGATTTGTGTCTCTTGGAGTTTGGATCTCCAACACTAGGAGAAGGAAAGAGAAAATTGGGATATGAGGTTGAGCCATATTTCAAACTCAGATATATGTATCCTCTCCTTTTCTCTCTGTTCCTCTGACTCCTGAAGAAATCTTTTGCTATATTTAACTAGCTGGTTACTGGCCCCTGTAAATTTCTATATTCTTGAAGCTTTATCTCTGAACACTCAAAATAGGGAAGGGGGCAGGACTATGGGGTGAGATTTTGTTGCAAATCTATGGGCTGGGTCCTTGGGTAGATTAGTGCAGCCTCACTGCCAGCAGAATGGGGGGCACTTATAGAACATGATGCAGGAGCTTAAAGTAAGAATAAGATGTTTTTGGGTTTTGTTTTTTAGTTTCTTTGGGGTATTGTTATCCTAGACCCTAAAGAAAGCTGAACTTGCTTGATCTTTGGTACATAATTTCTATTTTGAGCAGGTTTAAGAAATCAAAGATCAGAGAAAATGTCTAGTCCTTTGTCTTGCTGGTCAAATGACTGAAATATATATAAATACTTTATTTATATATGTATACTTTTATATAAATGGTAATATATATAAATACTTTTGTTTTATATATGCTTTATATAAATACCATTGTTACAGCTAAATGGCACAGTACTGCATCCAGGAATCTGGAACATCTGAGTTTAAATCTTGCCTCAGACACTTACTAGCTCTGTGACCCTAGAGAATCACTTAACCTCTGTTTTTTCTCATTTTCCTCATCTGTAACATTAGGATAATAATAATACCTGCCTCCCAGGTTTGTTGTGAGAATAAAATGAGATAATATGTGTAAAGTATTTTGCAAACTCAAGTGTTATATAAATGTTAGCTATTATTATTATTATCCCAGACATCTTGGAGAGAAAAAAGTTTTTTCTTTAGATTTTCCCTGCCACATTCTTATTTTTCTCTTTAAAAGCCATGTAACTCTATGATAAAAAAATTATATCTATCATCTTTATAGGACTTTAAGGTTTATAAAATGTTTTGCATATTTTATCTCATATATTTCTTACTACAACCTGTGAGTGAACAGCTATTGTTAACCAAATAATTCTGAGGGGAAAACTGAAGCTAACAGAGTTAAGAAGTACATGGTCTCATAGTTGGTAAGGATTTGAACTTCCATTTAACCCTAGGACCTTGGATCAGACAGTCCCTAGAAGCCTTTGTTACTGAAATATAAAATGGGAGCCTAGACTAGATGACTCTTAGTTTCCTTCCAACTTTTGATGGTGTTTTTTCTTAACTTCCTTAGAATTAAGCAATTAGCTATATATTCCCTTAAGAATAAGAACACATATTCCTATTTCTTTAAAACTGGTGAGGTGAATGGAACCCATTTATTTAAGTATGTATATCCAATGCTGACATTTTCAAAAAGACTAATATATTAATTCTTAAACAAGTTAGCAAGAAAAGAATTCCTGAGAATTATGAGTATGATTAGAATTTTCTTACATGTCATCCCCTTTGTGCTAATGCCTTACCTCCTTTTTATTGTTGTTGTCAGTTGGTTTTTAGTCATATGACTCCATTTGGGGTCTTCCTGGAATGGATGCTGAAATGGTTTGCTGTTTCCTTCTCTAATTCATTTTTACAGATGAAGAAACTGAGACAAATAAGATAAAATGATTTGCCCAGGGTCACATAACTAATAAGTGCCAGATTTGAAATCAGAAAAATGGGTTTTCCTGGTTCTCAGCCCAATATTGTATCTACCATGCCATCTAGCTGCCCCCATATCTTGTTTGCACATAATTCTTTTTTATGTTGTCTCCTGCATTAGACTTTGAACTCACTGGGACAGGGATTGGCTTTTGTCTTTCTTTTGATCCCTCGTGATTAGCACAGTGCTTGGCACATAGTAGACCCTTAATAAATACATGTTGACTAACTAACTGAATGAATCCAGAGGCAACAGAACAAAAGGAATAGCCTCGTCTTTTATAAAGAATAAAACAGTCTTTACTCACAATGGTTTACATATAATAAGAGAGGCTACAAGAACATGTTTAAATATATGCACAGTCAATATAAAAAGAATAAATATGAAGCAGTTGAATGCAAATTAATTTGGGGATAATTGGAGAGCTCAGGAAAAACTTCATGTGAAAAAAAAAGAGCTTTCTAGTAATTTTCTTTATCTGTAAAATAAGAATATGATTTGGCGTGTCATTAGTCTTTGTGTGTTCTAGATTTTAAAAAAGGGGGGGAAAGAGGGAAGAAAGAAAGAAGAACTTAGGTCAATGGTCTCTGCTAATTGGGAGGCTGAGGTTGGTGGATTTCTCAAGCTTAGGAATTCTGAGTGGCAATGAGCTAAATTGACCAGATATCCACACTAAGTCTGCTATACAGTTTTCCCAGGATGAAATTCCCTAGGGAAAGGCAAATCAATTCAAGTAGGAAGATGGAGGGATTCAAGATTCCCATGATGATCAGAGGAAGACCTGACCTTTGAATGCCTCCAAACTGGTAGACATAGGAAGACTCAATCTTATAAAATAAAATTTTTTAAGGAATAAAGAAGCACATACTCTCAGCTAGCTTTATAAAACTTGAGAATTTTTAGCCCTTTGTGTTGTATAACAGCATTGTATAATTAATTTGAAAGTCATTGATTACAAGGAACATTATAGTAGTATCTATGAATTCAGCAGTGAAAAGGTTAACAACCCCAAATTTTTCATCCCAGGTCAATTCTTGAAGAAAAGGAAAAATCAGGGAGTAAAGAGGGGTGAAAGGGAGGGGGAATGAAATGCAAGATCACTTGTAAACTAAACCAGAATGTAAACAAAGGCCCATTGTTGAGATTCCCTAAGCATCTTAATTTCTATCCCAAGAGCCACTAAGGGTATCCTCAAGGACTCCTGCTTTTATCTGCTCTGCCTTCATTTGTAATATTGAACACATGTCTTAATGCAAAACATTTCAATCCATAAATTTGGGAGAGAAATCTGAAGATGAAAATCAGTCATAGTCCTCCTCCCAGGCTAGAAGTTGTCATCATCCATCAAGTTCGGAGGCTCCTCCAGTATTGGCCATAGACAGGTTTACATTTATAGGAGCCCACACTCAGATGCCAATTTCCCAACATCAATAAAAACTATTGTGTCTTTGATGAATTTCCATTACTTCTCTGATAACAGGGTGCCAAAGGAAATGGCCTCTTTCCAGATTATAATTGTACAGCTCTCAGGTCTATTAAAAGCTGTCTGAGAAGGCTATTAAGTGACAGACAGCACCTTGCCTGGTAAACCAGAGATGACTAAGCTGCCAGGGAAAGCTTGGAGCTATATCTGGGACCCATGACTCAGTATTGTTGGTATGGCTTAAATCTGCTGGTATTTGCTTTACTAAGACTTTTATGGCTGCAGTCCAGTCTCTGCCTGGCATTCAAGGGGAAAGGGAAGAGAATAAGTATTTATTAAGCACTTCCAATGTGCCAGACCCTGTGCTAAGCACTTTTTAGAAATATGATCTCATTGAATTCTCCCAGTAATCCTGCAAGGTACATGCTGTTTGTAATCCCATTTAACAGTTGAGGAAATTGAGGCAAACTCCATTTGAATTCATATCTTTCTGACTTCCAGAGCTTCCATAAAACTGCCCTTCCAAGTCAGGACAAATTTCTTATCACTTCTTATATGTACATTATATCAACCAGGCTGATGTTCTCACTGTCCCCTGAGCAAGCCCATTCTTTCGCTCATGATGTTCCAATTGTCTGGAACACCTTTTCCTTCTCCACTCCCTCTAGCCAATTGTTTACCACCATTGAAGAGCCAAGGCAAATGCTGCCTTCCCTTCCTCTATTATACATTCTTCTTCTTCTTCTTTTGCTAAGGCAATTGGGGTTAAGTGACTTGCCCAGGGTCACCCAGCCAGGGACTGTTAAGTGTCTGAGACCAGATTTGAACTCAGGTCTTCCTGACTTCAGGGTCAGTTCTCTAACTACTGCACCAATTAGCTTCCTCTATTATACCTTCTTCTTAAAAATTGTTTTGTATTATATTGTATACAGAGCATCAAGCCTTTGGATTATGATTTGTTCTTTCATTTCTCTTTTCCCCCCATGTACCTAGCACAATGTTGAGCACACAATAGATACTCAATAAATCCTTATTGAATTTAATTGAAATGCTACTAAAGTAATAATTACAGAATCAAGTGGAATCTTAAATGTCAACTAATTCAATAAAAGCTGGCATTTACATAGATCTTCAGGAATTTAAGTTCCATATGCCTTATCAACCTCCAACCTAACATGGTAAGGTATATAGTTATACAAGTATCATTCCCATTTTCCAGATGAAGAAAATGGAAAAGGTTATCATTGACCTAAAGTTACATAATTTATAAATTTTAGAACTATGGTTTGACTAGTGTAGTAAATGACTTTTAGAGTCAGAGTAACTGGATTAAACCTTGACTT
Organism: Sarcophilus harrisii; assembly: GCF_902635505.1. NCBI lineage: Eukaryota > Metazoa > Chordata > Mammalia > Dasyuromorphia > Dasyuridae > Sarcophilus > Sarcophilus harrisii. The sequence continues at coordinate 198,148,391 of NC_045430.1, forward strand.
TTCTCTTTACTTGCTACAAGGCATTGAACAAACTGCTTTAACTCTGTGGTCCCCAGTTTTCTCATCTTCAAAATAAAGAGATTGGACCAATGATCTCTCTGGTTCCTTTCAATTCTTAGTCTATGATATTATGAAGCTTAGTCTTTTGACTCTAATTTTAATTGTTTCTTCTTTTTACATCACTCAGATTATGACCTAAGAATCCCAAATATAAAGGGATTGTACTAGTGGTCTCTAAGGTTCTATCAACTTTTTATCTATAATACTATGAGCAGTAGTCTTGTGACTAACTTAAATTTGTTTTTATTTTTGTTTTTGATTACCTAAATGATTCCCTATGGACTCCACTCTCATTTTCCTTCTTTTCATCCACAAAGTAACAACTGACAAAGTTAGTTGTCACTAATGTGTAGATCTTAAGATACACTACTCATTCCCTCAAAGATAGGAATTCCATTTTATTCCTAGAAGAGTGATAATAGATGAAACCAACAAAAAATACAAAGAGCATGCGTGGATATCCCTGAAATAAAGTTCCAATTCTAATAAAGAAAGCAATTTTATGTACATATACAAGGTCATACAAAGGGGCTTTACAAGGATTGCCCTTGCAGGATTTGCTGCAAGGGAATAATTGCGGCAACAATAATAATGAATGAGAATGATATTTATATGCTAAGTTAATAATTTTGTTTACAATACTTTTTACATATTTATTTGATTTCATATCTGCACATTTATTTAAACTTTGCAAGGGTCACTTGATATGATTCATAAGTTAACCCAGCCAAATAAGATCATTAACCAACCAAATTCAAGCGACACATTTAAAATATCTTTAATTCTGCACAGGTCTATAGCATCTCTGCCTCTTTCTACCCATATGAAAAATAAAAAATATATCTCTACCCCTGCTGTTTCCTACTCTGTAAAGTGTATGCCCATGATTTGGCAAACTTAGGGCATGTGATCTATAACTTTAAAACAAAAAGCAGTGTTGCTGCAAAACCTGAAAAGTCAGTTAGGCTGGCACCAAGGAATCTACTGCATGTGTCAAGGTACCAAGATGACCAAAACATCACCAATTTAGAACTGGAAGGTATCTTAAATACCATCAAATCCAAATTCTTTTTTTATAGAGGAGAAAATTAAGGCATGAAAAGGTAAAATGACTTAAGAACAAGTGCCTGAGCCCGGATTTTATGTTTTCTGATTCCATGTATAGTGCTCTATTTCTTATTCCACACTACTTCTGATGAATGATCAGTGTGGCTGAAATAAAAAACCAAAATGTAAGGAAAGCAAGTGAATTTGTCCAGTTGCCTGATTCAGCACAATATCTCAGTCTATACTTGCTTGCTTCCCTCTCCTCTGCCTGACATTTAAAGACAGATGTGATTATGAAAAGAGTCTTGTATACTTCTTGCTAACTCAGGCATACCCCCTGGGCTGGAGATACCCCTACTGTGCACGATGAGGAATAAAAAGTGTGGGATAGCTAGATAGAAAAGGTCAAGCCCAGTTGGCAGGCTGGTAAAATTCTAAAATTAAACAGAAAGTGAAGGTCCCTCCAAGGTATAAGATTGAACCTTTCTCAAGAGCAACTCACTTTATTACACTCATTAATTCTCAACCAGTCTTCAGATTGTTCCCCCAGTGACCTCCAGGTCCAGCATGGCTCAGACTCAGCAGAAGTCACTTAAAAAACGCGATGGTCCTTCTCATCTTTTCCCATGACAAAGCCTGAGGTCATATAGAACCCAAACACTCTTCCAAAGATTGGGAAGAAAGGCTTGGAACAAGTGGCAATTCACCTCAGTGATTTCCATTCTCTGTTGAGTTATTTTTCTATTGCTTTTCAGGGTAATAAAGAATCATATTCAAATATACCTGAAGTACCAGAGCATTTTCTGAATAAGTTTGTGGTGGGATTGATTTTACTTTGTTTTGAGATGTGTTTGTTTGTTTTGATCTAGAGCTGAGATTTTATTATTTTCCACTTAGTAAATCAACTAGTATTCATATTTGGCACTATATCAGGTACTGTGGTTACAAAAAAGGGTAAAAACTGTTCCCATATTTTAGTTTCTAGGCTGGAAACTTTCTGCCCACAACAGTTAAAGATCAGCAAGTCTTCAATAACTTGTGGTTTTAAGAAATTCACTCAGGCACTGCTAAATTAAGTGATTTGCCCATGATCACACACCTATTCTATGTTGAAGACAGAATTTGGACCAATTCATTTGACCACAGGACCAGTCCTTGATCTACTATACCACATCACCTTTCTTTATAAGGACAATACTAGGTAAATGTTTTAAAAGAATCATAATAGTTTTGTAGGATTCTTTCATTGCCTTTTCTATCAATATCATCAACAGAAAGGATATAATTGAGCATTAAATAGTCTATGGTACGAGGCTAGCCATTGACTTCCCAAACTCAGCTTTTGGTCATGTCTGATATGGACATTTTCCTATTTAAAAAATTTTAGGAACTTTTTGTTGGTATATATTTTAGGCTGCAAGGTTTCATACCCTTGTCCTCAGAGAATGCACACTGTGCTGATGCTGTCCCAAATATACTTGTCCAACAAGGGAAGCAAAGGAAAGAGAATTTTAAATGTCTTTTTTCTGACTCAAGCAAAGACAATCAGGTCAAGGGATAGCAAAGTGGATCCAGGGAATTTGTCAAAGAAGATGCTGACTAGGAATAATATGTGGGGAGGGAAGAGGAATCACAGAATCACAAGGGCATTTGATATGGACAGATGACTGAGGAGTCTATTTGATTTAATTCAATAAATGTTTATTAAATTCCTACTGTCTACAGAATGTTGTACTAGATGCTGGGCAAGGAGCATAAAAAAGGTTAGATAAAATATGATCTTTCCCTTCATGTAATTTTTAATCCATTTAGAGATAAATTGCATAAACATAATCATAAGATACAATGTTGCATTATGAGTCAGTTGATCAGTGGTATTTGTTAAGTGCCTACTGTTTGCTAGAAACTATATGAATACTATGGTTACAGAGATAAAAATGAAACAGTCCCTGCCCCTGAGGAACTAAGGTTCAATAGGGGAAGACTACAAGAGCTTAATATGGATTTAGATATAGACATAAGCATAAATATCACTAGAGAAAAAAACATAAAATATAAACATTAGAAAAATGTGAGTCAAAAAATGTTACCTATGAGTAGGAAAAGATTGTTGCCAAGAGTGGAACTATGAGTAGGAGTTCAACTCAAAACAGAGAATGAGGAAGTACCAACTAACAACAGGAATGTAGGCACAAAGGCAGAAGAGCACAGAGCATATTTGGAGGGATAGAGAGTACAATTTGCCTCTGTTATAGAAGATATGACATAGAGTAATGTGATATGAAAAGACTAGAATACCAAAGAATTTAGAACTTGATTGTGTAGGCAGGCTTTGTGGTTCAGTCATTTAAGTCATGTCTGACTCTTTGTGACCTCATTTGGGATTTTCTGGGCAAAGACACTGGAGTGATTTGCCATTTCCTTCTCCAGCTCATTTTATATAGGACACAGCTCAGGCAAACTGAATTAAGTGACTTACCAAAGATCACACAATTAGAAAGTGTTTAAGGTCACATTTGAACTCAGGTCCTCCTGATTCCAAGGCTAGTACTTTATCCCCTGCATTGCCTGACTCTTGTTAAAAAAAAAAAAAAAAAAAAAAAAAAAAAAAAAACTTTTTAAGCAAAAGAGCATCACAATCTAATCTATGCAAAAAGGTTAGTTCAGCAGTTGTATGAAGGATAGAGTGGAAGAAGAGAATAGAAATAGGTAATTACTTGTTGATTCCATCATCCTTTCCCCTAGACTAAGAAGCAGAGGAGAAAATGTTTGAAAATCTTACCATTTGATATGTTACTAAAATACTATCTCTAGATCAGTGATTCTCAAACTTTTGTTCTCAATATCTTTATACTATTATAAATAATTGAAGATCTGCCCAAAGAGTTTTTTTTTTTTGATGTGGGCTACATTTATAGACATTTACCATATTATGAATAAAAACTACTTTTGAAATTGTAAACCCTCTTTTCAGGTTTCAGAAACCCTCAGGATGCTCTGGATCACACTTTGAGGACCACTACTCTAGATAAGAATATTTACTTATAAACAGTTATTGCATTATTACAGAAGCAACTTCATACACACATACACATATGTCAGTGTGTTTTTGTGTATTATTGTTGTTATTTAGTTGTGTCTAACTCTTTGTGATCCCAGGGACCACAAACATGCCAGACCTGTCTATCCTCTACTATCTCTCAAAAGCTATCCAAAAGCTATTCATGTTCATTGTTTCTATGATACTTTCTATCCATTTCATCCTCTGATATCCACTTTTCCTTTTGTCTGCAATCTTTTCTAATATCAGAATCTTTTCCAATGAGTCTGGTCTTTTCATTGTGTGGTCAAAGTACCCACATATACACACACACACACAGAGAGTTTATATCTGTTTATGTGTGTATATATATTATATATATATACATACATATAACATGTGTGTATATATACATGTAATACCAGTTAATGGTAGGGACAGATCAAGTGCAGATCTTCTAAAATGGATGGAATGTCCTTTTGTTCTTCCTTTTCCCTGACATCCCCCTCAATCATTGTGGAGCCTCAGGAGCAGTACAAGGGAATGCTGCTTCTTCAAAGACAGATTCTTAAGTATCTCTTCCACTCCACTATCTCAGGGTTTCTTCTATAAAAACAGCTAAATAAAAAGGACACTGCAAAATTGATGCCCTAGGAGGAAGTAATGGGCATCTATGGTTGGGTGACTTTTAGAAGCAGATAATATCAAGCTTCAAGAAAGCATCAAGTTTGGGATTTTATTTGATTTTCTGGTTTGGGAACATCATTCAGTGCTAGGGAAGATTAGTCCTGCTTCTTCCTTTTTATTTGTAGAGCACTTCCAAAAATGTGAAGGGGAGAAAATCTTTTTGGGCTCTCCATTCAAACCAAGCCCAATTCTAAGACAGAAACACTCCAACAAATAATTTTAAATATGACAAGTGAACGTGATCTACATTTCTGTGACACTCTTGCCTGTACCTGGGAACAAAGTTGTCAGTTATGTTTCCAGCTCAATCCTTGTTATACATTTAAGTCACCTATTCTTGCAAGCCACTGTGATACTTACCAAAAATTAGTCCTCTGTCATCCACTTTTAAAGGGATGTAAATATAAAACCCTTTAAAAACACAAAAAAATAAAAAACATAACTTGTTCAAAATCTAAAAATTCAACTGGCAAAGCACAAACCCAGAAGCCTAAAATTGTCCCTTAACTTGGATCTTCACTCTTTAAGGCAATCCTATCAAATTTTATTCCCTCCCCTTGCTTATATTTATGATCATTTCTTTTTGTGTGTATGTCAACTTTTTTATTAAATTCCCCAGGCCCTGCTAATCACTATTACCTATCCATCAGCTCCAAGAGGAGCTTGGAACAAGGCTTATCATTTCTCTTGCTTTAGGAAGATTAGATGGCTCCCGCTGATCATGGGACTGCTATTATTGATAATGTCAATCTTAGGCATATGGTTTATAGTCCCATATACAAAATATAAAGTTTGTTCTTGTTGAATCCCTTGAAATTAATCTTTGATGTTGGCTTTTATATGTTAAATTTTCTATTGAATTAGGTTTATTTGAGATAAAATCCTGAAATTTTAAGAATTCACTGAATGTGCATTTTTTTCTTTCAAAATTATACTTAATTTTGCTAAATATAATAGTTTTGACCTTCCCCTTAGTTCTTTTGACTGTTAATATATAGTAGCTAGGATCTAATGTCTTGTGTTGTAGCTGCTGATAAATCACATACAATTCTACTTGTAGCTTCAGTATATTTGAATTTTGTTGTTGGTTACAGAATTTTCTCTTATCTGATCTGAGGATTTCAAAATTTAGCAATGGTGTTCCTATATGGTTTTTCTTATAGGATCTCTTTGAGGCGGTAATCAGTGGAGTTTTTTCTATTTCTACTTTCTATCACTTCAGGATAATTTTCTTTAATTTTCCTTGTACTATTATTTCAAGATTCATTTTTTTGGTCATAGTTTTCAGTTGGTACAATTATTTTTATGTTTTCTCTTCTTGATCTATTCTCCAGATTTGTTATTTTTCTTATAAGATATTTCATATTCTCCTCTATCTTTTCATTATTTATATTTTGTTTTGTTATTTCTTGGGTTCTTATAACTTCACTGGCTTCACCTTGTCCAGTTCTAATTTTCTTCTGTAAGACTCTGGATCTCTTTTTCTAGTTAGCTGACTTTCTTTGAAAAGAATTTTGTTTTTCCCGCAAGGGTCTTTCTCTCTCTCTCTTTTTTTTTTTAAGTTTTCCCTTAATCTCTCATTTGATTTTTTTTTTTTTTTTTTTTTTTTTTTGCTGAGGCAATTGGGGTTAAATGACTTGCCCAGGGTCACACAGCTAGGAAGTCTTAAGTGTCTAAAGCCAAATTTGAACTCAGGTCCTCCTGACTTCAGGGCTGGTGATCTGTCCACTGTGCCACTTATCTGCCCCTTTCTCCTTTGATTTTTAAAGTCTTTTTTGTCTTTTTCTACAAATTCTTTGTAGACAGGAAATTATTTAACATTACTCTTTGAGATAGGAGAGGATTTCCATTTACTTCTATAGCCTCCTCCGAAGATGAACTCCAGTCTTCTCTTATTCCCATAATAACTTTCTATGGTTGGGTTCTTTGTTCTTTGCCTGCTCATTTTCTAATTTTAATGAGAAATTGTTAGTGTCCTCACCTCTAGTTCTGGAGTTGGGGGGACAGCATCTCTTTCACTTCAGTTCTTCCCTCTGGCCTGAAACCCAAAACCAAGAATTCCACCAACCTGGTGTTGGCCAGCAATTACCCTGTCCCACTGCTTCTGCACTCACCAAGTATTCTGGTTCCTTCTCTCCTAGTTCAGCAACACATTCAGCCCTGGTATTCCTTATCAACAGAAGTTCCCCCAATTTTCCAGGACTCAGACCCCAGACTCCCCACACTGTACAGGAGACAAAACTTACTAACGCTTCAGGCAGAGGCTACCTTTGAACCCAGCTAGCTCCAGGACTCCAGAGGAGGTAGCCTGAAGGTTTTTATACTTCACACTGCCTTTCTTCTAGTTTTCTCTGGATGTCCCAGGAGGACCTCTGTTCTGCCCCAAGTCTTATTTGTTTTTCAGTGGTCTATGTTCACCCTGGGGCACAATTTTATTTTGTTTGTGGAGGAAATCCAGAGCTTTTAGAATTTTCTGATCTACTCTACCAAGTTCCCAAAGCCCTCCAAAGATATCCATTTTTTTAATTATTATTATTTTATTATTTTTATTATATTAATATTTTTATTATTATTTTATTTTTAGTTCAGGGAACAAAACGCACATTTCTATAACAGTATAATAAAAATGATAATTGCACATGAAACTGCAAATTTACCATGTACAAGTTGCTATTTCCCCTAAATATACAACAATGTTATAGAGAATTCTTTTTTTCCTTTTATTTCTTCACTATGCCCCTCCAGAGATGGTTACCTTTATACACACACATATACACACACACACACACACACACACACACAAAAAAAATTATTCTATACAGATTTCAGTTTATCAGTTCTTTCTCTCAATGCAGATTGCATTTCTATAAGTTCTTTATTTCTAATTTGTGTATTTATAATAGTCAAAATGGCTTAGTCACTCAAAGTCATTCTTAAAACTAATTGCTACATTGATAAGTGTAAAAATTTATTTAGAAGAATAGCACATTTAACCCTATCTTGGATTATTTGCTGTCTAGGGAAGAGGAGTGGAATAAAGAGGGGAAAAAAATTGGAACACAAGGTTTTGCAAGGGTGAATGTTGAAAACTATTTTTGCACATATTTTGAAAATAAAAAGCTATTATAAAAAATCTATATTACTATTTTTGTATACAATGTTCTATTGACTCTACTCATTTTACTCTTCATACAAGTCTTTCCATGCCCTTCTCTAAGATCAATGAGCTCATCATTTCTAATAACACAATAAATATTCCATCACAAATATACATCACAATCTATTCAGCCATTCCCCAGTGGATGGGCATCCCTGCGATTTCAAAAAGTTTTCCATTCATTTCCTGTTGCTTTTCTTCATGTTCCACTCCAATCAAACTGGCTAGCTAATGGTCTCTGTCCACAATATTCTGTCTCCCACTGTGACTTAGCCCAGCAAGCCTTTTTTTGTCTTCCTTATCTGAGATGCATTCCCTCCTCAGCTCTGCTAGAGAGAATCTCTAGCTTACTTCAGAGCCCCACTCAGATGCCATCTTCTGCTCCATGAGGCCATTCCTGATACCTCAGTTAACTATCACTCTCTTCTTTTTGAAAATACTTTGCATAAATTGTCAATGCTGTAAAGTTACCCATACATATCACCTGTAAATAAAAGGCTACTAAACAAAAAAAAAAAAAAAAAAAAAAAAAAAGAAAATACTTTGCTTAACACTTTAATATACTTTATGTTGGGAGTATACATGTGATATCCTCTTGCCCAATAGAATGAGGTAAACTCTCTGAGCACAGACTCTGGTTTTTGTATTTGCATTCCCAGTACATCTCAGAATGCCTTGAACTTAGCAGACAATAAGAAATATTTATTAATCTGTAATGCTATAGAAGCATGTAGGTCACAAACTGTCAGAACCAACTGAAAAAGAACTCAGCAAAACATCAAAAATTCTCATTGCATCAGCTACATCATATAGGGAAAGAGATTGTCCCAAATTCTACCAGCTTTATCTCAGGATCAAATATGTTGCTGGAGTTTTAAGTTAAGATTCAGAGTATACTTTTCTATAGAAACATTGTTACACATTGTAATTTGGTTCTGTAGTGATTTAATTCTAGTGTCTTACTATTAAATTGGCAGCTAGGTGGCTGAAGAGATAGAACACTCAACCTGAAAGCAGGAAGACTCACTGTTCTTGAGTCCAAATCTGGCCTAGACACTTACTAGTTACTTGTGTGATCCTGGAAAAGTCTCTTAATGCTGATCACTTCAGTTTCCTCCTCTGTAAAATGAGCTGGAGAAGGAAATGGCAAACCACTCCAATATCTTGCCAAGAAAACCCGAAATGGGTTCAGAAAGAGGCAGACACAACTGAACAAAACTGAACAACAACAAATGTGTTAATTGGCCTTACATCGCCTAGCTTACAAAACTAACTTCTTTTTAAAACAGTGCTTCTATGGGAAATTACATTGTGAATCCCAAAAAGTTGGATACAACAAACTTGGTTCCAAGCAAACTTTTGGATCAAAATCTGGAGCTTACATAAGTTGGGAATAGCTGGTTCTTCTATTACATGCTGTATTACATTACAAGGTGCTTTAATATTTAGAGCTGTTCCAAGGAAAGATGTTTCCTACACTCATCTGCCTTCTACTTTTTGTTTTTCACTTTGAAATTTTTAACCCCATTAATTCAGGGACAAAAGAGGTTCAACAGCAATTGGTATGTATACTGCGTCTTTATGGTATCCATTTTAAGTGACTGATTACCAGCTTTTGGCTTCTCTAGCCTCTGATCTGGCATATAGTCCAGCTTCTGGGGGCTAAGGTATAGTGGCAAGAGTAATTAAGTGATTAAGTGAGTAATTATGTGACCTTGAATATCTCCCTTCTCTACTCACCTGGGCGGCTAGATGAAATAGTAGATAAAGTAGTGTAACTGAAGTCAGGAAGACAAGAGTTGAAATCCATCTTTAGTTACTCATTGCTGTGTGCTCCCAGGAAAGCAGTTAACTTTTCTACCTAGGTTTATAAAATGAGCATAATAACACCTATTTCCCAATGCTGTTATGTGAATCAAATGAGATATTAGTTGTAAAGCACTTGATGAAGTACCTGATACATAATAGATACTGAATAAATATTTATCTTTCTTCAATCTGTAAAATACAGGTATTGCATCAGAACAAAGTGTCTTAACCTAGGGCCTACAAATTTCAATATTTTGATAGTTGTATTTCAATATAATTAATTTCCCTTGTAATCCGATGGGGTTCTTTTGATAAGGAGTCCATGACACAAAAAAGGATAAGAAGTCCTGGACCAGAATATGTCTAAGATGGCTTCAAGCTCTAAATCTAAATTAGATTATGTATTATTTTGCTTATCTTCTTAGCCAGACTATGCCCTTAACCATGGATGGTGACATCCATGCCCTCATTCTTCTTTAGGAAAGTCTCTATCCTATATGACCACAAACACATGCCCTGACCTGGAAGAATGAAACTCCTTTAGAAGTCTATGATTCTATAATTCCTGGGGCTGCTGGGAGTTGGAGCTAAAATTAGGGACAGGCAGGTTAGAAGTAGAGAGAAGATAGGTCTGTGTTGTGTCTGCTAGTTTCAGTCACAGTTCCTCAACTAGAGTTTACCTTTTCTTAATAGTTAACCCAGTTAATTACCTACTTCTGAGTCTTCCCAAATCCTTTCTCTTCCTTCTCTGCCTCAGCATACATTAAGCCCACCAACCCTTACAGCCTCTACAATTCTTTCCCTTTGTCCCAGCATTCCCAGCATTCCCAGGTCCCATGCTGACAGTGGAAGGAAAGAAACAAGCATATACAAAATTCCTACTATGTTCCAGGTAATATGCTAATCACTTTACAAATATTATCTTGTTTGAGACTCACAATAATCATGGGAGGTTATTATTATGAAGATCAACATCATTATTATTATTATTATTCTCATTTTACAGTTGAGAAAACTGAGACAGAAAAAGATTAATACCTTGATCAAAGCGACACTACAAATAAGTATCCAAAGTGGGATTTGAATTTAGGTCTTCCTCACTCCAGGACTAGCACTCCACATGCTGTTCCACCTAGCTTTCTATTCTCTCTTCCATGTCACTCATTACCTTGTCCTATTTTAATAGCATGGAAATCATGCTTTTGCCAATCCAAGAGAACAGATTTGAGACTCAGAGTTTCCCCAGCCTTTGATCTCTCCATAGCTTACCTTTTCTCTATTCACAACCACAGAATCACAAAATCTCAGGAGTTGGAAAGTACATTCAAAGTCGTCTGGTCCAAATTGGGCTGAAAATCACAAAGACATGGTCATCCAGTTTCTGCTTGAAAACCCTCAGAGATAAAAAAAAGTCACTAGTACTTGAAGCAGCTCATTTTACTTTAGGCCAATTATAAATGTTAGGAAGATTTTTCATTCTTCACAACTGTATTTGATAGTCAAATACATCCAAGACTACTTCTAAAATTCTCTAGATGATTTGGAGGATATAGGGGAAGCCCTATTCAATCAGGTTTGTGAGTGACAGTGCACTGGGTGGGTACATGTGTGCTAAGGAATAAGTTGTACATAATAACAAATAAAAGTATTGTGCTGATTTTTAACTATTAGGAAAAAAAACAGTATGGTGTAATTTTTAAAAGTAGGAGTTTAGGGCATCAGAAGAACTGATTTTAAGTGTTATTCTCTCATTTACTGGATTGCCTTGAACAAGTCACTTACCTGGCTCAATTTCCTTATCTGTCATATGAAAATAGGAATATCTGCATCATGGACCTCATAGGATTGTGGTGAGAATCAACTGAAATATTTTAAGTCCATTTGCAAGCTATCACATGTTACTTGCTTTTATTATCAAAGAAAAAAAGAAAACTAAAATTTTAGTTCTTTGTAAAAGTAATATTAATTCTGATAATTTATACCAGCTGCTTGCATTTATGTCTAATTACTATGCAACATAGTGGCAAATATGCATATCATTAAAATGTCAAATTAATTTATGGAAGTTCTGTGTGAGCAAGATTTCATCTCTACTCATATTTGCTCAGACTTTATATCTTGTCACTTATATGGGATGGTTGTTCACTTAAAAAAAAAAATTAGAGTACATGTTGCTTCTGATTCAATGGCTGAGAGGGAGGGGGCTAGGTGGCGCCTTTGGGTATTTCAGAGAAAGGACACCCATTTTCCTTTGTTTTATTAAAATCTCTCTGTTAGCCAAGTTAGACTCATGTGCTTTCCCACAATGTGCATTCTCTATGCTAGGAAATTAAAAACTGAATTCTGCTGACAGAAAGACACGATTGTATTCTCTATACTGAAATGAACCTCTCTTCCCTGCAAAATCAGAACGTTTTCTAACATTAACGTCAGTCACCCAGTAAAATGGGCTCTCCGGGGAAGTTAGAGAAGCCACATTACTCAAGTCATTTAAAATTAGACCAGACTATCAATTTATCTACCTCTCAGTATGTCTGTCTTTTATGAATGAAGCTTCAGCACTCTATATTAAAACTTGGGGGTTATGGCAAATTAGGAGTGCCTGTCAGTATAATTTGTCATGTGGTCTGGTGCTGGAAAGACTTAGAGATCATATAATCCAGCCCCTTTATTTTATAAGTAAGACTGCTCCAAAGCCACAAGGCAAGTGATAAATGAAATAGAAATTCGAACCCTGATCTTAAGACTCCATAGTCATTGCTCTTTCCACTACACAATGCTAGTTCATTTCTATGACTTACAAAAAACCTTTTAACAAAAAAAAAAATGCCACTCAAGATCACTCAATGTTATTGCTTTAGAGCATTTTTTGGCTCTTACTTTGGACACGATTCTAATGACAAAAATAAATTTTTTCTCAAATAACTTTTAGAATTTCATATATATCTAATACAGCCACATATCAGGAAACTTAAACCAAAAGTGGTCAAGTTAGAATCGAAGCCCCTTGCCTTCCAGTTCTAACTCCTTTGCTGCCCATATGATTGACCTGAGGCAAAGTTCTAGGACCTCAGTTTCCTCATCCATAAAATAAAGGTTTGGACTAAATGGCTTCTGAGGCCTCTCCTCCTCAAGATCTATTATTCTTTGTCCCATCTAAAATATTATCTACTATCTCTCCCTGCTTTAAGCAATTACCATTCAATATGAAACAAAAGTAAATCTGTTTCAGGACAGAGAATAGAGGGGAAAAAGTAAAGTTAAAAGTACAAGCCTTGTGAAATTAATCAATAACAACAGTAATAGTGTTTTAAGATTTGCAAAGCACTAATAGCAATAATAACTAAACAATAATAAAACTAATGATAGCAATATTACAGATGCTCTTAATATTATTAATATATTATCATGTTATTATTTTATTATATATACATATGCTTCATAATATTAATATATTTTTAAATTTTCTTAGCATGTCCTCATATGGTAGTTTATAAAGTTATGGCACAGTGAACCCAGATCTGCTCTAGATAACAGTAGTCCTGCTAATAAGGACATTTTACTTGACTTTCCATTTATATATGTAATGTTTTGTTTGCAATTGCCCATCTTTATTCATTTATCCTCATTTATCTCTTCAGGTTCTAGAGGCTGAAATGGGGTAGGGAACATTCTCAGATAAGGGAGATGAAGCCCAAAGGAGATGCCGAATATAGAAAAGAATAGCATGACTAAGGTTATTTGTATTCTGCCAGCCTAAAAAAATATTAAGCTAACTAACAGATGCTGCAAAATCCTTGGGAAAATTCAAGAAGGAAAGGGCTTACACTAATGACCAAGAAAAGAGCTCTTCTCTCTAAACCTACAATCTCATCTCTGATAGCTGTGATTCTGGATCAACTAAATAACTGGATTAACTAAAAATGAAGGAAAGTAATAAAACCTGGGGTGTGCAAGGGCAAAGTGCAGAGGTTGTTCTCAAGAAATAAGACATTTTGGCAGATTTCCTTCCTGAATCCTGAAGGTTTTGCCGTTTTCTCTCTCTGCACATTCAATGAGGACTGGACATTTTTCATCTGGTTTCACTGCTCAAAAGACAAATGATTTAATACTCAGTTCAGATAGCACAGCATTTTCTAAGAGATATTGCAAAACCTCATCTGTCATCAAACAAGCTAAATTGGCTGTTTGGGATCCACATCTAAGTCCTAATAAGGCACCAAATATCAAAGGTTGGACTGGAATTAGTAGTCACTTAGATATGCAACATGAAGGCTGTGCCTCAACCTATCCCCTGGGGTGCATGGAAAAGGCTGAGATTTTCTGCCTTATAGTGCATTTAATTGGTCTTTTTTTTTTCCTGGATGACTGATTTTATTCAGTGACTATTGCCTGAAATTTGCAGATTTTATAAAATAACATCTCTGCAACACTTTCCAGCATCCACTTTATATGTTCTCAAATTCTTAAACATAAAGACAACTAAGCTTACTTGGAAGAAAAAAGTTTTAATCAAGAAGATTCTTAGTGTCTCTTTGATAGAAACTAGTATTCAGAGGGGTTGTAACTGTAATAGGAGTGAGGAGCCAGGGAAGAAAAAGTTTAAAGTTCCTACATTCTGGCTGTACCATTTCAACCAAAAATCATAGTTACCCTTATTCTGCTTCTGCTTCGCTCCAGCTCTACAATAGAAGATTCCTAATTACAGGGACTCATTTTGTCTCGGCCACCTAGAACTGTGTCTCTCTTAAAATAAATAAATACTTAAGAAATGACTGTTGATTGATTGATCCTCCTTTCCTACCAGCCAATGACATGGTTTTTGTTTCTTTAGGGTTTTTTGGGAGGAGGAAAGAAGTACACGTAGCATCTGAAGAGATCAGATTGAGTCTGGACTTTGCCACTTATTGCTTTTGGAAAAATCAATTAATTTTTCTAAATTTTTTTTCCTGAGGCAATTAGGTTTAAGTGACTTGCTCAGGGCCACACAGCTAGGAAGTGTTAAGTGTCTGGCATCACATTTGAACTCAGTTCCTCCTAACTTCAGGGCTAGTGCTCTATCCACTGCCCCAACTAGCTGCCCCTAAATCTTGTTTTCTTAATCTAAAAAAATGAAAATAATAAAATTTGTGCTATCTCACAAAGCTATCATGAAAAAAAGTATTTTGTAAATAGAAGTGTGAAACCTAAATGTGAGCAATGATCATGTATATGTTATATGCACTAAATTGTTTCACCTAAAAAAATGATTTTTCTTTATTAACCAAATGTCATAACCCAAGTAGGAAGCTTGGGCTTAGTGTCAGAAGGTTTGCTTGATGCATTGTATTTTACATACTAGAATTGGGACTTCTTGAACCAGTATGTAAATTTATGCCCAATTTTATGTAAATTAGCAAAACCCTAATGTTCTAACAACATGACTGCAGCATTAATGTAATGGTGTGGTGTGTAAGACTAGAACCAGAGAAACAAAGAAGTGGGTGGGGATGAAGAATGGAGAAAATAAAATGCTGTAAATAATACAAGGCTGCCAACCTGTCGTGGATGACTGAAGTAGAACTAGCATAAAACCCAGGCCATCCTTCCTTGTCTTAGTGTGTAAAGGTTGAAAAATAATTGTCTGGTGCTGACATCTGAAAGAGGTTAGCCACATGTGAGAACACATTTGAAGGTGGTTGCATTTGCCATTACAATTTATTTTCCTCTATATTTCCATGGTTTACAAATATTCTGATGTCTTGAAAGGCTCTGAACACGTTTTCTGTTCATTGATTTGCCTTTATTCATTTCTTTTATTCACTTCCATAAGATCATAGTGGATTTAGAACCTAGATCTACTCTAGTCTCCCATTTTACAGATAAGGAAACTGAGTGCCAGAGAGATTGTTTTGCTTGCAATGGATCATTTAAAGGTTGCATAGTTCAGTGGAAAGAGTACTGATCCTAGAGGCAAAGGAACTGTTTTCAAATTCTGCCTTGGATGTTTACTGCCTTGATGACCTCAGGCAAGTTTCTTTTAAGCAATTAAGGGACAATGTGGATAGAGTATGGGGTCTGGATTCCCAAGGACAACCTAAACTAAATTAAAATATATTTGGTAAATATTTAACAATTTTTTAAAATGTGAACAGATAATGTGAATGCGTGGTTTTCTAAGTCAATATGCAGCTTCAGAGATCCTTATGGACAGTTTGGTGGCCACTATTTCTATTTGAGTTTGATACCACTGGTGTAGTATAATAAGTCCCGGGAAAATTTTTGTTTAAACTCCACCAGACATAAAAAGAAGAAGCATTTTTTCCTGGTCCTTTCCTTTAGAACCAGCATAGATTTTCTTCTTTTGCTTCTTTCACTCAAATTCTTTCTTAACTACATTTCTTTCTTATCTCCAAAGTATATTTGCTGCTAATTCTTTCCAGTAGACAGTTCAGAAACCGTGACTAAAGTATGACTAGTATTAAGTAAGTGAATGGGGTTTTATACCAGAGCATGGTATCTGTGACCGTGAAGAGGGTGTACAGCCTTCTGCTAGTGACCATCATCCCCACACTTTGCATCATGATCTTTTGCCAGTTCATCTTCTCCAAGTCCCATCATCTTCTCCACAACCCACCTGGGGAAAGAGCTCCCTATCTCCTGCTATGATTGTACCTGTGATCTAGCTCTCCTCTGCCCCAATTTTGCTTCTTCCCATCCCAATTGTTTCTCCCCCACGTAAAAAAACACTACTAATACTGCCTTGGCAAAGGAGATGGAGCTGTATAATGTGGCAGAAGGTGTGCTGGCTCTGTAATTAGAGGATCTGTATTTATTTTCTGCCTCTGACAGTTACTGCCTGTATTATCTTGGGCAAATAACTTACTTTCTAGGTTTTCTTTTCCTCATCTGTAAAATGAGGGATGTATTACAAATTTTCTCAGTTCCCTTCCAGTTCTAAATCTATGTTTTTGTTTCCTTTAAGAAGAATGGGAAGAGAAAGAGGAAAAAGAAGAGGAAGAATGTGTTTTCATACACTCCTTACTAGCTCCCAACTTTTTTTTTTAGCACATAGCATACACAGTACATTAGTTTCTGAGGACCCATTACTGATCAATTCCCAGCTCATATCTATTACTTCCTCACAGTTATAATCAATCATTCTCCCCTACATTGTTCTCATAGATTAAGACTGTTATTGGTAAAAGGATCAAAATACCTAAAAAACAGGTGACTTTGGAGGTCATGACCATGGCTTCATTTTTTTTTTTTTAGATCAAGCATCTTGGAAGAGAATACAACATTTTTTATCAGATTCTTGACAATCTGTCATTTATCATCTGATTTCATTTCTTTTTGTGGTTTATCTAATCCTTTCTGCAGTAAATGTGATCTATTAGAAAAATCAAGATAAAACAGCCATCGTGTCTTTCCAGCCAGAGAAATATAGAACATGGAAATATTTTGTACAGATCAAGTTGCAGCTTCTTACTCTTACTGTGTCCTCTGCCTTTGCTGTTCATGCTTCTGAGTGGGGCTAAAATAGCTTAGTAGGGATGAAGTGTGTCAGGAACGACTAGAGGGTGGTACCCAGCAACTTTTACTCCCCCACTTACCACCATTTCTATTATCTCAACTGAACAGCCAGCTCAGAAAATTGCCTTTCCTCCCCACTCCTTTCTTTTCTTCTCTTGCTTTTGTGAAGGAACACCATTCTGTGTTGAAAAAAAAATGTTTGATTTCATGGGAAATTAGAGCTTTTCTACAATCATGCTGCATGCTGAAAAAATGCTCACTCTACCACTGGGAGGAAACATAACAAGTCAAGCTAAAGCAGGTGCTACTGTTTCTGCTAGCATTATACCAACAATACCATACTTGGCGACTTGGTGGGGACAAGTTTCTGACTTGTCCTGAAGAAAAGCTGAAGAAGAAAATGAAGGAAAAAAAAGATAGTCAATCCATTAGCTAGAGTAAGGAACAGAAAAGTTCTGAGTGAGAAAAATGGGACCCATTTACTTTCCCAACATATGAAAGCCTTTCCAGTAGGAACCTTAGCAAACATCCTTGACAGAGACCAAGACATTAGTTTTCCATTTAGAAATAATTGGAATCAAAATATATAGTCAGAGATTTAGAGCTGAAAGTGACCTTAGAGAGCATCTAATTTAGCCTTCTTATTTTACAGGAGGGGAAACTGAGACCTGAGGAATATGCCTAAGGTCATATTTTGTCTCTGTGCTTCATAAGTAAGAAGCAATCATTTTCTTCTTTGCTTTATAAAATGATGAAATCTTCTACCTACTCTTTTTTGGTTGTTTTTTTTTATTTGGGTTTTGTATTGATGGGTGAAGGGGAATGGATAGTTCTGAATCTGTACTTGTTCTATGTAAAAATGCCTTCCATCTATACAGATCACCAATTTGTCTGTAATTGACAGTCTCAGAGAGTCTTCTGGGACCTCGAAATTTCATGACCAGTTTGTAGTCATATAGTAATATGTGTGCTTTGGTACATATGTATGTCTATATGTGTATGTTTATGTGTGTGTGAATGTATAATATACATTTATTGTGTGTATGTGCGTGTGTATCAGAAGTGGGATCTGAGCCCAGTTTTTCTTTATCCAAGACTAGTTTTCTCTCCATTATGGCTTACTTCCTCTCTTCTTCACTAAGAACTGCTCTAAGAAAATTTATTCTTGGGGATAGAACACATATATAGGTATATATGTGGAAAGTAATTTGCCCAGAATAAAGTGTTCAAAGTGTTCTGTGATGCATCTGTAAATGTTCAAGAAAGTTAGACAGAGAGGAAAACCTTCTGAATGAGGAGCTAGGATATGTACTAAATACCTTTATTACCTCAGACAAGTCCCTTAACCTCTCTATATGTCTCAATTTCCCCCTCTGTAAAATGAAAGCGTTAGATTAATTGGTCATCAATCTCATGCATTTAGTTTGGGAAGAGATCTTAAAAGATTGTCTAGTTTAATGCCATCATTATACTGGGAAGGAAACAGAGGCCCTGAAAACTCCCTAAAGTCCTTTCCCCAGCCCTAAAATTCTCCAATTCTGTGCCTTTATTAGACTTCAGTAATATCATTTGAAAGAGCCAAGGAAACAAAGATTCCCCGTATTCTGTGTGTTATGTTAATATACATGATGAGCCTGCTGGTTAAATAAAAACTCCAGTCCATAGATTCCACTTTTCCTCATATATATATTTTGTGCTGCTTCCTGCCTGTAGAATAAACCACTGCTGACAGCAGCCTGAGGCTCCACTCCATCTTTTCTATCCTCCCTTCACCTGCATCTCTGTGTAGTCCAGGGTTTGGTCCCACACACTATTGGTTAAAAGCAGAGAGCAGGAATTCCAGCTGCCTGTGCCGACAAAGAACGATCCTGGAGCTTCGGAAGTCTCCTCAGCCAGTTGTCAATCTACCTGCATCACAAAGGAAAGGGGGCATACCTGAGCCAGAGCTGACAGGAAGGAGCAGGTAACACGGACCGGGGGGTTACTCTGACATGCTGTTGTCCCTCTGGGACGGGGCTTTCTTATAGTTTCCCCAGTGATAGAATCAAAGATGGGAATGAATGAGTGTGCTCTGCTGCTCTGTGTGTGTGTGTGTGTGGTGTCCATGTGATAAGCTGGGATACTTACTAGAGCCGGATTTTATTCTATGATATAAAAGTGAGCCTACAGCAAAAAAAAAAAAAAAAAAAAATTGCCTTTATATAGGGAACTCTGGACAGCCTTGTTCTGACAAGAGTGGGTTTGTTTAGTCATTAAAATTGGACCGTGTCAGTTGGCTGTGGAACTGGACAAAATACAACGTCTTCCGAGCTCAGAGTGGAGGAGAAAGTAAAGGAAACTGAGATGCATCATGCATCTGGCAAAGTAGAGCATCTCCTTTCCTGGGTCTTTAGTAAAAGCAAAACTGAAATGTAGATAGTGTTAGCTGTCAAATGTGTTAGCAGGATTTTCAAGATTCATTTCAGAAGTCTTCTCACTTCTAATTAGACCAGATCTGTTTGTTTGGTTATTATGACAAGTATGCTAATAAGAAGAAAGAATGGTAAATTGGAATTCCCTATGATAGATACAAAGAATGAAAACTGGAACATCACAGAGGATTAGAGTATGTAACTGTCCCCTAAGACAGGGAACTGTCAATTCCCCCTTAAGATTTTCTTTTTAAAAAGGAAAATTTAACAATGTATTTATACATATTGGGCACCTAAAAGATTGAATGATGAGCTTACAATTAACATACTGATGGAATGAACATTGTTTATTCAATCAGAAATTAATGGTTCTGTTTAATTCATCTGATTGAAAATGAAATTAAATATAATGCCTTTTTTTTTAGTTCTCTAAACTTGGAATATTGCTTAATCAGCAATTGATTTCTCCTCATTTTTTGGGTAGCCAGTTTACAGCGCTTTACTTGTGACTCAACATTGTTTGAATTTCAGTGGCAGCCTCCAAAGAACACAATGGATTGACATTTGTTAGTATTGAAAATATTTGAACATCACCTGTAGAACAGGACCTTTGCTAGTTTCTAGCACTGCGTATTGACATATAAAAGTTAACTGATCAAAAGGAGATTTATTTTTTACTTTGAATTTGAATTTAGAAATTCAAATAATGCAATTGACAATTTGCAAAGATTAGAAAAAACAAAGGATTCTATTGTTGACAAAACGTGGCAAGGCCTGAATTTTTTTCCTGCATTATTTCAGCATGCATGCAAAAAGCTTTTGTGAAAAGTATATGTGCGTTTATCTCTGTGTCTGTGTCAATTTGGAATTCAGTATATATTTGTCTATGTAGGTATATGTGTATAGAAAAAGGGAAAGAGATGTATTAGTTATTCTTCCAATATTTCTTCTGTTTTTTCCATAATAATTGAACCAGTTTTATTGGGGGGTTTTGTTTTTAAATACCTGGAAGAGATCTTAGAGATGATCTGGTGAAACTTTATTTATTAACAGATGGTGAAACTGGCCAGTTTTTTTTAATTCTATTCTTCATAATACTTTAAAACTCTAATTCCTCATACAATCCACAAAGACAGCATATCTGGGAATTTTGTGCACATGTATATACACTGAGCTCTGACTTTTCAGAAATAATCAGTGGCACAGAGGGGGGCTATTATCTGATAGATTTGAAATTGTCCTGATTGTTGATTAGTAACATAGGTGGCCATTATCCCCATCCTCTCCAATCTTTCACTATAATGTTGCCTGCTATCTGACTGTATCCACTCTAATTAAAATGTTATAATAATGACATTAGATCCAAAGGGAATATGGTTCTTATTTTAACCTGTCAGTTAATATCACGTATAAATGAGTAATCCTGTCCCATAACTTTGAACCTATTATTTGAAGCGATTATATAAAACCATCCTCAGACGTTTTTAGTAAAAGATCATAAATTGACCCAAACTCAGATAAGAGAGCATCTTAAACAAGAGTTTAGGAAAAAGGCATGAGAGTTATATAAATTTACTTCTCCCATTTATGAATTAAAGAATGGACTTGCATGAGTATGGAGACAGATAATCCATGTGTTTCCGAAGTCACTCTTCACAGAAGCTGGACAGGAACAGCTTTATCTTCTCCATGCTTCTAGAAGGACACATTGTTTAAGCCCCAAGAAATGGGAGAAAAAATGAGTTTTAAAGTTTTAAGACAGAGGCATGAGCCAGGTTTTAATTTACTTATTCTTCCCAAATCAGTGAAGTTTGGGATATAAAGACACGTCACCTAAGAAATGAGGTCCACTATAGGAGACACAATAAATTGTACACTTTCCTGTTACAACAGTTTATTATGTGTTCGAATGTGAAATTCTAATCAGAGTTAACTCATAAAAAAATGAGTGTGAAAGAAGTCTCATGCAGAATAGTGTTTAAGTGGAAGAAGAGGAAGAGATGGAAGAAGAAGAGGAGAAAGGAAGAGGAAAAGGAGGAGAAGGAGGAGGAGGAGGAGGAAAAAGAAGAAAAAGAGTAAGAGGTAGTGATGGTGGTAATGATGGTGGTTGTCATGATGGTGGTAATAGTATTTGTGGTGATAGTAGTAGTAAGAGAAGAGGAAGTGATAATAATTGTAGTAGTATAGCATTTGGCTAATTCTTTAAGAAATTTATAGAGTGTTTTATATATAGGTTGTCTTAACTTTAGTCTTTGTGCAGTTTTAATCCATAATCTTTTTTTGAGAAGAGCAGCCAGAGTTGTTCCCAAAGTTTTAGTGCATTTTTATGCTTAAAACCACTCTAAAACTTTGGGGGCATCCTGGCTTTTCACTTATTTGATGCTAATGCCAATCGTGTGTGGTAAGTACTGTTATGATCTCCATTTTATAGATGAGGACAAAAACAGGTGACTTTTCCATAGTCACACAGCTAGTAAGTGTCCATGATAATATTCAAACTGGGTTCTTCTGACTCCTAGTCCAACCCTTTATCTTCTGTGCCATCTAATTACCAAATGATAAAAAGACACTCAACCATATAATCCATGGGTAAGACACGTATCTATCTATTTTATTTTATATAATACTAAAGCTATTCTTCATTCCTACGGTCAGGTTACATCTTATGAGCTTACACGGGTTTAGACCTCAAGGGAACCATCCGTGGCCATAAAACCCATTTCCCTGATTGTACATATGAGGACCAGAGACCCAGAGAGGTTAATCAACTGATTCTAATCAGTAACTGGCAGAGGCTGTCTGACTCTAAACCCTAAGCCCTTTCTACAATACCATACTGTCTCCCTGAGAGGGAGAACATGGTGATCAAGCAATATGATGTCAGTGGTGTACATAGAGATATTGTATGGTAAAGAATGGGTAAAAGATTGTTTTCAAATGTGAAAGGATTTCATAAATAACATGAAAGAACAATGCATCAGATTTATTATTTCTGCTTAATGTCATTTTGTAATATTTCATTCTCATTATTCTGTTACTCTTCCATATACCAGTTCATTTCTTTATCTTTCTTTTAGCTTTAGTGGCTCAAGCATCAATGTTACATGCTGTGCTCTTATTGGGAATGGATGTAGGAACTTGCTTTTTTTTCCCCTTTTCATTGTGATGATTCAGAAAGCATATGCAAAAGCATAACTAGGGTGGGGTGAGTGGAATTTTTTTCTGAGTGCTGAAATTGAGAGAAATTGAAGAATAACCTAGTAACTATTAGTTAATCCCTCCCCCAACTGCTCAACCCAATTTGTCTTCATTACCTACTTATTTTCATATCACAAATTAGACTTGATTTGTAAGCATTTGCTCATTACTTGCCCCAGAAACACCACATCCTAGGCACCGAAATGACCCTTTCTGGCTCTATACATTGTAGAATCTACAAAGAATATTGTATTTGCTCAGACTTTCTTGGAGGTTTAAACAAAACCAAGAATCTCTGAAAACCGACTGACTATACATTTTAGCTAGAGAATTTTCAGGGCCTCTTCTGTATCTGGATTGTGTGTGTGTGTGTGTGTGTGTGTGTGTGTGTTTCTCTTAAAGGTTTAAAGATTTTAGCATTTCCAGCGCACATATGCTTCTATTTGGTTTTTATTTTCCTGTGAAAAATAATAATAGTTTACTTACTATATATCATATCTTTAATTTTTTCAGTGAAGATATGTTGTAATTATTTGCATAAGACTTGATTTGAAAATGAAAACTAATATTTCTGAATCACTTTTCAAATTACATGACTAAAGAAGCAGAGTCCAGATAGTGCTGTTATCCCATGCATTTATCTCTGTGCTGAAAGGAAAAGAGAGGAAGGGAGAGAGAAAGAAAAGGAGAATGTGAGAAAGAAAGGGAGAAAAAGAGAGAGGGAAAGAAGGAAAAGGGGAAAGGAATGGAAATGGGGAGATAAGAGAAACACTGACAGAGAGAAAGAAAGAGAGAGAGAGAGAGAGAGAAAGAGAGAGAGAGAGAGAGAGAGAGAGAGAGAGAGAGAGAGAGAGAGAGAGAATCAATTCCTAAAGTCAGTACAAAATGTCTCATTAAGGCTTTTGGGTCAGATCATATAAACCAGAAAGCAGAGCTCAAAATGGAGCAACCCAAATAACTAGAAATGTGAGGAATTAATCTTAAATATATACTGTAGAATTAACTTCTAAGAAGCCACTTTTTAAGTAGCTGCATGATAACTAAACTAATTAAAAAATGAAAATTTAAGTCATATTACTTAGTTGTGTCCCCTCAGCACTGAAGAATTCTAATCACTTTAAGAGAGAAGGAGGTAGAGCGAAAGAGAGGTGGGGGGGGGGGGGGGGGAGGAAAGAAGTGAGAGAATCAGAGACAGAGAGATAGAAACAGAGAGACAGAGAGACAATGACAGAGGGAGGGAAGGAGAGGAGAAGGAGAGGAAAAGAGAGAAGAAGAGGGGAAAAGAGAGAAGAAGGGGGGAAAGAGAGAATGAGGAAGAGGGAGAAGGAGAAGGGGGGAGAGAGGGAAAGGGAGAAGAAGAGAGAGAGGAAAAAGAGAATAGTCTAATATCTAAAA
Organism: Sarcophilus harrisii; assembly: GCF_902635505.1. Lineage (NCBI taxonomy): Eukaryota > Metazoa > Chordata > Mammalia > Dasyuromorphia > Dasyuridae > Sarcophilus > Sarcophilus harrisii. The sequence continues at coordinate 198,172,710 of NC_045430.1, forward strand.
CAGGAGCATGTAAAGGGGGGAGGAGCATTTAGACTGAACTAGTCACCATCCTAGAATGGTAAATGAGTAAAAACTTTCCTGGTCAAATACTTCCCATGAGTAAGTTAGCCATCTTTAGAAAGTGAGCTATTTTTTCTTGTTATCACAAACATGACATTTTGGAGATTTCTATTAATCTAAAATTCATTCCCAAAGTTATTTCTTTCCATATTTCTTAGTGCATCTGTTACTCAATAAACTTATGAATCTCTCTGTTGTTGCCGGTTCTTAAAGTTATTTGGCTTGATATGTCTGAAAATATCTTTTTCAGTTCAACAATTAATTTATTTTCACATATTCAAATGTCTATTACTCTATATACACTGACAAAATGATTCATATAGAAGAAAAAAAAAATCATTCCCCAAGCATCCATCTTACAAATGTATGCAATTAGTCACAAGGTGAACCAAGCAGAAAAACATGGTTAGTTCATTTCTCAGCCCACACCTTCTATTAGAGACAATTTAACAAATAGCTCATGATTATATACTGCTTTAAGGTCTACCAAGTGCTTTATTCACAGTTTTTTTGTGAGATAAGTAGAGACATAATGATTGTGGGGTAAACTGGGCTTTGCCCCCAAGCACTAACATCTCATCACTCTTAGAGTGGGAAGCTTCCACCCTAGTAAGACCACTGTTCCCAAGCCTTACCTCACAATCCTGTATTAACACAATGGCAATCTCCAGGGTGCCCCAGCTGCAGCACCCTTCTCCCAGGTCACTTTTTCCCCTAAAGTGCCATGTGATGTTGTCCCTCTCTCCCACCACAACTGCACATAAGATCAGGGGATCCTCTGCACCATTACTGCTCCATTCCTCCCATTTATTTATCCACTCCTGCTATACAAATGCATACGTAGGTGTACACACACACACACACACACCAGTTTTTGACTCATAGGGAAAAAATGCCTGCATCATAACTAAAAAGAGGTTGTTTCTATTTGAGAGATTGTTATTCCTATTTTACTCCTGGGGGAAATGAAGCATGGTGATCAAAAGTCCATTGGCTAACAGTCACACACCTAGTAACAATCAGACAGGACTCAAGCCTAGCTTTTCTGACTTCAAAATCAGCCCTCTTATAATTATACCACTTCTTCACCACTATACACTGCTTTTCAGTAATATCAGTCAGTCAGCTAAGGTTATTAAATCTCTACTCTGCACCCAACACAGTGCTGTGAGCACTTGGAAGAGTAATATCAAAGTGAGAAGGGCTTTTGCAGCTGTCAGCTGGATATCTCCACTGACCTGCCATACCTGCCCTTCAAATTCTCTAGGTCCCACTGAGCTAACCTGCCATTCTGGTGATCTCTCTTTGTCGGTGGCTCCACGATTCACCCAATATCTCATGTTCAAAATCCTGCTGGTTATCTTTCATCCTTGCATCTCTCTCCTCTGGTCTAGCTATGATGATTAATCTTATCTTTTCTAAGAGTCCCCTTAATATTTCCTCACAGACTTTCAGTTTCATCCCCTTTTCTCTATCTGCATTGCTGCCACCATATGAGCTTTTCATTATCACCCTCCTGAATTACAGCAATGACTTTCTAACAGATCTTCCTTTTTCTGCTCTCTATCCCTTTTAACCCATTTTTGAAACTTTTACCAGACTAACCTTCTTTATGTAATACTTTAAATATACTTTGAAAATAACAGGCACTTTAGCAACATTTATTAAATTGAATGTATAGATTAGTCCCCTGCCCCTGAATCTACAATGGATCCCTATTGCTTACAGGGTAAAATTGAAATTCCTTAAGCTAGCGTTAAGGCCTGCCAAAATCAGATAACTATTTCTCATATATCACATTCCACAGCACACAAAAGACTTTTATATGTATTAATTTAATCACATGTGAAGTCATATATATCCACATACATCTATATAGATAGATAGATATCTGTGCATGTATCCATATATGCACACACACCTATAAAACAGAGATTTGGGCAAAAATCATTGATTTAATGTTCTCATTTCCTAACCCCAGGTTGACAAAGTCTCCATCAAACCAATCCAGTCATCTAGTTCAAAACAGAAATATTCACTCATATTGGCCATTCAGAATCCAAGTCAATTTAGATTCAAAGGTCAATCCAATTGCCCCAATACCAGATAGATGCAGCTTCAAAACATACTTTAGCTAGATTTCTTACAGAGGCTAAGAGATCTTATTTCAGAACTAAAAGTAGATATGTCATAAATGAATTATAGAGTCCTAACAAATATCAAATTTATCTCGTGTTAGGACTCTCTGAATTAACAGAGTTTAACTATCATTCATAGATTTATTTTCAGTTGTATGTTCAGGCAGCCCTTTGGGTTCTCTGTCTACATCTTATACATCTTACACTTTGACCTCAGATGCTAATCAAAGAATATTTATTCTTTGATGTATTTGCAAGTGCCTCAAAAAAAATCTCTTGACCTATACGCTTTGAGAATAAATGTGACTAATAGGTTCATTTACCAATTCTGTAACATCCAAAAATTTAGCAGGAGAAACTTAGAAATATTGCTTTGTCTACTTTAGGGGGCATATTAAGAAGCAGATCTTTAGTTATCAAGTGGGATCTTTGATCATGTCACTTCTTTCTTCAAAAACACTTTGTTGGCTCATTGTAAAGTAGAACTAGGTCCTAATTAGTAAGAAAAAATAAATAAATAAAGAATCCTCTAAAAATCATCCCATTATTCAAATTTATAGGGTCTATTTCCACTGGGCAAGAACCAATTACCACATTTGACATACACACATGCATATCAGGAGATTTCTATTCTTTAGTGATCAGGACCTAGCTATGTGAATTTATGAGGCTTCTAAGATCTTCCAGAGTTTGATTTCAACCTACTAAGCCAACTCTCTCTTTCATATAACCCTGCATCATGTACTCTACATTCCAACCAAACTGGATAACTCTCTGTCCCATTTTCTCTGCCTCATTCCTGTTGCCATGACTTGTCTCATGTTGTCCCCTTATACCCAAAATATATTTTCCCCCAACCCTATAAATATTGCATCTCCATATGTTGAAAGCTTTCCATTTTCTTCTAGACCCAGCTAAAGTAGGATCACACACCCAACTCTAACCTTTACCCTTCCCCCAGTTTCTCTTAGCACTTTTACTTGCATTTCTTCTTTGTCCTTATCTTTGTTCTTCCTCCCCTCTTGTATTTATTTAACTATATCTTCTCCCACCGTTAGAGCATAAACTCTTTGAAAGCAAATCTATTGTTTCCTATCTTCATATTCTCCAGCATAAAATGGTACTTTGTAGATAATATAAGATATATTAGATTTTTACTAAATTGAATTTCAGTTTCTACTTATGAGCTTAATTGTTTACTCCAATTTTTAAAGGAAAAAAAAAACTAATGGCACCTCAGTGTTTTTATGAGATAATTCATTGAAAACTATTGCCATCTATTTATCCCCTTAATAAACATATCTTAGGGGAAATACTTCAAAGGAGCCAAACTATTCATAACTCATTACATATCCAAAAAATTTTTATCATCTTCAGATTATGATATTGCTGCTAGATTAAGAATTTTCTACCCTTTTGTTTTCTAGACCATGTAACAGCCATCTGATATAAATAATTTTTTAAAGTACTTTGAGATTCTCCTGTATTTTTGCGCATAGTAGGCTCTTAATGAAGTTTCTTGAATTAAATTAGCCAATAATATAGAACATAGAATGTGAGGACTGGAAGATTGTCTCATGTAACCCCTTTATTTTACAAGAGAGAAAACTGAAGTTTTGAAAAAATGAAATTATTTGCCCATGATCTAAACTCATTAGTAACAAAGTCGAAAGGAGGACGTTTGTCTTTGGTGCACAGTCAGGAGCTCTGTTTACCATATTGCACATGAGCCTGCCCTGCTAAAGATTTTTACCTGCTTAAAATTTCACTGCCATTTGACTTTTCTTGGATTAAATATCTACTTTCCCTCCTATCCATTGTCCCACACACACACAAAATTCTTTCTCTAAAACCACTCTACAGCATTCCAGACCTGTTATGATACTGCTGTAATTCTCAAATAAAGCTGGCTAAAATCCAGAGGTGGATGATGTGACATTTTCTCTGAAGGCATATAATTTACAGTTCTCTAAAATGTTTGAAAGCTAAAAGAAGATGGTCTACAGAGTGACAAGCAATAATAACAATAATTACAAGGTGTCGATGAATCCATCTGAGCGATAATATGAAAGGCTGATAAAGTAAGCAAAGAACTGCAGGAAGATGTCTGGGATGTGTCAGTGGCACTCGACAGCTTGGTGGCCCCCACTGGGAGGTCAGGAACAGTGATCAGAACAGAGGTGGATTGTGATTGTTTTCTGAGCAAAGAGTGTTAATGGACTACACTAAAAAAGGATTTTCTTCCCCACCCCAGGGTAATCTCTAAGCAGTACTGTTGCTTCTTCTGAGATTGCATCTGAAGTGATCTCAACTCAAAGAAGAGTTTCAAGTAAGACAGAATAGAAGAAAAGGAAGAAATTAGAGGGAAATGGGCATGTTATTAATGTCATATACATGTTTCCATTAATTGCCCTTTAGTATTTAATTATACTAAATTGTGGATTTAGGAAAAACTCATATCACTCTAAACCTAGTTATTGAGCATTAAATTTATTTACATTGCTTTTAAAGTATCCCCTCTCAAAAGGGATCTCATATTATAAACCATATATATTATAAATCATATACACAAATCACTAAAATTCTTGAATAAAACAAGAAAATCTATTTGCATTTCTATGAGTTTCAAATTATTTTATATTGTTTTATTGCTTTTTATATAATTATGATACTATATGGAGTAAAATGTAATTAACAAAGACATTTTAGGGGAAAATTCTCTTATGTACTTTTATTGTCAGTGGAAATTCATTTTTAAAAATGGAAATTGAAAAAAAAGTCCTCTACTTTCTAGTTCCATTGGGTTTTCTTGATATTATTGTCTTGATTTGGTTTTCTCTTTGGTTGATTTCATTTGTTTAGACTTTGGAGAATGGGTTAGGGTCGGGGGCATTGTTTCTTTTCAGAACTGTATATTAGTTTTAATGATTAGAACAAAGAGAGAGTCACAACCAGAAACTTATTTTGTGTTGACATTTTTTAAAGCTAGGAAATACCTCCTAGATCTTAATTCATCTTATTTTTAAATAAAGTGATATGTGTCTCAGAATAACAAGATGGTAAGACTGGTTGCAGACATGTGCAATTTAAAATGACCCAGATAAGCCCAGTAAATCAAATCTTTCAGTGAAAAACCTTGAAAGGTGATAAATTGAAGGACCAATCTCATATCTATTATCATTTTTTAATATACTGGAGCAAAATGAAATATGTTTTGGCTCCTTGCCTACAAATGCTGTTATCTGAAAGTACAGTCTTTATTCCCCCAAACTGCCATGCATATGTATGTAACCAAGCAATCCACACACACACATACACATTTACAGGCTTTGTGTCCCTGGACAAGTCATTTCATCTTAATGCTTCAGTTTTTTCATCTGTAAAATAAGTAGGTATACTCTTAAAGGTCTCTAAAATCCATTTTGGTTCTAAATGTGAGATCTGTGGAGGGAGCTTGGTAGCCACTGTTGTCAAACTCAAATAGGTACCATGTCAACCTGAAAAACCACAAATTAAATTATATTTAATATATATTAAATCCGTATGGCATTGCATTTTTATTTTGTTAAATATTTCCCAAATATATTTTGATATAAGAGTTTTGGCTTTGGGGTCAGGTTGCAAGTTTGATACTTTTGGAATAAAGCACTAGATTTGGATCTGGGAAGACCAGGTTTTGAATCCTGCCTCAAACACTAATTAGCTTTGTCACAGATCACTTGACCTCTAAAAACCTCAGTATCCTCATCTGTAAATTAAAAAAGATTGGACTCAATGACCTTCAAATTCCATTCCAGTTCTAAATCTGTAATTCCCTGGATCCATTTTTTATCTTCTGGCATGTAATTTTGGGGTCTTTTTGATGACTAAAATAATCCCACATTGTTTATCTAACAAGTCCCAATATGTTATTACTATTGTTATTGTTATTTACAATACCACTCATTTATAAATTCTTAGGAACTCAGAATATGAGCTCCCAGTCTAGCACTGGCATGCCACTGCTAGCATGTGACAGGAGCTTAGTGATTATGCACATCTTTTATCCAATTAAGAGAAGGAAATAGTGTTGAATTACTGGGCCCCCCCAGAGATCAACACCTGGACCTCCTGGAGAGCTGTCATCAGAACTCAGAAAAAGATGCTTGGGCCATCCAAAAGGAACAGAGGGAAGACCAAATCCTTCCTCCCTCTTTCCTGGATCTCAGCCCCTGAGAGTCGTCTCCCTAAACTGCTTTTCCTAGTTTAACCATTTCTTCTTCCACTTCTGGACTCACTGAACTATTTCAGCTTCTCTAAAAGTACCAAGCATTCTCACCTCAATATTAGCAACTCATTTGTTTGACAAGAAGTCAGAGCTCCATTAGTTAAGTCCCATTATACTTTCTGAACCAACACTAGCTTATTTGGAACATAATTCACTTCATTTGCCCTATTCTCAGGCAGAGAGTCCAAATCCACACTGATGGGATGGGCAATATTGCTGGCACAAAAGTCATAAAGCTGAAGAACTAAATTAAGATGTAGCACATTAGGTGAGACGATAAGAATGTATTAAGTGGTTACACTGTACCAGAAATTGTATTTAGTACTGGAGATACAAATATAAGCCAAAAAAAAGACAATTCCTGCCCTCAACGAACTTATTCTAGTGGGGGAATATAGCACAAAAGGACAATGAGGAGAAAGGGGGGAAATGCCAGAGCAATCAAGTCCAATTGAAAAAGGAAAGAGGCAGAGGGATATTCCAGGAAGAAAGCCCCAGGAGCTCAGAGAAGTTGTACTGTTTCTGAAAAGTTGCTGACATTAAACTGAAATACTGAAATGGTCTTTCTGAAACAGGCTTCCTATTTCTAAACCTTTATCTTAGAATATTCTATGGATTCATTACATTCCATTTTCTCTTTTGCTATTTATAATACTTTTAGAGACCATATCTGTGATTTCTTTCCTTTAGTATCCATCAGTACAGCTCAACATCTTAGAGCATTGCCTTGACACTAAGTGTTTTAAGAGACTTAGCCAGTAGTCACCTAGCCATCATGTCAATATAAATCTTGAACCCAGGTCTTCTAGTCCCTAAATTCTAGCTCTTTATTCCCTAGGCTATATTTCCTCTCATTTTCAATATAGAGCTTGTTAACAAGGGAAGTGTGTGCCCATTTCCATGGGTTCCCCCTAGAATGTCCAATTTTCTTGAAAAATCAAAAAGTTTTCTTGATACTGAGAAACAAGATGGCATATTGGAAAGGGCACTGGAATTCAGTGAAAGCTGAGGCAGTCATTGAACTTGTAAATGCCTCAGTTTCCTCATCTATGAAATGAAGGGTTAGGACCAGATAGGTAATGTCTCTTCTTGTAATCCTATCCTAAAATACTATGATGTCTCAAAAGAACTAAAATTAGAAATAATTCATAGGGTAATGAAAAGAAGCATGATGAGCATAAGGGAGTTTACAGTATATTACCAAGATTAGTTGAATGTGAGAAGAGTTATAAGAAATGTTAGTGATAGCATGAATTATTGAAATAAGAAGTGAGCTGGTCATTTCTCCAAAAAAATAAAATTAGATAGACCAGGTGGTAGAAGAGGGTCCCTGGAATTATAAAACATCAGAAAGAAGAGTTTCAGTACATCCTTTGAAGAATTTATGGCAAAGAATGGAAAATAATCCCACAGAACCAGAAGGCAGGAAAGCTTTGTCATCTGTGCTGGGTTACAGCATCCATACACCATTGAGATCCCAGGCCTGTCAAAGGAATAAAATAACTAACATTCTGAATTCTGGAAATGGACCATCTTATTCTGGCACTGAAATCTGTGCAAATTTATTATTCCATCTCTTATGGCTCTTTACCATAAAGAGGAATTCTTCCTGCCCCTAGTTTTAAAAAACATCAGATTAGCCTTAATTGCTTCAAGAGCCTTGTGGTTTTCCCAATTTCATATCATATACTTATCCTCTGAGCTCCTATTCTTCCTTAACCTAAATTCAATCCAAATCAACTTAAGACAGACTTAAGTGTCTGCTATGTGTAAGGAAGTAAGGTCTGATCTAATCTGATGATGAAGTGATGAATAACAGTTCCTGCCCTCAAGCAGCAAAGTCTAATAGGGTAACGTGTAGTGTACAGAACAACAGCTAGATAGGAATGATGGACCTGGTCCAGATCTGGGCTTAGATACTAGTTATGTGATCCTGAACAAGTCATTCAACCTCTGTCTTTTCATTTGTAAAATGGGCATGATAATAGCACCAGGGTGACCTGAAGAATCAAATGAGAATAAATGCTTTACAAACTTTAAAGCAGTATATAAAATGCTAGCTATCATTATCATTATTACACAGATAAATGGATTAAAATTTAGAATTTAATTGAGTAGAGTAAAAATAAAAACAAGTCGCCTTGAGGAAAACTGATGAAGGTGGGAATCTAAACTGAAAGAATAATGGAGGAAATGGCATCTGAGCCAAGTGTGGAAGCAAGAGAAGAATGTTTCAAAAGATAGTGACAAAAAAGGAATGCTCTCCAAGAGTAAGAGACATAATCTTTCCTGTGAAATTCCTGTGGACACAGGAATGCAAAGGAATGAGGGACAAGATATCTGAGTGGCTAATTATGCAAGGTTGAATAGAAAATAGGGTATTAAAAGGACAATAATATAAAATAACCATGAGAAACAATTGGAGCCAGATTGTGGTATGTATTAAATGCCAAGCTAAAGACTTTGTATTTTAATCCATGGGAAAGAGGGAGACAAAAATAGGATTTTTTTAAGCAAATGAATGGTGTGGTCAGATCTTTACCCTAGACTATTTTATTTTGTATTTTAACAATACAAATGATGAGGGAAGAGAGGAAGAGAAAAAGGAAAGAATAAGCATTTATATAGGATCTACTATATCCTAGACACTGTAAAAGCATTTTACCAAGATTATATTATTTTATTCTCACAACAACCCTGCAAAGTAGATCCTGTTATTATCTCTATTTTACAGATGAGGAAACTGAGGCAGACAGAGATGAAGTGACTTGTTCAGGATTATATAACTAATATGTAATGTTTGAGTTCAAATTTAAACTCAGGTTTTCCTGGCTCAGGACCCACTGCTCTAGTCCCTGCCTTATCAAGCATCCTAGTTAGAGAGTGATAAGACTGAAATAAAAATAAGCATGTTGTCCATGAAGCTATTTATTTAGCTCCAAGTTAGTTTATTAAAATTATTTGACTTTAGATATGTAAAGTCAATCAAGATACAGCATTCAAGATTCCCTTAGTGATCAAGATAGGAATCCCTAACATTTAACAACTGATCCAGTTACAAGGAGCTCCTTTAGCATCCCTTAGATTGTTATTAATCAAGGTAAACCAATCTGTATGTACCTCAAGGAAAAAAATATGTACTAAAATTTGAAATTCACGAGATGACCAAACATGCAACAGTAATTGCACCCTCAAAGATGACCAAAAGTGATAGAATCATGTTACAGACCATCCATAATCCCAGGAATAAACATATTTCTACAGTAATAAATAATTTTATAAGCTTGTATAGGGATAGTACTGAATATAGTTCTAAGGTATCATTATCTCATAAATATCACAATGATAGGTGACATAAAGACAATACCAGTGAAAAGGTGATTCTGAATAGGGATCAGAGCTAAAAATCACTGCCAGTAGTGTTATATCTAAATATAAAAGATAATTTTGTATGTATTATATATATATATATATTTAACATACATACAGATATATGCATTTATATAGTATGCCAATTTACATCTTCCTACAATTTAAACCTTTTTAGAAGTCCTTTAAAAATTTCCTATGTAAATGAAGTATACTACTGATTTCCTTTCACTGGTATTCATTTCACTTGAAAAAAAATACGCTTAAGAAATATCCCCATTGTTTGTCTTTTGTGTGAAATCATTCCTAAAGAACAGAATGCCTTAGATCCTCATTAAAGACTGAATCAAAGACTCTGTGAAAAGATCATTGCAATACCATTAAAACATACAGGTAGTGATCACCATCAGCAATTTCATCTTCAGAAATAAACAATTTAGAATGATATGTGGTTTTCCATTCAATAGTCTCACTGACAGACAGGGTGTTAATGAGTGCTTTACACCTTTAGAGATGCCTCCTGGACTGATAAAACAAGATGGGCTGTGCACAAATTGAGATGGGAACTAAAATAGCTTTGCCCTTATTGCTTATTTTCCTGTAACACGAGTATTAGCTTAGTTAAGTAATTTTGGCACATTTATATTTCTTCAACATTTAACTATATTGCCATTGATTTGCAATATTTTACCCATCCCTAAAAACCCAATAAATATGGACAAAAAAAGGCTAACAGAAAAATTACTTTATACTAACATAATGTTTGACACACATATTTGTATGTCTATATGTGTCTATATAAGTGTATATCTGTAAGTGTATATATGTATATATGAGAAAAGTTTTCTTGTGTGCATTATGAAATCAGGTTCATTATTTTATAGTCATACCTTATATATTTTAACCCACATAGGGGATAGTCCCCATTGGAGTAAGCCTTTTGGGTCACCTAAAGCCAATAAAAACTATTAGCTCAGATTTCAGATAAACAGGATAATCAAATTTCTATTCAGGTAGAAACCAGTTCTCTTGATTGTCACTTCTCTAACAGCACCAAGTTCTCATAAATGGAATGTCTCTCAATCACTTTACTGTCAGTTCCATTTTTTAACCATGTATAAAATACCAAAGGGAATATAAATTCAGCTGCTTAGAAATTAAAATATCACTTTTTCTAGATTGTGGTGAATGTGTTTCAGGTCCCCAATCCTATCTGCAAAAGAGCAAAATAATCATACCAAAAACTTAATGGCTATTTCACATCAACCCATTTTGAAGTATCTTGATGTTTTAAAGAATTGCTTTAACAAAGCTGTAACAGAGAATAGTTGACCTTCAAGGATAGAGAAGGCAGAGGAGTGGTCACTGTGCTAGGAAAAACTTATCCCTCCCCTGCACCTCAGCTGGCAATTTATCTGAATCAGTAAATGTTGAGGAGCAATTGTACTTTAGGGATATTTCTCTGAAATTTGACCTCGTGATTCTTTTGACATGGAGCAAGTAGTGTTAGGGGAGGAAGAGAAAGCAGAAAACACCATTCTTCTCTACACAAGGACTCTGCAGTTTGGGATCTGCAGGTGACTTCCCTTTCAGGTGTGTCTTCTTGATACTCTGCTGGATTTCCAGAGACCATTTTCTTTCCTTAGACATGCCCATAATGGTGATCAAAGAGTTTAGCATTTTGAAAATGTGAACTTGTTTTGATCTAATGGCAAAATATCCTCCCCTGATGATTGACTCATGTACTTATTAAAAGGAAATTTAATCTGACCATCAGCATGATGTTGATGTCCTGAGTATAGAGTTCTAAAAAACTAGAATTTTTTTTCTAAAGCTGGAAGGAATTGCAATGACTCTTTAGTCATACTCCATCATTGTAGTAAATGAAGAAACATGTTTAAAAAGGTTTTATATCACACAAATTAGTGGCAAAGGGACTAACTCACCTAGTACAAGAACATAAACCGTATAAGGAACACAATTGGCAACTAGGTGGCTAGTGGATAGAGTGCCAGAACTGAAATCAGTAACACTCCTCCTCCTGAATTCAAATCTGGTCTCAGACCAGCTGTTTGACCCTGGTCAAGTCATTTAATTCTTATTTGACTCAGTTTCCTCATTTGTAAGATGAACTGGAGAGGGAAATGGCAAGCCATTCCATTATGTTTGCCAAGAGAACTCCAAATAGGATCACAAAGAAGTCCAACACAACTGGAAAATGATTGGATAACAGAAAAAAAAAATGTTAACACATACCCCTTCCTCTGGACAAGGGAAGTTATCAAAGCTCTACCTGTACTGACTTCTGGATTCTTGTAGTTAGCTTTCACATACCATCTAGAAAGATTCCAGAATAGTTAAAACCCAAGTGTGGTGATTTGAGTGTCAATTTCAAATTTTAAATTTAGATGTTCATCAGTGAAAATAGCCTGGGAAAATTGTATGTGTGTGCATATACACACACCCACACACACACACACATTTGGACCTAGGGAGAGACAATCTGCAGGTTCAGTTGTTTTCTTTGTTAACCAGCCATTCTAGGATTGTAAAAATCCTAATGCTCAAATTTTAATGACAATCCACTCAAGCTTCAGATTCAGTTTCTATTCATGTATTGTCTTCTGAACATTACTGCAGATGCTTGGGTCCCAAGGTCTGAGTTCTTTTTCATGTTAATTTTAAAAAAGAAAAGAAGAAAATGCAGGAAACCTCATCATTTATTTTTTAAATAATAGTTCTCCCCATTTTCATTTAATTGTTGTATACTCGGGTTACCAGCCATAATCACACTAAGGAAAATCAACTTGCCCTTGGGTCCCTCCCTAACCTCTGTTTCCTATGAGCTCTTTAACAAGTCTTAGATCTCAAAGACTCCTCTCTGGGTAAAATAGTTTTAAAGGTTTGTTGAAGTAAGGGATTTCTGGAGAAGTGGGAACAAAGAGAAAAAACACATTTCCATTTTCCTATTTTGCTGAATCATTTCATTCCATCTTATGAATATATATAAAAAGTTTACTAGCTCATCTCTGTCTCCAGATTACACTTTCCCTTCACAATGAGATCAGCAGTCTTTTCTTTTCTTGGATTATAGTATAAGAGTCCCCATATACATATGCACAAAATCTTCCTTATCTCTCCCAAAACATATATATATATATATATATATATATATATACACACACACACACATGTCTGCATATATGTGTATGTGTATACACAGAGATACTTATAAAGCACATGTATATATAATGTATGTGAGTAATACATGTATATGTATTACTAATACATGTATATGTATATGTATATGTATGCATTCATCTATGTGTACATTATAACATAGCCATATCTGATTATATATAACTACAAACTACACATGTGTTCACATGTATATATATATATGTATACACAAATATGCCTTACATGTACAAATGTGTGTGCATAATGGTATGTTGATATGACAAATGAAAAGTCTAAGGAACATAGTTTTTAGGTAATTGATAATAAATGTATTAATTATGGCTAGCAAATAATCAATAAAATGATATCAGTGGCCCTCTGGGAAGCCAAAGATATTCCCTGAGGAAGACTGAATGGTTAAAAAGCATTTGAAAAATGGAGTGTACATAAGGGTGGAAATCAACTCTGACTGGTAAATAATCAATGAGACAGTAGATATGTTCATGAGGAGGTAGGCAAAAAATCTTCAGTTTCTCCTGCTAAGAATTATGACCCTATCAGTGAAATAAGGATGCCCATTATCAACACTATTATGCAAACTTGTACTAGAAATGTTGGCTCTAGTGATGACAAGAAAAAAAAATTAAAGGAATTAGTCAATGAGCAAATAAAACTATCACCCTTTGAAGATGACATGATGCTATATACTTAGAGAATACTAGACAAGCATCCAAAAACCTACTTGAAACAATTAACAGCTTTAGTAAAGTTGCAGGATATAAAATAAACCCACACAAATCATTAGCATTTCTATATGTTACTAATAAAGTCCAATAGCAAGAGAGATTCTATTTGAAATAACTGTAAACAAAATAAAATATTTGGATCTCTACCAAATCAAGTCTCTGACAAATAAAGTCAGATCTAAACAATTGGAAAATATCAATTGCTCATGGGTAGGCCAAGCAAATATAATAAAAATGACAAGTCTACCTAAATTAGTTTACTTGTTCAATGCCATACCAATCAAACTGCCAAAAAATTATTTTATAGAGCTAGAAAAAATAATAACAGGATGCATCTGAAAGAATAAAAGGTCAAGAATATCAAGGAAATTAATGAAAAAAAAATTATGAAGTAAGATGGCCTACCAATACCACACCTAAAACTCTATCATAAAGAATGTAACCCTATTGTGAGACTTAGCAGTCTGGACCAAAGAATCCATCTCTACCCAAACTACTATCTGTGATTTTCCCCTTCTTGAACTGGATCACCCTAAATTCTAATAGAAATTCCAAGGACAGGATTTATTTCCTAAGGACAAGAACTCACCTAGACTGGATTCTATTTGTAAAGTCTTTTAGTTGCTTGGGGTCTCATCCAAAATTGAGAAGCACATGTCCAGAGGATTTGAGCAATCTCATCTACCATTAATATCCTCACTGAATAACCTACAGGGGCTAGTTTCTAAGTGAGGAAATAGGAAAGGAAAACCTTAATCCAGTAATTCAATAATTGGTTATGAATATGAGAGAGAAATAACCCTTTTAGTTGATAATATTTTGTTATATATGTTGTTGTTCAGGCATTTCAGTCATGTCCAAATCTTCATGACCTGATTTGGGGTTTTCTTGGCAAAAATTGTAGAGTGATTTGCCATTTCCTTCATTTGTTCATTTGAAAGATGAGGAAACTGAGGTAGGCAAGGCTAAGTGACTTGCCCAACATAGTGTCTGAGGTCAGAGTTGAACTTAGGAAAAGGAGATTTCCTGGCTCTAGGTCCAGCACTTCCTCCACTGCACAACCTAGCTGCCCATAATGTGTGTGTGTGTGTGTGTGTGTCCATATACATATGCAGAGTTCCAATCCAGCCTCAGACACTAGCTGCTTGACCCTGAGTAAAAACACTTATCCTGTTTATCTCACCTGGGAGTAATGAACCTCCCTCACAGGGTTCTTGGGAGAACTAAATTGTCTTGTTGTGGTGATTCTTCCTGGATCAAATGAAATCAAAATTGTACAATGCTCATCACAGTGTCTGGCACATAATACATGCTGTATAAATGTTAGATATTATTATTTTCACACATACAGAGAGGGAGAAAAATAAAAAGACCCTAGAGTCAATAAGAGCTGTATTCAGATCCTACCTCTAAGTAGCTATGTGACTGTGGACAAGTCATTGAGTTTCTTGTATATTTATGGAATTCTAAGGCTGTAAAAGAAGGTAACAACCTTTATGAGTAACGAGTTTTCTGATCTGGAAATTCTATCCCTAATTCTTTCTAATTCTTGTGTATTTGTATGTGTGTATATATCTCTATGTGTACACATTTATGTATAGAAACACACATACATACATAACACAGACACTTTTATATCCTTATTGAGAGAGAAGCCTCAAAGCTTTCTGCTGCCTTTTTCTGGAATCCAACTTAATACATTAGAGAGAAGCCTGACAGAATCCTAATAGTTTTAGTCACAGTTTATTACATTGTTCCAAAGATTAATTTTTTTTAAATTTACTCATTTTTATGATTCACACACAGAAGAAATAAAATATACTACACTGAACCAGTTGGGTAATGTTTGTGTGTTGTATTTCATTTACACATGAACAAATTAAAATGCAATGAAAGAATGCTGAGTGAAATCCAGTGAGTGAGAAGAAAGCAGTTTTCTTCCCAGGCTTCTGTATTTAATGCACCTATTTTCATAAAGCAAACAGCTGAGGCATATAGCTAAATTGACTTGCACTTGGAAATGTAAAAAGAAGAAACCATTTAACATAAAAACTGGTGAGATCTGCCCAGAATTTCCTTTCTAAAAGGAGAAAACAAAAGCCAAGGACTCAGCAATTTGTGACTCACTAGCTATTTGACTTGCAGGCAGGGTGAATTTTCAAAGTGGTTTTGTTAGTTCGAGCATGCCCTGTTCATTCAAAGCTACAGAAAAGGCTACAGAATCTTTGCAGTCTTTGCCCCTAAAGGGCAGCTAAGTGTTTCTGCCCTCCAATCTGTCCTCCTTCTGTCCACATGATATCAAATATATGATTAAAAACAGGAGAAATTCAAATATTTTCAACATGATGTTAACTATGTTGATGTTTAGAAATAGCTATGTGGTTGAATATTTCATTATTTTATTCATGCAATTTTTGCATTACATAATTACAGTATTGCACTGTACAATTCAAATATATCAGTAAGAAACTTTGCATTTGTATAACATTTTTAAGTGCTTTGCCTATGTTTTATCTCATTGGATCTTACTTTCTAGTTCACTGTTTTGGGGGTCCTTAGTTTTTGACATCTGTGATGTCTCCTTCAATTCCAGACCCTGGGCTGGAAGCGAGCTCAGAGGTTTAGTAAAACCCCTACATTTTATAGGTGAAGAAACTCTGGTCCGTGGAAGTTAAATGACTTGCCCAATGTACTAAGCACCAAAGGCAAAATTTGAACCCAACTCCTCATATTCTAAATTGCATTTAGAATTGCATCTTGCCATCAATCTCTCTGGAAGCCCCAGAAAACAAGTTTGTGAATTGTGAAGAGTAAGTTATAAAAAAGTCAAAGAGAAAAGTGAAGGAGAGGAATGACCTTAGAGATCATATGGTACAGGTTAAATTAGCCAGCCTGGAGATCACTTCCAACTGGATCAAAATAACTGGGAATATATATAGTGTGTTTGTGTGTGTAATAACTTCTTCAATTGACTCACCAAAAAAAAAAAAAAAAAGACAGAGAGAGAGGTAACTGGGACCTAATCAGACCAAAATGTCAGTCCAAATCACTACAGCTCCTCTCTTAGGAGAAACCCAAAATCTTTTTTCTAATTGCTCACTAGCCTTCATTGAAGATGAACACCATTCTAGCAAAATGGTAAGATTTTTAGGCAGGCATCGGGCTTTCTGTGGTCCTGTAACTTCTGTGTTTCCCTTTGATTTCAGACTGGCTTTTCTAAGAATCACCAAGGGATTTAAGCCAATCAGTTGTTCCAACCTGTTTTAATATTGATCCCTGTATTTGCTCAGAAATATGATTCCTGTTTAGAGACCTTGGAGAGTGGAAGCAGTTATGGAAGGGAATAAATAAAAGGGAGAAGTAATTATAAACTATTTACTATGTGAATGCCAAGCACTGTGCAAAGTGATGGAAATAAAATAACAAGCCAGATAACCCTTAATTTCAAGGAGTTCACATTTTAATGGGGAAGCCAATGCATATATAGGGGAGAGTTTTATACCAGGGTAGATGGAAAGATTCAGTTGGTTCTTAAGCTACTGGGATAGGGCTGATTGTAAGACCAAGAGGTTCTTAGATTACACCATTGAGAAGGGGATATAGGAACTTGGCAGGTGATTTGGAGTGGAACAGTTGGGGAATATCTGGAGCTCTAGAAAAATGGTTATGTCAAGATAAAAGCAAAAATATTTTCAAAAATGTCCAAATTCAGTAAAATGATTGTGTTTTTCAAGGTAATTTTCCAACTAGAGTTAATAGATGTTCCTCTGGTACCCAAAATTAACATACTATTTTGTGCCCCTCCTTTACAATCTAGCATCCCACCTCTTCATAAAAGTCCATCTATAATGATTGCAAACCTTCCCAGACCTACAATCCACTTCATGGTCTCTGAATTCCTGTAACCCTTAACCTTGTAAAGTACTAGCCCTTAATTAAAGTTACCTGTCATTGTCCTATTCTTTCATGTAGTTAGCGACAGATCTATATGTGCCTGAGTTGCTTCTTCAAAGAGATTTTAGCTGGGAGGAGATGTGATCCCGGGCCAAGAGCCCTGGCATTGAAGTCAGAGAAGCTGGATTCCATTTCCGACTCTCCACTTACTGTCTGAGTTGGATCATCAGTGAACCTCTCTGAGTCACAATTTCCTCATCTATAAAAAGAGAGGGTTAAACCAAATAATTCTGAATTGGTTGTTCTGTCATTTTCAGTCTTTCCTGAATCTTTGCAACCCCATTTGAGATTTTCTTGACAAAGATACTGGAGTGGTTTGCCATTTCCTTCTCCAGCTCATTTTACAGATGAGGAAACTGAGGTAAAGAGAGTGAAGTGACTTATCCAGGGTCATACAATTAGAACATGTCTAAGGCTCATTTGAGATGAGTCTTTCTAGCTATCATAATAATTCTGAAGGTCCATTCCATTCTTAAATGCAGGATTATCTACCATAGATAATGTACTAACTCGAGAATCTAGGGATATTTTGCCTAAACAATAGATGAGACATAAGGGAGACGTGTCTGTTTTCATATAATTAAAGGGTCATCTTTGGAAAGGGTTCCTTGTTGGCCCCAGAAAGCAGAATTGGGATAATTAAGGTCAGAAGCTATGGAGAGGCATATTTCAGCTCAATAGAAGAAAGATCCTGCTAATACACAAAACAATAAAAATGAAGCAGCAGACCTGGTTAACCAGAGAATTCCTGGCTCCATAGAAATGTTATATCAAAAGCAGGATGACCACAGGGGCTCATTCTATTGAGGATATTGCAGAGGGAGCTTCCTTATGGCCCAGGACAGATTAGATAATTTCTACAGTATCTTCAAACTCTTTAAGATTCTAGTCCCTTTGGTGTATATTCTCTTTTCTAACATTTATAAAATAAACATGACTGCTGATCAAGACACAGGATTATTTGTGTCCCATCCCAGAAATTCTGTTCCAAAAGAAATCTTGATAACAAATCTTAGAGTTGGGAGAGTATACTAGCGTCACATCAGCAGGCTTCAGACAAATGTATCCCTTGGGATACTAAGCAAGAAAATACAGATACGTTTAAATAGCCCCAAAGATAAAACACATCATTTTGAGGAGTCAGCTTCTCTAAATGTTTATAAGGTCTCTGAAGAAATGCTCATAAATTTACATGAGGCTTCATGTGCAATTATGTCATTAATGGAGCTGACTTTATCGTATTAGCATTTCTTGTTAAAAAGCTTCTTTTTTTCTTTTTTTTTTTTTTTCATTTTCTTTGCTCCTAGCATTCATGCCTGTCACTTGGTATTCAACAACTGAATAGAAAGAGCAAGGAAAGTGCTAATGTGCTGGTGATAGAACTGGCAAGTTCTTAAAAGAATTGTCATCAGCATTTCATTTTAAGATTTTTTCCTTTACCTGTAACCTTGTCATTATTTGTTTGAATTGAGTTCTTTCCTTTCTATGGTACATAGTAATATAAATAGAAAGCATTAACTCCTAATTGTTGTCTGAGCATGTAAATTAAGGCAGGGTTGTAATGCAGTTTTGATTTACGTTCTACAGAACAGAAATTTCTCCTCATCCTGGGCCCCATCAGAAAAATAAATTCTTCACACAATACATCTGATGCCTAAAGTACTTAGTTGGAGTAAATGACATTTAATATTTAAGCTTAGTATGGAAATAACCTAAACCAATTTAAAGATTAACATGATTTACTCATAATGAATTCAAATGTACAGAAATGATTATCTATGGTACAATTAGTTTGTTAGATGTCTTTGTGAAATATAGATTACCCACCTTCCTCCCCAACAGGAATAAACCCAACCATGGAGCTACTGTAAATGATACTGTCAATCCTGCTTTTGAATTAGCTTTCTATATTTTCTAGGACTCCGTTATTATCTGGGTCATTAATGAAATGTAGTGAATGGTCTTAAACTCATTTCTAATAGACCTAGGGAGCCAGCAATCCTTTGGATTGGGGGGATGGGGGAGTTAAGAAATCCTTTGTTTTCCATTGAGTCACTAGCCCATAGGGAAAAGTCATTTTATAGTCTAATGCAAATAAAATGAAATCTGATTTGTTTACATATTGTTGGTTTATTATTGAGTTAGGATTTTGGGGGGAGGGGAAGACATTAAGGATGATACAAGCAAAGGAGAACTGAGAATGAGAGAAATAAAAATGATACAGACAACCTGCTTTAAACAAAAAGAATAAGAAACTTAAAGCTTTATTCAGTCAATACAAGGAACATAAACCTTCAGTTCCAAGTTATGGCTAATATAAGAAGTTAGGGCAAGAGAGAGAGAGAGACAGACACCTTCTGTTTGGACCCTCATTCATTTATGGATTATTTTATATTATAGCTATTTGTGTATGTTTCATGTCTCTGGACTAATTGCAAAGCCATTTAGTTACCATTGGCAGGCAGGCCCTGCCTCCTTTAAGCATCAATTCTGTCCCACTGAGATGTCAAATCTGCAAGGAACAAACTAGAAGGAGACCAAGGTTCTGAGATTAGCAACTTGTCAAGTCAATAACTAATTAGTGAAGAAGTACTTGGGGACAGCATAAAAACAGAATATTTAAGTTCTAGAAGAGATCCCAGAAACCATCTAATTTATCTAGTCTAGTTTTATTTGATCAAAAAAAAATCTCTCCATTATTTCCAGTAAATGGATATCCAGTCTCAGCTTTAAGAGCTCCATCTCCTAAAGCAACCATTCCACTTTTAAATAGCTCTATTAGGCTGTAAGCTGTCCATGTATCAAGCCTGGGTTTGTCTCTTTTCAGCTTCTATCCATTGCTCCCAGTTGTATCCTCTGGGACCAAGCAGAGTAAGTCATACCCTTCAAGCTTCAAATACTTTAAGACTGGAATCATATCCTGTTATATTAAGGTGAAGGTCTATAGATTGATGTCTTCCACCTGGGCTACTTCAGTGCTTCTGTGTTGGTCTTGCACCCATGAAGTCTCATGCAGGATGCTAATCTTCCAGTAGTAGAATTGTTATACATGGTGACCACAAACTTCCTTGTCACTGCTTATTCACCAGTAGCAACAAGACAGCATCAACTAAAAAGTGTAAAGATATCAGAGACCTAGATAGACTCTTGAAAGTTGCACTGGCCTATTGCTCTCAAATCAATGTTCATTTTAAGTTTATAGTGCCTGCCTATTTTTATCTCTGCTATCTTTATATGATGAAAAGAGCTCTTATCCTGGAGTTAGAAAAGCTGTTTTCAAAACCCACCTAGGACACAGCTTGGGTGACATGAAGCAAATCACTAATTCTCTCTGGGTTAAATGTCTAGCTTTTAAACACTAGGTTGTTGGACTAGGTGGCCTAGGTCACTTTCCTCACACTTACTATGTTATCAGTGATCTGGAATAAGCTGAAAGCTTTCTTCTAGCTCCAAATTTATTATTCTTTCATCTACATTATTGTTCTGTTTTGGTCTTTTATTTCCCCAAAGATATTCACACCTCTGAACACATTTTATTTTCAAAAGATTTCTAGCACTCTCCTGCTTTTGTGGCATCCTCTCTATTTTACTACCTAGAAATGCATTTGTGGGTCAGAGGTGTATGAACATGTGATATCTTCATTGCAGGGAACTCTCAGTGAAGAAGTTTCCTCTACCAGTGGACACCAACATCTCTTTTACAATTTTAGTTCATTTGATGATGAATATTTATTTTTCTCTTGTCCCAAAGAGGAGGTGTTCTTGCTCTCAGAGGAAGGAAGGAAGGAAGGAAGGAAGGAAGGAAGGAAGGAAGGAAGGAAGGAAGGAAGGAAGGAAGGAAGGAAGGAAGGAAGGAAGGAAGGAAGGAAGGAAGGAAGGAGGAGGGGGAGGGAGGAAGAGAGGGAGAGAAAGGGGTTGAGAGAGAAGATGGAAAAAAGAAAAAAGAAGGAAGAAGGGAAAAAAAGAAAGAAGATTGTATCAAGCCTAGGTTAGTTTTACCAATACCCTTTCCTCAGGAAGCAACATCACCTGCTCTGAATTATGCATGTAAATACATAGTTATCCTGCTGTGCAGCATAGCATTTGATCTATTCAGTTCAAGTGGAAAAAGACTTAGCTTATAGTTTCATTCTTTGATGAAATGCAAATGTAGTACTCCATATAACTGCATTACCTTTCAATGATAATCACCTTGCTAATATAATATACCTGACTAGAATCCAAATGGAGATGATAATGTCTAAGATGTCACTTATCTATCTTGGGCTGATCTAGAATAAGGAGCAAAATGACATCAGAGCTCTTTGAAGCCTTCAGGATTCATCTAATACTGATTCCAGCTTGGTAACTGGATGATTGGTATCAAGTGGACATCCACCTTTTCTCTATATCCAGCTGAACAACATGAAGTTAAATTAACAACTACCCTATTAGTAGAAACAATTAATTTTATGCACCATTAATCATGGTAGAGTAGGAAAAAATGATGAATTTGGAATTAAGAGACCTAATTCACTTTCCAACTCCGTCAATTACTAATTATGTGACTTCAGGAAAGTCATTTAATCTCTCTGGGCCTGTTTCCTCATCTATAAAATGAAAGGTTTGCCTAGATATTCACTAAGACACTTTCCTGCCATAATTCTATGACTCGAGGATCCCAATCTTCTCTATGCCAGGTTCAAATGGCATAGAAAAGATGTCAAGATAGTAGAGGAAAATGTGAGCGTGATTCATACTGCCATGCAAAACTTTGTAACACAGTTGGGAAGATTTGCATTCTGCCAACAGTCACCTCTCATTCATACTCCAAATTTCTCAGTGTTGTAAGAAAGAAAATGTTCAATTGTAGGTTTCCAACTAAGAATCTTTAAGGAGGGAAAGGGACAAAAGCACATAAATTAAGCAATGGCTAAATTGTAAGGATTTTTTTCAATAACCATGTTTCAGAGCCAAACACAACGAAAGGGACAGAAATCAATCAGAATAAAGAGAGCATTTGTTTACATCTATGTCTCATTGCAATATCAAAAATCTATAAATCAAATTTCTTTTTTTTAATTTTTAATAGCCTTTTATTTACAGGTTATATGTATGGGTAACTCTACAGCATTGACAATTGCCAAACCTCTTGTTCCAATTTTATAAATCAAATTTCTAAGAAAAGATTTATTCAATGCAGCTTGTTACTTCTTTGGGAACTAGTTTTTAGGCAGATTGGGATCTTTCCATCATACCATATACTCTAATTAACTGTTTTAAAAGTTTGTGTCTATTTCACAGTCATATTAATCGATTAGCATTGCATTATAAAGAACATCTTCCAAGAATGAGTTTGGAAAAATAAGTATAAAATAAATATGCTGGGTCTATTGATATAATAAATCAGGCAACTTCCTTAATTTCTCTTGTTTTCTCTCGCTTCTAGAAACAGGGAAGATTGACCAAGAAATACATAAGTACAACACACCAGGATTCACTGGGTGTCTTTCCAGAGTGCAATTCAACCAAATTGCTCCTCTCAAGGCAGCCCTGAGACCAACAAACGCCTCTTCTCAAGTCCATATTCAAGGGGAACTGGTAGAGTCCAACTGCGGAGCTTCCCCACTGACCATCCCACCCATGTCTGCTGCTACTGATCCTTGGCACTTAGATTCAGGTAAAGTCTTAAGAAATTATTGATACCACTACTTTCACTGGTAATAATAATGTTAAATAATTATTATGCCTCTTGTTTTTAATTCAGACACATGATTAGCATAAGGAAACCAATTATATTAAAATATCTCTTGTCATTTCAGTCATAGCCAAGTCTTCATGACCTCATTGGGGGTTTTCTTGAGCAAAGATACTAAAGTAGTTTGCCATTTCTTTCCCCAGCTCATTTTACAGATAAAGAAACTGAGGCAAGCAGGGTTAAGTGACTTGCCCAGAGTAACACAGTATCTGAGATCATATTTTAATTCAGAAAATGAGTCTTCCTGATTCCAAAACCCAGTACCCTACCCACTGTGCCAATATTGAAATATATTTATCAAAACCCAAAAGAATAAGCCAACAGATCCAAAATTAAGCACCCCTGTTTTAGGTTTTCAGATTATCTGAACAAATCAACTTCCTCATCTTTTTTTTCTTTGTCCTTTCTATGGTTTGAGGTCAGATGGTATATGTGCCAGTATTAAAAGAATTGGTTCTTTATAGAGCTGTGTTGAACCTCACCCACAGCTTCTGCTTTCACAATCAGCAGCTCAGAGAAAGCCCAGCCTGTTTTTATACCCAAGGTTATCCTTGAGAGAAGAAGGGATTCTTATCCAAGTCAGCACTGCAGATGATGAATCATAACATAGTCAACCTCAAAGTACAGCTTTAAAATAAATCCATACTTTAAATTTATTCAAATGCTGAATGTTTAAAGGTGAAAGAATTCCATTGTTGTGGTATTGCCTCAACACTGAAACATATTCCTTCTCTGATCTTCTAAAGCTTGAAATGGGATGTTCAGATCATGCTTCATTACACAGCTTAAATATCCAGAAAAATTACATTGCTTTAATGAGACATAATTGATAGTTTTATTAGTAACAACAATGTGCATTTAATTTCTTTAACCATACAGACCTATCAAAGCATATATTAACTTTATTCCATTGAGTTCAGTCATGGAGAGTGAGCTGAAGAAGGAACCAATTTTTAAATACATCATCTTATTTGAGTTTCAAAATGACCTTTGAAGTATTTTCTCCACTTTAGAAATGAGGAAAGTGACTCATAATAGTTAAATGATTTTTCCAAAGTCACACAGCAAATATCTTTGGCAGGATTGGAACCCAGCTCATGCTGACTCCAAAGACAGTGATCTGTGCCCTAGACTATACATTGCCTCTTCTGGAAGGTCAATGAGTCAGGAGATATTTGTTTGACAATTAATGAGGCAGGGGGTTGCTTAGTAACATGATAGATTTTATTGGTACATGGAAATATGGGACAGGAGAGAAAGGTAAAAACAAAGTAGGGAAGTTTTGGACAGCTAATTTTAAAGGATCAGAGATTATGCCCTGGCTTCTATAAGTGTAAGATTGCCCATTTGAATTTTGATTTTGGAAAGGAGATTTTGTTTGCTTTTCCTCAATCTATTAAAGATTAGATAATAATGGATTTGCAAGAATTGACAAAGCATTACGTGATCTGACTTAAAACCAAAATGTGTATGTGCATTTGCACATCAAAACAACACACATTCATATTGAGGTTTTCAAGATAGGGAACACTATTCATCATGGGCAAGGGAAGCTCTGTGCCATCCTCCCTCCTCTTAGGAGATAGGTGGAGGACTTTGAGTCCAAAACATGGTCTACTTATTCCCTGGTACCATTTGGTTAGGTTGACTTACTTATTTTCTGTTACAAGAGTGGGTTCATCTTTGGAAAATAGAAAAGGATCTTCAATCGCATCCAACTCTTCATGACCCCATTTGGGGTTTTCTTGGTAAATATAGTAAATTTGTTTGCCATTTCCTTCTTCATATTATTTTACAGATGAGGAAACTGAGGCAAATGTATTTAAGTGACTTGCCCAAGGTCACATAGCTACTAAGTGTCTGAGACCAGATTTGGACTCAAGAAGATGAGCCTGTCTGATTCCAGTCTGATCACTCTTATCTCCTGAGCCACCTAGCTGCCCAAAGAGGAAATGTATATATTGCAATATTTTTGTCCTAAAAAAATAAAATTTAGATTAAAAATAAAAGATCAGTGTGATAAAGTAGAAAAAACACTAGATTTAGAGTAAGAATAGCTGAATTTGAACCCTCTTTGTGTAACAATAAGCAAATCTCTGGGTTCCTATTCATCTATAAAATAAAAGGTTTAGGCTTGATCAGAGGTGTCCTAAAGCTCAAAGAAGATAGTGAATGTAAAGCACTTTTAAAGTGCTATACAAATGCTGCTGATTACTGTTATTAGTCACCTTGTCCCCTGTCACTAAATCTCCAATCTGGTAATAATTTAATTCCCTGAGTCTTCTACTATAACCCTTGTGAGCTCAAACAACGTTAATAGAACAGTCAAAAAAATATGCTGGTAAATGTTTAGCATCTTGTACTCTTGGGAGAGAAAAAGGTTTTAAGTTGAATTTGCATTATTACATTTTTTAAGTCCAGACAATAAACAAAACAATAAACTAAGCCCTTGTTTATAGTGGCTGCTAATTTCCAAAGTGTAAATAGTAACATTGAAAATTAAGCAATGCTTCCCAAGCCAGTCCCCGCTGCCTCCAACCCTCCCTTGGACCAAATGATCTCTGTAAAGATAATTTTGATACCCATTCTTTATTTAATCGGCATTTATTAAGGTCCCTTCTAGTTCTAAACTTCATGATCAGGACCCTAAAACTCAAGACAACAAAAATGGAATTGAGGATAAATGGAAATCACAGAAAATTCAGTCTTAGCAAAAAGATCTTCTATAAAGAAATGTCACCACATTGTTAATGCTTCGAAATGAGTTAGCCACACCAGAGGGGGAGTAAGCTCCCAATTATACTGTGACACTTATAGGTTACCATGACACCCATCAATGTGAGCCCAAACTCTTTATTTCAAAAGCCGAGGATTTCTATCACTTCCTACTGCTACCACCAAGACCACTATTATTAATTTTGTGCTGGTTATGGGAAGGAGAAAACAAAGGGTAGAAGGGAAACAGGCACTCTGTGTCCAGTCAAAAGCAGACACACCCTTAAATGGTACCATATCTAGGGAATAGATGGGGTGGGTAAACAGCAGGGGAAGACAGTTGTGGAGGTGAGGGCTTATGGAGGCGATGAAAGGATGAACCTGGCTACCACAGAGAGTTCAATTAGTCATACACTTTTCCCTAGGTCGATCCCTGATTTCACCTTAACTATTACCTACTCCCATTTGTAGCCAGTTAAGTGTTTGTATAATCCAGACCCTTCCAGTTGCTATGGTGACTTTCAGTTGATGGCAGAGCAGCTGTCTCCAACAAGTCGTATTGTTCCCTGTGGCCTCACTCATGTGTAACAGGAATATGATGGGAAAGGAGACTCAGTGAGATTGAAATAAATCATTGCTCTCTGAGCTATTAGAGGCTCTGCCCCTCCCTTGTCACCTGTCAGACCCTTCACATAGCCCCTCCTCCTCACTGCCATCCCCAGGGGAAGATTACATGTGGATGACAAGTAGACATCCTGGGCTAGAAACGTCTTAGCTTGAGCATGAGGCAGTGACAACTCAGCAACTGGGCCCTCATACTAGGCAGGAGAATTACTAAAATCATCACTTTTTGTTGTGCCATAGGGGAACAGAGGCTTTCCTAAGGAACGGCCCTTCTGCAACCCTATGTATGGATTTCCTGGGTATTAATTTCTAAATAGAATTGTTCAATCCAAACCCTTGCCCAGGTGGAGTTGGGATACCAACAGAAATGGCAGTGGCTGTGATGTTGTCAAATAGGGATCTTTTGTTCTTCACCCTTAGTTCCAGAACTTGTAATCTATAAGGTTAGAAGGATTCTATGCATGTAAATGATTTGATTGGGCATCTTTAGCCCTTCATAGGAAAGGCACTATGTATATCCAAATAATAAATAAATAACCAAATACTTCTGCTGTGATATTTAGTTTTATTAAAGTCTTTAGTTGATTCAAAGCCCATTATTCTATGGATAGAAAACCATAAATTGTTAGTGCTTGAATAGATCTCAAAAACATTTAATTCAGGGACAGCTACGTGGTGCAGTGGACAGAGCACCAGCCCTGAAGTCAAGAGGACCTAAGTTCAAATCTGATCTCAGACACTTAATACTTCCTGGCTGTGACCCTGGGCAAGTCACTTAACCCCAACTGCCTCAGCAAAAATAAATAAATAAATGAAAATTTTAAAACATCCAGTTCATACAGTTTAATTCATGCTGCGTTCCAAAGAAGTTCATTGATTTACTCAAGTATCTGAATTGGTTAATCAACACTTTATTGAGCATTTCCAGTGCCAGTCAATAAGCAATTATTATGCACCTATTATCTGCCAGGCACTGTGCTAAAGTTTGGGAATAAAAAGAAAGGCAAAAGGCACTGCCCCCTTTAAGGAGTTTACAATCTAATGAGATCTATGTGCCAGGTGTTGTCCTAGGTGCTGAGGATACAAAGACAAAATAGAAACAGTGCTTGCCCTTAAATGCAATCTAGTCTATACAAAGTGCACACAATGCAGATACAAAAATAACCTTTTGGGGGAAGACACAAGTACCTGGAGATGGGGGGAGAGGGGAGAGAAGGAAAGGCCATATGCAAGTGGTGCCCAGGAAAACAGGGATTCCATGGAGGACAGTCCAGAGATAAGGAAAAGAACAGATGGGAGCATCAACTGTAACACACTAGATCCCTGTTACAGTTATTTTACTAGTCAGGTACTAATCAAGCCCAACCTTATTGTGAGTCTAAGATTAGATGAGATCCATTTTAAAGAAACAAATATTTATTTCTGGAAATCAGATTTTAAGTCATGAAGACAAGTTTTTTTCCTGATTCCAAGTGCAGGACTCTGGGCACTGTACTACCTAACTGCACAGATTAATTTAATTTTTAAAAATACCTACTTAGTACTTCTTTATTACTTATGTGAGAGGCACCATTTAGGAGACTAGGCAGACAAAGATGCATAATGGTGTGATCTTTTGTCTTCAATAAGTTTACAATAGGAATGACCAAGTTTTCAAAGTACTTTTAAAACAACAACCCTAGGAATAGTTAGTAAATTATTTCCCCAAATTTATATGAGTTTACAATGAGAATGACAAAGTTTTTAAAGTTCTTTTAAGATAACAATCCCAGAGATAGTTACTAAAATATTATTTCCCCCAAATTCTAAGTTAGGAAATAGAATCAAAGATTAAATGATTTCTCCAAGGTCACAAGACTTAGAATTTGCACTCAAGACCTGACTCCAGGAACAGCTAGGTAGAATAATGAGTAAATAGATCACAAAAATTTGGATTCAAATCCAGCCTCAGACACCTACTAGCTTTGCAACCCTGATCAAGTCACTTAACCCTGTTTGCCTCAGTTTCCTCTTCTTAAATTAACTGGAGAAAAAAAAAATGGCAAACCATTCCAAGTATTCCTAATCCCAAATGGGGTCTTGAAGAGTTGGACATTACTGAAAAACAACTGAACAGCAACAATAACACTGACTTCAGGTTCATCAAGTTTTCCACCATATCATCTTCTCATATATAATCTAACAAGTCAAATATAAAGTAAAATATGAGATTTTACTACAATAACAGCAACATAGGGGGGAAAATTATTCATCGTAACTAGATATCTAGTTCATACCACATATGTGAAGCTAGTTCAACCTCAAAAAAAATCACCATATCATATAAATTAAAACTTAGAAGAACCATGTGATTATATCCATAAATGCAAGGAACAACTATTAGTACCATGCACTATGCTAAGCACTAGAAATACAAAAATCAAACAATCTCTTCTCTCAAGAAAATATAGTTTTCCCCACCCAACTGGGGAGACTATCTATAACTATCTACATACATACATATTTGTATATACAATACACATTCAAGTATGTATATGTCTACATATTTATATACCGTATACTGTGTGTGTACACACAGTATTATGCATGTTTGTCTATTCACATATGATATGTATACAATATGCAGGATGAATATAACTTAATCACAATATAATTATCAAATAATTGGTAATTTTATGTAAATAAACTATAGTTTATTTTATATAATTTATTTTAAAATAAAGGAAGACTTCAATGATCAGAGGGATATTAAAAATTTGTGCATTTATATCAGTTCAATGTCATAAAATTGATATTACCAAAATTAATTAACATATTTATTATAAAAATCAATCAAAAATACCCATGTTTTTCTTCATAGAACTGTATATATCATAATGAAATATTTCTAGAAAAACAGATTAGAACACCAGAAAACATACCTTGGGGAGAATGCCCAGGAGGGTGGCAGAATAAGGCAGATATGTATTTCCCAAAAATGGGATTATTAGGGATAAGATAACTCTCCTTCTTTACTTTAAATTTTAAGTCATTTTTAAATTTAAAATATAATGAAAAGAAAAAGAATAGATTGTGTAAAATATGGAAAATATGAAAGATAAATTATTTTGAAATCTAAAACATATTGGGAACTCTTAAAAACAATTTATACCCTGGGGGAAGAAATGTTAAAGGATTATGAAGACTGTCTAGGAAGGAAGGAACACAAGTTGTTAATTACCACTTGATAATGTTCAATTTCACAAGTGATCAAAGTGATATAAAGCAAAACATCTCTAATATGCCAGCTTATACTCACCAGATGGAAAAAATAATTTAACGCAATAAAACTCAATATTAGTGAGTTGTGAAGAAATAAGTACACCCATTTCATTGATGATAGAATTGTAATCTTGTGGTTTCTTTTTGGAAAGCAGTCAGGCACCAAATAGTAAAAAGTATAAAAATCATAAAACCCTTTGATTCTATGATTTCACCTTTGGGAATCTAAGATTTACCAAGAAGGAAGAAAGAATTACCAATTCGAAGATTTCTGTAGCAGCATTATTTGTATTAAAAGAAAAAAAAATTGGAGTAATTCAAATATCTAACATTAGAAGAGTTAAATAAATATTAATACCCTGATGCAGCAGAGTACTATAAGTATGTTAAATAAGTATGAGGAACATAAAGAAACCTAGAAGAAAAGTTATAAAATAAAGCAAATTGAAAAAAAGCAAAATCGTAACAGAATGTGTACTATTACCATAAGAAATGAAAAGTCAATGGGAATGAAGAACTAGACAAAGAAACTTGATGTTAAGCACTGAAAAGTTATGACATTTTAGTCACCAGTATTCATTGATTCAAATGCAAATATTTAAGTTGGTTTGTTTATATTAATTCTTAGTAATGGAAGGCTTTAAAATGAACATGCATTAAACTCTTAAATGTAAATTTTTATATATTCTTCTAAACATAGCTTACAACCTTTCAAAAAGAATGAGAAACTGTTGGCAATTTTTGGATTGTGGGCATGTCAAGGATGTCATGAAGGATTTCTAGGGTAGGACAACTATTAACTCTAATATTCTATTGGATTAGGGCCTATGTCTATCAACCTGTCTGTCAAAGTAAGATTGTCTTAAAAATCTTTGCCCTGCAACTGTCAAGAAAAGAGGAATATAATCTGGGAAAGAGAAACTTAACTTTCAGTTAACTTACCCATTACAAGGAACTTGTGGTTTGTGACTGGTAAGCAATCCACCCCATCCTCCACTCCACTTTACCTCAAAAAAATTTTGCCTTTTATGTTCTGAATTTTTTTCCAGGAATTTAGCAGCACATTTAAAATTTGTAACTTAAATCAGTAGATTTGTGATTGTAATCTTGTTATTTTAATGAGAAAACCAGAAAGGAAAAAAAAACAAACAGAAATAATCATGAAAATTTTAATTGAATTTGTCTCCCAATTGTATATATTGTTTGTTTTCCAAAATAGTTCTATACATTGTAGTAAATATAATAATAACTAGCATTCCTATAACACTTGAAAGTTTACAAAGAACTTTATAAATATTTTCTCATTCTCACCTCACAATCATAGGAAATAGGTGCTGTTAGCTTCATCTCCATTTTATAGTGAAGGAAACTATGGCTAAATGTAGGTTGAGTGACTTGCCCAATGTCTCAGAGCTATTGAAGGTTGGAAATTGGATTTGAATTCAGATCTTCCTGACTGTGGGTCCAACAAACCAGCCCATTTAGGTACCTACGTTATATCTTATGCATTTTTTGCTATAATGTCTTGGAGTGGTAGTTTTATTTCTACTATATGTAAAATACACATATCACTATATAATATATCATATATCTATATCTGTAAAAATTATCTGAAATAGAAACATCTGAGGCACAGTATTTCTGAGTATAATGATTTAACTAGCAAGGTCAATTATTGCCAATAAAATCTGGTCATTAGCCTCCTCAGAGGTCAAGACAATGAAGTACTTTACAGAGCTTATTTTTATAACAGAAAAAAAAGGGAATTAAAAATTACAGCAATCTCAGGAAATTTTTTTAAATGTAATTCAGTGGGACAAGGCAGGTCATCTGACTGGTTTACTTCTCTGGTGTTGTTTTAATCCAAATTCATACTGTTGGCAACATTTGTTTTGCGGGCAAGTCAGGGGCATCGTGGTGGATTTCTAGGGTGGAACAATTATTAAATTTGAAATTCTATTGGATCAACTCCATGTCCATCAACCTGTGTGTCAAAATAAGATTGCCTTAGAAATCTTTGCCCTGCAACTGTCAAGAAAAGGGGGATGTAAGACTGGGAAAGAGAAACATAACCTTAACTTACCAAATAAGAGGAACTTGTGGTTTGTGACTGTTAAGCAGTCAACCACCATCCTCCAGCTACCAGAAAGAGAAACTTGACCTTAGAAGATGCTATATTTAACTTATTATTCTTTTCCTATAAAAGATATATTTCCTACTCTATTAAATAATAAAGTCAATCTATCTCTTCCCTAAATCTATAGGTATTCTTCAGGCAAAAGAGAATGTCTATATTGGCTTAGGTTAGCTGTTAGAGCTAACTTTTCCCAAAAAAGGCAACTTAATTCTTCCATCAAACTAAGTCAAAATAATCACAACTAACTGATTTAATAAAGATTATTACTTCTGATATTATCTCTCTCTCCCTCCTTCCCTTCCTTCTTTCCTCCCTCCCTCTCTCCCTTTCCTCCTTTTCTTCTTCTCCTTCTCTCTCTGTTTCTCTTTCAGTCTTTCTCTTTCTTTTTTTCTCTCTCTCTCTTCCCCTCCTCTCCTCTCTCTCTCCTCCCTCCTCCTTTTCCTCCTCCTCCTCTTCTTTTACTTCTCTCCTTCCTTCCCCCTCTCTTTCCTTCCCTCCCTCCTTCCTTTCCTCTCTTTCTCTCTGTCTCTCTCTCTTCTCTCTTCTCTCTCTCTTGTAGAAAGAGAGCTGGATAAATAGTATCACTAGTATGGTATAGATAGATAGGAGTTACAGCTGATCCATACCAAGGGAAAGGGAAAAGGTGTCAGCTTCTTCCTTTCAGGGCATCAATATGAGGGATTGTATCCTTTCCATCTAGGAAGGTTCTGCTCCTCTGTTAGCCCCAGCATGATGAATATGAGATGGGTGTTACCCTCCCAGAAATCAGAACCCCAAGGGACAATCCCAAACACCACTTGCTGGGTATGCCTCTGATCATTCCTCTTTGAAAATAAAAAAGCTAAGGCCCAGAGAAGTGAAATTCATCACTCATTCGTCATACACTAAATGCATACCTGCCGTGTAAAAGGCACACTTGCTGACTGTTCCATTTAAAACCTGGGTGACCTCAATCAATCCATTTAACCTCTAGGGATAGCAGTTTCTTCATTTGTGGAATAGGGGCACTGTATTGGTGGCTTCTAAAGTCCCTTCCTACTCTACATTCAGAAGTCCATGCTGAAACAGATGGTGGCAAGACCAAGAGACTGTCTGCTACCTTCAAGCAAAGTATTCTCTCTTTTTTTATCCTCCTTTTAGATATCTCTTTTAAACTTACACAGTAAATTTACTTCAGGTCAGGAATATATGAACTATCCTATAATAAGTTTTACCATCTTCTGTCAACTAAAAATAAATAACAAGACAACTAAATGGCACAGCGGATAGCGTGCCATGAGGTCCCTGGAGTTAGGAGGACCTGAGTTCAAATGCGATCTCAGACACTTAATATGTCCTAGCTATGTGACCCTGAGCAAGTGACTTAAGCCCAATTGTCTCAGAAAAAAAAATAAATAGTTAGATAGATAAATAAATGAATGAATGAATAACTCATGAAGAAAGCTATATTACCTGCATATGTACAAAATCCATGATAGGAAAATATATATTTTATAGTTCTTGAGTTAAATACAATTATCTAACAGGCTGTTAATAGGTTCAAAGCTTTGATAACATGAAGGAGAAAAGGATTTTTATATTGTTGAAACTAAAAAAATCATTTTAATCAATTTAATTATTCTTAATTAACATTGATTTTAATCATTTAATAATCAATAAATAAAGATAATAGTTATTCCTTAAGGAATTCTATAGAATCGTAAGTTTTTAAATTTTAGATTTAGAACTAGAAAAGATCAGAGGCCACTCAGTCCAGATTCTTCATTTTACAGATGAGGAAACTGAGGCATAGAGAGGTTAAGTGACTTGGCAGGGCCACACAGCAAATAAGTATCTGAGACAGGATAAGAACTCATCTTTCTGACTCCAATTTGAGTACTCTATCTACTATACAATGTAGGTCCCTTTATTTAATGCCATCATCAGGTTATCTCCTTTCTGAACAGCATCAGAAAATTACCATGAGCACAGGATAATTGGCTTCCCAGGATGCTCTCTGATGGCCATTAGCCATTCCACCTGAGAGCAAAGCAAGTATCTTTTGAAATCCTGTTTTGCCAAAGGTTAATTCAAATACAGAAAAATTCAAAAGACAGCTAGAATATTCATTAGACAGCCTTCTTGTTCAGTTTTCTGAAGTCTGACCTCTTAGAAGAAAAGACGTTGTCTTGGGATTCAAGTTGGCAACTTAACATTTGCTGCAAATGCAGTTGAAAAGAGCATTTTATAACTAAGTGCCCCATTGGTTATATATCATGAGACTTAAAATACACAGAGAATTAATTTTTAAAATCACTTTGGACTTCCTCATATTCCCTAGTGAATGTACTAGAGTGACCCAAGTCATTCTATTATCAGCATAAGATTCAAGGATACTCTTCTTTGGTCACAGTGACCTTCTTCATCCAATGACCTTTAAAAAAAACTGGTCATCAACAGAGCTGGTGTCAGCTTTTACATGCAAGAAGAAAGCTATCTTAAAATACCAACAGGGCCAGCTCACAGGCAGGAGACTGTATTCCATACCCTAAATCTGAAGATAGAAAACTGTCTGCAACGTGAAATATAGATGATGTAGTTGAAGATGAAAAGATTCATAAAATTATTATATTATTCATTTTTCTGCCCTGGAAGAAGCTTGATGATTAAAGAGAACATCCACCTAAGACCCAAGAGTACCTAACTGCTTTACAGAGAGTCTATAAATTTATACTGACAGAGTGTAAAAGGAGACCCCTTTTATCCTCTCCAGCTCCTCACCCCATTTAGGCACAACTTTTCCTTCTCACAAATAGTTCCATTTATCTCCTGGCAAGATATTACATTGACAAGGATGTTGGTATTCACCTTAGATCCAAGCTATGAATTCTAAAAGTTTAAAGCATTTCCAGGGAGTTATATAATGCCCCATGGAATTTCAGAGGCACTCTTGTAAGAGGTAGGTCTGAGAATGAAGCACCCCTGGAGGGATTCTGGTTTTGAGAATGTCTCAGGCCCTACCAGCAACCCATGAGACAATGTGATTATGAAGTAATTAAGTCTTTACAAGTGAATATAATGGATTTTTTTTTCACCAAGATGGCTTCTTCTTCTTACTGACACAACTTTTTCATTAATCACACTCTCCTTGGAAATCAAAGACAATTTTCAGTGAGGGAAATTTATTCATAGTGCCTGACTCTTGGTCCATTCCCTCAAATACTAAGAAATAGACATGTATTTGCATAGAAATATATTTGGAAATTATAGCTATATAAAAAATCAGCTACTGGCCCATTATATACAAGTTGGAACTGTGGCCAGACTAGTGCCCTCCTTCCCCAGCTTATATTTATTTTTTCCATCTGTATATGTACATAAGATATGTTCCCCTCCCACCCCAATAGAATTTCCCTATGAAGAGGAATTATTTCATTCTTTTAGTTTCTTTGCTGTCTGGCACATATTTGGTGCTTAATAACTGTCTATTGAATGATTAATCAACTTGAATGTTTCTTCTGCTGATCTCAGTCACACCCTATCCATGATTTTTGCCTTGGTTTGAAATGGGTTCAGATGTAGTCTCTGCCACATCCTAGCTATGTGACCATAATGTCCACCCACCCGTTCTTCTTGTCACTTGCCCTAGGTATAATTTATGGTTCATAGCCAAGAGCAAAAAACTCCTCCTCACAGCTTTTTTTAAATTCCAGTTCTTAGCATAGTACTTGACACAGAGTAGACTCTTACTAAATGTTGGTTGATTGATGTCAGAACTAAGTAGTACTTAATTGCAGCCAGAATTTTATTCTTCTTTAGCATACTCTAATTTTCTTCCCCATCCTGATTTCCTACCAGATAAAAAAACATGAGCATTCATCACAGAATTTTTGTTTAAAAAAAAAAAAGCTCGTTCTCAACTTGATGACAAATCCCCATTCATCGATATAATTTAACAGTTCAGTTTTTTGTGATATTGCTACTATCAGGGCCTGACAAGCTGCCCATATTCCTGTGTCAATGTAGATACATTTTGCTGAATGAGAAAATCTACATAACACATATTCATGAATCTCTATCCATTTAATAGTTGGATGAAAGTTATCCTTTTGCTATTTAAGCAAGAGTTTAATATGAAGTCAAAAGACCTAAACTCAAATCTAGTTTCAGATATTTACTAGCTATATGATTCTGGGCAAAATCAGTTAATCTATTTCTTTCAGTTTCCTCAACTATAAAATGGCAATCATAATAGTACCTACTTGCCAGGATAATTGTGAAAAATCAAATTATTTGTGAAGTTTTTTGCTAAGAACTAATTAAGTTCTTAGCAAATTGCCTGGCACATAGACAGGGCTATATAAATACTTAATCTCTTACTCACCAACCTACCCATCACTGTACTTATTCATGCAATCTGAGGCTTGAATTCCAAAAATACTAAATTATTCTTAGCAGGATTAAGTATTTTTTTAATATTCTGTTAATATTCTGATGGGGAGAAATGGAGGTTTTTTTGGTTTGGGTGTCTTGGCTTGGAGTTATAAAATGAGAATATTTGGAAAACTCAAGGTAAGTGGAGGTAAACTTTGAAGTACTGTAGATTGTTTTGTGAATTACCAGATAGCTATTATGTTATCATAATGAACCCTGCTGATTCGATCATAACAGCTAAGCTGTCCACAATGAAGTGGCTTTGCCCCCATCACATCAGAGTCCTCTCTATCTTTAATTCCAGCAGCCACGAAATACATAATCACTACCCAACAAATTAAAAAGTTAAAGCATACAGCCCTTTAGCACCCCTAATGATGAAAAGCAGCCCAGTGTAGTAGATAGAAACTGGATTCAAATCTGTGTCAGACTCCTAGCGACTCTGGGCCCCCAACCAACTCACTAAAACTGTTAGTTACAAAGCACACATTAACAGAGAGAATTCTTCATAATGCAGAGAAATCATAGATCTGGTCAATAACAAAAAAAATCAATAGTAATAAAAACAACTTTTAAATATATATATCAAGCTTCATTTAAAATACCTAATATTAAGTTCAAATGCAATGATAACAGAAAAAGATCTTATATTCTCTGGTGCTTATGCTTTGGAGAATTATTTTGTCCAAAAGAAAGTACTCTGGGAAATGTCTAGGCTTAGAATTTTTAAATTTAGTTGATTTGCTTCTCAAGGGTCCTCTTAATTTTGATCAGCCACACTCACATTTTAAAAGTCATTCCATCTTTTTGTGGACAAATGAAAAATTATAATTAGAAACTCTGAAACTACTTTTATTATAGGCCCTACATGAGCAGAGAAATATGAAGATGGTCTCTATTCACAGGCATCCCAGCAGGCAAATAATTGCAAGGACACAAATGATTCAACAGTAATAGAGTCAGAGCTCTGGGAGGAAATCATTCCAATGCCCCCACATTCACCATGTTTTTTTTAAAACCAGGCACTGTGGAGCCATCAGTGATCTCAGCAAAACCACTTGGAAATCAATTTAAGAATACCTCCCATGTCCCTGTGCCCATCCTCTCCTTGCAACAACAGGGAAGCAAAATTAGAACTCTATGAGGGACAAAGAGGAAGGGGGAAAAAAAGAAGAAATGGAGTGTCTTGCGTGAGGTCATCATTTCCATACCTGAATGGTCCTTTCTCTTCCTTATTCCAGTGTCTTGGTCAAATTGAAAGTGACAGGCTCTGTTAGGTGAATGTTGCTCTTGCTGGGTACAATCTGGGAAAAACGGGAGGGGAAGCTAAGCAGTATCTTTGTCGAAAGTATCAAAATGTGTTTTCTAAAATACTTGCTGTTTTCCTAATTGAGCACTTTTCTTTTTCTTCGTCCCCCTCAACTTCAGGACACAATTTTAATGCAAGTAATGCCAATTTTTTTTTAATTTTGTTTTGCCAGAAAGAAGTTAAAATGCATAGAGACACATGTTTTTGAGCATGGCCAATGTGGGAATTTGTTTTGCAACTCTGTGTAGGTCTATGATAAGGGTTTTACCTTCCTTTGTGTTGTTATACATTTAGGGGGAAATAATGGGTGGAAAAAAAAGGAAAAATCTAGCGGGAAAGGCAGTATGGCACAGTGGGGAAAAAAACTGGTCTGGGGATCAGGAAAATGAGTCAAAATGCATTAATCTGGTAAAATATTCAATGCCTTGGTACTTTAGGCAATTTCCAAAAGTGTTCAGTCACAGAACTGGTTCTAATTTGCATTTAGAAGATATGGTTTTCTTACCTGGTATTCTCTATGCCAATGAAATGGCAAATCTAATCCCTCCCCATCCCCAAAAAATAATAGTTAATCCATCAGCGTATCTATCTTGGGCAGACTCTGCTAAAAGACATTGAGTTGATCTCAGAATTGAACAGGAGAAGATGAAATGGTGCTTTTAATAATCCCATATTTGCCCAGAAACAAAGGTTTATAATTTTAATACCACTATTCTTCTGGTGGTACCACGTAGCTGTGAGTCATGGAGCACTAGAGTCTCCAAATAATTAAAAGTATGACTCAGCAGGCAGCAGAGGGATACATGGCAGGTGCACATGGGCCATAAGGAGCAACAAAAAAGAACCAGAAAAAAGGAGATCACCCAGGAAATAACTCCTTCACAGCTTTTGGTCTATAATCCTTTGAAAGAAAAGATGGGCCAGTGGGAAGAATAATAGCAGGTACATAGCTCATAAAATCTACTGGTCTTCACATGGAATGTAAGATCCTGGCAAGGGGTCAAATCATTCTTGTAATTATATTACCAAAACCCAGCACACAGCCAGAGCTTAATATGTGTTTCTGTATATTGATGGATATTTGAGACAGTGAGCAGCACCCCCAGCTTGCTGGGCAAGAATTGCCCAAGTCATATCTTCATTTCTTACCAGTCAGCATCCATGCCTTTGAATCTGGTGCCTTCATACTCCACCCTCCCCTTATCAGCTTTCTTCCATATGTTGTCTTCCCCATTAGAATGTGAGCTCCCTGAGGCACATCACTACCTTGCTTTTTGCTTAGCACAGGCCTAGCACATAGTAGGAGCTTAATAAATACTTACTGACCTGAAGTGAAACAGACATGGATGAGTTGTGATCTCCAAAGTGGGAAAATCCATGTTGATGAGATCAAAACTCTAAGTATAGTGTCCAGGAAGATAGAGAGTGTGTCTGAAAATTACAGCAAAGAAGGTTCAGCGTTAAGGAATCAGGGAAAACACAACCAGCAGATTTCTACTTTAGACTCCTTGACAATCCTCAATTACAGAAGTAAAACAAATGTGGTAAGCCCTGGTCTGAAGAGTCAATGCTTTACTAAGCATTACCATGTTTACTTCCTGGGTCCGAGGCACTGGGCTAAGCAAGCACTGTCGATCACAAGAAAGGCAAAATAATGGTCCTTGTCCTCTGAATTTCACAATATAATAATGCTTGAGCATTAGGAAATTTGACTTCTAGTCCCAATCTGCCCAAAGTTATGTGAACTTGGACTACTTATTCAAGTTCGCTGGGTCTTCATTTTTTCATCTATAAAATTAGAGGATTGAAATCAGATCTTTCTAAGTCTAATAATTTACATTCTATAGGAGGGTTATGCTTGGAGCTAGCCCCTGCTGGCTCACAATTGTCCAATTTTCAATATGAGCATTTACATATCAGAAATCAGCAAGCATTATAAATCAGAAACTTGATTTATTGTTTTGTTGATTGTCTAAACTTATAAAGATGATAGAGAAAATGTTAATCATGCAGATTAAATTTTAAAACATCATACTTTGAGGAGGGTCCTGGTTTTTAAATATCAGCATACTTATAAATTTTATAATGTTTCCATCCAACATCCTTTCCTATCGATTTTAAAATCAGTCATTGACCAAACAAGAGAAAAAAAAAGTGATTTCCCCAACTTAGAAATAATAAAATGGTATAAATATGTCTTATACTGTATACTGCAGTGATCCTGTGTCTTTATCTTGCTATCTCTTTTTGGTTTTGATTTTGATTTTTTTGTCTCTAAAGTCTGAGACTGAACCTGGTCAGTGCATAATGATGAAATACTTTTTTTACACTTACTCAGAGAGATAAAAAATAAGAATGACAATATAGCTACGGAACAAATGTGTATCTTTTCCTGAATGGTGTTTGTGAGTGAGTGAATAAAATCCAACTCTCTGAATAGAACATAATAAACCAATCAGCTTATAGAGTGGTCTTACAATTAATAACCACTGCAAGTATCAGGGAACACTTGCTCTGTACTCATTCCTTTTTCACTGAAACTCATCAGCTCTGTCCCCACACATATGGCCTGCCTCAAGTGACAATGGAGCTAGATTCCTTCTTCTCATGCAGTGGTTCATTTCATCTTCCATCCCAGTGGAAAATTAAGGTTTTGGTTTGGGTTCCATCAAGAGTTGAGAATAAAAAGGTACTCAATCTATAATAAAAATCAGATATAGAATGTATATTTTTCCTATAAATAAAAGAAATACTAAAGAACCCAAAAAACTCAGTATATATTAATGACCTCAACATATTAATAATCAATTATTGAAATAATAACATATTCCTATATCAATGAGCAATTTATACAATTACTATAAACAGAAAGCAATTTGTGAGTCACTAAAATGTCATCCCAAATGGTCAAAGGATATGAACAATTTTCAGATGAAGAAATTAAAACCATTTCTAGTCATATGAAAAGGTGCTCTAAATCACTATTGATCAAAGAAATGCAAATTAAGACAATTCTGAGATACTATTACACACCTCTCAGATTGTCTAAGATGGCAGGAAAAGATAATGATGAATGCTGGAGGGAATGTGGGAAAACTGGGACACTGATATATGGTGGAATTGTGAACGGATCCAGCCATTCTGTAGAGCAATTTGGAACTATGCCCAAAGGGCTATCAAATTGTGTATACCCTTTGACCCAGCAGTGTTTCTACTGGGCTTATATCCCAAAGAGATCTTAAAGGAGGGAAAGGGACCCACATGTACAAAAATGTTTGTGGCAACCTTTTTTATAGTGGCAAGAAACTGGAAACTGAGTGGGATGCCCATCAATTGGAGAATGACTGAATAAGTCATGGTATCTGATTGTTATGGAATATTATTGTTCTGTAAGAAATGATGGGGAGGATGATTTTAGAGAGGCCTGGAGAGACTTACATGAATTTTTACTAAGTGAAATGAGCAGAACCAGGAGATCATTGTACATGGCAATAACAATATTATACGATGATCAATTCTGATGGATGTTACTTCTTTCCAACAATGAGATGACTGAGGCCAGTTCCAATGATCTTGTGATGAAGAGAGCCATCTACACCCAGAGAAAGAACTGTGGGAACTGAATGGGGATCACAATGTAACATTCTTGCTCTTTTTGTTGTTGTTCCCTTGCATTTTGTTTTCTTATTCATTTACTTTTCTTTTTGATCTGATTTTTCTTGTGCAGCAAGAGAAATGTATAAATATATTTACACATATTGGATTTCACATATATTTTAACATGTATAACATATATTAGCTTGCTTGCCACCTAGGAGGGGGAAATCTGAAACACAAAGCTATGCAAGGGTCAATGTTGAAAAATTATCCGAGCATATGTTTTGAAAATAAAAAGCTTAAAAAAAGAAAAGAAAGAAAGAAACTAAATAAAGTTAACTTAAAAGATAAAAAAAAATTTTTTTAAAACAAAATGGCATCCCATTTTTCATCTCAACTCTTACTCCCTAAACAACTCCTAGTGTATGGCTTTCATTATCCAAGCCCAGGCTTGGATAACCTCCTGATTGGTCATTTTCTCCTATGAAGAAACTGCTTTCACTGTCAGTTAGTTCTATCCAATGGTTCCAAGACCTCCAAACACCTTGAATTCAATAGAGAGCCAATACCAAACATGTCAATAATTTAATGTGGAAATGATACACAAAGGACAAGAGATGAAGCAGGAACCCATGTGAAATCTCAGCTAGCTAAGACCATTTTACCTAAGTGCCACATCACAGACTTGAAGGGGCAGAAGATTTGAAGCCATCTTGCATGGTATTCCATTCCCACCCCTACCAAAATATCTTCAGCAAGCTGCTTAACAGCACCAAAGATGCCACTGCTTAACATAACTATGAAGGAAAAGGACTGGGTATAGTTAATTTCATAATGGTCCCTAAATTTTTATGATCTTAAAATGAAATGATAGCCAAGATCAGAATTTTGTTTTGTTTTAAAATTTTCATTTGCATCAAATGCTAGTGATAGGACAATTTATGCAGAAAAATTTTCTTGAGCAATTTATGCAGAAAAATTTTGTTGAGCAGTATCCTATCTGAATTGACCCACTGCAATCTACAACTGGTATTCTTGTGGCATTTTATATTATTC
This sequence comes from Sarcophilus harrisii, assembly GCF_902635505.1. Taxonomy (NCBI): domain Eukaryota; kingdom Metazoa; phylum Chordata; class Mammalia; order Dasyuromorphia; family Dasyuridae; genus Sarcophilus; species Sarcophilus harrisii. Next base: position 198,215,273 of record NC_045430.1, read on the forward strand.
AAATATTAAATAGCCTTTGTTTTCTCATATTTTCTTGATGTATTTTGGTTTTACTTGCTTTGTGAAGCAAATTAAAGATGAATTTATATCTTTGTAAGATTGTGCAACAAATAAGAAAAGTGTCTTTAAAAATCCATTTCTTCTCTTTTGGTGGACAATCATTTTCATTTTCATTTTTCTTCTTTACAGTCATTAAGGCAAAAAAGATATAAGGGAATTCAAGCTAGTCTATTCATTAGTATCCCAAAAGTCTTGGTTCAATTTTAAGCTTTGCTAAAACTGCACTACGTAAATTGCTTTCTATAATATGCACCTACTTGATTCAGACTTGTCTTTAAAACATTTTCCTGTGATTTTTCGAAGTCACCAGAGATAAATTAAATTTCCATCCCAAAAAGAAAAAAAAATTATTAAGCATAATGGGCATTATTCATGATTGCCCAAATTTTGGTGAGTCATTCACTTCTAGGTCAGCACAATTCACTCAATTAGATCTACTAAGTGAATACCTATTGCTAATACAGGCCCATTATAGTAATAATTATTGGGGTACTCTGGGTGTTCTGATCTCCAAAGAGCTGAATTTAGTCAAAGTGACACCTTACTCCTATCAAGTAGAACTTACCTTTTGCTATGGAAAGCAGATTATTCACTTACTTCTCAAAAACCAGCCTTGCTGACATTCCCCTGCCTATTTTGTACAAAATCAAGGTGACTTGAGGTGCCACCATCCTGACAGGATGAGCTACTCAGAGAACAAATGCAATTGGTCAGTTGACTATTCACTGCTGTAATGAGAACATTTAATCATGTTGATAATCTGACTGAGCCCATTTTAAATCGTTCCCCAAAGAGCTTGTGGGAACAATTTGTACTTTACACTGATTTGCTTTTCTGCACTCAGCAATAGATGGAAAAAAAATTCTTACTCTTTCTGTTTAATCCACCACCTTTAGGAGTTGGAAAAAGAACTATTTGATCTTTGAAATTTTTCATAGAAGGTCCTGTTCATTTTTTTAAGATTCTTAATAATAACATTATATTTTTATAGATCATATTAAGTTCTACAGGATCAAAATCTCCTCATAGATTTTCCGTGGAAAACAAAATAAGAGTGAGTATGGTGTCATGTGAATGAACATGGGTTTAAGCAACGTGTGTGTGACTGATTTTAGTACACGAATGGTCCACCTGGCTTTGCTGGGGTTATTTGTAAGCAGACTCAAAGAGGAACACACAGTGACCTAGCTAGCGGCAGTCAGCCAATAAATAATATTGATTGGGTAGCTAGCTACTCTTGGAAAAGAACTAAGAAAGGCTAGACACAGTTTTTCTGTCCTCTGGAGCTTTACAGCTTAATGGAAGAGCTAGGCAAGCACATAAGGAAAAAAAGCCAAAGAACACACAAAAGAGAATACATAAACATAAGTCTACAATCTATATATAAAAATTCAATGATTTAGGCACAGCTGTAACTAAGAGTCCAGAAACCAAGGACAAATTCATTTGAAGGGAAGACTATCTTGCACAGAGTCCAACCTGGGCTCTTAGAGGGTTCAGGGGAACAGGAGACCAGTATAGTTCCAGAGGAAAGGGGACAACCTGTACCATCTCCCTAATTCTCCAACTTCTTCTGGACTCAGAAAAATTGGATTTAAGCTTTGCCTCCATCACTTACTAGCTATAGAACAAAAGACATCACTTCCCTTGTCTCAGCCTCAGTTTCCCACTCTCAAAGATAAAGAGATTTTGTCTGTATGATCTTTAAGGTCTTTTCCAATTGAAAGATTCTTCCAATCTACAAATGTTGCCAGTAAGAGAAAAAATACTGTTAAAGTGGAATCATTGGAAATATATCTGCTATAACATCTGTTTCATCTATCAGCATATTCTTGGTTGAGTAGTAGGGAGTAAGAATCCAAAACATTTTAAGAACAGACAGTGATAAAGAGCTAATCATTTTAGAATAAGAAATTCGCCCTTGATTCCCATAGGACGATTGTCAATGTGTCCTCCATAGCCACTTGCTTCATTTCATAAGCAGCAGCATTACAGTGGAACAATACTACTGGACCAGAAGGCACGAATACCAAGTTCCAATATAGTCCCTGAAACTACTTAACTGTGCTAAGTCCCTTAACCTTATCTGGTCTCTGCCTCCTATTCTGCCAAATTCTGCCAAAATCACTGCCTCTGCAGTGATCTCTGGGATGGCTCCCAGATCTAACATTCTGTTTCCTGGATTTTATTTTTTATGGGAAAAAGTTCTAGCTTTAAAAGTCATACTAAAATGATAGCTTTTGTTATTATAAAAATAATGCACCTGCTCCTCAAGCCTTCTAAAAAGCTAACAGATAATAAATCAATGGGCAAGATGCTATAGAAGGCAGAAAGGAGAGAGACCATATTTTCTTCCTCTAAAGAACTCACAGTCTGTATGGGGAAATAAGGAACAAGCATGTGAAAGGATAATATTCCCAGGTACTTCATGTTCAGTCCTGGATCAAATAATCAGAATGGCAGTATCTGCTGTAGAGCATCAAAGGAAGGAGGGATCATTTCCAACTGGTGCAGTAAAGAAAAATGTCACAAAGAGTAAAAGGCCCAAGGCAAACATTGAAAGATGTTAGGGTCTGACTGAGTGATATGGAAAGAGGAGAGGTCATTCCTGATAGGGGCAAAGGTATTGAAATGGGAAATTGCAAAGCATGTTCAAGGGAATGTTACACGTGCTAGAACTGATCAGTAAATATTTGCTAAGCTCCTACTTGGCAGGCAACTTGAAACAGAGCACTGTTCTGGAGTCTGAAAATCTGGATTCAAATTTTCTCTCTATTGCTTACTAACTCTGTGACCTTACGCAAATAATTTCACTTTCCTAAACCTCATTTTCCCTATTTGTAAAATAGAATTGCCAGACAGCCTCTCAATTACATCTGTAACCCTACGATAAGTCACATATGTAAAAGCTAAGACCTGAGAATTCTACAACAAAGATAAACCAAATCCAAGGAACTTTTTCTCTAGGAAAAATAATATGTACATTAAAAGGGAGATGAAAATCATGATAATTACAGGGTTTAGATACTAAATTATAGAAGATAATACTTTTAGTATTTTGTAGGAAAGGTATGAGATTAAATGGTTCTTATCAGGATGTTTCAATACTGCTACAAAAATGCTAAGCCAATGCAAGTCCAGACTATGTCTCAGAAAGTTAACAGTTTGATTCCCTAAAACAACTAAAATAAAATAAAATTACCATCTAGCCTTAATTAATTAATCAATTAATGATTTGAAAGAAATGTCACTATGCATGATGAGATAAATTTTTAAGGAAAAAAAATTATTCTCTGAAATGTTCACTGGCACTAGAAAACAGGTATTAAGGAGACCATTTAGGAGAAAATACTCTCTTATAGATTGCATTTTATAAGATGTATCCATGACCAAAAAATGGGAAACAATTCCTGTACAATTATTATCTGAAGCTAAATTTGTTGAGATGAAATTTTAGAGTATAATCCATGATTCCTTGATCTCAAATTGATGGAAATATGGCTACCAGAAATCTTGAATCCTCCAAGCTGGGGTCTCTAGATTTGTGTCATAACTGATCTCAATCAATGTAAGTTCTAATATCTGGAACACAGGTCCCCATAGTTCACAGTAGCCTAGGGCTCTGGTCTTTTCACATATACAGAAAAGAGCACAAATATTGGTACAGACAAATAAAGGTACACAGATAGGAAATGGACATTTATATGAGAAAGGGGAAGAATTCAGTTTTATTCATGGCTCAGTTCAAGGGCCATTTGTTACATAAAACGTTTCTTGAATACCCAACTACTAATACCCCACTCTCCAAATATGTCATAAATTTCATATATACTTGTATAGTTCTCTTTCTCTGAAAGCTTCTTGAGGGCAGGGATTATTTTACTTTTGTGTTTGTATCCCTTTTGTCTAACACAGTATTTGGTATACATTAAGTGCTTGATAAATGCTTGTTCCTTGGTTGGTTACTTAATAATTATGTAAGGCTTATTTTAATCCTTCATTTATCAAGGTGTCCTGTAGTCTGGAAATTTTAATGAATTAATAAGCATTAATTAATGTAATGTTCTTCTCTTCTCTAAAATATAATGTTGTCTGGGAGCAGGTTTCTTGGGGAGCTTCTGGAGGCAGCCTTCCTTTCGGTTCAGTGTAATCACCTCAAATGCAGCCAGCTGTTAAAAGTTCAGATCCTTTATTGTCTCTTCAAAATAGCCCAGTTAGCTTTCTTGGAGCTCTATCTCTCTCCTTGGTTCTAAGAGCTCCTGTTGCTAGTCCTTTTGCCTCTGCCAGCTTCAGCCTCCAGCTCTCTCTGAATCCTTCCTTCTCAATCTCCCTGTGCTCCCAGTGGGCTTGTCCTTTTATATGCTCTTTTAGAGGTGTGAACTCAAAGGCTGACTCTTTCTCCGAGAGTGGGATTGTGGGAGCTGTGACTTGTGAATCTCCTCCACTGAACTTGTGAATCTCCCAGAGTGCCTATCAATTCCAGTGACTTAGGACCTTGTAAGAATCCTAACAAATTAAGCACTCATTATGTGCATAAAGGAACTTTTAAATGCAATTTATATAGAAAAGTTCTATGGACCTTAAGGATACAAAGGCAACACAAATAATACTACTGACTAATATCCAAAGAGTCACATTCATTGATAAAAAAGAAAATGTATCCATTTCTGTTGTTGAACTGTTTAACAGTTTTCAAGGACTTCACTAGTGAGAAAGTTCCTTTCTGGTCTTCAGTAACTATAGCTACAGCTACAGAAGCAGTTGCCTGGTTACCTTTCCACAAGAGTTGCTTCCCTGGATGATGATGACTGTAGGAGCAGGGTTGGAAGTAGGGCTGGTGGTCTGGGAAGTCACTACTACCTTGGAGTGTTTGGACTTACTGCCCATTGTTAACAGCTGGTCAGTGTTCTGTAGTGGTAGAGATGTAGAACCCCTTCTCAACCTCTATGTGGTTCTCTGGGGTTCAGTCTAAGAATAAGAAGAGTGGGTGGGTGTGATAATATTATTCCCACAATTCTTGAGTTTATGATCCTGGGCTATCTCCACACGGATCTGAGAAAAAGGTGATGATGATAATAGTTTGAACTGTCTGGCCTTTTCAGTCTAGAATTTTTATTTCTAAACATTGTAATTGCTCAGGTACATTTAGTCAATTAAAAATCAAACTCCAGCATAAGCTACTGCATATACATGTTGAGACAGAAAAGTTCAAGACCCAGAAAATTGCCTGGGGATTTCTTTACCATCAAGAAACAATTTAAACTGTTAAACTATTTTTGCACAGAGATTACAAATTGCAAAGTCAGCATTTTATATTACTGACTTTTTCTTAATTCTTTTAAATTCAACTGCAGCTGAATATTATATCAGAAGCAATAACAAGTGGTAAGTGTGTTCAAATGGTTATAGTCCCTCTTTCCTTCACTACTGTCCAGAAAAGCCATTATTATAATGAATCTTCACTGGCTCCATTCAGAAAGACTGACACTAAACACTGCCTCTGGGATGATGTTTAGTCTTCTCTTATGCTTGTTTCTTGAACTGGCTCAAATTCAAGCAGTTCTCCCTGCTACCTTTCTTCAGTTTCCTCTGCTTTCTGTTCCCCATTTCTCAGGCCACTTTGATAGTCCAGCCTGGCTGGCTTTCCTGACCCGTTGGTGACAGTTGGTTGGCAGTTGCTAATAACAGGGATGAAGGTCATCTTCTCCACAAGCATTACTCCCCTGGACAATGGCTGCAAGGGTCAGGATGAAAGCAAGGCTGGTGGTTGGGGGGTACAGCTAGTGATTAAATTCTTATAGTTATCTTCACTTTTGTGGCAGTTGGCCAGAGGTTTATATTGATGGTGGTGGGGAGGGCAGGCATTTCTCCACAAGGGTTGTTCTCTTCAGTGAGGACTGCAGGAGCCAGACTGGAAATATAGAAGTTAAAAAATAACTAAAAAAAATCTAAATTTTGGCTGTTTGCTAGACTTCTAAAGTAATGTGTCCATTACTGAATGCTACTTTTTTTTACTTGACAAATTGGAAATCATTGGGAAGAAGGCATCCAATACAGGGAGAGATCCTGAAATCAAGTAGTCTGAAGAATGGTTAAGGAAATTACCTTTTAGCCTGGTCTAGATACTTCAACATATGAATAGTGTAAAACAAGATGTACTTGGAATCTCGAAGTCCTTCTATTTTCTAGCTAGATGACTTTGACGATCCATTGTACTTCACAGGGTTTCATTTTCCTCATCTGTAAAAATGAGGAGGCTAGATTAGATACTCAATCATCTCTTCTGTTCTAAAAACATGAATTTTGAAGGGCATGATGGTTGTATGTAAATATTAGAAAAGTATTGTGGAAGAGTGAATAGATGTGTTTTAGGTTATTCTGAAGAGCAAACCTATAATCAATCAGTCAATAAACATCAAATCCCTGCTATGTGACAGTTACTGTGCTAAGTACCAGAGACACAAAAAGAGGAAAAAAGTAGTCCCTGCTCTCGAAATCATCACAAGCTAATCTACTGGAGTTGCAGAAAGACTGGAGGGATCAATATAAAGAACTTGCTTCCACTGAGATCACTACCAAAAAAACACTTAGATGCAAGACTCCACATTACATGCCTAGGCTACAAAAATAAGGGGGGAAAAAACGATCTTGAAAGAGATTACAACATAAAATGGAGCAAAGAAGGAAATACATGCACAGGAAAGTGTTAACACAAGATCATGGTAGGGCAAAGGAAGAGATACTCACCAAATACTCTTTGATGGAGTGAATACCTTCCTCAGCAATGGCACCTTGGCTAAGTCTTGAAGGAAGACAAGGCTTTTGGAGGTGGTCCTTTCCAGGTCCAAGGGACAATATATCTATAAGTGAGATAGAGGCTGGAATGTAGATCATGTAAAGGGGGATAATGTGAAGGAAGCCCAGAAAGATAGGTTGGGGCCAGATTATTGCAGATTCTAAAAGCCAGATTAATAAATTTGTATTATTTCTTATTGGAAATAGTCATTGAAAGATTCCATTCCAAAAATGGCATCAATATTGGACTAGGTAAATTTGCAATAGAATGGCCTAAGACTGTGAAACTTAAACTGAACCACATAGAAGGTGCAGATTTCAAAGTGGTGTAGCTTAAGAAGGTAGAAGCTTTTCCTATGCCTGAAACATAGGTACCATACGTGTGTTGGTTGGTGTCTTTATTTTTTTTTTTTTTGGCTGAGGCAATTGGGGTTAAGTGACTTGCCCAGGGTCACACAGCCAGGAAGTGTTAAGTGTCTGAGACCAGATTTGAACTCGGGTCCTCCTGACTTCAGGGTTGGTGCTCTATCCACTGTGCCACCTGGCTGCCCCAGTTTCCTTTATTGTTGAGAAGGACCCAAATGGCATCACTATCTTAGAATCGACGTACAGTGTGTCCAGCTGTGGCTGATCAGACCAGCATAAGCTCAGAAGGCTTTACCATAGATCAGGCACAAATAATCCCTTTGAACTTTTGGAGTGGAGATGTCTCTGGAGTTGCACATATCACATTTCTTTTGAGCTACTGCAATTCTACTTTGCACCTAGAGCACATGGCCTTCTTTAATGTACGTTTGCCTTACTGGGTAGTCCTGTGTTGGCAAATAATAGAAGGTAAGATTGGAAAGGAAGACTGAGACTAATTGTAGGAAGAAATCTGTGTCATAAATTACTTGGTGTTAATTATGCGCCCGTTGGCAAATTTTTCTTACCAGGTTATATATAAACTTGAATTTGTCTTTTTTTTTCTTTTTATAGCCAGTGCTGATTTTCCATACAATGCAGGACAAGCCATAAGAGATGGAGTTAACAGAAATTCGGCAATTATTGGAGGTAAGTATAGCATGTTGAATAGCCTCACAAACTATATCCTCAACAATTAGAAAAGCTGAATAGGATAGTGAATATGATGCTTCACTTAGAATCAGGATCTAATTCTGATCTGAATCCTAATTCTGATACTTTCCAACTGTGTGACCATAGTCTTTGAACAATCCTCTAAATTCTATATACTCTCTAAAATCTATATACTAAGGTCAGACAACCAATTCTCAGTATAAGTAATATTTTTCACCACTTGACCAATGTAGAATAATGCTTTCATTCCTTTTTGACCTATATAAGGGGTAAGAGTAAGTTTAAAATTTTTGAAGTAACTATAAAGTAGTATGTAATATATATACATGAGGAGAAAACATTAACAGTAGCATATATATATAATATATTCTGGCCCCTCAGGAATGGCTTTCCTTTAGTTAGTATACAAGGAGATGAAAGATATCCCATGAGAAGAATTATTGCAATAGAAAAAGTTACAACTTCCAAATATGCTGGTTTAACAGCGGACATCAAAAAGCTTAAAATAAGGCAGCCCTAAGACAACTATTATCTGCCTTTGACTTGCAGGTCTGCTTGGTTCCTTTGAATCAAGTTCCCACATGCAATTACTTGCTAACAGGCTGCTTCTATCCTTCAGTCCCAGAAAACTAGGTTTTCCTACATTTCAATTCATCAGTTTTCCTAATGTATTTAGAAACAAAGTCTTTGTTTCAAGACAGTTAAGTGGTACAATGGATATACCATTAACTTAGAGTGAAAAAGCCCTAAGTTCCAATTTGACCTTAGACACAAACTAGCTCTGTGACCTGAGCAAGTTACTTAACTGCTGTCTGACTCAGTTTCTGCATTTCTAAAATGGACATAATAATTGAGCTACTTACTAGGATTGCTGTGAGCATAAAACAAAATAATATGCACAGAGCACTTGGAAAACCACAAAGGGCAATATAAATCCAACCTATTACTATTATTATTATCATATCATTAGGAATAACTCTTCCCCCAAACCCTTCTTATAAAGATTTGTTTGCTCTCTGACATTGTTTAGTTGGATCAAGTTTATCACTTGGTCTTTAGCCAATTAACTTCTGCAATATCAGCATTTTTTTTTAAATTTTAATCATTTTTAATTAATTTTTTTAATTTTAAATTTAAATTTTTAAATAATTAAGAGGCAGAAACTCTATGAGAAATTTATATGGAACTGTGATTGAGATAATGATTTTTTATGTTTCAGCCATATTTACTAGTATAGCTTTCTTTGCAAAAAATAAAATGCAAAAAATAGATAAATAAAATCCAATAAAAACCAAAAGGCAGAAGAAAGACTTAAGAGAAAGGGTACTGAATTGGGAGTCTGGGTCAAATCTTAGGTCTGCTTCTTACTACCTGTATGACCACTGCCTCTCTTAGTTGTTTGTGTGCTTTTTTATTACACAAGGAGGTTGGACTTTATGATCTCTGAAGTTCTTTCCAGCTCTAAATCTCTGATCCTAAAACTATTATTTTTCTTCTCTTTTTTTGGAGTGAATTGGTGGAATTGGGACAGGGAAGACAGGTGAGCCAGGGGTCATAGAGAACGTTGATGTAACCTTCGGCCCCCTCTCTTTCCAACAGGTGTCATTGCCGTGGTCATCTTCACCATCCTTTGCACCTTAGTGTTCCTCATCCGCTACATGTTCCGCCACAAAGGCACCTACCACACCAACGAAGCCAAGGGCGCAGAGTCCGCTGAGAGCGCCGACGCCGCCATCATGAACCACGACCCAAACTTCACGGAGACCATTGATGAGAGCAAAAAAGAGTGGCTTATCTGAGGGAGCGAGCTTAACTTGGCGGCGGGGCGGGAGGGAGGGGAGAGGGAAGGCAAGCAGGGGGACGCAGGGAAGAGGGCGCAAGGGGGACCTCAAAGAAAGGGCAAAGCACTCTGCTTCGGACTCTTGAGCACATCTTTCAAAGATCAGCACAACTCGGAGAAGCAAGGGACAGACAAAATCCTTGGGACTGGAGAACAAAACGGTGTTAAAAATGAGAACTTTTTAATATTCAGCTCTGTCTCTCCTTCTATATCCAAACAAATAATGAGAAGAAAATGCTTTTAGAGTTTCCACATTGGTTAAAATCCGTCAGTAATACCTGTCTTTTTTTTGTGTGTGTTTAGAGGTGTTCTAAATACCTATGACAACAGGGCCCATTTTCTACATTTTTAGGCGCCCTTAGAATTTGGATATTTCTGTCTTGAGAACAACTGACAAATATATATATATATATATGGCCTCCAATGATTCTTTTTTTTCCACATATAGTTAATTCTTAATGGGTTATTGTTGTATCTAGAGCTTGTTTACATCACATTTCACTTGGCGTCTTGTAAATCGGGAGCTGGGCATAGGGAAACAACCCACTTTTTTTGCCAATGTCCACAGGGCCACTGACCTGTGCGACTACATCGAGGGCTCTCATATGACCCAGGCTGTTGAAGGACAAGACTGTACAATACTTAGCAGTGATGTAAAACCAAACATCATTGTTACCTCTGTTGGGGGGAAGGGAATAATCTGAATTATGAAAAGTTACTTTGATTTTTTCATTAAGCTCTGAGAAATAATATTGTTCCAAGTACATAGTCTTAGCTCTGTTCTGTTTCTCTCTCTCTTTGGCTATGGGATTTATCCTCCACTCTTCCTGTGATACACTGGCATATTCTGTATGTATACATAGTAGGGAATTAAGAGCCAAATGCTATGGTTTGTTTGCTTCTATTTCTTTTATAGACAGTAGTAAAAGTAGCAATCCTGTCGTGCTGCCTAGTGAATGCATAGAGTAGGTCACTGTCCTTAACAAGCCCTTCCTCTTTCAAAGTCTCCAGTTTCATTCTCCTTTCTATATATACCTGCCCAGAGGGGTATGCCCTTCCAGCACTATGCTAGGAGGGTGAGCCAATCACTGAAGTGAATTTAAGCACATCTTAAAAAATTATTTGTTTCAGAAGTATGACCCAAAAGATGGCCAACTTATTCTTGGAAGGAAAATGCGGTAAGTGTGTTTGGGATTAAAACAATGTCTATGAAAATTCACTACAATGATTGACTCACTTCTATACATAAGAATCAATTGGAAAACACCATCTTCTTTTTAAAGTCATTGAAGTAATCTTCTGGCCAAAGCAAACACACTGCCCAGTAGGGAATTAAGGAATTACGCAGGCTCAATTACAATTGAACCTTGCATTTGTCACAAACACAACAGCTGGGAGTTCCCATCCATAGACTCAATGAATAATGATTGCAATGAGGGATCAAAACTAAATGATGGCAAGAGATGTGATTGGCTAGAGCTAGTTACCGTCTGCCTAATAAAATTTACCCTTCATATTTTGCACATTTTGACTTGAGACATTCCAAAAAGAGGACTCATTTATGTAAAGGTTGACATAAAGGTTATTTCCAGAATTACATTCCAACATGTAGGATCATTCTGACATACCCTCTCCGACACATCCTCTGCTAATGGCATACACTTCAAATGGGAACCACTTAATTAAAACTGTTCACTGTTTAGTTCTCCTTTCTAAAAGGGAATGTTAATAGAAAAATAAAGATATTAATGTTCTGTTGGATACTACAAAAATTGCATAGTGATATGAATTTGGAAATGGTTCCATTACAACTTTTTAGGATATTTGGGATACTCATGAATCTTAAGATGATTATGACTTCTTCTTGGGTGGTTAGATTTCATTTTATCCAGAGATGATGATCTGAAGTAAAAGAGAGCTGCTTACAAGAACATATGTGCTATGTACTAAATATTGCATTTCAAGTGATTAAGTATTGGAATATAACTACTTAAAGTCTATATAGACTTTAAATTTGAGGAAACATTGAAAAGAGATTTTTAAAGGAATATTTCTATATTTTTAAAGGGAATATTTCTATTTTAAGTTGCTTCCTTAAGGTTTTATCAAATCAACTAAGATTTCACATTACTCACATAAGAATCTGTTAAGTACAATTCAACAAGGATGATTATTTTTCAATACTCTTATCAAAAGAATCCAACAGTTAACATCAATGTACTTTTTAAAAATATGCCTACCTACCATGCTGGAGTCCCTTAAATCAGGAAAAACAAATTTTTAAAAGAGGCTTAAATTTTCCAGGTATTTTAAATTTTTACCTATTTTTAAATTTATTGTTTTGCTGATAACAAATACTGTCAAGATAAGCCCCATGTAAAAAATATTTTCAGCATCTCTTCTATTCATCACACATCTTTCACCTAATTCTCTGCCTCATTAGACCTCTCTCTGAGAAGATTTGGTCATAGAAAGACCCAAATCAACATTTTGAATATCAAAATGATTTTCTCATTTCCTTTGACCTTTCCATATTTCCTCCTGATATCAGTAGGCAGTAAAGAAAAATGTGTCAATATCACCAGATATTTTGACCCTCAGAATTGTCATGAATCTTAAGTGAACAGGAACAGCCTAATCAAATCATATTTATCAAGTAACTGTTCCACAGAGAAAATACAAAGGCATTCAAAATACAATTCTTGAAGAATTTATAATCTAGTTGGGGATCCGGGATATCCCTGGATAAAGAAGATAAGCAACCACACAAAATTAATATGGTAGGTAAATGCTAAATGGTTAAAAAAAAAATCTTTGGTTTCTCAAAGTTATAGATTGAGAACTCCCAAATCTTTTTTAAAGGCCATTGTCAATGAATTTCCCATTAGCAATGTGTTGATTTGGAGGGGAAAAGAGATGGAATTCCCTATCTCCCATATATCCTTGAAGAACAATTCTAGTATCTAATCTCACTTGACCACTTTATAACCAACAGAACTCAATTATATATGAAAGGTCCCTGATGACAAAATCAAATAGTATTTTTTTTATCATTTACCTAAAAATACTGTTTGGCAGATAAGCTATTTAAAAGATTTCAAAAATGAGCATTTGTTTTGGCTAATCATGGGAGTAGGAGAGGATTTATTATGTATAACTTGAGAATGCAGGTTTTTAAGAGGTTTAGTTTGTGCATATAAAGTGGTGCTGTTCTAAGGCTATACCTACAAAAAGCACATCCCCTTAACCCAGAAGCAATACAGGTCAACAAGTTGGAACAGATTTTATTACACTCAATCGAAACTCATGATAATATTCAATTCAACATTTATTAAGTGTCTCATTAAATACAAAGCAATCATAAAGGAACTTAAAACCTTCATCTGACACTTCCTACAGTCATGTAAGTCACCTTGTGCTCTTAAAAACCATTCCAAGTGAGTTCAAACTCTGTCAGGTTCAACCAAGCTTGAAAGGCTCAGACCACAAAACCTGATGGTTCTTCTGATGGCTAGTCTAGTTAAATACAGTGTGACTCATCACCAGAAGGGTGTTCCTACCACAACAGCTCATGAAACTCCCTACAAAGTCCAGGAAGGGCTTTGGGGGATAACTTAATGATGAAATTACACACCTTTCAAAGTAGGTGCAAAGGGAGGATGCAAGGTATTATGGAAGGAGTTTTAGAGGCAGAGGACTTGAGTTTACATCATGTCTAGATTTACTTTCAAATATTCAGTCTCCTTAGTCCTCAATTTCTTCCTCTGTAAAATGAGTTTAGGATAGTCTGTAAAATCTCTTCCAGCTTTTGATCTCTAATCCCCCTGTGTTTATGGGACTGCATTTTTATTGTTGCCTTGCATGTATTCAAGTTAATCCATCAATTGCTCAAACAACAATAACAACAAAAAAAAAAACTTAGAAAGCAAAGGCTTATTCATAGGAAAATTTGCCCCAAATTGTCCTTCCATGAACAAGGGCTACAATCATCATCATCATCATGCTTACTTTGCTGGGAACCTCTCCATAAGCATATGATGTACATACACCCAATAGGAAGAAGCTCTAACCATTCAAGCATTAGTCAAACAGTAAGCCCTTGGGAGTTAGCACCTGTTGAGCATCAACTGTTTGCACACACAACACTCAATGGAGCCCATATTTGTCCCTTGCTCTAGTTAATCTAGGTCACCAGATGAGGCAAAACAATATCAGAAGGGGCAGGCAAGTAACTCAGGGGAAAGGTAACAGGGTACCAAAATACAAACTTGCTGTAGATCACCAAAAAAGAAGGGATATAATTTCCTTTGTCTCATCTGTTCCATTCTCTCATCCCACCGATTTTTTTTCTCCTCCTCCCAAAATTGGAACTCACTCAACATGCCTAGATCGAAATGATCAAGTTAAGTCCTGTTAGCCCCACAAGATTTGGATTCACATTGGATTCTTTTCCAGTTTTCCTTCTCCTTCAGCGACTAAACATTTTCCCAAATAAATGCAATAATCTGGAAATTTAAACTAGTATTCTTGGTAAGTAGGTTGCAAGTATGCTAGCAACCAGGAAGTCTAAACCAGATAAAAGTAAATTACCTAACTGGAACTAAGTGGCACCTCATCCTAACCCTTAAAAACCTTTCCATGGAATGTGGAAAAACAAACCAGAAGGATACTATATATAGCCCACTGACCAGGGATGCCAGATCACTTTAAGCATCATTTTCAGTATTGAAAGCAGCTTCCATGGCCCTGTCAGAGGAAGACAGAGAGCCAGAATCTCAGCTGCTTCTGTCACCAATATGCTGTCTCCATTCCCAATATTTTAGCTAGAGCAGATTTTTACCTACCTCCCAGGGGAATTGCAAGGTGTCCTTGCATCTTGACTACAAGGCTTTTACAAAATTTTAGTCGTAGTGCAGGGTGAAGGCCAAATGGGATGGGCCAAGAGGCAACTAATGGGACATAGTGAAGCATCTGTTGAATACTGAATCCAGTAAAAACAGAAGAAAGCTGAAATCTGCCAAGATCTCTTCCCATGCGAGTCTGAGAAGTTAAATCTTCTGTGAGATAAATAAGCCCCTGAACTGAAAACCCAAACTAAGACTGCTGCTGCTTATATCCCCTAATCCCTCCAAGGTCCCTCACTTGATATTTGGCTGTATTGACATGCAACCTTTCCGAAGAATCTGTATGAAATAATGCAACATTTTAACTTTGCTTGGAGCCTCTCTGACATGCAGGATTATTTCCAAGTACTCTGCTTTCACACTTGCAGCTATCTAAGATGTATGAAACTTCAAAACTTTTTTGCCAAACAAGCCTGAGGAAAGGGTGCTGACCATTACTCCTACTTGTCACAGACTGCCAAAGAATGAGGTGTTTCCAGTTCGACATTTAGGTAAAAGTTCCCCTAAGCAAGAATCCACTCAGCTCATCTCCATCTCAAAATTGACCAATCTCAGTTAATATCTGCACAATAGCCAGAATCTAGGTCTGGGAAAACGTGTTCTCTTGTCTTGGTTCTACCAAGGTTTCAGCTCAAAGCATCACCATTCCCACGTTCCATTTGGTTAGGAAGAGTTTATTTTTTGTTCTTTTATAATGAGCATGGTGACAGCAGAGGTTACAATTTTGAAAAGATGAACTAAATTCTAGTTCTGGAAAAAAAAAAGGCAGGCAGGCAATTGGGAGGGGGGTTCCATTCTAGTGAAATAGCACACAATTGCACCCTCTAAAAGCAACAGCATGTAAACTAGAAGGAAAGAAGGACATTATGTATGTTATATTATGCCTGATATTCTTTGTGAATGTCTTTCATTTTAACTAAGATTCTACTAGAAACCAGATTGATAAATAAAAAATTCAAAATAGTTTTAATTATCCTAAGAGCCGTCTCTTTGTATTTTGTACCATCTCATGGGGTGGGAGAGTTGACAAGAAAGGGGAAACCATTCTCTTTCAGCTAAAGGATATCAATATACAATATCACTAAGGTCACCATTTAATGAGGAAGTCCTCCTCTGAAAAGAAATAGAGATTTATCTGCTCCCCAAAGCTTTTATCAAAAGATAGGAAATTCATATCTCATTTGGAACCATCAATTGTTATACTTCTTCCCTCTTGACTTTTTTTTAATTCATTAGGCATGTTTTCTCTCTTTATATACTTTAAAGGCAATTTGATTCTAAATTTGATTCTTTATACTCTATTTATTAAAATGGCAATTACACAAAGTTAGGTAATGTCCATGGAAGCCCCTGGTCATTATTTAAAGTATAGAAGAGAGGATTTTGCAATAGACACACAGAATCTAGAAAATCAGTTTCATTCCAAAATCTTTTTTTGGCTTTATATTGCTGGGAGTTTCTTTTTATCAACTCTAGATATTTTTTGAATGTGTAGAATAAATGAAATTTCTGAATAGTAACCATTTTTGTCTGTCCCAATTAAATCCTCCAGAGATATAATATATTGATATTTATACTTTTGTATACATGATTTGCTAGGTATTGATGTCTCTCATTAAAAAAACTCAAACTATGACAAGTTCCTTAAGAAGACAACAGAATTAAATAAAGGGAAAAGGGAAGCACCTGTGTGTAGTACAAAATATATTAAGGGAACTCAAAGACTTGAGATCTAGTTCTTTGTATGTTACTAGCTGTACAACCTTGGGCAAATGACATTTTTGGGTTTCAATTTTTCTTTATCTAGAAAAGGAGGGATTAGGTCAACATGATTTCTAAGAATTTCTTCTTATATGAATGTTTACTATGTTTAATATCTACTCATGTCAGAACAACTCATTATTCTTTCTAACCCTGCACTAACTAACCAGGTGACCAGAAAGGAAGAATTTCTTGTCTCAATCTGTCATTTTGCTTGCCTATAAAACTGACATGATAGGTTGTATGCTGGAGGGCAAAGGAGCCAGGAATCTAAGGTTCATTGCCCCTTAGGAACTGGTCCTGAAATGAGTGCATTCTGAATGTTAACATTTAAGGGGGTGGGGGACTATTGCAAACTATTCATTGGTATACATATCTGCTTTTTTGCTGAACAAACAGAAATCAGCAGGTTCAGCTAAAACCCTGAGATGCCTCTGGGTTTAATTATCCCTGAGATGGAAGGTCTCTCTGCAAATAAATCCCTCCAAAACTTTATCTCCACACATAAGGCAGTTTTCCTCTGAAAGAAAAAAGCAGTCAAAAGTTTCATGATGAATACAATTCTCTCCTCTTGTTCCCCATTTTTTTAGTTAATTTTCACAAGTGGCAAGCTATAAAAAATCACCTTTTTGTCCTATAGCCTGTTGGCACCCTAGGAATGACTGCACAGTCTTGCTTCCCAAATCATCACCGAATAAAAATTCATGTATTCTAAAAAGAGTCAGTGACTAAGATGACAGGAAAAGATAATGACAAATGTTAGAGAGGATGTGAGGAAACTGGGATCCAACCATTCTGTAGAGCAATTTGGAAATGTGCTCAAAGGGCAATAAAACTGTGCATACCCTTTGATCCAGCAGTGTCATTCCTGGACCTATATCCCAAAGAGATCTTTAAAAAGGGGAAAGACCCCACATGTGCAAAAATGTTTGTAGCAGCCCTTTTTTATGATGGCAAAGGATTGGAAAATGAAATGCCCATCAATTGGGGAAAGATTGAATAAGTTATGGTATATGAAAGTAACAGAATATTATTGTTCTATAAAAAATAATAAACAGGCTGATTTTTAAAAGGCCTGGAACAATTTACATGAACTGATGCTGAGTGAAACAAGCCAAACCAGGAAAATATAGTAACAGCAAGTTTGTGTGATGATTAATTATGACAGACTTGGTTCTTCTCAGCAGTGCAGTGATCCAAGGCAATCCCAATAAACTTTGGATAGAAACACCTTCCACCTCCTGAGATAGAACTATGGAGACTGAATGTAAATCAACACATGCTGTGTTCATTTTTTTTTTCTTTTTCTTCTGTTTTTTTCTTTCTCATAATTTTTCCCTTTTTTCTGATTTTTTCTCCCAACATGATTCATAAAGAAATATGTAAAAAAAAATGAATGTACATATATAACCAAAAAAAAGTCAATCACCAATATTCATGTTATCAAACAATGAACTTCTAGCTCCCTGAAGGATGGATTGGAAGAAAGTACATCTTTTTGGACTATTGGTAGGCCCTGCTTGCCTTTGGAAGAACCAGATTTGGAGAAATAAAAGCTGAATGGGGCTAAAAACAAAACTAGAGAAGGAAGGGACTCAACTTGAAAGACAGACAGCTGTAAGCCCAGGTGAAGAGAATTCCAAATTGCCCCAGCAGGAGTAAGGAGGGGAAAAGATAAGGGATAATTAGTGTGGGAACTAAGTGAAATCTGAGGACTCCTCAATGAGGGCAGTTGGAAATATAAAGGTATGGATATCCGAGTAATTTGACATTAAACCTGGAACTTCATTTGCTGATCCCCTAGAGGGTTAAAGTTGGACTCCTCATTGTGGGCAGTTGGAAATATAAAGGTATGGATACCTGAGTAATTTGACATTAAGCCTGGAACTTCATTTGCTGATCCCCTAGAGGGTTAAAGTTATCCTCTCTAGTGAACTTGGGAGGTATTGTACCAACTATTATTCTTATAAAAAAGATGAGGAGGTGGTCTGGCATAATGTAATGGGAGCCAGCTTCCGAGTCAGGAAAATTCAACTTCTAGTCTTGTCATTGCCACATGCATGTGGTCAGAGGCGAGTCACAACCTCTGGATGTGTCTGGTGACATTCCTAAGACTACAATTACAGACAAGTTACCAATTTGAATTCATGAGGGATTCCCTAGAATGATGAAATCATCAGTGAATGAATAGATAGATGATTGGATGGATGGATGGATGGATGGACAGATGAATGGATGGATAGATGAACAGAGAGATAGATGGATGGATGAATGGATGTGGGGAGGGAGGAAAGAGAGCACACAAATATTAAAACTCTTTAATTAGGAAAAACAATGGTTAAACGGGGATATGTATAAAGTCTATAAAATCACCAACAAATATGATATAGATATGAATAGATTTATTCAGCAAAACCTGAGATGCTTGAATTAAGAGCAGTTCTTTAAATCAGAGGAGACAAAGTTAGGATAAATTAGAGGAAAACAATGCTTTATTTATACCAAGCAAAAAAACTGTAATTTTATACTATGCGAAAAGATGATATTAATGGAAAACATTCATAGTTTCAACAATGTTTAGATGATTTGTCTATAATAGAGAATGTTTAGGATTACATTCTAGGATGGTTCAGTGGATAGAATACCAGTCCTGAAGTCAAGAGGATCTCATTTCAAATCTGACCTCAGACATTTAACATTTCTTAGCTGTGTGACCCTGGACACATAACTTTACTCCACTTGCCTCAAAAATTAAAAGGATCACATTCTAACTTGTAAAGGTTAGCACCAGGTAGGATAATGGGTTCTACAGGTCCTTTGATGTCCCTAGTCTTAAAAGATATATAGACTACACTACAAATTAGTATAATTCCTAGTCTAAGTAACTTGTCCAGAGGTTAGATAAATGAATAAATGGCAAACAGAAGAATAAGTTTTGATCCTCACATTTTTGATGAATTAAAGAGGGAAATGTCACTGCCTCATCTATCTGATTGTACAAAACATATTCTGAAGTTCAACCCATATCAAAAATTTTCAAGTGAATAACATTCATGTTAAAGGGGAAACAAATCTACTACCCAAGGATTCAATTATATAATAATGAAAATGCAATAAAAGAAAGAAGAAAATGAAATATAATAAGGGAAAAAAATAGATTGAGGTAGTGTGAAAGGAGAAATTAGCCACAGCAGAATTCCTTTCTCCTGAAGGTCACTTTCTTGGTGGTTTTCATTAAAAGAACAGTCTGATTCTCTTTTCCTCATTTCCCAGACTATAACCCAGTCTAACATCCTTCAGGAATATGAAAGAGAAAATTCATCATGGCTTCTGAATGGAAGGTAAGGCAAATTCTCCCAGCAGAGGGAAAATATATGGATGGCTGAGCCTGCCTTCTGACTCATTGGTGAGTGAATTACGTATTATGTAAAATAATTACTTCACACTTTTAGTAGTCTAGCCTCAGACTAGCCCAACATTTTTGCTCATGGGATCACATAACAAAAGCTGTGTGTGCAGACAAGCATCAAATGTGATTTACTTCCTTGAAAACAAAGCATCCTTGGCTTCAGTCCTGGTCATTTGGGTCTCTGCTGGGTGCATTACTAAAAAAGAGAAAAAAACAATTGGATTAAAGAATAGAATTTGATTGGAAGCATACTTTGGACTTTGTCAAAAATTCAATGAACTCCTATAATATATTACTGAGGAATCAATTTACAGTTGCTCTAAATTACATTTATAGAGCGAATTTGACCTCCCAAGCGGCAACAGTGACATTCCCATTAAGTCAGTGGGAACATAGAAATATTGACTGGGGATCATTTACTGCCAGACCTGTCATTACTGAACCCAGCACTGCCATAGTGGAATGAACTAGGAGGCTTAATGAAGATCCAGTTAGACTGGGTAAGGTCCACCTCCATGACATGTAGGAAAGAGAAACTAATTAGCTAATCACCTAAAATGCATGAAAACCTCAAAATGCTCCGAAACTGATACTGCCCCTCAATATGCCTATTACTGTCAGCATTTACTTACCACTAGACATTGTTTGGATGCTTTTCTGTCCATATATTTGTTTTTTACTTTGGAAAATGTACTGCTAAAATGCAAATGAATTAGAATGTTAAAAGCAGCAGCTCCTTTTGGGTCTGTATGCGTGTATTAACCAAGGGCCACCCGCTTAACTGGAAACACACCAAGGAGTAGTGGGTGGAAATAGTAGTGCAGGACAGGTAGTAGAGACATCCATCACCACCCACTAGTGCCAGGACTGAGGGGTCCAATGTGGGACAGGAAAGGGAATGCAGGAATGCTCCCAGGGAGGTTACCAAGCAACTTTAGCTTTGTGGTGTTCAGATTAAAACACAAGGTGGGAGTCAATGAGGATCTGGCCAAAGGAGGTTTTCAAGATTTCTGGATTGTCTTACTCACTGGGTTCCCTCTTCACTACATACATCAGAGCAGAGCAGCTGTTTTACAGGACTGCTGACTGGTTTCCCATTTCTCTAAGGTCATTAAAAAAAAGATGCCGATAAGAGAATAATTTCAAGTGAATTGGGAAGAGGGACCAGAAAAGGACATAGCCAAAACAAGCAGTAGGATGTGGTACTGTAATATCATAGATCCCAGGATGGGGAAACTTTTTTCTGCCAATGGTTATTTGGATATTTATAACATCATTTGCAGACCATATAAAATTATTAATTTATAAAACTTAAGCAGTGGGAGGTTGTGATATCTGGCTTTCAACTCATTGTTCCCTGAGGTTGTCTTAGCAAATAATAACATGGGTCAGGGGCCTCATCCAGCCAGATGTTCCCCACCCTGATAAATAATCAATCAAAAAAAAGAGAGACTAGGGTGAAAAAAAAACCCCACACAAAACAGTGGATTTTTTTTTTTTTTTTTTTTTTTTTTTTAGTATTACAGTACTCAGCCGTGATTCTTTTATGAGGAAATTGAGGAGTGATAAATGGTCACTTTGGGGCTCATTTAAAAAGAATTATAAGATTTGGTCATCAATAAGTTGAAAATAAACATAACTTGGGGGGGGTTCTGTCAAACAAAATACAGGCATACTTCATTTTATTGCGCTTTGCTTTATTATGCTTCATAGATAACTCATTTTTTTTTACAAATTGGTTTGTGACAACCTGCATTGAGCAAATGTATGAGCACTACATTTCCAACAGAATGTGCTTACATCATGTTTCTCTGTCACATTTTGGTAATTATCACAATATTTCAAACTCATGATCATTATAATATTTGTTATGGTGATTTGAGTCAGTGAGCTAAATGTTATACTATTATAATTGCTTTGGGTCATCATAAATTGTATCCACAGAAGATGGAGAACTTAATCAATGGATTTAAAGATTTGAGAGTTTGGCAGGTAATGGGGAACTATTGAATGTCTGGGAAAATAACACATTCCTGACCTTCTAGATTTTTTTTTTAATTTACAAAACATATGCATGGATAGTTTTTCAACATTGACCCTTGCAAAACCTTTTGTTCCAAATTTTCCCCTTCTTCCCCCCACCCCTTCCCCTAGCTGGCAGGTAGTCCAATACATGTTAAATATGTTGAGATATATGTTAAATCTGACCTTCTGGATTTTAAAATTATGCTTCTACTGCTTCCTCATCTTCCCTCAGTGTCCCCTAACTCCTAATTCTGAACATCCAATCATCACTGTGATTTGTTCACCATGGAACATTGCAAAATTTCAACCTTTTCTCCCATGGGGGATAAAGCATCCCTTTTGTGAAGGATACCTAGATTTCCTTAAGCTTTGGATTTCAGAATCACACCTACTCACTGACTAACTTTTCCCCACTCCCCAGCTCTGCAAACTTGGCTATGTCATTTAACCTCTGATTATTTCAATACCTTCACCAATTAAATGGGAATGACACTACTACACTCAAGGATGCCATGAAGATCAAATGAGATAACTATATTAAGCGCACTTAGTACAGTTATTGGCATCCAGTTGGCACTGTATAAATGTTAGCTGCTAGTATTAGTTTGTTTTAATTTTTTCAACTCCCTTTTAATTGTTTTCTTCCACCCCTCAAAGTACGAGATCCTCCTGAGCAAATACTCTTTCTTTGTGAATGTATTTGTATGCCCAACACTTAACATATTGCCAGGCAAGTAGTAAGTATTTAATGTATGATTGTTTCCTTCTTTCCTTCCAAGAGGTACATTAGAAAGCTAGATTTGATGGTGGTATATAATATGTAGTATTGTAGGAAAATTAGAGGCAGAGAAATCAATTAGAGACTATTTCAGTAAGTTTGGGACCAGTATAAAGTAGAGGGATCAATTTGATCATTGATTAGAAGCAGGTGTCAGATGAGATGTTGATCAAGGAAGAATCCCTTATTAGCAATAATTCCCAAGTAAAAGGAAACAACTTCCTGGGAATAAGTTGTCAGCTGAGACCTTAAGCCTCTCTGAATAATGAACCAGAAAGATAGCAATAGGAAAGGGGAAATTAAGGCGATTATGTGACTTCAAAAGGGTTACTCAAAGAAATGTACCAAAGATACATTTACCTGCTTCGTAATTTTATGGATAGTTAATTCTGGCAATAGATTTATTTAAAAAAAAAAAACACATACAACAACAACAGCATCTTTGGAATCCAAAATTCAGTGCTATCTGGATTCTAATGCTGAGAGAAACTGTAATATTTCCCATCTTTCTACCACTGACATGTAAAAGAATGGTAGAATCAGAATGTTATCCCTTGGACAGTTAACTGCAGTCAGATTCTATGGACTTACACCAAGGAATCATCATTCTAAATATCCACTCCAAATCCCTACCCTACTCTGCTTCCTAATCCATCTATGGAGTCATTTGTGAATAGTGACTAGTTCCCTCACCTGAACACAATATATTTTATAATTTGCTCATCCTTTCACCATTACTGCCCCCCAAAGCTTGCCAGAGAAAAGGGGATGGTATACTTCATGTGATACAGGGAGATGATTTGTATTTTATAAGACTAAATGCTGGAACATATAAACAGCAAGATTGTCAGTGAACATATAGGAAAAAAGTGATTGCAAAGATTCATTGCGACTTCATCAAAAACAGATCACTGCAGGCCAACTACATTTTGCCATTTGGGATTAAATTACTGAACTGGAGAAAAATATTGTACATGGAGTTTAACATTTGACAAAGTCAACTGGCTCTCTCTTATAATGTTTTTATGTGTGTCTATGTGTATGTGTATATATAATATAATAAATATAATTATTTGCCAGCTGCAATGAGAGAGACAGGGAGAAAAGATTTTGTAAGGGAATGGCTCCACTAAGTTCTCCATAGTCATGAAATGAAAAATACAGAAACATTGTTTTTTTTGTTTTGTTTTGTTTTGTTTTTTGTTGTTTTTTTGCTGAGGCAATTGGGGTTACTTGCCCAGGGTCACACAGCTATGTGTTAGAGTTCAGCTCTGATAAACTTAGCTCTTCTCAGAAATACAATGATCCAAGACAATTCTAAAAGACTCATAATGGAAAATGCTATCCACATCCAGAGAAAGAACTGTGAAATCTGAATGCAGGTTGAAATATACTATTTTCCCTATTTTGTTTTGGGGTTTTTTTTTTTTGGTTTTTTCTTCCTTGTGCTTTTTTTCTCTTTTGTTCTAATTCTTCTTTTACAACATGACTAATGTGCAAATATGTTTAATATAACTGTAAAAATATAACCCATATCAGATTGCTTGCTGTCTTGGGGAGAGGGAAGTGGTGGGAAGGAACAATAAAAAAATGGAACTCAAAAGTTTTATAAAATCGATATACTTAAAAGTTATCTGTAAATGTAATAATTAAAAATCAGACATCAAAAATAAATACATAAATTAACAGGTAGTTCCCAAAAGCTGTAAAAGCACAAATCCTTGATTGATTTGGTCTATGACTGCTGTGCAACTCTCAGCCTCTGGCCCTAAGGAGAAAATTAAATAGCCAAAGAGACTGTATAGCTAATTGGAGATGATTGGAATTCAGGTGAAATTTCTCCTTTAATATAGATGAAGGAAGAAAGGAAGAACGTGAGAGGCAGCCCTAGCTCAGCTGCCACCCTCCTGACTGAATGCAAGATCCAGAGTTCTCATTCTGTAGTGGCAGGAGTTGGGGACTTGAAGGAATGATGAGTAAACCAAGTGGGTCTTTCTTTCAACTTGTTCAGAATGATGCAAAGAATAGATTTACAGCTTAAAGCAAAAATGATTCCTAGAGGTGTCTGTGGAGGTAGATTGCCCCACCTTGTGAAAATATTGGGCCTGGTATTTAATACATGCCCACTAATGAGAGAGGCAGCATGCAAAAAGTATGGGGGACAAGTTAGGAGAGCTGGCATTTCCACTAATAAACTGTAAACTTCAGCTATTTAGTTTTCTCCTTAGGGCCAAAGGCTGAGAGCTGCACAGCAGTCATGGACCAAATCAATCAAGGATTTGTGCAAATTCTTCGCAAAATGAAAGGATTGACCTAAATTGGTTTATAAGGTCCCTTCTAACCAAAACTGGGGGCCCTGAGCCATGCAGGTAAAGCTGGGCACAGCTGGAAGTGTCCACTCCTAAACCCAGTTACTTATATCCTTATTTATTTAGAATTTCTTAAAATGTAGCTCCAGAAAAACCATGCTTTCTTAAAACTCACTCTGATTCAAATAGAGCTACTTGACTCTGCCTTTAAATCCAAATCACTCTGGCTTTCACTGTGTGGCCAATAATAAGTCCCAGGTCAAACTTTGCATGCCAGACAAAGGCCCCAGTGAAGAAACTGATCTTCAAGTTCAAGTTTAAGGCTTAACTTGGTTGGTTCTCAGAAAAGACCAAAATGGTATCACTATGTTAAAGGCCAGTCACAGTGTCTGGCTGTGGTTGATCTGACCAATCTGAGCTCAGAATGCTCTGCCACAGGTCGGACACAAATAGTCCCTGTGAACTTTTGGGGTGCCTTCTCTAATTCTGAGCATCTCCTATTTCTTCTGAGCTAATTAAATTCAGCTTTGCTCATAGAGCACAGACCCTTCTCTGATGACCCCATGCTGTGCCAGCCTCTCTCCTATCAAGCAATCAGTTCTAAAGTTCTTAAGGGAGATCTTGAGACTATTCTTTTTCTGACCACCTTGTGAGTGCTTGCCATGTGTGAGTTCAAGTCTTAAATTACCTAACACTTAAAGGTTAAATGCCTGTCCCAGAATCCCATAAACGCAGAACTGGAACCCCCAGGCTTCCTGACTCAGAAGTCAAATGTCCATCTCTCATGCTATACTACTATCTGCATTCTCCTATTACAACTTGGCTATTCCATCTGACATGAAGAAAAGGTCATTTGTAAGTTCTTTTTGATTTTCATGGGAATATAAAACCAGTGAAGACAGAAACTATCTCTTTTTATGTATCCCCAGCACTTAGTACCTGACCACTAGTGGATGCTTAATAAATGCTTTCATTGATTAATCATAAAAAAAAAATTCATAAAAGTAACTCATTTTTGGCAAAAACATTTGCCTCTTTTTATCCCATTAACAAATAAACAAATTAGAAACCAGTTTTTAGCTAGCATTACTGAGACACTGGCATTCCTATATTTGAATGATTTCATTATTTCCTTAAACCTATAGAAATCGGCTTTTTTTGTCTCACCTCTTGCCTTTCTTCATTCAAGAGGACTTGTGAAAGCCATGACCTTTTATCCCAACTAATCACACCTGATGGGTTATTCTCAGCCCGTTCAGACAATTCCAACACAAATTGATTTTCTTCCAATGAGCTGTGTGGAATCCATCAGGCATTCTGTCGAGCCATGTCTGGGCTCAGGTGATTTAGGAGGTGAGTTGTGCTTTTCCAAGTCTGTGACTCGGGAAATAATCACCTTTTCTTTCATTGTTTCCATCCCAAGCAGAGCATTCCTCTCCCAGGCTAAGCTACTGTCACCCATCACCTTCACTATTAGAGCCATCACTCAGGTGCAAAATGCTAATGCCTGAAAGCCTGGGCCTTTTAGAATGTTTTACTGATTCGAAGGCAGTCTCCTGAGGCCATCATAAAGAGACACTCTTCCCTGCTGTCTGATAATTCAAGTAAAGGTGGTAGGGGAAAGAATGGGATAATGATGGTAAGGATATGAAGGGGGGAAGAGCATTGATGTCAGTAAAATGCCTCAAACTGAGCTCTAATTTGGGCATAGAGACTTGTTGTTCAGTCACACTCAACTATTTGTGACCCCAGCTGGAGGGTTTTGTCATTTCCTTCTCTAGCTCATTTTACAGATGAGGAAACTGAGACAACAGGATGAAGTGACTTACTCAGGGTCACACAAGTAGTATCTGAAGCCAGATTTGAACTCCTGAAGATGAATCTTCTGATTCCAAGCCCAATACTCTATCCTCTGTGCCTCCTAGCTGCCCAACAGAGAGCTTGCCTTAAAGTATATTTGTATTCATCGGGGATCTTAGGAGGGCACTAAAGGGCCAGCACAAATAGGATCTTACATCCTTCAGTAATACCAAAGTTTAGGATCCTAATATCAGAGCTAGAGCCAAAAGTTCTAGTCCAGAGTCTTCATTCTGCCAAAGGAGGAAACTCAGATTTAAGAAGGCTTAGAAATTTGCCCAGAGGGGCAACTAGATGGTCACTTACCCCGAATTGAGAGAGAGAGAGAGAGAGATAAAGAAAGAAAGAGAAAGGGAAAAAAGGAAGAAAGGAAGAAAAAGAAAAAAAAAGAAATTTGCTCAGGATTCCCTAGGTAGTAACTAGTAGTTAAGATTCAAAAGTGCCATTCCCACTGTACCATGCTGCCAAATGGCCTTCTGGGGTCTGAAAAAGAGGTGACTTTGTTCTGGTTCCCAGGTGTTCTACACACAGGCTTCATTCCCACCCATCTTGAGATGAAGCTCCAGAACTCATCAGTCCTGGCCTAGGAGAAGCAGGCTCCAGGCCATGCAACAGAACAGAACAGCCAGCTGCCCTCACCTACTAAGAAGAGCCCCAAGTCTTCTAGTGTTTGGAGTGCTCAGGCATGGGGAATTAACACCTCTGTGCTCAATCATTATGGGCCTATGAAGGGTGAGATCAAATATGCTGGTTTTCCACCACTCGCAGGCTAAATCTGGCCAACTTCTGTTCCCTTTAGCCTTGTGATTCAGGAACCATCTACTGGGGCAAAAATCCATTTCGCTAGTTATTTTTTTCTATATTATTCTCATCAAGCTAACACCTCTTTACTCTGGGCCAGGTGGGGGAATCAGGATGCTCTTTCTGTGTCCAGACTCTCCATTACCATCATTCAGTAATCTTTACTCCTTAGGGATTTGTATGATTTACTTCATTCTGTCTCAGCCATCATCCAGGTCTTTAACCTCATTCTCACCCAAAACTGTCTACCTCAATGATCTGAATTTGGAAATTTTTCTATCTGATCATAACCTCATGTCCTTTTACTTCTCTCTCTGCCTCCTTTCTTCAGGACCTCTTCTTTATCCTCATTAAGATTTAAAGCATCTTTAATGATTAGTGATTAAAAATTAGGATTAAAAAATAGGGATTAAAAATTAGGATTAAAAATCCCTATTTTTTTCTAATCAATCACCCCTACTCTAATGTCACTTCAGTCTTAACCCTGTAAATGACCTGGTCAGCTGCCCCCTATTCCCTACCCTTACTAGCAAATACTCTAGGTCTCTATCAATCACTAAGAGTTTATTAAGGGTGTAAGGAGTCCTTATGTGCCAGGCTCCATTGCAGGTAATGGAGATTCAAAAATAGTCTGTGCACTCAAAAACTATTCTACAGAATCAGTAATATGTATATAAAATGGGTACATACTGGGCAATTAGGTAATCCAGTGGATAGAACTCCTAGCCTGGAGTTAGGAGGACCTCATTTCATATCTGGCCCGAGATATTTCCTAGCTGTGTGACTCTGGGCAAGTCAGATAATCCCATTTGTCTCAGTATCCTCATCTGCAAAATGAGTTAGAGAAGGAAATGGCAAACCACTCCAAAATCTTTGCCAAGAAAGCCCTAAATGGGGTTATATAGAGCCACATGATTGAAAGCAATAGGTACATATACAGAATAGATGACAAATAATCTTTTTTTTTTCTTTGAAAATGATGTGGTGTTTATATTAGTTTTTTTTATTTTAATTATATTTTATTTTCTAAATACATATAAAGACAGTTTTTAACCAAGTAAGACTTTGGACCTCTGTCCCCTATTCCCCCTCCCCAAGACAGCAAGCAATCTGATGTAGATTAAATGTGTACAGTTCTTCCAAACACATTTCCATATTTGTCATGTCACACAAGAAAAATCAGACCAAAAGGGGAAAAAATCATGAAAAAGGAAAAAACAAAAACAAAAAGTGGAAACACCACTCTTTGATCTATATTCAATCTCTATAATTCTCCTCACAATGCAGATGGCATTTTCCTTCCCAAGATGATAAGTTATCTTAGAGAGGAAAAGTTCCAGAGGCCAGAGGAACTGTAAAAGTCCTTTTACAGACGGAAATGGGGTTTGAGCTGAGTCTCAAAAGATGCCAGAAATGAGGAGTTGGAGCGTTCCACTCATTAAGGATGGCCAGGATAAAGATATCAGGCAAACCTACTGGGGTTTTGTTCATAGTTACCATACCCATCCTTTTCTATGCCATTTTCTCCTTACAAACTGCCAACCAAACCTGGACAATTTCTGCCATGTGGCTCCAAGACTCCTAATCATGGGTTGATGGTTATTTAATTTTTTTGCTTTTTTTTCCCCCTGAGACAATTGGGGTTGAGTGACTTGCCCAGGGCCACACAGCCAGGAAGTGTTAAGTGTCTGAGATCAGATTTGAACTGAGATCCTCCTAACTTCAAGGTCGATGCTCTATCCATTACACCACCTAGTTGCCCCTGGATATTTAATGTTAACCAGAACCTTATCACCTCATAAAAATCACTTTATTCTACCTGACACTGCCATATTCTCTACAATAGCAATTTCAAGCCTTCTCTCCTCAAGTGCCCAAAGCCCTACTCCTCCTTTCCCTTCCCTCTCATCAAATAACCTTCCCCCAGGAACTTCTGGGAAAATAAAAGCCATCCATCATTAGCTCCTCACCTATTTCAAAACTTCTTATACTGTTCCCCGCTGGCCTTCTCTCTGCCTTTGATCCAGTCTTTGAAGAAGAGCCCATCCTTCTCCTTGCCACTGAAAACACTAGGGCCTTTGATTCCTCCATCTTCCCCATCATTTTATGTCCTCAATCAATCCCCAGCCCCACCTTTACTTCTTTTGTCTCCTAGAACAGGAATTCTGGGGTACAAAAACTCCCAAAGAGTTCATGGAATTCAGGGGCTCCGTGAGCCTGAATGGGGAAAAAAGCTACATGTTTACTTCAATAAGTTGATTTTCTTCATAATTATATATTTGATTTTATGTGTTTAAAACCATTACCCTGAGGAACACAAGAGAATCCACTACACATGCATACATATGTACATATATACATGTATGGTAAAGAACCCTTGTAAAGGTTTAAAAAAAAAAAAAGACCTTCTTAAGTGACAGTCCTAAGCTGTGTTTTAAGAATTCCAGTTTGACAGCTTTGTGGAGAATAGATTCAAGAAGACAGAGTCAGGATGACCAATAAGCTGATTATTGTAGTAGTACAAATGAGCAGATTTGCCCAACAATGACCGCTACATGAGAGAAAAGGATGAAGTTGGTTTTTAGCCCGATGTCTGGCATGTAGCAGGCATTTAATAAATATTTATTGAATAATTAAAGAAACAACAATTGATGGCAATTGTTGAGATTAAAGGAAAGAGCTGAGGATGACAAATGGAAGAGATTCTATAATCTTTAGAATTCTCTGGCTTTGTATGAGTCTTTCATATTTTGCACATTTTCTGTAGTGGAAGAAATTAACCAAATTCTGCAATCTATCAGAATTGCTGTTATTTTGAATAAATACTCCAGTTTGTTTGTTTTTTTTTAAATAACATCTCAAAAGAATTTTCCATTTCTAAGGTCATCTGGTCTATCATCCCTAACGTTGTCCTGTCAGAATTTTTCCTCAACTTCCTAAGAGAGAGGTCAGACAATTTCTTCAAATTCTTGGAGGGAAATGTTAGGACAAGAAGATTAAATTGTATTCTAGAATCTCTGAATATTGAATTATTATTAATCATTAAATATGAATATTTAATTATTATTAAATATATTTTGTATCCGCTTTTCTAAGTAAGTTTTTTTGGGATGAATATTAAATAAATTTTGTGTCTACTTTTCTAAATAAGTTTTTTAGGAAAAGAGTATGAATAATGGATCCTCTGATTAGTAGGAGTTCACCATCAACTAAGTAAGATTACATAGCTTAGAATTATTCTTCCTATTGATGTAGGAATGTACTCTGTCCTCTTGCTAAGAGGACACAGGTAACTTGTGATTGGTCTCAATTGCCTGGAACTGCCTCCAAGATGACCGATAACTGAAATTTAGCGAGGATTCAATGTTCTACAGGGAATTGTCCTCTCCCCAAAAGCCTATAAGAGTAAAGCTATGAAATAATTTATCCATTTTTCTTTGTCCACTCATTCACTTTGCTGAGTTTCGAAGATGACAGCAAGGGATTTTTTCCTTCCCGTTGCCATCCCAGGAGAAGGAAATGACATTTTTCAGAAGCAAATGGCAAATATCTTGTCTGTGTCTAGGCAATCCTGGGCAAGGAATTCAGGAATACTGTTCCTGTGTCCCAGCCTCCTAAGCTCCAGTATAGAGAACGAGTAGGATTTTGTGTTCCATAAGTAACGTGATCCTAGAATCAAGCTTTCTAAATGGAAAAGGAAGGTTTTCTGAGCAGCAGCAATTTGGGGACTCTTTCATGGGTGATCCTGAATTCAAAAGTCTCAGTACTGGGTAAGTCTCTGAAGAGGGAAATTTTCTAAATAGTTTACTTCATAAAGAAAAATGCTTGGCAGCTAGAAGACAAAAGCCAGTGGTCCAAAAACCTAAACCTTACCAACTCCATTTTTGCTATAAGTTACTTATCTGCTTGTAGATCAGAGAGGGATAGGAAGAGAGGTATTTGATCATAGTATCTTACCTGCTGGAATCTAATCATCTGTTTCAACACTTTGATTTGTGTGAGTATTTTATATTTTGCATTTTCTGTAGTGGAAGAAATTAACCAAATTCTGCAAGCTATTAGAATTGCTATTATTCTGAATAAGTATTCTAGTTTGTTTTTTTAATTGCATCTCAAAAGAATTTTCCAGTTTCAGAATTTATCACTCTCTTTCACGAAGGTGAGAATGAATGATCTTTATCTGTTCTGCTCAGTCTTGTCTTAAGTGTTTCAAGACCAGGTACTTTTCTGTATAAACTCAGGAACCCTTTCCCACCCTACTTAAGCACTGTTTTTACCTTAGGCTCTTGGTAAGTGCTTCCCAGGTTGCCTTTTGCCCAGGGCAGAGGAAAGTGATCCCAGCAAGGGAATTGAGTTCTTCTTAAATAACTGCTGTTTCATTCAACTCACATCCCAGGGTATAACTTCAAAGAAAATACATTCAACAAAGCTTAGGTTAGGCTGAAGTGTAATGTGTCTTTAAAAGGAATTAATGGTGATCAAGGGTGAAAAGTTACTCAGTATATGAAGTAGATTAGGAATTAGAGAACTATTTCTTCAAACTGAAAAGAAATGCTTAAAACACAAATAATTCTTAAATATACTTTGACAAACACTTAGAGCATAATAATCAGTAATTTCTATATCTTTTAAGAGATTAAAATTCTTAGGCAACTTGAGGAACTGTGGAACAAATATCCTTTTTTATCACCAATCTATCGTCTGTTCAGATCTCTGTGATGTGAGTTTTTGAAAATCCTTTATCTGTAGTATACTCCTGATAGGAGACACATTTTCTAAAAAGTTATTTCAGAGATTTCTGTCTTTGGGATTTATAGCATCTGGATATAAAGTATCCAAACTGTAGAATTTATAAGGTGGTCTGTCGCATGAAAAGTGGACAGAGCTCTGGACTTGGAATCAGAAAGACCCAAATTCAAATTCAGCACTAACTGGTTAAGTGATCCTGGGCAAGCCATTCAATGCATTTCACTCATTTTCTTCAACTATTTAATGGGAATAACTGAATAGCTAAATAGGGAGTAGCTCCTACTCTCCAGGGTTGTTGTGAGGATCAAATGTCATAGGGGAAAAAAGCCTATAGCTCTAGTTTTTTCACTCTCTTTAGCCATATTTGTCCAGGAATATGAAGTTCTTGCTGAAGTTCATGTACAAAACAGAAAACTATATATTCAAAAGCACTGAGAGCCTCTAGTTTCTTCTCATTTGTGCCCCTCTCCCTAATGCAGAATTTCTAGCATGATGTGAAGGCAGCAAGAGCCAGTAAGAACTTCTCCATTCCCCAGGGATTCTCCAAGAATAAACGTCTGATATTGATGACTCTCAGAGAGAGCCTCCTAATCTATAAAAGTGTCTTGTCTGGGCTTTTCCCTTCATTTTTCCATCATGGCCATAAACTCGACTCCCCACTGGTGAGACTGGCTGAAGGGAGAGTTATTATAAAAATGGAAGGCAAGTAGTTGGGCTGATGGCCATGTGGAGAGAGGAATGGGCTAACTTAGACAGAGGCCCTGGGTGAGCAGGAACACATGGCAGGGAGGTTACCACTGCAACCAAGTTTCTTTTATTGGAAGAAGCAGACACATAAGCAAAGCGGTTAATTGGAAAATTGAGCCTGGGGTTTCTTTAATGTTGAAGTGCATTCCCTGTAGGAAAAAGCTTGCAGCCTG
This sequence comes from Sarcophilus harrisii, assembly GCF_902635505.1. Taxonomy (NCBI): domain Eukaryota; kingdom Metazoa; phylum Chordata; class Mammalia; order Dasyuromorphia; family Dasyuridae; genus Sarcophilus; species Sarcophilus harrisii. Next base: position 198,248,558 of record NC_045430.1, read on the forward strand.
TAGGAAGGCTCTGCAGGAAACCAATAGGATGTGAGCTCCAGGGCATAATAGCCTCCATATTGTATTTGAACACAGGTAAAATTTGATTAAAATGGAATTGCAGCAAAACAAAAGTCAAGGCATACTTGATCAATAGAGCTGAAAAGAGAAACATTAAGAACAAAGGGGAGGAGTGCTAGAGGGAGAAAATAGAAGTCACAAGAGGTTAATAAGCAGTCAGAAGTCAGAGGAAGGAGAAAATTTTTGCTAAATTGTCAGTCTTTCTGCCTTCCAAATCTTGGAGTAGTGCACTTGGAATCAGAAAACCTAGATTCCTTTCCCAACTGCCCTCCCCCCATTACCAGTTCTGTGTGATTTTTGAGGAAGTCATTTTGGAAAGGTTGTCATCTTCAGTTTTCAAAATGATGGAATAAATTCTAAATTTACAGTGCTTCTTTTGTTCCCTGAATGATAGGAAAAGAGCTCTTGAGTGAGTTAAGTGATTACCTAGCATATGGGTCAGTACCAAAAAGCCTGTTAAGTAATCAGTGAGTATACACATTAGCCCATTCTATGACCCAATGAGTCAAGGCACAAAGATGAACCAATCCCATAAGGAAAAGACAGAGGATATTTTGAAGGTAAAAAGATGGTATTCCTTCTTTAGGAAGCTGCCCAATCATGAAACTCTCAGTTCAGGGAGCCTCATGACCCAAAATCAGCCTCAAAAATTTAAAATTAAATAGATAAATTGACAAATTAATTTTTTCCTAATTTGTACTTTCTCTTGAGCTATTTTTAGACATTTCTAATTATCTTATTGTATTATTTTGGATTTTTTTATTATAAATCAACAAACATTAATATACCTATTATGTTCGAAGCCCTCCATTAGGCATCTGAACCTCAAAAAACCTCTTTTTGTGATATGGAATATGTGATAAGAATAACAAGGGGAGGGACAGCTAATTGGTGCAGTGGATAGAGCATCAGCCCTGAAGTCAGGAGGACCTGAGTTCTAATCTGACCTCAGACACTTAACACTTCCTAGCTGTGTGACCCTGGACAAGTCACTAACCCCAATTGCCTCGGGGGAAAAAAGAGTAACAAGGGGAAATGGAAATGGAGCCCAGAATTAGACATTCAATTACAGTAGCCACAAGAGGAGTTAGCATGAAGCTAATTAAGACTCAGGTTCAGCAGAACATGGTTGAGAAGATGAAGTTCTGGTGGCTCTGTGCCTTGAATCAGGAAGAAAGATTTGGACAATTAGGAAAGGTGAAAGTCATTGGGTCAAAAGTAAAGGTACCCTAGACTTGCTCCAAGGGCAATGGAATCCCTGGGACCCTGACTGAAATCCAGAAAACTCAGAACCAAGGCTGCTCTTTCACAGAGCCTTGAACACAACCCCTCCAAATGACCGGTCGCTAACTGACCTCAGGGACAGCTCTAACACTATAAAAACCCGTCTCTTCTCTGTCAGCCCCCTCTTGAAAATCTATCTGTCTGTGTACATTAAGGGTCATTAGCTCACATTAGTGGTAACATGAATTGATTCGACAGAGACTGCTAAGGTGATCTGGATCCCAGAGCTGCATTATCTAGTCTGAAAGACTGACCATTAATCCCAGTACAAGGGAAATATCTTCTCAGCTGTTCTGGCTCTAACAGACTCAAGGTCAAAAATATTTCAGGTCTCCTACATTCGGCCCTTCTTCCTGTCATTTTGGACATTTCACCAGGGTGTGGATTGTGATTATGGAGAAGTTAACTCCCCCCAAACAATCTTCCCTTCTCAGAAGCAGTCTCATTGAACAGCATCCCTGAAATGGGAGGAATAAACTTCTGTGGCCAGAGACAGAAAATGGCAATAGGTCTTTGTGATGATTAAGAGACCTGTAGGAGGCTCCGAGCAAAACAAGGACCCCAGTCTGGTACCATTAGAAAATCTTTTTACTGCAGTTTCGATTTCTCAGCACATAAGTGAATGGTGCTACATAGTCTCTCTCTTTTTTAATTATTTATTTTTTAATTAAAACTTTTTATTTACAAAAGATATGCATGGGTAATTTTTCAATAGATGACCCTTGCAAAACCTTCTGTTTTGAACTGAAACTGAATTGAATATAGATATGGGTATATTTTAAATAGACACATACATGGTGTCCCAAAAATCTTAATGCTGTTTTAAACTTTAATAACTTCAAAAATATTCATGTTAAACTTATGAAAACATTTAAAGATTATTTATTTAAAATTTTAATTCATTAATATAGGAAATATATTACTAAAATTCAACTTTATTACCATCTTATGCTATATCCATCACATTGGTTGATTTTCAAACTTTGTAAAACCTTTCATTGTTTCTCAGTGACTAAAAGTTTTGTGTGGGTAATTCTAGCTATAAGATCATTCAAAGTATGAGACTGATGTATATACATGAAAAATTTTCATGTGGCCCTACAAGAAAATATAATGGACTTGGATCCAGGCACCAATGAGACCAAGCAGGAAAACTCCTACTAATCCACTAATCAGAAGTCTAATCCAGAAAATTAAAAATAATGAATTAAATGAATTAAAAATAATGATCAAAATTCACAAAATTAAAAAAGCAGAAATGAAATTTAAGTAGCTAAACTTTCAAATGATTTTGTAAGTTTGTAGCATTCCTACTTCTGAAGTTTTAAAGTTTAAAACTACACTAAGATTTTTGGGATTGTGTGCATGTGTGTGTGTGTGTGTGTGTGTGCGCATGTGTATGTATGTGTGTGTTATATGTATTTCTACATTATAACCAAGAAATAGTACAATTATGAGGAATGTCCTATTGGGGAAAAAAAAAAAGAGATGCATTATTAGTTTCCTCATCTTTAAAATGGGTGTAACACACTATGTAGCTCGCAGGATTGTAGTACAGCTGCATGGCATTGGAAAGAATATTGGACGTGGATGCAGCAGAGAGCTAGGTGGGATCTTGCTTCTCCCTAAGAGCTATGTAACTGGACAACTTGTTTAACCACTCTGAACTTCAATTTCATCAGCCAAAAATAGGTAATACCTATAACTCCTATGAGATAATGCTTGTAAAATTATTTAAAGACTTTTCAAACCTTAAAATATCCTAAATGTCTCCAGACATTAATGGTCTTTAGTTCAGATGACCTCTCCAAGGCTACACTATGCAATCCAGAGATTTATACCTTTGTTTTGGTCACTTTCACAACTTAAGCCCAGGTCCAGTCTTCTTTTTTGAGCAGAAGCCTAGAAGAATCTTCTCATGTGATTGTGAGCAAGAGTTTGGAAAGGTTGAAGAAGGGATAGAGGAACAGTTAGATTCAGAAAATTCTTTTCTTAAAGCACAGGTCCAACTACACCATTCCACTACTCAAATCCTAATGACCTTCCTATCCCCTCCAGGATCAAATACAAAATCTGTTTGGCATTCGAAGTCCTTCAAAATTTATAGCTCTGTCACTTTTCCAATCTTTTTATTCCTTACTCCTCACCACATATTCTTTGATCCATTGATACCCAGTCTCTTTGCTGTTCTGCAGACAAAACCCCATATTTCTTTCCTCGAGTGATTTTCTCTGGCTGTCCCCCATCACTGCAATGTTCTCCCTCCTCATCTCTACTTCCTGGATTCCCTGGCTTCCTTCAATTCTCAATTAAAATTTCTTTTTTATAGGAAGCCTTTCCCAACCTCTCTTAATTCATGTGCCTTTCTTTTGCTCATGATTTCCTTTGCATCTTGTATGTAGCTTGTTTGCACATATGTTTGATTATTAACTCCACCATTAGATTGTGAGGCACTCTTTTTCTACCTAAAGCACTTAACAGTGTCTGACACATAGTAGGCACTCAAACTTCCTCATGGACAAATCATATATGCTAACTAGAGAAGAACAAGTTTAGAGCAAATTATAACATTGTTCACCATCTGACATGTTTCTGTTATTATTGTATTTATTACTAGTACCCAAGTTTTTAGTATACATATTGATTATATTTTAATATTTTGAGGTATGGATAAATTGTAGAGGAAATTATTTCTGCATTTGATTTGGAGTATGGATTAAACTGAATTTTTTAAATGTTATTGCATAGAATTGAGACATAAGCATCTAAAAATGGGTTTTATATTGCCATAGTTTATTCTAATTCTATATATAGTGTGTGTGTGTGTGTGTGTGTGTGTGTGTGTGTCCTTGTCAAGCTAAAATGGAGAAAGAGAATTGGGTGAGTATGTAATCTTTGTCTCAGTCATTTCATTCAAGCTCCACTCTTCTTGACCCTGTTTGAGGTTTTCTTGGCTAAGACACTAGAGTAATTGGCCATTTCCCAGATAAGGAAACTGAAGCAATAAGGGTTTAGGACTTGCCCACCATCACACAGCTAGTAAGTGTCTGAGATTAGATTTAAACTTGTCTTCCTAACTCCAGGCCCAGTACTCTCTCCATTATGCCATGTAGCGCCAGGGGGATTTCTCACCTCTCAGGTTTAATGCAGTTTTGCTATGATGTCATGGACTCAAATTGTAAATTCGTAAGACTCAAAAAAAAAAAAAAGTTGATTTACAAGTCAATCAAGTATTTAAGCATGTTCTAAGTAGAAAGATTGGGATTCATGGTGAGAGGATGTTCTAATGAAGGACACTGCATATATATAAAAATATAGATAGCACAAGTATAGAATTAATACAAATATATAAACTAATAGAATTTACAGAAATTAGTGATACCAACAATAAGTATATCTACAATATAGAAGGCATAAATATAGAATTAATACAAATATACAAGCAAGTAGAATTTATAGAAATTAATGATACCAACAATGTAGATGGCATAAATATAGAATACAAATATATAAACTAGTAGAATTTACAGAAATTAGTGATACCAACAAGTATATCAACAATATAGATGACATAAACATAAAATTATTGCAAATATATAAACAAGTAGAATTCACAAAAATTAGTGATACCAATGATCCATGGGATCCACTATAAATTAGGTGAAATTCTCAATAAACTTGATGTTTCATTATTTTTCCCTTCTTGGTTCCTAGTGCACCAGCTGTTAGTGGAACCTATTACCCTGTAGTTCCCACCAGTAACCAGCAGGTGGTAAAACTGGACTCTTTTCCTAAGAAGGGTTTTTCTGTCCCCTGCCCATCCCACTTCTGTGGGGCAGAATCCTGCAGTTTACCTTGTTTTGGAAGGAGTACAGTTCTTTCTGTTTCAGCTCATTGTAGTACTGAACTATGGTGTTTCCCCTCAAACATCTCATGTACAATTATTCTCTGGACTCAGTCACTCTAGGATTCAAGAATGTACAGTGTCCATCTCAAAACTGAACTCAAATCAGTACATGAAGTCCTATTAAACCGAGTCTCCCATCTCAGGGGTCCTCAAAATTTTTAAATAGGGGGCCAGTTCACTGTCCCTCAGACTGTTGCAGGGCCGGACTATAGTACAAACAAAAACTTTGTTTTGAGGGCCTTTAAATAAAGAAACTTCATAGCCCTGGGTGAGGGGGATAAATGTCCTCAGCTGCATCTGACCCGCGGGCCGTAGTTTGAGGACAGCGGCAAGTTCCCTGCAGCTTTTAGGACACTGCCCATTGTTAAGGAGAGTGGGAGGAAAAGAACAATTCCCACCGTAATTGCATGGGAGGATTTAAGTCTTTAGGGCTGGAATAATAATCCTGTGTCAGTTGGAGAAGTATGAACAGTACTTTAGCACTTGTCTTTTAACTCCCCATCAATTGAGATATTTGCATTGCATAAAAAACTCTGATTAAAACAAAACAAAAAACAACAACCTCTGCTCAATTATAGAAAGGAAAGAAAGGGAGAAAAGGAAGGACAGAGAGATGGACAGAATCTCTTCCTAGTTGTGTCTGTGGGTCAGTGCATGATTGGGTTGAATGAAGACACTTGTTCTAGGTAAGAAGACAAGGACCTTTCAGGCAATTGATACAGTGCAGTAAATTTCAATATAGTATAATACGAGGCAGTGTAGTCTGATGCTATGTAATGCAACATGTAGATTTCTTCTCTGCAGCACAAATTGGGAACAGCAGAATTGGGGCCTGGTTTGGGGGTTGTTGTTTTTTTTTTAAACATTTTTTTTCTATCCCAATCCTAAACTAATACACTGGCTAAAAAGTCATCCTTAAAGTAAATGAAATTCCAGATCAAGAGCATCTCTGATACAAGGCAATTTCCTTAACTTCTCACTCTAGATAAGTTTTCAAGACCCCAACAGAGCAACTGCTGCCTAGCATAGAAAGAAAGGGTTTTCTTACTAGAAAATCCTTATGCAAATCATTCAGGCCCTTCTGCAGATAATTCTTTTTTTGGAGTTGAAATCAGCATTAAAGATCACTTAGTCTAATTCTGTCATTTAACAGAAGACAATGCAGAAGCCAGAAAAATAAAGCAATTTAGCCATACTCCACATGTAATTTTTTTTTTAATAAAAGCAACACATTACCAACTAATGTTGGATATTCTATATTTATACAAAGTTCTGTTTTCTCACGCTTATATTTTCATGAATGTATCTTATTTTATGTTGTAAATTCATTTTTTCAAATATTCCAAAAAATCGGAATTTTCACTTCTTTAAAGTTAAATTCTCTTTTATTTTAAATTCCTAAGAAGTACTTAGACCAAAGAAAAAAATTCCCTCATTATTTCTCTTTTCTGGTGAATTTTCCCATAAAGAGTTTGCTTGTATTTCATTTCTTTTTGTAATCATTTTTTCATTCCTGGAAGGAATGACTCAAAGCTTTTTCCTGCTGAACCTGATTTCCTTTTACCTCTGCCCACTTACATTTTATAAAGGTCATTTTCAATTCTAGGCATTGTCAGGAAAGTTAATGAGCACACTCTTTTTTCCATCATTCAAATCATTGATGAAAATATGAAATACTACTCAGCTTGGGCCTTATCCCCAGAGAACATCACTCATTCTGTGCCTTCATCGTGGCATCAGACAATCAATACCTGCTGTCAGTACCACTCTCTCTACAAGTATATGGGCCCAGCGTAAGTCTATCTTTAAGCAGCAGACAACCATGTGCTCCAGGACTGGGAGAAAAAGGAGGGAGGATGGCACACAGTAACTACACCAAAATCACAAATGTTGTGGATTGTTCTTCCAGGAAATTCCAGAAGAAAACAAAGGAACAGGGGGAAAATAAAGTAAGGATGGTCAGGATATAAGAGAAGATAACATTATTAATTGATTTTTTTTTTTTTTTTTGTCATTTTAGTCAGGGTCGGACTCTTCATGATCCCATTTGGATTTTTCTTGGCAAAGATGTTAGAGTGGATTGCCATTTCTTTCTCCAACTCTTTTCACAGAGGAGGAAAACAAGGCAAACAAGATCCAATGATTTGCCCAAGGCTACACAGCCAGTAAGTGTCTGAGGCTAAAATTGAACTCAGGAAGAGCAGAATTCCTGACTTCAGACCTGATCTACCAATTATACAGATGAGGAAACCAAATTCCACAAAAGCCAAGTGATTTGTTCTAAAAGTATATCCCTAGAGTCCAAATCTAGTCATCTTTCTAAAGTCATCTAAATTGCCTTTATATATAATAATGGAAAGACCACTGGGTGCTGATTTATCACAAAAGGGTTCAGGCCCTGGCAGAAGCACTTAAAGCTTGAGTGACTCATTTCACCTCTGAACCTCATTTTTGCATCCTTAATATAATATAAAGAACTAGATGATATAGCAAGTGCTTTCTAGATCTGATATTCTATATTTACTTCTAATAAATAACAATGGACATTTGCAATGGCACTTTTTAGACAGTAACGGATAGAAAATCAGCCTTGTGTTGGGGAACCCCTGGATCCATGTATCTTAGATACATGCTGTCTTTGTACAAATCCCTTTTATTCACAGTGCCCCCAAGTAACTCTGTAAATAGATGGGTTTTCCATGTGAAATAGTACAAGGAATATAAAAATGGTAGAAATTTCCTTCCAAGATGAAATTATAGGTCCAGACTACAAAGTTTATAGATATAACGTTATTTAATCCTCCCAATAACACTGTGAGATAGGTTTTATGGGAGCTATATACCCATTCTACAGATTATGATCTGTCCACATTCATATAACTGTTAAGTGTCTAAGGATGCAAATCTGTTTTTCTCCCAATGCCAAACCTACAATTCTTTCCACCACTCACCTGTTACATCCAAATAATTAAAGCTGACATTTACATAGCACTTTCCTGTTTGCAAAGAATTTTGATATACATTATCTCATTCTCTCCATTCCTCAGTCTTGAGAAGCATTACTCAGTCTTCTAGCAATGAAATTTCTCAGTGAATGAACAAAAGAGATCATTTCCCTTTGCATGGCAGATCAATTTTAACTTGTGATTATTTGTCCCTAGCTTAGAAATAAAGAATACTTTATTATTGATGAGCTTTTGTCAAGATTCAAGGGGTTGGGAAATCACCCATGGATGATGTCCTGGCCCTCCAACTCCAAATAAATATTTAAAATTCAGCTACTCATATTCATGTTTTTTGCTTTTGCCTTTGAGTTTTTACACTTACATGTACTAACAGAGTCAGCCTCCAAGAAGATCAGAGGCTAATATCTAATATATCACTTCATTAGCTAATTTAATATAATGTTCCAGACCTCTTGATATAATTTCAAGTTCTTCCCTTTCACCTCTGTTTTTAGCATCTTCCTTTATCTTTGAAGTTGTCTCATGGTCAAAAGGAGCTGAGCTCTAACATTGACTGTAAAAATTGGCAGTATGTGTATTTCCCCCATCATTTAGTAGATTCAAAATGACAGATGTGACCCATATAGTCTGTGACAGATACAATCTGGGAAAATGTTCATTTTAATCTTTAATAGTATTTAAATAACTGCCCTGTTTGTCTCACTTAGGATGTCAGGCTCTGCTGGGTTAGCAGTGTATCTCCCTGGGTGCTTGGTTGGGCATGTGGCATATTGACAATGCTCGATAAATAAAACGTTAAATAATTCAAAGATAAAGTTCAGTAATTCCCTGAGAAATGACATTACAATTTCAAGAGATTTTGAGCCTGTTCCCCAAGAATAAAATCACCATTCTAAAGCTAGCCATGAATATTGATTTAAAAAAAAAAAAAAAAAAAGACATTTCTCTGTGGAAGAAATGGGAGGAATCTTCCACTTCAACAGAAGAGAGGATTTGAAAAATGAGTTTGTAGTGTACTTTTTAGAACCCCATGTTAGGGTGCCAAATGTAGTGTCTAGACTGGCTTTCAGGAGGATCTCAGTACCAGCCCCAGTCCTTGGTCTTAGAAGAGTGATGAGACAGGGACCCACATGGATGGTCAAAATATGGAATCCTTTTATTTCAAGTTCTCTCAGCCTCAAATACCTTAGTACAATTACATCACCACAGCACATTGAGCATGTGCTAACTATAGTACAATTACATTACCACAGCACATTGAGCATGTGCTAATTATAAGCACCCTGCTATTAAAATGTAAATCCCTCTTTACTGCAAATATCTCTGCTAGAAGTAGAACACAGGTTAGAACACAGTAGAACATGCCTTCCTTTGAAAAGGACTGAAACCCTAAATAGGGGCACTTGAATCAGACAACCAAGCACTTAAGGCTAATTACCTATTGGACAATAACTCTATTAGTATATGTAGAATTTCTCTTCTCACAATTAATGCTAACTTAATACTTGGGGTTAAGAGAATTGTAAGGAGGGCTTAGGGGATGGAGTGAGGCAAGCCAGAGTCACTCTTTGAAAGTGGATGAAGAGAAGGGAGGTTGTAGAAAGCTCGTGGCAGTCTTGTCCATCCCCTTCACTTCTCCCCCTAAAGACCAAAGACTTTTACTTATCCTGACTCCAGCTGATTCAAGGCCTCCAGGGGGCTAACCTGGACCTTACACTCCTTGACTTCTCATCTCCAAGGGTAGATGAGAGCTGAACCAGATGTTGTTGGGCTGAAGGGTCTTATATGTTACCCAGAGTTCCCTTACTGTCTGTGGCCCTCTACATCTCCCGCTTTCTTTTGTTTTGGTTGAAATAGGTATATGAAATAGGTATACATAAATCCATCAGCATGGGAGGAATAACACAAGCAAGTAGCAATATCACACAGGCTAGTAATGATGTAACAAACAATATGAATCAGAATGAGAGGAATCACAAGGCAAGTAATGATGTAACAATATGAATCAGCATGATATTGTAAAAGATTTCCACAAGTCTTAGAAGGAGGATATGTAAATAATAGCCACACATACACCTCCTTCAGCAACCAAGAGATAGTCCAAAACCAATCTATTGTTGATCAATTCATGTGTCAGGGAATCCAATGATTCCTGAGGGTTTTGAAGTCCTGCATCAGTCTCATTAACAATTCTTGATGTTCATGAGTCAATTGCCATACACGTAGAGTTAACTGCTAGGCTCTTTCAGTGGCAGATGTAGTCAGAGATGGAATCACTTGATGCTTCTTGGGTCTTTTCCTTTTTTTCTTCTTTTTTTCCATCTCTCTCTGAGGATGAGGCAGATACGGCTCACTGGCACCCATAGGGTTCCTTCTCCATGTGTAGAGATACAAGCAAACCTTCTCCCCCAAGCAGTTAACTTATCTGGTCCCTTCCATTCACCTGGGTCTCTCCACATCACCTGGAGATTATCTAAAGATAGTGTAACCACTCACACTGGACATTGCCCTACACATAGCAGGGCTATTTTTCATTCCCTGTGCCAAAACTGTCCATTCATATCTTTTATAAGACTCAGCTAAGTTAACACTGGACACTGAAAAGGCAAATCTTTTCATATCCTCCTTATCTAGAGGGATAGAATAGAAACAATCCTTAATGTCTATTACCCAAATAGGCCATTCCCTAGGCAATTGAGTAGGAGATGGAAGTCCAGGCTGAAGAGTTCCATAGTTTCCATCTGTTCATTTACTTTTCTTAAATCAGTTAACATCCTCCATTTTCCCGATTTCTTTGTTACAACAAATACAGGGGAATTCCAAGGACTTAGAGAAGGTTGTAAGTATAAGTATCCTTGGTCAAGGTGCTCCTGTACTATATCTAATAAGGCCTGAATTTTATCACTAGCTAAGAGCCACTGTTATATCCACACTGGTGTATCAGTTTTCCATTGAATAGGATCAGGTAAGAGTGTTGGCAGGCCTTCAACAGCAGCCCTGCCTAAAAAGCTGAAGTAGTCAATTGTAATCCTAATTGTTGTAAGATGTCTCTTCCCCACAGATTGATGGGGAATTTTTTAACTATAAAAGGAGCAAAAACTCCTGTTTCACCTTCAAAAGTCCATCTCAAAGGGGCAGCACTAACTTCAGCTTCTATTGATCCTCCTACACCAGATATGTAGGTGTCTGCTTTAATCTTTGGCCAGTGACTGGGCCAGTTGGCATCTTTAATGACTGTACGATCTGCACCTGTGTCTACCAATTCTTCTAATGGTATCCCATTTATATAAATAGTGAGCATAGGTCGGTCAGCTGTCACAGCTGCTGTCCAGTACATTCCTGGATTCTGTTGCTTGGAGTCAGAATCTGGGCAACTATCACCAGATTGCTTAATAGGAGTCTGTTTCAGTAAACCTGATGCTACTAATTCTTCTGGCTGATAAGTCACACACTATCTACCTGTATTAGTGACTGGGATATTATCTACACATTCCCCAGTTTCCCACATCAGTGTATGGATGAAGCCTGTTTTGTAAGCACTTTCAGGAGGTGAAATGGTCAAGCCTACTGTGCCTGGAGGCAAGAAATCCATAGGCTGGAGAGGAACAGATTTCACCTCTCCAGGGAATATCTCAGTAGTACCAGCTGCAAACAACTCTACTCTCCCCAATTGCAATCCCTTTCTCCCATAAGGTTGCTTCCTGGCTGATTGATCATGTCTGAGTACTGAACTTGTAAAGACTCTGGGTGTAACATTGGCTGCCATCATGCCCCAAGTGCTTTTTGTCTAGGGCCCTGGAGCTGGGCCCCATTTTCTGTTTCCCTGAATCAATCTATATTCTGAGGCCCAATGGAAGCCTCTGTTGCATTTTAGACATGGGGTTTTGAGTCTTGTTCTCCCACTCTGTTCTTTCACTTTATCTTTTTGCCAACATTGAGCTTTCAGATGACCCACTTTACCACATTGAAAGCATTAATGAGTCTCTCTGGAAGTCCCTTGCCAAAAGGGACCCTGTCCTCCCATGTTCGGATCTTGGGAAGTCTGCATCATAGCCTGGCTATAAAAGGTATTTGTGCCCACTGTGGCACAGCATCTTATGATCTCCTCTAAAGGAGCATCCTTGCACAGTCCTAGTATAATTCTTCTACAAACCTCATTAGTATTTTCTTTAGCAAGTTGCCTTATCATAATGTCTGTTACTGCATTTTTACCATTAGTTCATATGACAGCTGTCTGCAAACATCCCACAAAACAGCAAAGGGTTCATTTGGCCCTTGCTCTGTTTTCATGAAAGCTTCCCCTCTATCTTGCCTTCCTGGGAAGGAGCCCCATGCTTTGATAGCAGCAGAAGCAATTTGCTCATATGCTGCTATAAGGTAATTAATATGCGCTAAAGTGTCTGCATAAGGATCTAAACCTACTAGTTGATTAAAAGTGACTGGTATATTAACTCCAGGTTGCCTATTTCATTGATCTTCTACAGAGTTCTCTATACTCAGAAAGCCACAAGTTTTGTCCAGGTTCTTGCTACAGATTTCCAATCACTTGGGGTTAAAATTTCATAAGCCAAATTCTTTAATAACATCTTAACATAAGACAATGTAGACCATAAAGAATGCAAGCCTTTTTCAGATCTTTGATAATTTCTAGATTAAAAGGAATATGTCTTCTCCTGACTTGACCTAAAGAGTCAGGCTTTTCAATCACAGGATACAGTTTTCTTCTCAAACCCTGTCCTTCCTCCTTTGCTTTAATTAATACCTTTTGTAATGGGGACATAGGGGAGGGCAAAACTGCTACATGGGCAGTGCTGATGGTGTCATTGCCCCTCCCACTCCTCCTCCTCCCTCCCAGGAAGGCAGAGTGGAGGGAGGAGGATCAGAAGATGGGGAATGCCCTAAGAGCACATGCTCAGGTGAAGTTGGAAGTGAAACTGAGCTATCAAAGTGAGAAGAATCACACCTCTTAAACTCATCAGCCCAGTCATTACTGTACTTAATTCCTTTCCTATCTTATTCTCCATGCCCTCCAGCAAAGTTTTCAGTACCATTCCCCACCTGCTTTTCCTCCTCACACTTCCTTGTCTGGCTGTCTACCTTAAAATCTTTCCTTATTTTAAAGCTTGTATGATTCCTGAAAGCCAGTTTTATTATATTGTACATAAGGAATGTTTCCTCAGTAATTGAATCAGGACCCATAGCTTTGTAATATCCAATTAGTTCTCCTCCCACTATTTTCCACATCTCTGACTGTAATCTTTCTTCCTTAGATAGCCAAGGGGACGTGCACTCTATTATATTTAAGAACTCATTGATCTGTTTCTGAGTTATCAACAAATTTAAGTTTTTCTCTATTAACCTAAGTTTTCTTCACTTCTCTGGAGTGGGGAGACTCTTTTGTTAGTATTTGCCCCATTTTAGCTACAAAATAAATGTGACTACTTTAGCCCTCTTGCCTGTTTTTATTTTTATCTTATTAGGAATCTTAGGAAGATCACAGGGACTCCTCCACCGAACTTGCCGAACTTGCCAAACTTGTCGATCACGTCAGTCGAGCCGATGTGTCTAGGGCCCCACATTGGAGTTATAAAATGTACCTTCTGGACTAGCTCACTGGAGGATCTAAGGGCCAGGGGGAGTCTTTGGTCTCAGAGGAGAAGTGATGAGGCAGGGACCCACATGGATGGTCAAAGATGACATCTGCTTATTTCAAGTTCTCTCAGTCTTAAATACCATAGTACAATTACATCACCACAGTACACTGAGCATGTGCTAACTATAAGCACCCTGATATTAATATGTAAATGCCTCTTTACTGTAGTATCTCTGCTTCAAGTAGAACACAGGTTGTCACACCCCCTGACTTCTCAGGAAGTCTGAGGCCCCCCACGGGGAGATGAGAGCCGAACCAGACATGTCAGCAGGTTCCCTCTGGGCTGAAGAGTCTTATATCTCACAGAGAGTTCTTCCCCTATCTGTGGCCCTCTAAAAAGGGTTAAAAAAATATTTCCTGAGGAGGAAAATCTGATGTTCAAATAACCACATTCCTTCTTAACTTTTCTGTTCTAACTTCAATAGGAGAAGCCCCAGAATGACACTGAATCATCTATTGGGAATTGACAATTTTCTGTTACCTAGTGAATAACTCCCAGATTCTTTGACCTGTCATAAAAGGTGACACATCATTTGATCCCAACCTGTCTTTCTCTTCTTATCTCTCCCTGCTCTTTCATTTACTCTGTTTTGATCTTATTAATCTCCTTGTCATTCCCCTGAATACCCACTGTTCTTTTCTGCTTTGATGTTTTACTACAGCATTCTTTCTTTGACCTTTTCCCTTAGATCTGCTGTCTTAATTCCCATATGCCTGCTCCGCTCCTGCAGTTCTCCAAACTGGAAGACATTTCCCTATTCTCTGAACTCTAAACATATTTTTAAGAGACAGACTGGTAACATAATGAGTAGAGCTGTGGATTTGGACTGAGAAAGACTTAAATTTGGCTTTGCTCCAAACACTTTCTAGTTGTCTGACTAAGGGCAAAATCATATGACCTCTGTCAGGCTCAGTTTCTTCATTTATAAAAAAAAGAACAAGAAATAATACCTGCCTCCCAGGATTGTTTTTTTTATTATTATTATTATTAAATAACTTTTTATTGACAGAACCCATGCCAGTGTAATTTTTTACAACATTATCCCTTGCACTCACTTCTGTTCCGATTTTCCCCCTCCCTCCCTCCACCCTCTCCCCAAGATGGCAAGCAGTCCAATGTTAAATAGATTACAGTAGATCTTGGATACAATATATGTGTGCAGAACTGAACAGTTTTCTTGTTGCTCAGGGAGAATTGGATTCAGAAGGTATAAATAACCTGGGAAGAAGAACAAAAATGCAAACAGTTTACACTCATTTCCCAGTGTTCTTTCTTTGGGTGTAGCTGCTTCTGTCCATCCTTGAGCAATTGAAACTGAGTTAGATCTTGTCTTTGTTGAAGAAATCCACTTCCATCAGAATACATCCTCATACAGTATCGCTGTTGAGGTATATAATGATTTCCTGGTTCTGCTCATTTCGCTCAGCATCAGTTCATGTAAGTCTCGCCAATCCTCTCTGTATTGTCCTGCTGGTCATTTCTTACAGAACAATAATATTCCATAACATTCATATACCACAATTTACTCAACCATTCTCCTATTGATGGGTATCCATTCATTTTCCAGCTTCTGGCCACTACAAACAGGGCTGCCACAAACATTTTGGCACATACAGGTCTCTTTCCCTTCTTTAGTATCTCTTTGGGATATAAGCCCAGTAGTAGCACTGCTGGATCAAAGGGGTATGCACAGTTTGATAACTTTGTGAACGTAGTTCCAAATTGCTCTCCAGAATGGCTGGATGTATTCACAATTCCACCAACAATGTATCAGTGCCTCTGTTTTCCCACATCCCCTCCAACATTCTGCATTATCTTTCCCTGTCATTCTAGCCAATCTGACAGGTGTATAGTGGTATCTCAGAGTTGTCTTAATTTGCATTTCTCTGATCAATAGTGATTTGGAACACTCTTTCCTATGAGTAGTAATAGTTTTAATTTCATCATCTGAAAATTGTCTGTTCATACCCTTTGACCATTTATCAATTGGAGAATGGCTTGATTTCTTATAAATTAGAGTCAATTCTCTATATATTTTGGAAATGAGTCCTTTATCAGAACCTTTGACTGTAAAAATGTTTTCCCAGTTTATTCTTTCCCTTCTAATCTTGCCTGCATTAGTTTTGTTTGTACAAAAACTTTTCAATTTGATATAATCAAAATTTTCAATTTTGTAGAGAATAGTGATCTCTAGTTCTTCTTTGGTCATAAATTCCTTCCTCTTCCACAGGTCTGAGAGGTAAACTATCCTGTGTTCCTCTAATTTATTAATCTCATTCTTTATGAATCATGAACCCATTTTAACCCTTATCTTTGGGGTGTTAGGATTGGGTCAATGCCTAGTTTCCCATACTAATTTAATTTTCCCAGCAATTTTTTTAAATAAATCATTCTTTCCCAAAAACTGGGGTCTTTGGGTTTGTCAAACACTAGATAATTAAGGTTATTGGCTGTTTTTGTCCTTTGAACCTAACCTATTCCACTGATCAACTAATCTATTCCTTAGCCAATACCAAATAGTTTTGGTAACTGCTGCTCTATAATATAATTTTAGATCTGGTACAGCTAAGCCACCATCATTTGATTTTTTTTTCATTAATTCCCTTGAAATTCTTGACCTTTTGTTTTTCCATGAACTTTGTTGTTATTTTTTCTAGGTCATCAAAATAGTTTTTTTGGGAGTCTGATTGGTATAGCGCTAAATAAATAGATTAGTTTAGGTAGTATTGTCATCTTTATTATATTTGCTCGTCCAATCCAAGAGCATTTAATATTTTTCCAGTTAGATCAGACTTAATTTGTGTGGAAAGTGTTTTGTAGTTTTGCTCATAAAGTTTCTGATTTTCCCTTGGCAGATAGATTCCTAAATATTTTATACAATCAGTAGTTACTTTAAATGGGATTTCTCTTTGTAACTCTGACTGTTGGATTTTGTTAGTGATATATAAGAATGCTGATGACTTATGTGGGTTTATTTTATAACCAGCAACTTTGCTAAAATTGTGCATTATTTCCAATAACTTTTTAGTAGAATCTCTGGGGTTCTCTAAGTATACCATCAGATCATCAGCAAAGAATGATAATTTGGTTTCCTCATTGCCTATTCTTATTCCTTTAATTTCTTTCTCAGCTCTTATTGCCATAGCTAGCATTTCTAATACAATATTAAATAGTAACGGTGATAGTGGGCAACCTTGTTTCACTCCTGATCTTATTGGGAACTCCCAGGATTGTTGTGAAGATCAAATATAATATCTAAAATGCTTTGCAAACCTTAGAGTGTTAGGTGACAAATAATGAAAAATATAATAAATATAGTAGGTAGCAAGATTTTAAGATTTGCAAAGCACTTTACAAATGTTCCACTTTATCCTCACAAGTGCCTGGAGAGTCACATACTATTATTATCCTTGTTTTACAGATAAAGAAACTGAGGCACAGATAAGCTAAAGACTTGTCAGGATGACACATCTAGGCAGTGGATTTTAATTCAGTTCTTCCCGACTACAAATCCAATCTAATTTTATCTATGGGAATAAATACTTTGAATTATATTTCTATGTCTTTAATATTCTACCTTATAGTTTATAACAGAAACAGATTTGGAGATGAGAAGGAGCTTAGGACTTACCAGTTATTTGACAGATGAAAAAATTAGGGCTTACTGAGGTTAACAGTGATTTGCCAAACCTATAAAGGTAACAAATGGCTGGAATAAGATGCGTTCTAAGTGTCTAACTCTAAAGTCAGCACTGTTACATTTGTATCATACTGTGGTGTAAGCTGCCTGGGATGAGACTATCTTTTTGTCTGTTTTCCCACTACCTGGGACATAGTTATTTAATAAATATTTATGGAATTAAGTAGTGAAAGTAAGATAATATAGGGGGGGAAAGCCCTAGAATTAAAATTAGAAAACTTTGTCCAAATGTTGGTTCTACCACTTATTATTGTTATTATTATTATTATTATTATTATTTAACAATGACTCAGTCACAGTTCTCTCGGCCTCAATTTCCTCATCTATAATATGAGGTTCAGTGTTTTACCTACTTTCCAGGATTGTTTTGAAGAACATACTATAAAAATGTGAATTTTTATGAGGATATGACCATTTTTTTGGCTGAAGTCCCCCACCCAAAAAGCAGAGAAGATCTATTCTTTGTAAAGACTAAGGCATCACCAGCCCATGTGCAAATAGGTTGAAACACTCTGGCCCTATTGAATGGCCAGCAATGGGCCTCTCTTGGTCATTCTTTGGTCTTTGATCAGCTTAGAGTGAATGTAAATTGCTATTATTTCTGTTTTGGCCAGAAACCCAGAGGGTCCACTCCTCCCAAATTGATTTTTTGTTGTTTTGATTAAGTAAAAGAGACCATTCTCGGCCATGTCTTACCCAGCCTTAATCACTGATTGAATATTGCCTCAGTCAAAGAGACTTGCTAAAGACCTTACCTTAAAAAGACCAAGATCTTCCAGAACATGGGGGGCCATCTCCAGTCTTATCGACCTGTCTTATCGTTGAACCCAGATGGTTGTGGAAGAGAAAGTGAGGTTGGTGACTTTGCACAGTCCTCCCTTACTTAAATTCAAATTCACTTTTGAATTGAATAAAAGACAAACAGCCAGACTCAATGAGTCCTCCAGATTGTTCAGTCTATTCCACCATTCACATACATTTCAGTGACTTAGGGGGGAGTCTCTCTTAGTTTCCTCATCTGTAAAATAGAAATAATAATGCTCAATCTCTTTTGGGAGAGCTAGAATTATTGGGATGTTTTGTCTTTACACCTTGTCTAAATAAGCCTCTTTTTACAATTTCTACCCATTATCTCTAATTCTTTATTCAAACAGAACAAATATAACCCCTCTTCTCCTCTTGGTTTGCCTGATTAGTTTATGTACCTTAAACTAATTCAATTAATTTGTGAGCTCTTCAAGTGAATGGATCACCTCACATATTTCCTATCCCATCCCTTCTTTCTTTTTTCCTCTCCCCTCTATATACCCATTGCCTACAACCTCTCAGATCACTAGCAATACACTCTGTAAATATTAGCCAATTAACTAATTGATTTGGTTTGAACTTTGACGTTTACCACTAAATAAGCAGCAAATTTGCAAACATCATAAAAAGGGCTTATTGAGGCTGTTTTATGTATCACGGACAGAACATTCAAGATGAGCTGTCATACATATATGTCTAAGGCATCCAGATACCCTCTACAGTAATGTCAAGTCCTGTAATAAATCATACTCATAAGTGGAGGAATAAAGTGTCTTTAATTGTGATAACAGGGTAGCAAGCCTGTCTTTCTGGGGTATGTCTCACCAAGAGACACAGGAGAAGGTTCTTATATATTTAGAAGAAAAGAGGGAGGGGGTTATATTAGGGTCATATAAGGCCTGGTTATTGGATTCCAATTGCCTTTGGCAGTCCAAATGTGAATACCCACTCATTCTGGTTAATTTATTTTTCATGATCTAACTTAGTGGTTCTCAAAGTATGATCCAGAGAATCCTGGGGGTCTCTGAAACCCTTTTAGAGGGTCTACAAATTCAAAATTAGTTTTTATTTCTTAACATGGTAAAATATCTATAACCAACAGAAACAAAAACTCTTTTGAACAGATCCTCAATGCTTTTTAATAATATAAAAAAAATTGAGAACAAAAGTTTGATGACCACTGATCTAACTTGCCATAAATCTCAATGAAAAGGACAAGGATATTAGGAGCTGCCAGCTCAAACTGGATTCCCTTACAAGGTAAAATTCCCAGGATGGGGATTCAGCTCAAGCTAATCCAGAATAGTAAGACTAAGGATAAAAGAACATTACTAAAATTCTGCTGTTACTGTGATTATTAAGAAGTAACAGATAATAAGCAATATTATTTGATATTAACAATATTTCTTTCAGTAATGAGGGTGATACAAAATTTTACATGGTAACTATAACTACTATTAAATGAGCTTGTTTTTCTTTTTCTAAAAAAAATAAACTCCTCCCTCCTACTTCTCAGGGCCACATAAATACCTGGATAGTGTGATGGATAACACTGGGCTTGGAGTCAGGAAGATTTTAGGTCAAATTCAGCCTCACACACTTCCTGGGTGTGTAAGCCTAGGTAAGTCATTCATCTGCCTCAGTTTCCTTATCTGTCAAGATAAAGTGATAACAAGGGCATCAGAAGTGGTAATATGGAGTAAAAATGTGAAATAGATTTGGGAAAGCATAACTCCAAAAGAATACTATAAAAGTATAATAGTTTCTGTTTGTAACATGGAGCAACCATAATAGAGTCACCCATCACAGATAACAGAGATTTGCTATTTATTACCTACATTAACTAAAGCCTCAAACACATACAACTAGGCAAGGCAACTTGCTTTTGGGGGACACAATTTTTAAAGTCTCAGGGGATCAGAGGAAGGATCTAAGGAGTAAGGAGAAGAACTAGGGAGGAATTGGGGAGAGATCAGGGAGGAATCAAGAAGCAAGGTAGAATCCACATGACTGACCAGGTCCCAAATCTGTCTGAAGACATACCACTCAAGACAGTCTGGGAAAGCGAACTTCCTTTTTGTATGCAATTATGGATGTTAAGAGTTCACATTATGACTATCTTGACCAGGGTAATAAGAGTGGGAAAGCTGACTCATTTTTGTACTGATTATGGTTGATAATAGGAACAGGAAAGGCTCCTTTTAACATTTCCTGACAAAGGAATAGAATAAGCTAGTTTTGGGTTCATATCAAAAATCACAAAGTAATAGCAATATTTTCCAGAGTGTTGTGAAGGTCAAATGAGATAATATTTGTAAAAATGCTTTGCAGACCTTAAAATGCTATGTAAATACTAGCTATCTTTATCATCATTATCATTTTATTACTATGACATGGAATCAGGATTTGAACCCAGATCCTTTGGCTCCAAGTGAGGCTGTTCTTTTATGATAAAAGTAACTGATTTCATAATTTTAAAGGAAATGCAAAATAGCAGATAGATAGAGAGCCGCTTGTAATCTAGAACATCTGGATTCAAGCCCAGACTTCTTATATGACCTGGTGATAGGATCCTGGATAAATTACTTAGCCTTTCAGTCTTCCCAACAATTCTTTAGGACTCTGAAATTACAGGAAAGATGCTCTTGTGCCTAAAAAGAAATAGTTTACTCATGTGGGAATTTTCCCATACTAAGAAAATCTCTCAGTGCTAAAGAAGGAAACAAACAAAAGAATCTTTTGACAGGAAGGGACCTTGTTGTTTAGTTGTTTTTCAGCTTTCTCCAACTCTTCATGATCCCATTTGGGGTGTTCTTGGCAAAGACACAGGAGTGCTTTGCCTAGTCCCTTCTCCAGCTCATTTTACGGATGAGTAAGGCAAATAGGGATAAGTGACTTGCCCAGGGTCACAGAGCAAGTAAGTGTCTGAGGTTGCATATGAACTTGGATCTTGACTCTAAGCTTTACATTTTATCTAATGTTATACCATCTTGTTCAACAATGTTAAAAGCCAGCTAAATCCATATTAGAATCCCTGTGAACTGCATATTGACTTAAGTGGAATAACATTTTAAAACTATTTTTATTGTATTTTTATTTATTTTTTTAAATAATTCTTTATTTTGTTCAACCCTAGTTCAACTCTCTTATATTAGAAAGAAGAAAATTAAGACTTAGAACTTTGCACAAGGATCAGAATTAAAACTAAAACTAGAACTCCTTTCACTGCTGATCAATATATTGGAACAAAACTTTGTATAGCCCCAGATTTTAGGTATTTAATAAATACTTATTAACTAACTCATCTGGAGCTAATTTCAATAATCAAATATTGTTGTGGAAAGGAGACAATATAGTCACAGACAGTTTTTCATAAAAAGGAGCTGAACTGATAGCTCTCAAATCCCTCCTGCTCTTAATCCTGTGATTAGTCATATTCTGGGCGTTCAAAGAATAAAATTTAAATTGAATATTACCAAGGAGGCAGTGGTAAAGTTCAGTCTTGCACCCTACCTCTTGCCTGCACCCTTTTGCTCTTATGGGCTGATCTTGGATCACTTTTCTACCTTGTCCAAACCTACTCTATGAAAAAAAAAAAAAAAAAAAAAAGATTAAATCAATTTATTTACATGGCTAGCCCAAACATGGGCCTCTAGATGGCTCCATACCACTAGAATGCTGGGTCTGGAATTAGGAAGACATCTTCATTAGTTCAAAAATGAGCTCAGACACTTACTATCTGTACCCTGGCAAGTCACTTAACCCTGCTGCTTCAGTTTCCTTATCTATAAAATGAGCTAGAGGAGGAAATGGCAAATTATTCCAATATCTTAGCCAAGAAAACCCCAAAAGGGATCATGAAAAGTCAGATATGACTGAAAAATAACTGAATATCTACAAAGAGCCCAAACCAAAAGAATCAAGTATCCCTTCCACCTCTTCCAAAAACATGCAAGAGATTGTCTCAAGACCTTAGTATTTTGACAGAGTAAAATAAATCTAGTAGGATTTAGGACTAAAATATAATGAAAATGCAAGCCATGATATAAATGGGTTTCCCCCTTTAAAAAACAAAAGAGGTTATGGGAGACATATCATCCTGCCCCCAAACCCACATGCAGATGCATTATACCCATCAAACCATCCTTCAGCTGTCAGTATCAGCTCTTGGTCCCTTGCTTCTACCAAGGATTCATTAATTCAGCTTCTGTTCCTGCTTTCTGCATCAGTCAGCCAATCCTTCCTTCTTTTCTCAAAACTCATGAGCCTATAATTGGAAGGCAAGTCCCATAATTTCCCTGAGCCTTAGTTCCCACATCTGCCAAAATGAGAGCAATGACTCCTAAGGTCCCTTCCAGTTGTGAATTGATAATCCTAGGATCCCACTTCCTCCATTGGTTGGATACTCCTGCTTTTGATCCTCCAATTTAATTTGTTTCATATCCTACATCTTATCCAACCAGCATCATTGAAAGGCATTTGTGAAGGAGAAAATAAGAGTATTGAACTTGGAACCAGGAAAACCTGAGTTCAAATCTCAATTTTGATCAGTTGGTTGTTGTTCATTGTTCTCAAACAGGACAAAAATACATCACTATTAGGGTCAAGTTAGTGTGTCTATCTGTGGCTGATCAGAGCAATATGAGTTCAGAATGTTCTGCTGCAGGTCGGACACAAATAGTCCCTAATGACATTTGGAGTAGATTCTCCAGCTTTGTGCGTCTTACATTTCAATTCTGATACTGAAGAGTTGGGTGATCATGGGCTAGTCATTTTGGACTGTAAATTCCTTGAAGGCAGCAAAAATTAGCCCAATGATTGGCACATAGATGCTTATTAAATGCTTATTGACTGATACCTCTCAACTTTAGGCAACTCAGATCCTCTGAAATCACAGGTCTTTGACTTCATGACTGAATCATGATTCTACTCCATGTGCTTCAAAGATCTCAGCATTCTTACTTCCTTGTAATCTTAGGATCCTAGCAGTAGAGAAAGATTTGACTACCTGACATTAATGGACTAAAACACTCCAATTCAGAAGCATTGGACTGTTTTACTTTAAAAAAAAAAAAAAAATCTGTCATGGAGGTTGGATGAATATTTGCCCTTTTGTGAGTCTCCACTGCTCATGGGACATTGACACATCTGGTTTTTGTTAGCTTAATAGTGAATATTTTTCAAAGTAAGCAATCTATAGTGCAGTTTCATTTGTGTCTTTTATCTCCCTATTTGGAACAATTTTTTGGTCCAACTTAATGAATTTTGTTTTAGGGGCCTTCTTTTCTTTTGCCTCTCTACTACATGCTGTGTCCATAGATAGCATAGAAGCATTATAAATTCAGTACAGAAGCACTTTGATTATAATAAATTAAATGAACAAATAAAGAGAATGCATTCTAGTGACTCATAGGTTTATAGAATAAGAGTTGGAAGGGATTAAAAGGAAAAAAATGAGAAAGAAAACAAAATGCAAGCAAACAACAACAAAAAGTGAAAATACTATGTTGTGATCCACATTCAGTTCCCACAGTCCTCTCTCTGGGTGTAGATGGCTCTCTTCAACACAAGATCATTGAAACTAGCCTCAATCATCTCAAACAATTGCTATTTAAACTTACCCTAGGAGACACAAAACCAGAGCTATTATCCAGCGTCCTGAATAATAACCTTCTCAAAATTCAATGACCGTCATCTTACTGGTGATCAAATACAGTTTTGCCATTTTGTACCTGAAGAAACTGAGATTTGGGAGAATTAAATAATTTACCCAAGATGACACAGGCAGTGAAAGCAATTTGAACCCAGATCCTCTAATCCCATAATCAGTGCTCTCTTTAATTATGTCTCCAGCGTACTTTGTTTTCAGGGAAGTCAGTAACCAAAATAGTGAATTATGTAGGGAACTTGAGCATGATCCAAGTTGTCAGGTAAGGTTATGGCTTCTAAATGTATAGTTGTATACAAACAAAATTAACCAGAGGTTCTTTAATGACAGGGAAAATATCAACCCTCTTCTTCTATGTCAACTTTCAGTCAAAGCTATAACTAGCAATTCTGGTGCTTAGAGTGCCCTCAGATTGACTTGACTTGACTTGATTTGATTTGATTAGAAAATTCCATTAAGGAGATTGGAGGAGAGACTCTAGAACACTGGATTTACCTCTGGGAAAGGGGTTAGAATGCAGTTGAGCTAAGAAGTTTATCTGGGCTATGATCATAAATAGATGGCCAACTGTCTCTCTCTACTAAAGAAATCCATATATAGTCAGCCTCTCTATATTTCTATACCCTGAAGAAAATCCCAGTTATAGCTCCGGATATAATAATCACCTGTGGACTGACTAGTACTAGATGACACCTCAGATTCTCCCTGGTTATGCATTACCTTCTCATTCCCTGCCAAATGCCTCCAAATAGGATAAAATTCCCAATAACACACCAATGCTAGTCATACAAAACCCATCATTTGTTTTCCCATTGATTGCCAACAATGGCCTGTACCGATTAGATAGTTTTCCTCAAACGGTGTTCTTCAGAATTCTTCCACCCTATTCCAGTTACTGTCCCATATCTCTCTTCTTCTTCTAATCTTTTTGGAAAACTTGATTTAATGCTTCCACTTCACACCTACTTTCTCCTTAATTCCCCATCTTGCTACTAAAGTCACTATCTTTAAAGCAACCAAAAACCTAATGGCCAGATCCAATAGTTTTTTTTGGTCTTTACCCTCATATTTTCTTTTCCTCTTCCACCATTGAATCTAGGCTTCAAATCCTGCCTCTGCTTATTATTACTCATTTGATTTTAGGCAAGTCATTTCTCACTCTCAGGGTTTCAATTTCTACAAATATAAAATAATGGGGTTGAACTGGATCGGTGATGTCAAAGTCAAATAAAAACAAAAGCTATTAAACCATACATTAGGATCTCTGAAAGTAAATACTAACTCAAAAACTCACATACTAATATTATCTGTTGCATTATATTTTATTTTAACATTTTCCAAGAACATTTTAAGCTGGTTGAGGCAGTCCTGTGTTACGGGACCACGTAGGGCCCTCTGCCTTTGTTGGACACTAGAACCCAACAAGATGAGAAAGTCCACCCCGAGGGAGTGGCCCTTGAGAAGAGCCTTGCAAGGTGCAAAGAAGTCTGAGAGGAAGGGAGGATGTGAAGGAAGGTTATGTGCCATGTGGCTAGGGCACGCCAACGATGTTGGGGTACTGGGGCATGGGCTCCAGTGTCTTGTCTGAAAGAATCCAGGCTCAAACCATTTCCTTATCAAGCAAGGACATTTATGTGGTCGTTTACTTGGGGTAAGGGATGATGAGCCCTAAGGGCCCCTTCCTTAAGGGAGAGAGGCAGCCCAGGAAAGTGAGGCAAAGGTTTTTTTTAAGGGAAAGAAAGAAAAAACAGGACAATTGAGCAGAGCAGGAAAATTAATTAATCTCAAAGGAGATTTTGCATAGGAAAATCCTTGTAATTGGATTAAGATATACACATAAAAGACCCTTAAGATATACACATAAAAGACCCTTTGGTCCATGTGAGAGAGTGACAGGATTATTGGGGCTAGGGCTGCAGCTAGATATGCAAGGAAAAGGTAAAGGGTCTTATTGGTCTGGGGCAGGGGTTAAGGTTCCATCAACAAACAGCAATAAGGCAGACCAAATTCTGCAAACAATTCATGAGCAAGAAATAATGTGAAATCAGTTTCAGAAAATGAAAGGAAGCCAGATGGTGAAGGATTTTTGAATGTCCAGCTAAGGAGTTTGAATTTCATACTGGAGGCAATAGGAAGTCACTTTTGAAGTGGGGAGTGACTAGTGCTTTATAAATATCAGTTTAACAGCTGTGTGAGGGATGGAGTAGAGAGGAGAGAATTGAGGCAAGAGGACCAAGTGCAAATGTCTAGGGCCTGAATTAGAATGGTGGCCTCATAAATGACAAGAAAAGATGATGTGAATCGCAAGAAAAGTATTGAGAGAAGAGAGAAAATACCAAGAAGGATTTCCTTCACTTCAACTAATACTTGTTACTATGTAAAAAACTCTGTGCTAGGAGTTGGAGATAGAGAAACAGAAGGAAAAAATAAATCCCATAGTCCTTGTATTTTTTTGTTCCAAATGGAAAGTGAGACATTGTGATACATAGCACAGTGAGGTGAGCAAATGGGAGATCCAAAGACCTTTGAGAAAGTTGAAGATTTTGAAGGTTTTGGTGAAACGTAATGGAGAGTTCTGGCTATCAAAAAAAAAAAAAAAAAAGTAAATGTAGTAAATTTTGATCGTAAACTTCTCAAGATATCTTGGGGTTCTCAGGCTGGGACCATGCTTTAAAATCAAATGAGAACTCTGGTTCTCATTGATTGACTAATAGGTTAGTTTCAATGATCTTGTGATGAAGAGAGCCATCTACACCATCTACAATTAATGTATCTGCACTAGAGGAATACCTGAATTCAGATACTGTCTCAGACACTTAACGATCTTTGTGAAACTGAGAAAGTCACTTAACCTCTCTGTGACTCAGTTTCCCCATCTATAAAATGAAGGGATTATATTTGATGGTCTCTAAGGAAATTTCTTACAGTTCTGAATATATGATCCTCTGTCAGAATAGATCTGGTATAACTGATCAAGGAAATAGAGGCAAAATGTGAGTATAGCCAGGAATATGGCAAAGATCCTCCTGGCTTCTAAATGAAAATGAAAAGTCTGAGAGATAGTTTCTTGAGTAATCAATAACTAATTAAAATTATTAATAATTAAGCAAATGATGAGGATAGTTTTCTCTCTACAAAAGATGAACCTTCAGATCTGTTAAATATAATTGGAAAAGGGGTAGACAGGTGAAATTGCATTTTGACTGGTTAACAATGAAAGAATGACTATCATAATGAGAGGTGGACTTATTCTAAAGAGAAGCTAGAAGTGACTGTGATCAAGTCACTCTTGGACAAAGAGATTGATCTGCACTCAGACTACTTGGGAAATCTAGACAAAGGGATCCACCCTATAAAAGTTGAAAAATGGACCAGAATTCACTTAGATTAAAATTTCCTTACTCTTTAATCCTAGATAAACTTTAGATGGGGTCCCACCTAAAGTTAAGAAAAATATTCCCCCAAACTCATAGCTGCCTTGACCTAGTGTAATGCCAGAGAAACTGAGCAAGACAGAGATTAGAGACAAATTTAATAGTTTATTAAATGGAGAGATATACTGGGACCATGGTTAGTCCCAGGGCTGGATGAGACTATTATCTCAAAGAATCCAGCACTGAGTATTAGACAGCAAGATTCTTTTATAGGATAACAAAAACAATGACATAATGGGGGAGGTACTTGGATGGGGATGACCTAATGGGGGGAGGCACCTAGGATGACATAATGGGAGGTACTGGAGAGGCTCCTGATATTCTAATGACGTCTAAAATGGATAAAGAAAGACCTTTATTCTATTAAACATTAAGAGGGAAAGGTTATAACCTGAGGCAGATAGGACAATGGGGAAACTAAGTCGGGACATCAAAAGGGAACTGTGGCACAACACTAGTTTTTAAATAAGGAAATAAAGGGGAAAAAACCTGAATCCCCCAATATTAATAATTGGCTATTAATAATCATTTCTCTTGGAAGTTTAGCAGATATTGATAATTCCTAACTAATTTTTGAGGGGAAGGGAGAAAGAAAGAAGCATATTGTTTAAGCTGAAAATATTTGACTATACCACCATGAAATTGTTAACATCCAAAAGAATTTCCTCCATGGAGTAAATGGTTGAAAAATTCATATAAAAGAAGTTAATTTGCCCCAATGAAATCTTTTCTAGTTCCGAGATCTGTGTTATTAGGATCTTTTGATTCTAGTATTCACAACTCCTTCCTCCTTTTAAAGAGTTATATGAAATTTACTCTTTAATCAGGATTGCCATGCACCCAAGATTCCTTCTGCACAGACTAAAATATGAGGTGTCTTGTTTGTGTCTCCCTTGTTTAAGTCTGAGAAGCTAAGATGAGCAGAGAGTGACCTCTGCTGCATATCTCACCTTGTGGAAATGCCATGGAGAAATGAAGTCAAGGTCAGAGTGTCTGAAATTTGTGATTGCCATCCCTTCACACCTTCTCCTGCTGTGCAGTTTGCTCAGAGCAAAATACACCATCCCAAATTTTGTCCTGAAAGATAAATCTGCAGGAGGAGCCACTAGGCAATCATGAAATCAGAGAAATCACTCTGTCTCCAAAATTGGGGGAATCCTACTTTAAGCAGGAGCTACTTGTGGGGAAAACAACATTGGATTTGGGAAGCTCCGGTTCTTCTACAATTCTGGGATCTTTGTTGCTCTGCATTTCTCAGAAGGGGTCCAAATGACATTATGCTTTTTGTAATCCCCACCTTTCATAAAAACGTAGAATTTTAGAGCTAGAAGAATACTTAAATATTTCATTTTGTCAATTCCCTCCTTCTCTAGAGAGACTACATATTCTATTCTATAGAAAAATCACTGGATTAGAAATCAGAAGATATGAGTTTGTTCTATCACTTATAAGCCATTTGCCTTGAGCAGTTGATATGTTTGCAGCTAAATTTCCTCATCTTTAAAATGGAAAAAATTCTTTCCCTATCTATCTCACACAGATGTGGAGTCACAGAAGGGACTGTAAAAATTAGGTCCAATCCTCTCTATAGATGAGGCCTACTGAATATAAGCTAGAGGTCTTAGTAAATAGAACCCTGGACCTGGAATTATGAAGACTTTCAAATCAGGCCTCAGACACTTACTGGCTGAGAAAGTTATTTGACCTCTGTTTGCCTCAGTTTCTTCAACCACAAAATGGGTATATTAACAGCACCTACTTACCAGGATCAAATAAGATGCCTGGCATGTAATACTATATATAACTATATACATATATAGTTAACTATTATTATTGCTAATATTGTCATTATTATTTGTTCGAGGTCACACAAGTAAAAAGTAACAGAATTGAGATTCAACCTTAATGGCCTCTTATTCTAAATTTATTATGTTATACTGTGGGGAAGACCAAATTAGATAACTTTTACAAATGCTTGCTTTATAATCACCAAACATAATAGATATGAGAATTCTTATTGTAAACCAAAGTGGGAGATGAAGGGATAGATACAAAACTTAAATTCAGATCCTTTGAAATCCACTTCTCATTCCCCTCCTAAAATTTGTTTCATGGGAAGTCCTCCTTCATCCTTACCAAATCTTTTCCAGAACATAATATCCCCATTACTAAAATAGAGAAAGTGAGGCACAGAGTGATCAAGTGATTTGTTCCAGGTAACACTATATGAATCAGTGGATAAAGTAGCACTAATAATCCAAGTTCCGCTACTTAACTAATCTGTATGTCATAGGCTGCTCATTAATTTAAAAAGCAAAAGAGCTTCAGGGAGAAAAACTGAGGGAAGAAATGTAGGGTAGAAATTTTGAGAGAATCTCTCCAGGGTTACTGTCAGAAATGCTATTTCCCCTCCTAATTCTTTTTTCTCTTGGAAAGGACTCCCTTACCATTTTCTGATAATAAAATAAACAAATCTCCAATAGAAAACCTCCCTTCCCTATTTTCAATGGGCTCGTCTAAGATTCTGGAGTTTTAAGCATTCATATACATCTATGTTTTCTAGTAATATGTAGATATTGGTTTGTATATCAGTAAATTTGCAAAGGCTGAGCACATTCTCAAAAAATTAAATTTAATTCATGCCATATTCCGCTAGAAATTGCTGCTATATGTAACTATGGCAAGTTAAGATATCTTACACGATCGTCAGGAAGGCCAAGGGAGTAAAATTTTCTACATTGATCATTAAGTTATTTTGTGTGTACTCTGTGCAATGCACTGTGCTGAGGCCTGGGGACACAAATAATGGCTAAAAACAGAGTTCCTATCCTCAAGGGGTTTACTACAGCCTAATGGGGGAGACAACATTTATGGCATGGTAGATGGAATGTAATTTTCGGGGCAGGGTTGAGGAAGAGGATGTAGCTGCTAGGTGACAAAGTAGAGGGAGCACTGGGCCTGGAGTGAGGAAGACTATGTCCCTAAATCCAGATCTGGCTTCTGACACTTAAAGTGTGTAACCCCAGGCAAGTCACATAATCTTGCTTTGCCTCAGTTTCCTCATCTGTAAAATGAGCTGGAGAAGGAAATGGAAAAGTACTCCAGTATTTTTGCCAAGAAAAATCCCAAACAGGGTCCCAAATATTAAGACATGAGTGAGATGACTGAACAACAATTTCAGAGGGACAGCACTGCTGGGGTGGGGACAGGGAAGGAAGAAGATCAGGAAAGAAGGCAGAATTTGAACTATCTTTTTGTTGTTGTTATTGAAGTTTCTTTTTTTTTTCTTTTATTATTTATTTAAAACCTAAATACAAAATAAAAAAAGATAGAAAAAGAAAAAGAAAAATTGTCAGTGCCCAGCAGAACATAAAGGAAGATTGAAAACATGAAAGAATAAATTTCCATTTCAAGATATATAATAATAGAAGACATTGTATTCCTAATTGTCCATCTTTTCTTTACTTCCTTACAGGTTTTCTTTTGTTCTCTGCTGTGTACTTTTTACTTTATTTTTTTTTTCCCTTTCCTCAACATCCCCTACCTCCTCCAAACAGGCTACTATAAAACACGGATATATTTATGGATGTATGTGTATATATACATATACACACACACACACACACACCCCTAAAATAATAATAATATTGCTGATATAAAATGTAGATTTTTCTCTTGATTGAATTTTTTAAACTTTCACTTTGTCGGAGATTAATGATTGCTATCCCTACTTTTTCTAATAAACTGTATTCCTGATAATTGTTATTGTGTTCGTGTGTGTCTTATTTCCTATTCCCACTAACTCTTCTGTTTCTAGTCCTTAACTTGCTTAGTTATTACCCTCCTCTCTCCAAAGATTCCTCCCTCATCTTCTCTCCCCACCTTTCTGGCTCTCTTTAACACATTCTAATATATCTACATATTTTTTCCCACTCTGGTTAACCTACCCACCCTTTTGAACTCTACCTAATCCTATCCCATCTTTTCCCTCCTTCTTTATCCCTTTCCGATTAATCTACATACCCTTCTATACCCATTCTTACTCTACTTTGCCCCTTCTCCCCCCTTATTTATACATTTTAGAAGATGAGCTAAGTGTTGGAAGAAGTCCAAGAGGCTTCACTACAAGCTTGCTTCAGTATTTATCAAGAAATTCCTCTAAAGTTAAGAAACTTCTCCCACTGATCTCCTATCAGAACTAAAATAAATAAAGGACCAATCTTGACTCAAAGTAGTAATAAAGTCAAAACAATTAATAAATTGTTAATAAATAAAAATACCCCCCCCCCAAAAAAAAAAGCCATTATCTTTGCCAAATGATTGGGAAGGCAAAAAATTCTTATCAGTTTGTTAAAATTTCAGTTACTTAAGGGAAATATTGTCTTAAACTTCTTGTTTTCATTTATTTGACATTTGACAAACATTAAGAATTAACTAATATTATTGAGTCCTCTACTAGACATTAAGGGGGTATAAAACTTAAAATAAGGTAGTTCTTGATCTTAAGAAGTGTATAGTTTTCTGATTGAGTCTTCAATAGTTTCCCTAATTGTCCTATTCAGTTACTCTGCCTCAGGTTATACCCATTCCCTCTTAATGTTTGATAGGATAAAGGCCTTTATCCATTTTAGACATCATGAGAGTATCAGGAGCCTCTCCAGTACCTCCCATTATGTCATGCTTGATGCTTCCCCCCATTAGGTCATCCTCATCCAGGTACCTCCCCCATTATGTCATTGTTCTTGTTACCCTATAAAAGAATCTTGTTTCTGGATTGTTTGAGACCATAGTCTCATTCAGTCTTGGGACCAAACCATGGATCCATTTGGTCCCAGTAAATCTCTTCTACTTAATAAATTATTAAGTTGTTCTCTGATCTCTGTCTTGCTCAATTTCTCTGGCATTACAATAGTACGTGGAAATTAAGGAGGAACCAGCAACCAAGTTCATTTTTCAAGTTTAACAATTACTTATAAAAATAATTTTTCCCATTTCATTGATTCATGTTATTGTTGAGTTATTTCCAACTCTTCATGACCTCATTTGGAGTTTTCTTGGCAAAGATACTGGAGTGGTTTGCCATTTCCTTCTCCACCTCATTTTACTGATGAGGAAACTGAGGCAAACAGGTTGAAATGACTTGCTCAGGATAATAAAACTGATGAGTGTTTGAGGCCAAATTTTAAGTCGGGAAGATTCATCTTCCTGACTTCAAGCTCCAATTCACAATTTCAAAACTAGAGAATGATATAGTTTGCTAGTAAAAATGCCTTTTTCCTGAAACATGACCAGCATTCAAATGAAGTACAATTATACCAGGGAAATAATTGGCAGTTAGAATCAGTGTTGTAAATAGTTTCAAAAACGCGCACAAAAAGCCGTAAGCAGTTGTAATGGCCCTGTCCTCTGTCCTGAAAACAAAAAGTAATTTCTTACTCTAAGCTAATTAACCCCCTTTGCATGAAGATGAACTCCTTTTTCTAAGTCACAAATGCCATACCAAAACCACCTGAACCAGATGGATATAAAATGCAGCAAGAGTCCTTATTTCCAGATTGCCAGATGTTTAGGCACTAGAACAATGGCACCTACAGGCAAAGCCAAAATTTACTTTGAATTCTCTGGGTTAGATTAGCTTTAACCAGCAGGGGATGAGTAATCACTCATGGGAGGATGAGAGAGGGAGGGAAGAGATAGAGGAGAGATCAATCTATTATGAAAAAATCTACACCATTTTAAAGTTATCAGACCTCTCAAACCTTTGCTTCCTCTGAAACACATCTGACAGTGCTCCATTAGACACCTTCTGGCATTAATCTGAATAAATGGACTTCCTACACTTCTCCTGTGGCAGTGAATGCTTAGACCTATTGATCTGCCTGCTTCCATATTTTGTGTAATCATTTGGCAAAAGCTAGTAATGGTTTAACCCTTTTGGTGATGCAAATAAATAAAATTTCTGCTTAATTCCCCCCAAAAGACAAAGTTAATGGACATAGAAGCTTACACACATCTGTTCTTTTTCTTACTGCATTTTAAACCTACTCCTTCTTGACCTGTCCTTGGTGAAGATGAAGAACTGGTCTAGTTTTTCTCTTTGTATTTGCAGGTTGGAGGGGAATCCTCAAATGACAGATTTATAGCCTCTCTATTCCTCTATCCTGTACTATACAAATATGTTCCTTGAAATATGGCTAGGATCAAATAAGAAATTTAAGAATACATGACAAGGCTTCCAAAACCTGAAAAAAAGTTTCTAGGTAGAATTTCTGCAGCAAATTAATGGAAAGCTATGGACAAAAAATTGCACAATATGAGAAAGTGTGGAGGGATGATGAATTAAATCAGTAAAGATTCAGATGCAGGGTAATTCAGTGGAAAAAAAAATCCTGGGTTTGGTATCATATGAGTTCAGATCCTGGATCTGCCACCTTAGACAAATAACTTACCCTCAGTTTACTCATCTGTAAAATGAAGTGGTTGGACAAAGTGATCTGTATCTATTGTTTAGTTATGTCTGATGGGTTTTCATGATCCCATTTGGAGTTTTCTTGGCCAAGCTATGGAGAATTTCTCCAGTTCACTTTACAGATGAGGAAATTGAAGCAAATAGAGGTAAATGACTTGCTTAGGCTTACACAGCCACAGTCTGAGGCTGTACTGATCTCAGAAAAACTCCAGGCTCAGTTTTCTATGTACTGAGTCACCTAGCAGCCCCAATTGACCTTTAAGATCTTTTCTAATTCTCTATGATTCTGTTAAGAGAATACTCACAAATTGATCAAAGGGTTGAAATGAACTTTTATTTCCCCTCCTGGAGTATTTTATTTATTTATTTTTATTTTTCCCCAGTTACACATAAAAAACATTTTTTCTGATTATACATGTACATTCTTCTTTATTTTCTTTTTACACATTTCCTTATGAATCACGTTGGGAGGAAAAAGTCAAAACAAAAAGGAAAAACTATGAGAGTGGAGGGAAAAAAAGAAGAAAAAGGAAAAAAGCGAACAAAGCATATTTTGATTTACATTCATTCACTTTCCATAGTTCTGGATGCAGATGGCATTTCTGTGCAAAGTTTATTGGGATTGCCTTGGATCCCTGAAATGCTGAGAACCAAGTTTTTCATAATTGATCATCGCACAATCCTGCTATTACTGTGTACAATGTACTCTTGGTTCTACTTGCTTCACTCAGCATCAGTTTATGGAAATCTTTCCAGGACTTTCTAAAACCAACTTGTTCAACATTTTTTATAGAACAATAACATTCCATATACGATAACTTATTTAGCCATTCCCCAATTGATGGGCACCCACTCCTTTTCCAATTCTTTGCCACGGCAAAAAGGGCTGCCACAAACATTTTTGCACATGTGGGCCCTTTCCCTCCTTTAAGATTTCTTTGGGATATAAGCCCAGTAATAACAGTGCTGGATCAAAGGATATGCACAGTTTTATAGCCCTTTGGGCATATTTCCAAACTGCTCTCCAGGATGATTGGATTTGTTCATGTCTCCACCAACAATGAATCAGTGCCCCAGTTTTCCCACATCTCCAACATTCATCATTATCTTTTCCTGTCACCTTAGCCAAGATGTGCAGTGGTACCTCAGAGTTGTTTTAATTTGCATTTCTCTAATCAACAGTGATTTAGAGCATTTTTTCCCAATGACTACAGATGGCCTAGAGTGGATTTTAAATGAAAAAGATTCAGGACTCTTATGGAGTGGGGAAAAAGAAGGGCCATGGAAAAGCAATGGTAAGCTTATGGTTATAAAGAAATATTATGTGCATTCCTCCCCCTAAAAAAGGCATGTGAGTAGATTATGGCATTTTATAGGGAACAAAATGAGAAGCTTATCTACTGTGCTGATCTCTCAGGCCTCATCTAGTGATAGGGCCAAGAGCAAAAGTGGAAGTGAGAGTGCTTTCAAGAATGTTCTGAAGTAGACTGTTTTATTAGAAAACCACTGGTAAGGGTAGATCAGAGGAAAGACATGGGTAATCAAACAAGCAAATATAATGTTTAATAACTTTAAAATAAAGCTCTCATTTTATAAAATCATAAACTTTTCTTTTAATTGCTCTGGTAATTTTATTTTCTTTTGAAAGGTTAAGAGCCAGGTCCCACAAGTCTGAGACAAAATATGCATAGGTTTAAAGCAAAAGGAGAGAAGGGGGAAATATTCCAATCCTTGTATGCCTTGTTGACAATTAAATGGGCCAGTTGATAGAATTCTGAGCCTGGAGTCAGGAAGACACTAATTCGAATCTAGTCATTTAATTTTGTCTCAGTTTTCTCATTTGTAAAATGGGGATAATAGTATCCACACATCACTAGTTTGTTGTAAGAATTATGAAACAATATTGATTTTTAAAAAGCATTTATCTTAATACCCAGAATATAGTAGGAGCTATAGAAATGCTCATTTTCTTTCCTCCACCCCTTGTTTACTGAAAATATTTTTCTATATATGTTTATTTTCTTTTAATTTTGGAAATATGTCTTTTTGTTGTATAAAGCTGTCATCAAACCTATCAATTTTGTCTCCAGTGATTTCTTCTATAGTTATATTAAAAATATATTTTAAAACATAGGATGTGAGATGATTTCTTTATTAGTTGATAAAGAATTGAGTAGCTAAACTTATAAGACATTTGACCCAATTTTCCAGCAAATGGTGCTTAGAGTATATAAATATTATCATGATCTACACCCATATGAATGCTACTTTTTTTAGGTCTGCATTTAACTGTAAAGAAGTTCCTTAAAGATCAGGAATATTTCTTTTTTTTCTTAAATATTTCAGTCCTTCTATGGCTCCATGATTCCTGCCATTACTGGACTTACAACCTATTTACATATTTTATGTAGTTCTTGTCATGTTCCTCCATAATTGTTCCAAAGAGGACCCACTCAATATACCAGAGGCCTTCTTCTCAAAAGGGAACCACCACCTGTTTTTTCTCACTCTTGCTACATGATGGACTCACCTTCTTTTCTTACTATACATTTCTTGAATTATATCCTTTGCACTATTTCTTGTATGCAGTCCATCATTAAAAATATACTGCAGCCCATTTATGTCCACCATGTATCTATGCTTCCTCTGCCCTTTGGGTCACCAGCA
The DNA here is from genome assembly GCF_902635505.1 of Sarcophilus harrisii. Classification (NCBI taxonomy): domain Eukaryota; kingdom Metazoa; phylum Chordata; class Mammalia; order Dasyuromorphia; family Dasyuridae; genus Sarcophilus; species Sarcophilus harrisii. Next base: position 198,285,174 of record NC_045430.1, read on the forward strand.
GTTTATTCAGATTGCACTGTGCTAAAATTTGCAACTTTACAATATTTGTGCAATCATAGAATGTTTGTATTGAGAAGATTTGTCTTTCAAGCCAATGAACAGCTTGGAATCATTAACAGCTACACAATTTCCCAGTTGCAATCCGCCCAGCTCTCTTCTCCCAGTTTAATTCTGGGCTGAACTCATTGTCCATCAATAGTGCTGGCTCCAAATATGCACACTGATGTAATAACTCAATGAAATGGTTCACTAACTGCTTAGAGACAATAGGCATTTTTCATGCATTTTGTTTTTTCTTTATGAATTATTAAAATCTCTTTTGAGCAATCATGGGTCAAATTAAGGAGATCACACAAGGTCCTGGGGCTTGATACAGTTTCTCCTGTGGTACCTGCAACTTTGAGAATCTTGCCTTCATGAGGAAATCCTCTTCCACTTGAGATATATAATGGACATTCTCTGTAACAGTGACAGACTTCTTTAATAGTCTGTATTGGGCATAAATCATGAGAAAGTCTTTGAATATCATTATCTCTTGGTTGCATTCATCAGTGCATACTCTATGATCTTAGCATATGTATGAATCTCTTTGTTGGAAGGTAACATTTAAAACTGCATTTTAGTCAACCAAATCATTTTTAAAAATAATGAACACAATAGAATCTTGTTTCCTCTGTACCTTTCAATTAGTATGTGGAAAATATAGCCTGTCACAGAAAATTATTTTACTAAGTCCTCCTGTTTCTTTGTCATATTTTCATCAGAAATAGGTTTATAGCCCAATTTCATAAAGTTCTTATGAAGAACTTGTCTAACAAACTCTTTAGTTGTTAGAGCTTCTCCAATAAGTGCCAAAGCAACTTTCCTCATCTTTACCAAGAGAATCTCAACAAGATAAGCTTTAATGAAAAAGGCTCAGGAAACATGATGGTTTTTCTGGAAATTTTTTCATGAAATGGAAAAGAACTATATAACTGGAAAAAAATAAATTGAGAAGGGGGAGGTTCATTCTGATGTTGAGAGAGAGAAGAGAGACAGAATGAGAGACAGAGACAGAGAGAGAGGGAGAAGGATAAAGAGAGAGAAAGAGAGAGAGAGAGAGAGAGAGAGAAGAAAAGAGAGGGAGAGAGGGAGAGAGAGAGAGAAAAGAGAGGGAGAGAAAAGAGAGAGAGGGAGAAAGATTTAAGTTCTGAGACTATTACAGGCCAGTAAATCTGATCAAAATCTCAAACTTGTTGAAGGAATGACCTGTAAATCCATGGTACTGAAATCCAAGACCTGTCAAGTTAACTTTGTTTTCTTTACTAACAGAATTACTAAATTGATAGAGCAAGGAAAGCTCTGAATCCTCTTAAGTGGTTGAATTATTAAAATTAGCATTGCATATTTCCATGGGGGTGGAGGAGAACTAATTACCATATTTTATATAATTAAGACTTCAAATAGTGTGATTTCCAATACCACTTCAGGGGATTCATTATTTACTGCTACATCTTTTTCTTTGCACCCTCACTGCCTAGCACAGTGCCTGGCACATAGGGGTGAAATAAATGCTTATGGAATTTAGGTAGGCTGACACTTTTAGTCCCCCTGCAGGAGATATACCTGTGAAATTAATTGAATTTTGGATTTAAAAAAAAAATTACAGCAGGATCCAAGCACAATTCTTCTACTAATAATGGATCTACTCTTCACAAAAAGGTTAAGAGTAACTTAAGGCTATTTGAAGCATTCAGAACCCTGACCATGCATTTGTAAACCCCAGGCAAGATCTGAAAATTGTTTCCCATGTGTGTTACTGTCCCCCAGGGGCCTTGAGCCTTCACTGTAATACATGTAATTTGATATGTCATAAAATGAATGCCTACATACCATAGAGAGCACAATTTTCTGGCATTAAAAACATTTTCACTTGTAAAAAGTCTTATTAGAAAGTATCCCAGAGTAAGGGATAAAATACACGGGATAACAAAGGAAACCAATTATAGTGAAATGCAATTATGAAAATCTTTTTAAAACAAGTTCATGGACCCCAGGTTAAGAACTTCTAATCTCATCCAAATCCTTCACTTAATCCAGAAGGGAATAGAAGACCAGAGAATTTGAAGGCTTCAAGAGCACCGCAATTTTAACTGGGTTGGGTTTAAACCCCAGGTTCTTTGTCTCCAGATTCAAGACTCCACCCACTGCACCCTACCACCTCCCCTCCGTGCTAATGGCCTCCCCTTCGGGCCTCCAACCTGATTTAAGAAGCAGTTGGACCCACCGGCTAAATATTACCAGAAGGAACCACTTAGCATCAATTACACAGAAAGGGAAACCCCTGCATGTGACAGCACCTCAGGAACATTTAAATGGACCATTCCACATAATCCAGTCAAGCAGGTCTATTCACTTAGCTGTTTTAGGGACACATTTTGCAGTTCACTCATCCCAGCAGGAAGCAGTCTTCACGATTACACAATCCCGGAGGAACATGGAGGTTGATTTTTTCAGAACAAGTCAGAGAGCAACATCATGTTATAACAAAGGATTGGAAGTTGGAAGAGACCTTCCAGATTATCCCATCCAAACGTCTTGTTCCACCGGAGGCTGAAGCAAAGGGAAATAGAGTACTTCAGCCCAAACTGCATTGGTGTAAGTGCCGGCATTGGGATTTTGAGTCAGCTGATGACAATCTCCCTTCAGCTCCATCATGCTCTCTCCCTGAGGTGCAGAACTTGTGAATCTATTCTACTGTGGGGCATTTGAAGTTCTGCCCTAAAGCACCATCAATTTTTTTTTTTTTTTATTCCAGTTCCTTCCCATGGTGATCTGAAATCCAGCCCTCAGCCCTTGCTGGGCAGTACAGTCTTGTTCCTCCATCTAGCCCATTACCCTCGGGATTTACTGCCACGGCATCCCTCCTTTGGACTGCTTTCTCCATTAAGCATCCAGGTAGAGCTCTGGAGAGTCAGCCTCAGACACCTTAGCTGGGTGACCCTAATCTCTGTTTCCTCAACTATAATATAGGGACAATTTTACTACCCAGCATTTACTACCCAGAAGTGTCGTCAGGATCAACTGAGATAAGATTTGTTAAGTGCTTTGCAAACCTAAAATTGCTACCTCCTAAAAGTGCACTCAGAACTGGACAATCCTTTTGTGCCACTGATGTTCCCAATCCCACTTTCTATTTTGTCTCTAGGTTAAAAAAAAAAAAAAAATTCTACAAACGTCTGTTTCCATCAAGTATTTTGTCCAAGTCTGCAGTTGATCAAAAGTTCTTTTAGGAGGAAAAAAAAAAAAAATATATATATATATATATATATATATATATATATATATATATATATATATATATATCTGTCTCTGCTGCCCATATCTGAGACTGACAATGGTGGATGTGACGTCTAAAAAACAAGTCTGATTTATAATGTGGGGACAATTTTTCCCTGCCTCCTCTTATCTGCCACATATAGCCGACCCAATAACAATCAGCATGGGCTACGTGTATGCTTTAAAGACCCTTGTTAAAAAAAAAAAAAAAATGCATTCAAGGAGCAACTCTAATTTAGAACCTGCACGAGTACTTAGAACAGCTGATGTTTAGGAGAGACAGTCTAATGGAAAGGGTCATTATCTATTCTTCTAGGCTTGCCAGAAGTTAGATGATCAGAAACCAAAGCATCTGGGCCACATTATCTCAGCCCCTTCAGGAATATCTTCAATGCCTTTAGATTTAATGTTATTCCAATAGCTTACTTAGTGTTTTTGAATCTCTTTAAAGCTTTGTTTGATGACACTGTTCACTACATTACTCAATATCCTTTTATGCAAGGACCAAAATGAATAAATTCCTGCTTCTTTTAAATTCTGGGAAAACAAAATTTGCCTCTTACAGGAAATTATCTATGTTCCCTACTATCAGAAAATTAGAAAATGTGTAACCCCGAAGGACTTTTTTTCCTTTTTCCTTTAGCTGTTAATTTGATTCAAGAAACTTTTAAGCACCTATAATGTTCATAGCCCAGTGCTAAACTCAGGGAAAACAAAGCTATACCTAACCCGGGGTGACTAGGGCTTTGCTTCAGAGTGCCAAGATGTGGAGGGGAGAAGATTGCATTTTCTCCCTGGGAGGAATTATTCTCTTGACTTTCTATGTGATCTTCCATTGGTCTGAGCTACCACAAAACAAATCTTTCCCCAAGTCTTATCACATTAATGCCTCACTCCTGGGGTCCACTTACCACCCAATCCCTACAGGATCAAGTGATGGCCCATTCCTCTTCAAGCATTATTGCAATTGGAGTCAGCCTGTCCTTCCCCTACCTGTTTGTTTTCTAAGGGAAAAAATTCACAAATAACCAAAAACAACATGAGATTACAGATTTAAAATTGGAAGAGACTTCAAAGAATTTATAGCCTAGTTCACCTCATTTCGCAATTGAGAAAACTGAAAGAAAGCAATTGACTTGGTCAAGATCTCAAAGTAGCAAGTAGCAAAATGGAGATTTGAAGCCAGGTCCTCTGACTTTAAATCTCATTCTTTTCATTTTACCATGCTACCTCTTATAATGAAGCAATATTTTATTAAGTTCTACACTTATGATCAGAAAATCAAACTATAAGCGTAAGATGAAAATAGACTTGGTAAAAAATAGTCCAAAAAAAGATAATTTAATGGATGGTACACTCAATATGGGGAAAAACACATTATGGTCAAAAGAGACTTTGTGCTATAGCATCCCCAGTAAGGAAAGGGATAGTCCTGCTATATTCTAATCTTTTAGAATAAATTTGGTGTAATATATTTAGTTGTTTTTTAGTCATGTCCTCTTTGTGGCTGCTTTTGAAGTTTTCTTGGCAAAAATACTGGTTAGTCATTTCCTTCTCCAGCTCATTTTACAGGGATTAAGGGATTAAGTGACTTGCCCAAAATCAGTTCCACAGTGTAAATCTCTGAGGTTGGACTTGAATTCTAATCCTCCTGTCTCCAAACCTAGTGCTCTATCCACGCTGTCACCTGGCTGTCCCAATTTATTCAGTACTGAGCATTTTATGTATAAGGTGTATATGTGTGTGCACTGTGTATATTTTGCCCATATAATTTGTGTATCCACATAGATGTGCCTCCATGTAGTTTGCAAGAGGTCAAGAATAGATATTTCTATCCTCTCCTCCCAATATTCTCACCAAAGAAAACTTATTGCTGCAAGGAAGAGAAGAAGGAGATGGATGTCAGAGGCTGGTCCTTCTGTTTTCTTCAGAGAAAAAATCCTGGGCTAGAATTATTTCTGTCTGCTTTATTAAATATTGTTAATCTAGGGAAAACATTTTTTTTGTTTAAGCTGTTTTCCTGAATGCTCTCACTTAAGTAGAAAGTACTATCCCAAGCTATTTATTTAAGGCTTTTATATGCCAGTTCCCCACACAGCAAATAGCAACTAAATCCATTTATTCCAATTAATTGCAAAACAGAAATAAGAAAAAGTAGGCATATGAGACTATCCAAGATAATACACAGTGAATAAACTCTCCTATTTGGAGAGAAAAACAATTCACCTCAACCAGGAGGAAAAGTTTTAGATTTCACACAAGGAGAAATTCCCCAGAGTCTGAAATGTAGTCAAGGATAAAGACATGATCAGGGGTGCCTGCTTTTCTACAATGCAGCTTCTTCCTAGTCTTTCAGTCCCATCAATGACCTAGAATCTATAATGTCTTTTTTCTTGAAACTGGAAGCCAGAAGACTTTTTTTTTTTTCTCCCTCAAGCTCTCACCAACTCTGTGGTCTCATTCAGGCAAGGGGCCTTCAGCATATTAATCTGAATCATTACAGAGAGTTTTGTGTACATAGTCTTTAATCCATGGGTTACCTACATTAAGAAATTACATTGACAAATTGGAGATAAAGAAGCCATATATGATTTAGTTGAAGGAAAATGATGATACTTAACCAAGTGAAGTTTTGGGGAACATATTTGAAATGTTATATAAAAGAGTACAACATTAAATTTTTTCTTTTAACCAGAGGAAACAACTAGAAACAATGATTAAAAGTTGCAGAGTCGGATTTTGCTTTGATGTAAAGAGTAATTTCTTGTTCAAACTTTCTTAAAAAGGGTCACCTGGAAAGGGAGATTTCACTCACTGGAGATCTTCAAGTAAAGGATGAATGACTTCCAGCCTTTGGGAATGTTTTATGAAGCTTGAGTTGACCCGGGTTCTCAGATTCTGTAATCCTACTCATCATTCTAGAGCCATTTAAAATTTCTTCTTTTCTATGAATCTTCCCTATTCTTCTGAACAGAAAGTGATCTCACCTTCCTAAGTATTCTGATAACACTCAGTTTGTACTCTTAGGTTATTCTTAAGGGAATTTATTTCAACCACAGAAACTCATGAAAACTGGCTAATAAGATATAGAGGAGTTTTGACCTTCGACAGTGAAGGAAAGGAACAGGAAAGGGACCACTAAAATCACATTTCTTCATAGTATTATTATAATAATTGAGATATGAGTCTTAGCTCTCCTAGATCAGGGGTTCTTAGCATGGAAACTAGTAATTGGTTATTAAAACTATTTTGATGATTACACTTAAATATGGCTGGTTTCTTTTGTAATTCTATTTTTTTTTTAATCATGTAAAGACATGATTCTAAGAAAAGCTCTATAAATTTCACCAGAATGCCAATCACAGATTGTATTTGAGCTGAAGGGGGACTAAAGGCCATTTAGTCCAACATCCTCATTTTGCACATGAGGAAACTGAGTCCCTAGGAGGTCTTATATTCCTTTTTTAAGGTCACACAAGCAATGAGATTTCTTTTTTGTTGTTGTTTTTAAGCTTTTTTATTTTCAAAACATATGCATGGATAATTTTTCAACACTGACCCTTGCATAGCCAAGTAGTAAGATTCTAAAAAATCTTAGAGATCATTCAGTCCAATTCTAAATTTAGAGAAAAGGAAATCTGGGCTCAGAGAGAAGAAATAACTGGACCAATGTACCCAGGGAAATAGTGAGAGAGTAATTGCTTGGTTCTGTGTTCTGTTTTAGAGCTCCTGCTGCCCACCCCCTCATCCTCCCAGAAGGCTTGTTTTGGTTTCCTAGAAGCAATTCACTCATGTTGGCATTTCCTCGTAAACCCAGATCTCTTGGAAAGAAATTATCACTATAAAATTAAAATTAATTCCAAGATGGATCCACTAGATGGCATCTTGCAACAGCTTGACCAAGAGGAACATAGAAATACTACATGAATAAACTAGTATCAATGAGAACATTAAAAAAGACAAAGACATTTTTTAAAAAACCAAAACACTGGCACCATATGCTATTGAGAAAGTGTTTGTTGAAGTGACTGCTCCCTTAGGGAAAAATATAATTGGATTTGCACTTAGAAATTTTTTAGAGAAGTCAACTCTGAAATAAATGACAATTATTTTTGACTTGAATTTTAAGTTGAATTGATGAAGACTAATATTTTTTACATCTAATATGAAAAGGGGAATAATATTATCCTTGGGACTCACCTCTATCTGATGGGAAAACCTCTCTTGAAATAAAAGGAAAATGTTTATCATTCAGTTCGACAAATATTTATTGATGCTATTTTTGTCATCCTAAAATAGCAGAAACTGACATTTTCCCTGATGGGAAGAAATGGCCAATGACTTATGGTCCCCTGTGGTCTGAATCTGTCTCAGAATTGTGTCCCAGGGACAGATAGTTGCTGCATAATATTATGCTCATCACGCACCAAAAAAAAAAAAAAAAAAAAAAAAAAAAGCTTTTAAATTACTCTTCCCAGTAAAATTTGGTTTCTAATGGAGGAAAGAGAGGTCCTTATTACTCAGCTTCCATATATAGATGTGAGCTCTTTGGCACAGTAAACCCATATGAAGACAGATGGCAGGACTAAGCTGGTAGAGAAATGAGGATAGCTTTATGAGCCTGTTACTCTTAAAATTTGAGGAAACTACATATTTCCTAGAGACAGGAACATGTTCTACAACATCAAATGCCACCACAAAAAATCCCCATTTGTGTTCTAAGAGTTTCTTTGTACTAAATTGGTATCTTGGAACTCAGAGTACATTTTTCTACGTAAATAATGTTATGAATGGTGGTTAGATTTCCAAGCCAACCCACAAAATTTAGCCCATAATGTCACTAAAATACTCCAAGGGAAACAAACAAAACAAAACAAAACCAAAAAATAGAAAAGTACTTCTGTGATATTAGTCATTAAATATAGAACAACAAAGATTTAATTTTAAAAAGCAGTTGTCCCATGCTAATGTTTGAAGGAAAACAAAATAATTAGAGAAAGGAGAGAAGATGGGACTCTTAAGTGGCATATCTGAAAGGGATTATGGATGCTTTTGAAGCTTTTAGAGATAAATGGCATGGATTATTTATTAGGACTAATTCAAATTTTCTTTTATTTTGGGGGTTACAGATGAGCTATTCATGTATCTGAGTGCCAAATCAATTCAGGAACTGTACTAGATTCTGTGGGGAAAAATAAATTCACTTCAGGGACTTAAAATTTTAGAGAAGAGATATAAACATCTATATGTATACATATATATACATGTGTATTTATGTGCATATATATACATATTGGTGTATATATTTTTTAGAAAATAATGTGTGGTTTAATAGAAGTAAAGTTTTATGAGAGTACAGAGGAAAAAATGGAAACAAAGTTGGGAGCATCAAAAGACTTTATATCTAAGTTTCTGTTTAATTGAGTCCTGAAGAGTGAGTAAGATTTCCAAGATCTTAGCAAAGCATTCCAAGAAGACAGAAGAATATGAGTAAAAGCTAAGAGGCTAAAAGGTAATGGGGTATGGTCAAGGAACAGCAAGTAATTCTGTTTAATTGAAAAGTTTAAAAAAAATATTCCTTCCACATCATGGGGATTAGGAATATGTCACTCCCAAAATCTGGAAAATGCATGTAAAATGTTTTAGTCTTCCCTTTGTATCAGAGAAGGTCTGTTTTTTTTTTTTCTTTTACGTGGCATGTATAATATCTTATCATAATCTTATCATAAAATTTGGGCTGATATTATATGATAATATACATTTATTTTATTCATTCCTGAGTTTCTAAAATTTTTCTGTGTCATCTGCTGACCTTTTTGTTCTAGCTGCAGCTTCTGCAAAACTCCCCCAAAATTACCATTTAATTTCTTATGCTGACCTACAATTTATAGAAACCACCAATGGGGAAAATCTCAGTGTAGAAGAGATAACTGTAGAAAGGAGAGATAAGTCTGAAAAGGAAAGGTTGAGATCAGGCTATGGAGGACTTCAAATGTCCATTTAAGCACTTTGAAATTCTTTCTGGGGACAATGGGCAATCATGGAAGGTTTTTAAGATGAGGAGTCACATAAACAGAATTGTGCTTTAATAAAATAATTCTGAAAGGAATGTATCAGGTAAACCGGAAGGATTAAAAAAAGAAAAGACTAAAGGCAGGGAGAACCGGCAATTATGATCACTCAGGTGTGAAATTATGATGTCCTGAAGTGAGGTAACAGCAGTAGGAATGCAAAGGAAAAATGATGGGAAAATGCTATATAGATTTAATTTGTAAGACTTGACTAATGCATGGAAGGAGGGTAAAAAAAAAAGGAGGAAAGTAAAAAAGACAAATAAGTATGGAACAAGGGAAGGGAAAGAGGTTTTTCCTAAGCCAAGTAAATGAGAATTAAAAGGACAAACAGGACCAGCAGAATATTATCCACATTCACAGCAACATTGTAATGCTGATCAACTGTGAAAGACTTTGCTACTCTGATCAGTACAATGATCCATGATAATTTCAAATCACTCTGGTGAAAAATACTATTCACCTCCAAAGAGAGAGAACTGATAAACTCTAAATACAGATTAAAGTATATTTAAATATGTTTCTTTATCACTATTTGTTTATCTTACTTTTTTTCCAATATGGCACACATGGAAAAATGATTTCCATTACTTCACATATCTTGAGAGTATCAAATGGCTTGCCCTCTTGATGGTTGGGTAAGGGACTGGAAATTGTAAATTCCTTGAGGGCAAAAATAGTCTTTTTCCTCTTTTGAATCCCCAGAGCTTAGCATAGTGCCTGGGACATAATACATGCTTAATATTAATGTTTATTCAATTGAAGGAAAATAAACTTAGAATTCAATTTATTTTTTTAAAAATGAAAAATTTAAAAATTTAAAAAAAAAAACCTCTACCAAAACAAAAAAGAAAAAAAAATAGATTGGACATAATATATCTGTCCTTTTGAGAAGATTGTCTTAGGTAGGATTAACTAAACAATGAGTGGTGAGAGCTGTACAAAATGGGGTGGGGGAATCAGAAAGAATTATGCAAGAAACTTCAGAGAAAGGGAAACTGAGTAGAAACAGTGAGTCAGACATGTAGACTGCCTTACCTGAAGCTGTGAAAGCCAGGGGAGGTATGGTTAGAAGGCAAGAGATCTAGACTTAGACTGAGTGGAAGAAGGGAAAAGAGGAGGCAGTTCGGAATATTGTTTTTCATAAATGGTAGATGTTCACAAGTTGGGTAACTCATGGGTTACCCATAAATATTTCATAGAAGATGCTCTGCTTCTGGTGATGATCCCTAATCAGTGTGGGACTAAAAAGTCAGCAGCCCTCAGTAAATCTGAATGAGTGGTTCTCAAACATTCCCCTAAGGAATCATCACAATATGACACATCCTCTCTTAGATACCATCCCATCCCATATAGCTTCGAACACACATACACACACACACACACACACACACACACCACACCCCTTTTTTTCCTCCCCCTCTATATTCTTTCTCTTGGTGATTTCATCAGCTCCCATAAATTCAATTATCATCTCTATGCTGATGATTCTTAAATCTACTTATCTAACCCTTAGCACTTTACTAAGCTTCCTCCTGCATATCAGACATCTTCAATTAGATGTCTCACAGAACATCTTACATGTTCTGCTCTGTTAAAGTTAATGTTCAGTGTTCAAAATTGTATCCTCGCCCTCATTAGAAGCTTATTTTCTTTTTCCTCAAAACCTTCTGCCCTTCCAAACTTCCCCATTGCTGTGGAAGGTACCGCCATCTTCCCACAGTCACAACCTAGGTGACTTCAACACCCTCATATCCAATGTGTTAATAAGACCTGTCAATTTAGGTTCATAACCTGTCTTGTATGTGATTCCTTCTCTCCTCCGACCTTGCACCCTGGAGCATCTTGGAATAAGCGAAAGCTTAAGACTGATCACATCACCTACATTCCCACCCTGACTATTATCTCTAAGGATGGAATACAAAGGCTTCTCTTTGACATTCAAAGCCTTTTGTAACCTGTCTCCTACCTTGCCAGTCTTTTTATGTCTTCCACCAGAACACATCCCCTTTAATCAGGTGCCTCAAGTGTCCTTGCTGCTCTTGAGGAAGAAACTCCATCTCCTAACTCTGGGTGTTTTCACTGGTTGTCTCTTATGCATCAAATGTTCTTCCTCCTCATCTTCACCTCCTATTTTCCTTGATTGCCTTAAAATCCCTACTAAAAGCCCATCTTTTACAAGTTTTTCTTGATCCCTCTCATTGCTCTCCCCCTACTGATTATTTTGTTTGTGCATAGTTATTTGCAAGTAGCCCCCCTCATTAAATTGTAAGTTCCTTGAGAACAAGGACCATCTTTTACCTTTCTTTGTATTCCCAGAACATGGAGATACTGTTGACTCTTTTTTTTTATTATTATTATAACTTTTTATTTACAAGTTATATGCATGGGTAATTTTTCAGCATTGACAATTGCAAAACCTTTTGTTCCAATTTTTCTCCTCCTTCCTCCACCCCCTCCCCCAGATGGCAGGTAGACCAATACATGTTAAATATGTTAAAGTATATGTTAAATGCAATATATGTATACATGTCCATACAGTTGTTTTGCTGTACAAGAAGAATCAGACTTTGGAATAGTGTACAATTAACCTGTGAAGGAAATAAAAAATGCAGGCGGACAAAAATAGAGGAATTGGAAATTCCATGGAGTAGTTCATAGTCATCTCCCAGAGTCCTTTCGCTGGGTGTAGCTGGTTCTATTCATTATTGCACTATTGGAACTGAATTGGTTTATCTCATTGTTGAAGAGAGCCATGTCCATCAGAACTTTTCCTCATACAGTATTGTTTGTTGAAGTGAAAAATGATCTCCTGGTTCTATTCATTTCACTCAGCATCAGTTCATGTAAGTCTCTCCAGGCCTTTCTGAAATCATCTTGCTGGTCATTTATTACAGAATTATAATATTCCATAACCTTCATATGCCATAATTTATTCAGCCATTCTCCCATTAATGGGCATGCACTCAGTTTCCAGTTCCTTATCACTACAAACAGGGCTGCCACAAACATTCGTGCACATACAGGTCCCTTTCCCTTCTTCAAGATCTCTTTGGGATATAAGCCCAGTAGTAACACTGCTGGATCAAAGGGTGTGCACAGATACTGTTGACTCTTAATAAATGTTTGTTGACTGACTGACATGTACAGATATATACATATATGTATGACATGAAAAGATAATTTCTAAAGGCTTTATATCTTCATTGAAAAAAATTAATAACATAAGGTTATTATATAAACTAATTCTAAAAGTTTGAAGTTATAGTAAATAAAAAAAGACTATCCAAAGAATCTAAGAAGTAAAAAAAAGAAGATAAGGAAGAAGAGAAAAAATTATGTAGGTTGCCATAATTGATTTCTTGAAAGATCTCATATATCATAATCATACCTCAGCTGAGCCTTGAAAGAAGCTACGAGTTCTGAGAGCTTGAAATGAAATAATGAATTTGGGAATCAGTACTTAGTAATTAGTACTCTTTAGGTAGAATGTAGAGTATGTGAGGGGGAATAATATTAAATAGTTGGAAAGACAGGATAGAGACAAATTATGAAAAACTTGGAATACCAAAGAGGCAATATCCTGACGGCAATAGGGAGTCATTGGAGATTCTTAATCAGGGAAGTGATGTGATCAAATCTTTGCTTAAGGCAGCTAACTAAAGATACTGGAGGCAGAAAGACTAATTAGAAGATCATTAGTGTCATTGCTGGAAGAGATGATAAGGTTCTAAACTAAAGGAGTAACTATATAAATGGATAAAAGTAATACCATAGAGCAGTGGATAAAGCACTACACCTGAATTCAAATATTACCTCAGGTACTCATTAGCTTGTGACTTAGAGCAAATCACTTAATCTTTCAGTGCCTCAGTTTCCTCATCTGTAAAATGAAAAGGTTGGATTTAATGGCTTCCAAGGTTCCTTCCAACTTAGATTCTGTGACCTTAAGAAGATCTGGTCATATTTGTAACAATCAGAGAAGGAGTCAGTGAGCTTTCTACAAATCACATTCAAGAATTAGTACTTCTAAAAACTTTCTGGACACCATGTTCTATGGTGTTTTGGGGGGGTTTGTGATTTTTTTTTTTTACTAACTTCACCCACACAAATGAAGCTTCCTGACTCTATCCATAACTTTAAAAGGTCAACTTTCAGGTTCACAAGAAGCATTAAGTACCTACAATATGCTCCCAATTGAGAGGAAGCTGGTATTGATGGTAAGCAAGACACTATGCTAACATTAGAGCTACAAAATCATAATAATCCAAATAAGCACGCCACCATGGACTCTACATTTTACTGGAGAGGAGATGTACCTAAGTAAATAAATGCTAAATACATAAAAGCAATTCATAGTACTTTCAAGAGGGAGATGGCCCTAAAAACTGAAGCAGGAAACATTTCTGACATGCCACAATTCCATTTCCATGTCTCATTAACAACCCAAATTAACATTGCTTTGATGATGTAGCTACAGTATGTTCCTTTGAAAGAGACATCTTGTATAACATGTTTTTACAGGTCCCTGTCTATTGACCATTTATCAATCTCTTGAACAAAGATGTTGTTTTAGCCAAATGTTTTGGTATGGTCACTGTTAAATGTTCATAATACAATGTGACATGTTTTTCAGAATGATGTATTAATGATGTTGTCTTTTTAAAATATTATTTTAAAGAGGACTTCCTGCCTGTACAGTAGAAGCACCTGCTTAAATGCTGTGGAATATTTTGAAAGAGAGAGGAAAGGTGGGGCTGGACCAGCAGGGATCTGAGGTAATTAGATTGGGATGAGCTAGCCAGATGTTCCTTTTTAGCCAAACCACTTGGCTCCTGGTTGTGACTAGGTTTCTAGTGAATCTTCACCCAGAGGATCTACTTAATACTGAGTGGTCTCAGGTGCTTAAAAGCTGAGGATATGAAAGAGTTTATCCGGCTCTGCTTTCAAGGACAGGACTCTGAGTTCCATGTTCTGTGAACCAAAAAAGTAATGTGCCTCTCTCTGTGAACTACCATATCACCATATCTTTTTTTTTTTATTAAAGCTTTTTATTTACAAAACATATGCATGGGTAATTTTTCAACATTGACTTTTGCAAATCTTTATGTTCCAAATTTTCCCTTCCTTCCCTCCACCCCCTCTCCTAGATGGTAGGAATTCCAATACATGTTAAATATGTTAAAAATATATGTTAAATCCAATATATGTATACATCTTTACACAGTTATCTTGCTGCACAAGAAAAATCAGATCGAGAAGGAAAAAAACCTGAGAAAGAAAATAAAATACAAGCAAACAACAGAAAGAGTGAGAATGCTATGTTGTGTTCCACACTCAGTTCCCATACTCCTCTCTCTGGGTGTAGATGGCTCTCTTCATCACTGAACGATTAGAACTGACCTGAATCACCTCATTGTTGAAGAGAGCCCCGTCCATCAGAACTGATCATCGGATAGTCTTGCTGTTGCCCTATACAATGATCTCCTGGTTCTGCTCACTTCACTCAGCATCAGTTCATGTAAGTCTCTCCAAGTGTCTCTGAAATCATCCTGCTGCATTTTACCACCTCTCATAATGCACCTGGTGGCTCTCTTCACATTTGGTCCATATTCTCTATGTCTCTTGGACACAATTTGTAGAGAGGGAAGGTGTGATGTGACAGAGTTGAAACTTATCAGGCTTGTAGAATTTAGGACTGAAAAGGAACTGAGAGTTCATCTATTATAAGTGGCTCATTCCATAGATATGAAAACTGAAGCAGACTGGAATAGGTACAGACAGCAGGTAGTACTGAAAGCAAATTTTAGCAGTTTTTACTTGCTGCCCAGTTGTAGTAGTGTTTACCTGCTATTTTCATTAGCAAAAATAGAAGCACATAAGATTCACAAGAGTCACAATAACAACGTTTATAATGAGGCAATATTAGACAAGCCAGCCAAGAACTCAAGATAAGCCAGTGGGAAGCTAGGGACCAACACAATTGTTGTTTCAATGGAGTTTGGTTTTTTGGGTTTAGAATGTTGCAAGCAGCTAGTGCCATCCATTTGGTCCAGCCCTTAGTCATCAAAAAAACAAAACAAAAACAAAAATCCCACCATTTTGTCTAATTGGCTAGGAAACATGAACTAGTAGACCAGCAGTAAGCAATACCTAAAATTTATGAATGTAAAGCCAAACTTTGAACACTATTTGGGTGCTCCAGGAATAATATAGTACATTCTTTTTCATGAAAGCACTGAAATCAAAGCTGCGTCACTATCTCTAATCTAAACCAGGACCCAGAAGTCATATGTGCCTTGATTGCACAAGCAAACCTCAGTTATTTAGTCTACTTCTGTTTATTAAATATTGTGCAATTTTACTGATATTTTCAGAATTGATTAATGGTTAGCATCATCTATAATTGCATTTTTAATAAATAAAATTAACTTGGTCTGTGTTCTGGTTTTATATCACTGTTAAAAATAATATCCATATGAGTAATAAGCTGTATTACATCATTTTATGAAGTAGAAAAAAAGTCATACAGTCTGCACACATTTCTGATTGTGCATCTCATTATTGAAAAAAAAAAAAAGGTAGCTATTCAATCATAGAGACCCTGTGAAGCAAACCAATACTCATCTACTCCATAATCCTCAGGACCTAAATCAAAAGGTAGAGTCCTGTGTTCCGGGTTAATCTGGAATTCAGCTGGGACTGGGTTTAGAAGAATAGTCTATGATAGCCATAAGCCCTGCTTGGTACAACCTTGAGATAAACAATTTCAACACAGAAGGTGAATGCTGACTCCCAACTTCTTTGTCATCGGAGCTCTTGTTTTAAATGATACAATCATCTTCCAGTGTCTCGACAATCTATAATTTCATGTATCTTATTCTCAAAAAGCCAGAACACACTAGTCAACAGTTATTATAGTCCTCTGCAAAACTGTAACAACTCCCTGAAAAATGACCGTTGCTATAAATTTGAAAAAAATTAACAGTATCATTTTTTTCTTTTTAAAATATATTTTATTGTTTTCTTTTTCTAGTCATATATGTATATTAATATACTTATTTAATATGCTTTTTAAATACATATTTCTTTATGAATCATGTTGGGAAAGAAAAATCAGATCAAAAGGGAAAAAACAAGAGAGGAAAAAAACAGAAAAAAGTGAACATAGCATGTTGATTTATAGTCAATCTCCACAGTTCTCTTTCTGGATGCAGATAGAGTTTTTTATCTAAAGTTTATTAGGATTATTTTGGACATTTGCTTCTTTAAAAAAAAAAAAAAAAAAACTAACTGGACTTTAGTGGAAAGAATACATATAGCATATAGGATAGAAATACGTTTGTGCCCCTAATCTGCTACTTACTAGAGTGTGTCTTTGATCAAATTATTTAACCTCTTTGGAGCCAAATAAAGGGGTCTCTTTCAAAGGTCAGAACCACTTATTTGTCAAAAAGAAATGATGATACTTGTCTCATTTCCAGCAATGGGAGCCAGAAAGATTAGTGTGGGATTCCTTCCTCCTCTCCCCATCTCCTCCAAGGATCATGCTAATCAAGATCCTACCAGTAGGTACAGAATAGGGAAAATGGCCAGGCCATCCCAGAAACTCTTCCCCTAATCCCCTAGGCTGACCTTCCTTTGCCCAGGGGATGGGAAGGCAGAGCCAATCAGAGCTGAGTAAATTCCCTTCCCCGAGTTTCAGCTTTCCTCCTGCTCAGATCCCACCAGGTTATCTTCTTCTTAATGGCTGTGGGCTCAGGAACTTTCAGGCTTCCAATTACAAACTCAATATCAGTATGTAATCACCAGCTACTATCTTTCTAATAATGTGGAGGGTCACTGGGCCTAGCCCTTGAGTCTCTTGAGGCTGCCATCTCCCTTTCTACTGAATATTTCAGACTCTCCCAGAGTTGACCTCTGCTCTAAAAATGTACCTCAGGAACCTCTGGGCCTTTCCATCTGCTCTACAATTGAATTTTCCTTTACGTGATGTCTTCCTCAATTAGAATTTAATTCTTTGACAGCCAGTTCTATCTTGCTTTTCTATTAGAAATCTTGGCTCTTAACATAGTACTAGGCACATAATAAAGTACGTTAAATAGTTAATATGGTTACTAATATATTAAATAGTTGAAATGGTTAATAAATGTATTTCCATTCCACTCCATTTCATTTGAGAAATTTGAGAGTTCTTTTTGGATAATCAAATCAGATTATATATAAAGAAGTATATGAACATCAACTATAATTACTATTATGAAAACAGAAGGGGCAAACACACAAACATAGCCATATTTTCTCTATTCCACATTAAAGCTTTAGAAACAGCGAAACATCCCCCTTTGTACACAACTTTCTCAATTTGGAATTGTTTGCAAATATTCTGTACACCCAACATTTGCTTTTATATAAACTTATTTTTAGAATAAATAAAACAATACAGTGTTGCCCTTCTAAAAACACCATAGCTCCAAACTTCTGTTTTAAGGAAATATGGATAAACGGCAATGATTTGGATATCCTATCAAGTTCATTAAAATTGGATTCAAACTGCACTGAGACCAAGCTGATACTAGTTCGTATATGTTCCCTTTCCTGGTGCTCCTTCAAACCAAATGCACACATTGGCAAGTTAGCTGATAGGAACAAAGAATAGTCTGTGGCCATTGAAGAGAGAGATAAGCTAATTTATCCAATGTGATTATTAAATCTGTTACCCTGGCCTCATTAGCACCCTGTTCTAGTTGTTATTCACAGCCATGTAAAGTGTTATATGATACCAGAAAGTCCCAATATTAGATCTGTTAAAATAAATTTGTAGAAAACAGAATTATTCCAAACTAGCCTATTCATACTACTTTAAAAGGAGGTCATCTTTGAAATTATAATGAAAGCATTTTCCATGAATCAAGTTAGGATTATTAGTAATGTATCATTGGTGATTAGTGATTTAGAGATTTCATAAGCTCTCATGGCTTCAGATGACCCTCCAATCTATATATCCAACCATAATCTCTCTTCCAAATTTCAGGCCTGTAACAACTTGCTAAGTATCTCCCACCTGTCATTTCAAACCAAAATGGAGTTCCTTTCCTTCCTCCTCTAAACCCACCTTCCAATAAAATTTTGTCTTACTATTAAAGGTACTACCATACTTCCAGTCCCTCACTATCCCTCACAACTTCTTGATAATATTCAACTCTTCCCATTTTCTCATCCTCAAATTGAGTCATTTGTCAAGTCTCATCACAATGTCTCTTGCAGTCATCCCTTTCTCTCCACTTACAGAACCACCATGCTAAATTAACACTTCCTACTTGGATTATTACATCAGCTTTCTAATAGGTTTTCCTGTTCCAGTCTCAACTCTTTCCAATTCATTTTCTACCTTCTACCAAAGTAATTTTCTTTCTTTTCAGTCTGTTTCTCCCTTCTGTTTAATTCTGAACCAAACTCTCTCTTTCTATACTGTTCCAGAGAAGTTATGTTTATGGACAAGCTCTATAAGTTATCATAATCTGGGCAACAGATATTTTTCATCTGTTTGGACTTTTCTGTGTGCATGGATAAGCAAACCAAACTATTTTGAGTGGTGACAGAACTGTCCTAGGAAGCTCTTGTTCTAGGGCTTGACATTCCCACCATAATGTCATCTAAAAGCACATGGAGAACTTCAGATTTCATAAGGAATCCCTTTTAGTGTCACAATTGATATGGGACTGTGAGACATGAAATTCTCAAAAAAGTTAAATGTAAATATCATAGAAAGCAATGGAAAAATACATGGTGAGAATGAGCAGGGTGCAACATACAACCAATGAGTGATCAATTAAAAAGTATTTCTTTTACTAAGTTCTTTCTCTGTGACAATATTGCACTAATTTCTATGGATACAAATAAGAACAGATAAAAGTGCCTGCCTTTAGGAACTGGGCCACGTGTCCAGCACAAAGTACCGGATTGAGTGTTGGGGGGGAAAAGGGAATTTAGTAAACAGAAGTGAGGAGAGATAATTTCAAGTAGGTAAAAAGTCAGAGATGAAAGATGGAGTGTCTTATATGGCAAATAGTAAATAGTCCCTCTAGATTATTTGTGTGTAGAGGGTGATAATATGTAAGAAGACTAGAAAGATAGGGAAAGACCAGGTGGTGCAAAGTTTTAAACAACAAGCTGAGGTGTTTTAGTGAAGTTTTAGTAAAGGGATAACATGGTAAGAATTGAACTTTCGGAAACTGAAGTAAAGAAAGCTTATTAAATTAGGGAGTCCACTCAGGAAACAATTACATCCATTAGTCTTGGTGAGATGATTGGGTGATAATCATGTGAAGGGAATTTATCTAGAAGATGTTATGGAGAAGAAATAAGACTTCCTAACAGATTGGGTGTCTCTCTCCTATTCTCCCTATCTTGACTCCTTGATGAATAATTAATTAAACTCTATACTGTCCTTTTTTGAATCTGTATTCTCTTTTTCATTGCTATTTATGCCCGGCCAAGACTTATCTTTGGATCACTTCCAACATTTATCAACTTAGAAACTACACACGTTACTGAACCAAGTGGAGAAAATCATGCAATCACTCTGATTGGGTCCACTACAAATTAACATTGCATAACTTCACTGCAATCTTACTATACCTTCCTTAATAACTGACTATCCCACTTTCTGTAGTAACTCTTCCAAACCTTTTTATCCCTCCTCAAACCTCCCAAAGCTCCTCCCCCAGCTGAGAATCTTGCCTCATACTTGATAGACATTCTTCTCACCCCTTCCTTGTCTTTTATCACACAGGTCCCTTCTGCTATTTTCTTCACCTTCACCCCTGTCTCACATGATGGAAGTATCCTTACTCTAAACCAACACCAACTCCTCTACTTGTTCAAATGATCCTATTTCATTGTCTTCTCCAACAGATTGCCTCCACTGTCATCTCTACTCTTTCACTTTTCAATCTCACCCTCTTTATAGACTAATTTCCTATTTCCTACAAGCTTGCCCATGTCTCCCCATTCTGAAAAATCTTTGTGATCTTTTTATCCCCATTATCCTCCTATTTATCTTCTTCACTTTATAGTTAATTTCTTTGTAAAGACCATCTACAATCGGTCCCCACATTCTCTCTCTTCCTCCCCCTCTCAACACCTTACAACATGTTTTCCAACTTTATTATTCTGCTGAAACTTCTCTTTCCAAAGTCACTAATGATCTCTTAATTACTAAGTCAGGAGGCTTTTCCCAATCCTCATTCTTCTTCACTCTCTGCAATTGTTTGCACTGTTTAATCACTCCCTTCTTTGGGTTCTTCTCCAGTCCTATCTGACTTTCATTCTCTGTCTCTCTCACCCTCTGTCTTCCAGATTACACCCTAAAACCATAAGTGAGCCTCAGGGTTCTGTCCTGTACCCTCTTCCTTATCAAGTTTTCTTAAGAAAACTTGAATTCAAAATAGGCTTCAAATACTGACTTGGCTACATGGCTGTAGGAAGTCACTTAACCTCTGTTCACTTCAGTCTCCTCTGTAAAATGCAGAATATAATAGGAGTAAGATATATGAAGAAATGTAGGAGTGAGCTAGGTAATGAAGGTCTTGGAATGCCAGACAAAGCACTGTATTTGCTCCTGGAGGTAACAGGGAGCCAGTGGAGTTTACTGAGTAAGGGGTGGGATGGGTGACTTGATCAGCCCTGATTTTAGAAACCTGATTTAGGTTTTAGAAAGGCCACTTTAGAGAATGAACAGATGATGGATTTAGTGGGGAGAGACTGAGGCAAACAACCCAGTGAGGAGGCTACTGAAGTTGTCAAAATAAGAGGTGATAAGGGCTGGAACTAGAGTGGTGACTCTAGGAGGAATATTTGAGAGATGTCATAAAGGTGATTTCACCTGTTACCTTAGCAACAGCTTGGCTATGAAGGGTGAGAGATAGTAAGGAAACCAGGATGATTCCCAGGTTGTGAACCTGAAAGACCGGGAAGATGACAAAAAGATGCTGATTCCAGATCAGCAATCATTATACCACATAGATGCCCTAAGATAACTGAAGCTTGGGCCAACCAGGTGATGCAGTGGATAGAGCATCAGCTCTGAAGTCAGGAGGACTTGAGTTCAAATCTGACACCAGACACTTAACACTTCCTAGCTGTGTGACCCTGGGCAAGTCACTTGACCCAATTGCCTCAGCAAAAAAACAAAAACAAACAAACAAACAAAGATAGCTTCAGTTTGAAGTTTCTGGAGGGTCCTAAGTTGGAAATATTGTTTTTCACTTGTTGGTGTAAAGTATCAAATTCACTAACAACACATTTATGAAGTATGTAGTTCATACAAGGCAAGATGCCATGTGCTGCTAATGCAAAGATGAAAAATCAAAGAATCAAAGAGCTTTCGATCTGATAAGAAGAGGAAGACATTTACATACATAAGTATGATATGTCATAAACTGTGATCAGAGATAAGGAAAGCTAAAGGAAAAATGTTATTAAAAAAACTTGAGGAAAGCAAGATTACTTTCAGTGGGACCCAAACAGGGAAGGCTGAATAAAACATATCATAGTCATATTTAATTCTGGAGATAATAGGATTTCACCGGTCTTTATTAAGCAGGGGCCTGAAAATGGTCTGATAGGAAAATCACTTCTAATGGCTGAGAAAGTGTTCAAAATAAAATGAGTATTCACATAAGGGTGGCAGGAAATACTAACAAGATAAAATAAAAGAATGTCAAATTTACATTAGTGAGATATCTGTCCTTTCGGTCTTTCTTTATGAGGAAAGGAGAGAAGAGGAAAGTTCCCCTGTTCAATTTAAAATTTTTGGTCATAGCCTCTGAGTTGGACCAGGAAAGAAATCGCATTCTGCTCTCCTCTCCGTCTCAGCCTCGGACATAGCCATGCAAGGAAAGCTGCTTCATTCATTGCTGCTACTTCTCTCCAGGACTCATGAGCTATCACTGAAGTCCCTCTGGACGACTCTGAATCATCACATTTTTAACATGTTTCCTCAGACCTCAAGCACTGTCAGCATGTCCTTCCACATGGCCGAAGCAGGAAAGATGAGCCACCTCTGGCCTGGAAACCAAGCAGAGACATGTGTGGACATGTGAGTGTATGTGTGTGCATAAAGAAATGAGGGAAGAGAAGGAAGAGAGAAAATTACAGATGAGTCACAGTATCATGATACCCTCCAAATTCACTGTGACTCATCTGGGATTTTTTTGCCCCAGCTCTTCCACCCTCATTACCCCGGTGCTCTCTGCACTGAGTCTGAGCTTCTGTCAGGACCAGATGCACCAATTAGCCCTTCACCACATGGTAATTATTACACTCTTGTTATCATTATTACTAAAGATGCATCTAGCGGTGCCTTTTGTCCTGCCAGCTTTGTAAATTCTACAAAGGGTTAGATTACAGAGTAGAAGGCAGAGCAACATCGGCAGTAAAAGTCACACCCATGTAAGGAGAGGATGTGAATTTCAACAGTGACAATAAATGCATTCATCCTCCATGGAATTCAGGCCAAGGTCCAGACGTTTACTTATTCCTCTCCTACCTGACCCAAAGGAGCAAATTGTCACGTTTAGGTCCTTTATTACATAGCGTGTTCTGAAGAAAAAAAGTGGAAAGTCAACTTGGAGGGGTGGAAGAGCCCACTGGATTAGAAATTACAGAATCTAAAAGAGTTTGAATCCTGGATCAGCTACTACTACTTGTGTGACCTTAGGTTCCTAGAATCTTCTCATATAAAGAGGATGGACTCTGAGTTTAATTCTTACAAACCTAATTTGATTTCACCTCTCTCATCTAGTAAATCGTATTTATTGCTTGAGCCATAATAACGTTAGAATTTTTTGCTTTGATTTTTAAAAATTATTTAGTTTGCTCTTTATCATTTTCATTTCTGAATATTTCCTTTCCCTCATTCCTACTCAGCAAATCATTTCTTATAAGAATGAAAAAGAAAGGAACAAAGTTTTGTAGAACCACCCCACATATCACCGGAGTCTGATTCTATATACAATATTCCACTTTTATGGTTTCTCACTTCTCCAAAGAAAAATCCAAAATCATATATATGACTGTAACGACTAATGTATATATAATGTATAATGACTAGTCATTATACAGTTACCCCTTCCTCATCATGGGGGTTAGGAGCCTAGCATCCCTACAATCTAGAAAATTTGTGTAAATTTTTTTGTACCAGAGAAAAAATTTGATTTTTTCCTTTTTTCTTTTATGAGGTGTTTACAGTATTTTATTATAAAATTTGGGTTGATATTATACAATCCTATATATGTGGTTCATACATTTCTGAGTTACTATTTTTTTTCTGTGTGTCATCTGCTGGCCTTCATGTTTCATCTGAGATTTCTGCAAAACTCTCCAAAAATTTCCATTTAATTGATTATGCTGACATACAATATATATTGAAACTGTGATGGGGAAAATCATGATATGGAAGGGATAACTGTAATTATGAAATATTCCATTTCTTTCATGGTATCTTTCCAAGGAATCACTTGATTTTCTTTGTTTACAAACTTTAGTAGCGGTTATCAAATTTAATTTGGGAACATCTGCTACCATATTTACTAACTATTGATGAAATTCAGAAAGTGAATATGAGTTACTGAGTGAAGTAATCATAGTGTGCAAGGTCCATTCAGATTCCAGAAGCTTCCTATTATTTCCAGGCTTATTTGATTTATAAAAGGAATATGAAGTCTTTTAGTCTAACAAAGCCATAAATTTATTCAAGTTCATCTCCATTTGGATTAATTTTAATTCATCTTCTATGTCCTCAACTACATATCACGAAAGCTCAAAAACCATCCTTTCTACTGCATATTGTCCAAAAGAATTTCTTCTGGAAGACAAAATTTAAATAAACATATTTTTGACATGAAAGACAAGTAAAGTGAAGAGTCTCCTTGTCATACTTGTCAGGTCAAAATCATTCAAGTATGTTGAACAGTGGAAAGGATTCTAACAAGCTTTGTTCTCAGAGTTGCTAAGAGGAACACAAATTCAGGTGCTAATTGCTTCCAGGCTGGGTGTTTTTGTAAACTGATCCTGTTGATACCTCTCTCTTTCTTCTTTGATTTTCTATCCTTACACACACTTTCTTGGTTTCCTTAATCAATAGTTTCTACTTCCTATACCTATAAGGCTCCCAGACTGTCCAATTTGAACCAGTCTGAATCAGTTTGGCAAAGAACAGGACGTTCAAAGTCAATCATTTATTTATTTTTTATTTCATTATCTTTATTTATTTATTTATTAAAACTTTTTATTTACAAAGCATATGCATGGGTAATTTTTCCAACATTGACCCTTGCATAACCTTTTGTTCCAAATTTTCTCCTCCTTTCCCTCCACCCCCTCCCCTAGCTGGCAGGTAGTCCATGTCATGTCCATACAGTTATTTTGCTGTACAAAAAGAATCGGACTTTGAAATATTGTACAATTACCCTGTGAAGGAAATAAAAAATGCAGGCGGACAAAAATATAGTGATTGAGAATTCAATGAAATGGTTTTTAGTCATCTCCCAGAGTTCTTCAGCTGGGTGTAGCTGGTTCAGTTCATTACTGCTCTATTGGAATTGATTTGGTGGCCAGGTCCATCAGAATTGATCATCATATTATATTGTTGTTGAAGTATATAATCATTTCCTGGTCTTGCTCATTTCACTCAGCATCAGTTCGTGTAAGTCTCTCCAGGCCTTTCTGAAATCATCCTGCTGGTCATCTCTTACAGAACAGTAATATTCCATAATATTCATATACCACAATTTATTCAGCCATTCTCCAACTAATGGGCATCCACTCAGTTTCCAGTTTCTAGCCACTACAAACAGGGCTGCCACAAACATTTTGCTACATACAGATCCCTTTCCCTTCTTTAGTATCTCTTTGGGGTATAAGCCCAGTAGTAGCACTGCTGGATCAAAGGGTATGCACAGTTTGATAACTTTTTGAGCATAGTTCCAAATTGCTTTCGAGAATGGTTGGATGTATTCACAGTCCCACCAACAATGTATCAGTGTCCCAGTTTTCCCACATCCCCTCCAACATTCCGCATTATCTTTCCCTGTCATTCTAGCCAACTGGCAGGTGTGTAGTGGTATCTCAGAGTTGTCTTAAAAATTCTCTAATTAATAATAATAATAGTAACTTGGAGCATCTTTACATATGGCTAGAAATTGTTTCAATTTCTTCATCTGAGAATTGTCTGTTCATATCTTTTGACCATTTATCATTTGGAGAATGGCTTGATTTCTTATAAATTAGAGTTAATTCTCTATATATTTTGGAAATGAGGCCTTTATCAGAACCTTTGACAGTAAAAATGTTTTCCCAGTTTATTGCTTGCCTTCTAATCTTGTCTGCATTCAGTCTGTACAAAAACTTTTCAATGTGATATAATCAAAATTTTCTATTTTGTAATCAATAATGATCTCTACTTCTTTGATCATAAATTCCTTCCTCTTCCACAGGTCTGAGAGGCAAACTATCCTATGTTCCTCTAATTTATTTATAATCTCATTCTTTATGCCTAGGTCACAAATCTATTTTGACCTTATCTTGGTGTACGGTGTTAAGTGTGGGTCAATGCCTAGTTTCTGCCATTCATTTATCAATTCTTTCATAGCATATTCTTGATGATGCAATTCCTTTGTAAGATTAGATTCATTCCCCAAGCCCAACCCCTTCTCCTAACTCCACCACCCCCTTTTCTCTTTATTTGATCTCCTTGGAGTATAAGTCTAATCGGAATGTATTGCTGACTATGTACAATTCAGCTATCTAACCCTATGTCTAGATAGTAATAATTAGTGATATTACCTGCCTTGTCAGTCTTTAAACTCAATTAAATTAAACATGTATTATCTGCCCTATCAATCTTTAAAATAAATTAAATTAAACATATAGTTATAAAGTTCTATAAAGTTCTACCTGTGTGTTGAGTACTGGGCTAAGAACTAAAGGGTAGACAAAGTTTAGATAGCATACACTCCCTGCTCCATAGAGAAACTTAGTCTTGTAAACCAAAGTGCAGTGAGGGATCTGATGGAGGAAGTCCATGTTGGGGACAGCCTAATAGAGAAGAAAGAGAATATTTACAGAGTCTGGAGTCAGAGCACTTGAGCTGAAATTTGGCTCTACTAGAATGTAAATATGGGCAAATCTGGGTCTCAATTTTCTCTTCTGTAAAAAAAAAAAAAAAAAAAAAAAAAAAAACTTCTCTGAAAGTTGAACTAAAATTTCAGGTCCTTTACAATTTGGAAAATAACAGAGGGAATGAGGAAAGGCCTCAGAGAGAAATGGGTAACAAGTGAGTTGAGAATGAGAGGCAATCTAACAGGGTAAGAGGAGAAAGGAAGAGGGAAAAGATTTCAGGAGTATACAACGGATCATCCGCGTTCATTATGCTTGCAGGGAAAAAGTCAAGATGTCCAGTAGGGCTGAGGGGAAAGAGAGCAGCTGCAGAGAATGAGATGAAGAGGGAGAGAAGGCTGGGAGTTTGGGCATGATGTGGGCCCAATTGATGCAGAACCTGGCAGAAAAGGGGAAAAAAATTGCTAGAGTAACAGTGGCAGGTGCAGAACTGTGGGGGTGTGGATCTGCTGAGCCCTAAGTTTTCCCCCTGGCTCCAGCCAAGGGCATGGTGAGTGTCAGTTGTCAGCTGTGATTAGGAACTTTGAAGGAGACAAAAGACAAAAAAGCTGAAGACTTGGCAGGAGAAGGGGGAGAAAGGGGAAGATTACAGATGGGAAAGGAAAGAAAACAGATTTTGTTATTTGTCTATTTGTGTTTTTTAAAAGAAAAAGAAAGAATAAGAGAACTCAGAAAGCTCATAAAAAGGCAGGATATTATCTTTAATCTCTTTCCACCTTCCAGTCCTTCCTACATACTACTGTCAAAATAATCTTCTTAATGCATACTCTGATCATGTAACTCTCCTGATTTAAAAATAAAAATAAAAACAGCTTTCAATAGTTTCCTACTGTCTTTTTAACTAATGCCCCAACTCCCTAATTGATCATTTAAAATCCTTTGGGATCTACTTTCTCTACCTGCCTCTCCCTCTACTCTATTTCCTTCCCACCTTTTTTGCCACATTTAAATATTTTCAGTCTCTTGAATATACAGTATCCTTTTTTGGATTCCATACCTTACACACATGGCCTTCTATCTGAAATGCCCTTCTCCACAGCTCTACCTACTGAAATCCTACCCAACTCAGTCATGCAGTGGAAAAGCCCAGGTCTCAAGTCAAAAGTCCTAGATTCTAATCTTAACTGCTTTTAACTTGCTAGGAGACCTTAATGTAGAGACTTCTCTCTGGGCCTTCTTAGCACTTGTAAAATGAGAGCTTTGGACCACATGACCTTCAAAGTTCGTTCTAAATCTAACATTGTTTGGTTTTTATCAAATGCAATTCCTTCCAACCCAACTAAAAGACATTAAGTCAGATCAATAACAACCTCGACAGGAGACTGATGGCAGGTTAGTACAGAGTTAGTACAGAGATGGTAGACTACAAACAGGGAATGGTTCCTATCCTCTCTGCTATAGTCAATGTGTTGCTTCATTTTCTTGGCTATACTTCTCTGTTATAAAAAACAGCCATATTGGGTGGGAGAATGGCTACTGGGAAATGACAGAGATATACATACATAAATATGTGCCTGCGTTTGTTTTAGTTGTATTCCTTTCCTGGTCATCACCATTGGAAATGATCTTTTCCTCCTCTGTATTCCTTGTCAAATTGTAAGTTCTTTAAAGACATCATCTCCATACTTATGCTAGGTACCTACTTTTCTGGACTCCATCAACTCTAGAAACTCATCATTTTATACCATGAAATTAGCTCTGAACTTTATACCTCCTCAGATCATTTTCCTCCCTGTCCTATGCTGGGTAACTTCCTCCCTCTTTTCTACTTCTTTTTATGTATTGTCTCTTCAATTAGACTGTGAACTTTTGTGGGCACACACACACAAAAAACAACTTTTTTTTTTGTATCCCCAGTGCTCGGCACATTGTAGGTGTTTACTAAATGCTTATTAGCTATTGACTAATAATCCACATGACACTCTGCACAGTCCCCAGCTCATGGTAGAAAGGGCATTTTTTTTTTTTTTTGGATTAGAGTCTTACCTATCCATATGTAATTACAGGTAAGCACCAATATAACATCATTATGAAATTGTGAAAGAGAAACAATAGGTAGGATGTCATTCAAGCAGTATTCTAACCAGAAAAAAAAAAAAAGATAAACCAATCATATTGAAAGAGTAAAATATAACTGAGAAACAGCTCATGTACTTCACTAGTGTCCACATAATGTCAAATGGTATTCAGGGAGGTCCTCAGCATATTGTGGACCCTCCTTTTTGGAGGATTTATGGCAGGACACTGATGAGTCTCACAAAATGAGAAGGTTTAAAGTAGTTGCAATCTGTATCACTAAAGGGAATGCTTACATTGATAGGATCACAGATCCATTCAGGAAGCAGAAAGGAGAAAGTATTTATTAAGCACTTATTATGTTCTAGGCACTGAGCTAAGAGCTTTACAAATATCTCATTTAATCCTTTAAAAAATCCTGTCAGATATGAGTAATGTTGTGATACCCATTTTACAGATAAGGAAACTGAGATAGTCAGTGGTCAGGTGGCTTGCCCAGAGTCACATAGCTAATAAGTGACTAAGGTCAGATTTGAACTAATTAGTTTCCTGATTCTAAGGCCAGTATTCCATTCTACTCTGCCACCCAGCTGTTTCTAATTATACATTATACATGAAAGTACAAAAATAGGAAAGGATATCTAGATAGTTGGGCTTGAATGGTAGAAAAAAACAAAAGGAAAAAGATTGGAAATTAGGAGAATCAATTGGGAGACATCTATTTTTTTAAAAAGGTTTCAAGGCAATGAGGGCAGAAAAAAGTCAAGAAAGTCAAGAAAATTACTACCAAAAAGCAAATGGGATTGGACTGAACTTTAGTTCTAAAGACCTTGATTTGAATACTGGCTTATGTGATTGACTATAGTCAAATTATTTGCTTCTCTAAAACTTAGATTCCTGACAAATAAAAGAAATACTTGTACTATTTACCTCCAGCTTTTTGGAGAGAAAAGTGCTTAGTGAATCTTAATGTCCTATATAAATGTCAGATGTAACACTCTTCTGGGGTCATTCCCCCAATTTGTAAAACTCTCACTTACAGACTGATATCCATAGCTGACATTCTTCTTTGGTGCAAGAAATAATGCTTCTTGAAGCTTCCACTTTCCTCAGGTAATGATCTTTCCAAGTCCATCTGTCTTCCTATTTGCATATGTTGTCTCTTATTAGTCTAGCTAGTTTCATTCTAAATGGATGTTCTGTCTGCTACTGGTCCAGTCTCTGATGAAATGGCCAGTAATAGATGGGAGACAGAGAGTGGAAAAGAGAAAGGGAAGAAAGACTCCTGATCCGGCTCCTCACAATCTTTTTGGTCTCTAGCTTCATCATCTCAACTAGATTGGATCATTGCCAGACCAACTACTATTTTTATGCATAGACCCAGAGCATTACTGATTCTTTCAATCACCGGACGTTTCCTTTGGGACATCATCAGCCCTTATCCAATGACCAAATCTCTATTATCCTTGATTAAGAGCATATTCATAGTGGAATTACAGGAAAATTCCTGTAATCCTCAGTTTATGATTCTTTTGAGGAATATAAGTCCTCTGTGAGGACAATGATTTGAGTTTCCAACTTCTTACAAAGGGTAAGAGATGGGGCCATACTGTATCAAAGGCTATCCTTGCATAAAAATGGAAATTATAGATACAAACAAAAGGATACCAAAAAGATCTTTCAGAAGCGATAGAAAAATAGAAGGATTAGGACTAAGCAGATATGCCATATGGAATATTTTACATATCAAATAATTAGTAATTTGACAAAGCCCTGAGGCTGGAGAGACAAATAACAATTACCAAAGAGAAAAGTCTGGGAAGGAGACACATCATAGTTACTATCTGTGCTACAGGAAAAGATTTTTAGAGTCAATTCAATAGAATATAATTTTTTTTAAAGTGTGCATGCTTAAAATAAACAGTTCTGGGAAAAGGAGTCATCTTACTGATAAAGGCTCTTTAAGAGAACAAAAATATAAAAGTTAATAAATTTCTACAATTAAAAAAATATAACATACTTGCCCAGGGTCATGTGTCAGGCTATATAGAGCTACAAAAAAGAGAATAAAATATAGTCCCTTCCCTATTTGAATTTATGTTCTACTATAACATAAAGCAAATTCAAAGTTGTTTTTTGGAAAGAAAATACTTTTAGCTGGATCAGGACCTCACCTTCTGTAGAAAGTGATATCTGGGAAACACCCTGAAGGATACTAGAAACTCTTAAAGATAGGGAAGAAAAAGTAGTTCCTTCTGGACCTAGGAGACAACTTGTGCAAAGCCACATGACCTAGAAAAAAAGGCAAGAAGTGGATTGTCATATAATAGCCAATAGGTTGCTCTGGTGGCAATGCATAGGACACATGAAATATGACTACAAAAGTACATAGGAGCTATATTACAAGGATCTGGAAGGGGAGGGCAGAATTAAATGTCAGCCCGGAGTTAGGAGGACCTGACTCCAAACCCAGCCTTGGAGATTTGCTAGCTGTGTGACCATGAGCAAATCCCATAACCCTGTTTGCCTCAGTTCCTCCTTCCTCTGTAAAATGAACGGGAGAAGGAAACGGTCCAGTGTCTTGGCCAAGAAAATCCAAAAAAGGGTCACACAAAAAAGTCCTATGTGACCCAACAGTGGCAACAACTGAGAAATCAGGACAATTGACCTCTGGACCACCGGGGCAGTAACTTTTTCCAGTAACTCTGAAGAGAGTCCTGAGCTTTTTCCCCATCTGAAAACGTGGCTGCCAATCTTTAAAAGGAGATCTTACCTGGCCCAGGCTTCGGAGGTATTGTCTCTAAACTAGTCCTTTTACTGCAGAGGAAATTCTAGGGTCAGGAGGAACAGTAGGGGAGCCAAGTGAGCCTTTTTTGTGGCAAAGCAATGAAGGTTCGGAGAGCCCTGCTAGTTTTTCCTTATATATTTGTGTTTCTGAGGTCAGCTTTATGCAAGAGAAGGCACTGCCTAATGCCAAAGGTCTTCAGGGACCAGATGACTAAGGGGCTTGGCCAAGGTTTATACTTTGTCACAAGGTTATCAGTGGTTGAACCCTTGACAGCACTTTCTTATCCCTTTGCACTTCTTTCTGATATATACATTCAGAAGAATAAGGAAAAGAACAGACTCAAAGGGTAACACACATTATAGGAAAGATGAAAATTATACACGTAATAAAAAAGTTTACACAAGTAAATGGACAACAAAAAAATCTGAGTCTATTAAGCTTAATATACAATTTTCATGAATTTTGTGGGTACATTTTAATTTTAAATATATAGACAAGCATTTATTATTTTACTGAAATTTTTTAAAAAACCCACAATAAAACAATACCCAAAATATAAATTCCTCAGGGCATTTATGTTTTATAGGAGAAAACTACATGTACTCATAAAATATGATTTTATTACATTTTGATACATATCACTATATATATATATATATATATATTACAATAAAATATAATTCTGAGATTCAGGAGACTGATTTCTAATCTTAGTAACTTCAGGCAAAGCCTTCCATTTCTTTTAACTATTTTGTCACCTAAAAAAGAAGACTAAAAGCTTCCTGAGGTACCTTCTAACCCTGAAACTATGATTATGAAAATGCTTTGGAAAGTTAAAACTATTCTACAAATGGAGGACGTCAGTTGTTTTCTATTATATAAACAGAACATTAATCCTTTTTGTAGACTGGCTCTACTCTGTGCTTCTAAAAATAGTACTTATATTATGAAATCTAATATTGCTATCTTAAAGAAGTGATAGTAGCAATAGAAGTTTTGTTTTGCCCAATGAACACATCCATCTGTCACAGAATATACCCAGGAAACAAGGGCCACTTAATTCCATTCTTACCTCACCTGTCTACTTGGTTTTCCTTCAACTGCCTATCTTACTATTTCCTTAAAAAGTTTTATATATATATGTATAATTTAAATTAAGTTTATATGGGGGGAAGAGCAGGGTGAATAACTTCCTCCGATAGCAGTACTTCCACTAATCTCAAAGGTTCTCTGACTTGCACCATTCCAGATGGTGACTTTGCTGTCTGACCAATGTTTTTAGTTCTTAAAATGATCTGACAAACAGTCTCACCTCACCACCACTGTCATTCTCATTTTTAATTAAGGTTCTCCTGATAGACCTGGCTGTCTAATTTTTTCTTAATTCATTCCCCTAATTAAACATAATAATGGCAGAAAGAGCCATTGCTCATCTGATCATAATGTGCCTGGGTGATTTGCAAGCACCAGAGTTAAGAAGAACAGGCAACTATTAAAGAACCAGGAAATTTGTCATATTTTGTAAACTGTTCAGCTGCTTCCCAAAGGCTGATTTTTAGTTTTTAGATCTCCCAGCCTTGCTACCAAGTCACTGCTTAGAAGCAGAATATAAAGGAAGCAGCTAGGAAAATGAAACAGGTCGGCTTTTAAAAGTAGCTACATGTATTCAAAAATTGAAAATTAAAAAGATAATTATCTATTACAAGATAATCAAACAAATTATGTTAGATGCATGTAATAGAATATATTTGTTCTATCAGAAATTAGGAAATGGATATTTTTAGAGGAAACTGGCAAAACCTGTAGGAAGAGACAGAGAGTGAAGTGAGCAAAACTAAGAAAACAGTTCCCACCATGGCAGCCGCATTGTGGAAAAAAGCAACGCTGAGATACTTTAGGCCTCTGAACAATGCAATGATAAGCCAATGATAAATGAGTCCAGAGGATTGAAGATCAAACATGACACTTGTCTTCTGTCAGAGAGGAGAGGGACTGAAAATACAGAATGGAACATGTGTTGCCCGACTTGGCCCACGAAGGAATTTGTTTTGTTGGACAAATGTGCATATTAGTTCCGAGGGTTTTGTTTTGCCTTTTTGTGATTGTTCAGTGGGGAGTAAGGCAGAAGGCTTGTAAAAGTAAATTAATAATTTTTGAAAGAAGATGGAAATCTAAAAATAAAAACAACTATATTCAAGTATGACCTTGAGCTCCTTTGTCTGCATAACGTGTTCCGTGTCCCTTTTGTACTGTGGAACAAGGCTTTGCTCTTGGTCAGGAACAACTGGGGAAGCTGATAGGAAAAACAGACACCCTAAGCCTTTCAGGGAACAGCAGGGATGCGAGATGGAGTTGGCTCTGGCTGCTGGCTTCACTGTACTTTCAGCAGGGAAACAGAAAGCAATGGTTGAACTGGGAATTGCTGATTTGCAATCTGTAAAGTACTCAAAAGATTTTTTTTTTTTTTTTTGCATTAAATGGCTAAGCAGGGAGACTGAAAACCAAGGGAGGCTGTATGAGGCGTTTGGCAAGTGTAAAGAATTTGGAAGAAAAGTATATCGGCTTTGACAGCTTGCTACGAGGCATGTCCTTCACTGTAACCCGATGGCTTATTTCTTTGATATTTTATAAGAGGTGATTCACTGGGGGATAAGGGGAATTCTTTGGCTCAGGGCCACTGACTAGCTGAATGGGCCTTAGACAATCCTCTTCTCTCTTTGTGCCTTAGTTGGCAGGAGTATGATTAGATCAGGGATTCCAAGGATGGGTTTAAAGGGGTCCATGATTTTGGATGGGGGAGAAAATATATCTTTATTTTCCCTAGCTTCTAACTCAAATTTAACATTTTTTCAATGATGAATGTAGACAACAACAACAAAAAAAGCATCATTAGCCTTAGCTAATGATCCCTCACACAAAAGGTTTTTGGAGGGATTCTAAAAAGCAATCAGGATCAGATGACTTGCCTAGGGTCACACAGCTAATAAATTTCTGAGACCATATTTGAACTCAGGCCCTCCTGACTCCAGAGCATGTTCTCCACCCATCATTTCACTTCTGCAAGCTTTAGTTTCTACAACTCTAATCTTTCCAGTTCCTTTCAGCTCTGAATTTTGATTCTATTATTATGGCATAACTGATTGACGGCTAGGTGACACCGTGAATAGAATTGGATTTGAGAGTTCAAACCCTGCCACACAAACAGTGAATAAATCAATTACCCTGTCAACCTCAGTTTCTCATCTGTAATATAGAATTAATAATAGCATCCACTTCCTGTGGTGGATAAAATGAAGTAGATAGAGCCTTGCAAACCTTAAAAAACTATACATACACACACACACACACACACACAGAGAGATAATAACAGAGGGTAAGAGTGGGCATTGTGGGTAAATGATGTAGCTGAGGTAGCTGATTGAATGAGAAGAAAGAATCAACAATAACAAGATTTCAAACCTGAGTGACTGGGAAGTTGGTGATGCCATCAAATGAAGTTGAAAAATTGATAGGAGAAGTAAGTTTTGGGCAGAAAGTGATAAGTTCCATTTGGAATCTATTAAGTTTGGGATGCCAGCAAGACCTCCAGAGGGAACTAACATGTAGTAGAAAAGGCAGGCTTGTAGCTAAGGGGACAGGCTAATGACAGAATTTGGGGAATCATGGCACAGAGATAAAAAATGAAACCGTCCATTTGGGTGAGATTCCTGAGAAAAGTGTCCCAACCATGAAAATGAACCAATGCTGCCCTTCCTCTTGGAGATGTGGTTCCGATACATTTGCCTGTGTTTGGAGAGATTTAGAAAATGGAAAATTCCCACTTGCCAAACTTTACTGTAAACTGCCCCCCTGGAATACAAGGGAAGTGGTGACTTTAACAAGTACAGTCAGGAAACTGCATCTATTGCCCTTGTCAAAACACCAGGAACCCAATCAAGTTTATTCAAATGGAAAATATCAAGGAAGCCCTTTACCAGTATCCTTTATCTGAAATGATAAATATATATAGCTGAAATTTCAACAGCCACAGTTGGCTCCCTGGATCAGAAGGGAAGGGGCCCCCTTTCTAACTCCCCACAAACAGTTTCTAAGCGTAATGTTGCCCATCAGCAACTCAGCAGTGCTGCCCCAACCTGACACGGGGCTGGGTAACTTAATTGCTCTGTGTGAGATCAGAGCATCCTAGATCAAGAACTTGAACGAATGCCAAAGATCAACTTGCTCAATTCCTTCATTTCACAGACAAGAAAATTGAGGGTCATAGACGGCCTCTTGACTTGCCCAGGATCATAAGAGTAGTTAGGAGCAGACATGGGATTTGGAACCCAGACCTTCAAATCGAGCATTTTTTTGGCTGTGCACCCAGGAAGAAATTGGTTTATTTGTACTTTCGTTTGATGTTTTTACACATGAGAAGGATGGGCACATGGCAATTAATACAGTAGTCCAACTCTAATCAGTCCACTCTCCACTCAAAAAAGTCCTGGCCTTCAACTTTAAAGAATAATAGCAAATAATCACTTCCATGTGGTGAGAGGAAGATTTATTTTCTTCCACCTGTACAGGTTTGGAAAATGCAAACAGGATCTCCAAACCTCCCCATTCCCTACCAAATAATTTTGTTTCACATTCACATAGTTCTAGGAGCTAGTCCCAGAGCACTTCTCAAGTCTTACCTCCCACTTATTTCCCTAGACTGCAATCAAATTGAATTATGCAACTGCTTACCAACACTTTTTTCATTTCCCACTCTTTGTCCTTTAAATTCAATCATTCCCTCTACCTGAAATGTCCCTCTTTTTATCTTTGCTTACTGAATTCTGTCCATCCTTCAAAGTCTGGTTCATATGTTGTCTCCTCAAAGCTTTCTCTTACTTTACTTACTTTTGGGGAAAACTTTCTTTTTAATTAAACAGGGTCCTTTATACTTCTAATGGCTAGAGAATTTTATTTGTTCTACATTTCTATATACTGCCTTGGATTATTTTTGTACATCCTTACCTTAATTAATAGATTTTAAATGACTTGAGGTCCCTAAGTTGTCTTTATCTTTGTACCTCTTTCAGTACATACTAGAGTTCTGATACTCCATTAATATTTAAGAAACTAGGGAAATATAACTATAGGAAATGAAGATGAAAAGTATCTGGAAAGTATAATATGCAAATTTGATGGCAAAATGAAATTGAGTGCAATTAAAGAGAAGTTATATAGATATGATACATCTCTGGAGAAAACTGAATAGGAATAGAAAGGAATATACCTTTTTATTAGCATTACATAGCACCTACTCAAAAACTGGCCACAAATTAGGACATAAAAACCTCACAACCAACTACATAAAAGCAGAAATAATAGACACATCCTTTTCAGATCATAATTTAATAATGAACAATGGAAAGATAGATTAAAAATTCATTGGAAATTAAATAATCTACTCCTAAAAAACAGGTGGGTCAAAGAAGAACCATAAAAACAATTGATAATTTCATTTAAGAATGACAACAATGAAATAACATACCAAAATTTATGGGATGCAATCAAATTATATCTCTAATTGCTTGCATCAATAAAATAGAAAAAAAAAAGCAGATTGATGAATTAGGCATATAATTTAAAAAAAACTGGAAAAAGGACAAATTAAAAATCCCCAATTAAATACCAAATTCGAAATTCTGAAAATCAAAGGCAAAATTAATAAAATTGAAAGTAAGAAAATCATTGAACTAATAAATAAAACTAAAAGTTAGTTTTATGGGAAAATTGGTTATGGTTAATTTGATTTAGAAAGGGAAAGGAGAAAACCAAATTATTAGAATAAAAAAATGAAAAATGAATTTATCACTGAAGAAGAAGTTAAGCAATTGGAGCTATTTTGTCCAGTTAAATACTAATAAATTTGACAATATAAATGAAATGGGTGAATATCTGCAAAAATATAAATGAACAGAAGAAGATATAAAATACTTACATAACCCAGTCTTAGACAAAGAAATTGAACAAGCCATCAGTGAACTTTCTAAGAAAAAAACTTCCAGGACCAGATGGATTCAGGGGCAAAATCTACCAAATATTTAAAGAACAATTAATCCCAATACTATATAAGCTGTTTGGAAAAATAGCCAAAGAAGGAGTTCCACCAAATTCCTTTTACTACACAAATATGGTGCTGATTCTCAAACCAAAAAGAGCCAAAACATAAAGAAAAAATTATTCCCTTATTTCCCTAATGTATACTGATGCAGTTTTAAAATATAATACTAGCAAAGAGATTACAACAATATACCACAAGGTTCATACACTGTGACCAGGTGAGATTTATACCAGGAATACAGGTCTGATTCAATATTAGAAAAACTATTAGCATAATTGACCATATCAGTAACAAAACCAACAAAAATCATATGATATCTCAATAGATGCAGAAAAAGACTTTGACAAAATGCAGCACCCACTCCTATTAAAATTACTAGAAAATATAGGAATAGAAGAAGCTTACCTTAAAATGGTGAGTAATAAAAAGAATTATGAGTAATTTTATCTAAAATATCAGCAAGCATTATTCATAGTGAGGATAGAAGTCTTCCCAATATAATAGGGGTGAAGCAAGGATGCCCATTATCACCTTTACTGTTTAATATTATACTAGAAATATTAGCTACAACAATAAGGGAGGGGGAAGAAAGTAAAAGAATTTGAACAAGTAATGAGGAAATAAAACAGCACTCTTTGCAGATGATATCATGTTATATTTAGAAAATCCTAGAGAATAAGCTAAAAAAATTACTTCTAATTATTAATATCTTTAGCAAAGTTGTAAGATTCAAAATAAATCCACATAAATCATCATCATCCTGCACGTTACCAACGAAGTCCAGAAACAAAAGATAGAGAAATTCCATTTAAAATAACTATAGACAATATAAAATACTTTGGAGTCTGCCTGCCAAGATAAGCCTAGGAACTATATGAACACAACTATGAAACACTTTTCACACGAATAAAGTCAGATCTAAACAACTGGAAAAATATTAATTGCTCATGGGTAGGCCAAGTCAATATAATTATAATGACAATTCTACTTAAATTAACCTATTTATTCAGTGCTCTACCAACCAAACTGTCAAAAAATTATTTTATGGCACTGGAAAAAATAATAACAAAATTAATCCAGAAGAACAAAAACTGAATGATATCAAGGAAATCAATGGAAAAAAATATGAAAGAAGGTGGTCTAGTCATACTAGATCTCAAACTGTATTATAAAGTAGTAATTATCAAAACAATCTGCTACTGGCAAAGAAAGTGAGTGGTGAATCAGTGAATGTGATGACCGGGTATTTTAAAATCAGCAGGAGTCAGGAATTCAGGTTAGGGGAAAATCGTCAATCTTTATTCTCAGTGAAGAAAGATCGGAGGTGGAAGAGAATCAGCAATAGCAATGTGTGCAGCTGAGTCAAGAAGCTAGCTAGACCAGAAGCCACACGATCAGCAGCTAGGAGTATCAAACCCAGGCTCAATCTCTCCCAGCTTCCCTTCCTGTCTCTCTCTGCCTCCACCCACCAAAATGGTCATTTCCTATACAACACATCAGGACTTGCACAGAGAGTGGGCGGGGGCCATTCTTTATCCAAGCATGTATATTAATAGAGTATAGTCCAATTACTATTTAGCCTCACGTGCTTGGGACCTCAGTGCATCAACTCAAGCCTCAGCCCATTACAAGTGAAATACATTAAGAACAAATTACCCTATAGTAAATGACCATAATAATCCAGTATATGATAAATCCAAGCTTTTGGAACAAAAATGCATTATATGACAAAAACTGCTTGAAAAACTGAAAAATCATAAGGCAGAAACTAGGCACAAACCAATGTCTTACACAGTACACCAAGATAAGGTCAAAATTTTAACATGCTTTACACATAGTGATACCATAAACAAGTTAAGAGAGTTTGGAATGATTTACCTATAGATTTATGG
The DNA here is from genome assembly GCF_902635505.1 of Sarcophilus harrisii. Taxonomy (NCBI): domain Eukaryota; kingdom Metazoa; phylum Chordata; class Mammalia; order Dasyuromorphia; family Dasyuridae; genus Sarcophilus; species Sarcophilus harrisii. The sequence goes on from NC_045430.1 coordinate 198,324,534, forward strand.
ATAAGGAAAGGATTTGGAACCAAAGAAGATATTAGAGAACATTATAAAATGTAAAATAGATTATTTTGATTATATAAAATTCAAAAGGTTTTGTACAAACAAAACCAATGCAACTAAAATTACAAGGAAAGAGGAAAACTTGGCCGGGTAAGGAGGAGCACAGAATTTTGCAGCAAGCATCTCTGATAAAGGTCTCATTTCTCAAATATATAGAGAAGTGAATCAAATTTATGAAAATATAAGTAATTTCCCAATTGATAAATGATCAAAGGATACAAACAGACAATTTTCAGGCAAAGAAATCAAAGCTATTTATAGTCATATCAAAAGGATGCCCATCAATTGGGGAATGGCTAAACAAGCTGTAATATATGATTGCAATGTAATATTATGGTGCTATAAAAAATGACAAACAGGATGATTTCTAAAAAACTGGAAAAACTTACATGAACTAAAGCATAGTGAAGTGAACAGAACCTGAAGAACATTGTATACAGTAATAGCAATATTACCAAGAAGAATTGTGAATGACTTAGCTATTCTCAGCAATACAACAATCCAAGACAATCCCAAAGGTCTAATGATGAAGCATATTATCTACCCCCAGAGGGAAAAAAGAACTTTAGTGTCCAGCTAGCTCTAACAAGCTGTCACAGAACATCCACCTACTCACAGGCACCAGAAGTTCATTCTGAATAGGTAGAGGTTTGAAGCAGACCAAGATGACTGTTTTTTATCTATCTAAGGTCCAATTAATGCTGAAAACAAAGTTGTCAGAGCATAACTATTGGTTGAAGCATGATAATATTCTAGAGGATTAAATGAAAAGTCAAAAGGTATAGATTCTTGTCCCCTATACACTCTTTACTAGTGGTGATAGACAAGTCAATTAATCATTCCTAACTTCAGTTTCATCATCTGATAAAAGGGCATAATAATATCCATAGGTTGTTTTTAAGGTTACAATGTGAATTCATTTTGAAAACTTGTAAATTTTCCATCTATATAACATTATTATTTTGTGGGCACATATTTTAGCTTCCTGAAGGAGACACTAACATTTAATTTTAAAAGCTAAAGAAAGAGCAAATCTAGAAGATGAAGTAATACTTCCTATCCTTATTAAAAAAAAAAAAAAGTAGCTATATTGGAATTTCTGGTTAATTTGGACAGTTGGTGCATAGTTGAATACTTATGGATAATATAAAGCTTCTAATTGTGGGACTGTTTGAAGTAAGATTGGTATCATCATAAACAAATTGGTTCTGTCATGACCTTGAGACAATCAGGGGCCTGCTGACTTTTCAGGGACTATTAAAAGGTCTAGTTCTATCATACTGGGTTAGTCATGTGGAAAACTGGACTATAATACAAGCAATACTGTGAAACCCTAGGAAGCATGCTTCATTGGTAATCATGGCAGGGGCCAGAAGTGGAAGAAAGGGTAGGATGGTTTATTAATTTAAAACAACACAGATTTTGGGATGGTTTATTTGAATGGATGGATTACAGGAAATTGATATGTTAAAAAATATGATTTCAGAGTGAATGGGATACTCACTAAAAATTTATTATATTTGATGGCACTTAGGATCAAGTTAAGACATTTTGCTAGTGTTGAGAATTATTTTTTTTTCTTTTCAGGGTCTAATCTTTTTTTTTTCTCCTTTTCCATTGAAAGTACCACTGTTGATCCAGATAATTCGATTTCAAGGAATCAGTGTAAATTTGTGTTAAAGTGACAATAAACACTTTGTAGAAACGAATACTGTTAAACTAGCATTGTTCATTGCATAGTTGTATGTTGGGGTAAATAGTCATTTTAGCTATTCAGTTATTACAGGACTCTCAGTAAGCATTTATTAAGTATCTACTATATTTCAGAAACTGTGCTATTGTTATGCCAAAGTTCCCTTTTAATGGGGTGACCAGTTCCTCCAATTGTCCTCTTTTGTAATTCTGCCTTAAGTTATAACCATCCCCTTTTAATGTTTGAGATAAAGGTTTTATAGACATTCCTTAATGTTTGACAAGATAAAGGTTTATCCATTTCAGATGTCATTAGAATATCAGTAATGTCATAGTTCTTGTTATTCCATAAAAAGCTTGCTGCCCCGATACTCTTTGAGATGATAGTCTTGTCTAGCTCTGGGATCAACATGGATGGATTGGTCCCAGTATTTCTCTCCATTTAATAAATTATTGAATTGGTCTCTAATCACTGTCTTGCTCAGTTTCTTTGGCATTACACTATGTTCTGGAGATACAAAGAGAAGCAAAACATAACCCCTGCCCTCAAGAACCTCACAATCTAATGTAGGACACCACAGACAAATGAGTTTATGTACAAACAAGTTACATGCAGGATGAATAGGAAATAATTAAGAGTGGAGAAGGCACTAGAATTAAGAAAAATTGGAAAAGTTTCCTGTAGAAGATAAGATTTTAGTTGGATCTTGAAGGAAACCAGGGAAATCAGGAGTCAAAGAATGAGCAAGTATTTGAAGCATGGGAGATAGGCAAAGAAAATGCTGAAAGATGGAGTATCTTGTTCATGGAACAGTAGGGAGGATTAAAGAAATTGTGAATTTTGGGAAGAGGATAATGAGGGAGTGTTAAAGTGTAAAAAGACTGGAAGGGTTAGGGGAGGTTAAATTATGAAGAATTTTGAATGTCAATCAGAAAATTTTGTATTTGGTCATGGAGGCAATAGGGAGTTACTGAAGTTTATTGAGAAGAGCAGTAACGTGGTTGGACCTGCACTTTGGAAGAATCAATTTGATGGCTCAGTGAAGGATGAATTTGGGTGGAGAGAGACTTGTGATGTGCAGATCCATTAGAAGTAGTAATGCATTAGTCCATGCATTAGATAAAAGGGATCATAATGGTGGCAGTATGAGAAGAGAGAGAAGGGGACATATTCAGGAGATAGTACAAAGATAAAATTGGCAGGCCTTAGCCATAGAGCAGTTTGTGGGTTACTTAGTGGATAAAGACTGGTGCTTAGTAGTGGGATTTGGCCTTTGTCAAGGACTCCTGGCTTGTGTGTTACCTTTTTATAATGATGATATTTGAAGGATTTTAAAAAATAATAGCATGTTCTCTTGGTAATGGAATTAGATGTGCATGGTATAAGATACCAAACAAAGTATACAGAAAATATGATGCAAATTACTATATGAGCTGTCAGAAATTACGAGGCATTCCAAGACAACTAAAGAGATCAGTGACAAGTGAAGAAGTTTTGTGACAATCATTACTAAATTTGAAATTGCTAAACTGGAATTGATGAATGAATTTAATGTTTCCACAGCAAAAGCAGAATTGACCTAGGATAATATAAAAATCCAACTGTGGCAAAGATATCCTCACTACCAGACAATACACATTCCTCAGCAGCCTGTGACCTAATAACAACACAGACGGGGTAATCCCATAGGACAGACTGTCCACTGACTAGAACAGTTACAGGTGGCTCAATATATAAAGATATGGTTATTCTAGGGTGGGGAGGGAGGAAAGTATGGAATCCCTATTTGCCTAGAGAATCATCCTTAGAGTCTATTTTAGGACATGCTGCTGAAGTCATACAGAAATATCAGGGGATTGGTGTGAAAAAATATAGGAGACTAATGGGCTAAATCAAGGCAACTACTTTTGATTTCATTTACCTCTTGAAAACTAAATATTCTATGATCAATTGTGATGGACTTTGTTCTTTTCAACAATGTGGTGTTTCAGGCCAATTCCAATAGATTTGTGATGGAGAGAGCCATGTGCATCCAGAAAAAGGACTATGTGGATTGAATGTGAATCACAACACAGTATTTTCACCTTTTGTTGTTTTTTGTTGGCTTGTTTTTTCTTTCTCCTTTCTTTTTCCTTTTGGATATGATTTTTCTTGTACGGCATGATAAATGTAGAAATATATTTAGAAGAATTCCACATGTTTAACTTATATTGGATTACCTGATGTCTGGAGTGGGGGGGGGGGGGGGGGAGAAAAATTTGGAACACAAGGTTTTGCAAGGGTGAATGTTGAAAACTATTTTTGCATATATTTTGAAAATAAAAAGCTTTTATTTAAAAAAAGAAAGCAATATTCTGGAATCATGATGCCCAAGTGCCAAGAGATACAGGATATCTATCTGAATTATTCAGTGAAGCTGAGAGCTACTGAACATCTATGTCAAGTTTCTAAATACCCTCCAACAGAAAAGGGAAATGACACCTCATTTTTTGCTCCAAAAGAAGGAAGACTCCAGAGGCCAATAACTAAAGGATCAGTGCCTATTGTAGCCAAGTGATTGATCCAAGTGACCAGTATCTTGATATATGATGAAACATTGATTGTTCCTATTGAGAAGTGAGCAGCAAGGCTATTGACTCAGTTATTTATAGTTAATAATAGCTACCTGGGAAAATAGAAGCTGGAGATTAATACATTCAACTCTTTTCTTTTGCCTATTTAAATCCTATCCCATCATTCCCCTGGTAGCAATAGCACAGTTATGTACATTATCTTGAAGTTTTGGTAAGGAGCTAGAAATGAATCCTGGAGAAGGACTATGAGATAGGGAAGCCAGCTGACTACCTTGGCTGGAAACTTCAAAAAAAGTGCCTTATTCCATCATATGGTTGTCTACCACAAGTTTCTTTCTGCTCAAACAGAACACTTGACAAGTGATTACTCTCTCTGAAAGTAGAGGAAGCAACAAGGAGTCCTACTAATCTGGACATCATTTTGAGCAACACTGGAGAAGTGGTTAGTGAAGTGGAAGTGACAGGAATTTTGGAAGAACATGGCTGCCTTCTTCAGGGACAGTTGAACACATACCCTAAACTTTAGAAAAAATTGCCAGAAACAAAAGAAAAAAAGATGGTTATCACTCAGTGTGTCAGGAAAACACACCTGGGACTGAGATGCTACATCTGTTGTTAGACACGGTTCTTGGGTCGGTTTGTTTTGCGTAACTGTCTCTCTTTGTTAGAAGAAAAGAACATATGGGGGGTGGAAGGCAGGGGAAGTAACAGTTATGAGAAAAAGTCATATACAAACTAGAGTGTCAAAACATTCTGGGAGGCTCACAGGAATCTCCAAATGAACAATGGTAAAAGACCAAGAGTTCCTAACCTTGGGTGAGGAAGGGTGAAGACCCCTTTGATAGTCTTGTAAGGTTTATCTCAAGATAATAGTTTTCAATGTATAAAATAAAATATGTAGAACCACAAAAAATATTGAAATAGAGATGTAATATTTTTCCCCATCCAATCTATTTTCTTTAAGGGACTCTTTGGGAGTTTATGGATCCTAGGTTAACTCCTGCACAGAAAGGTTAGAAAACCCTCAAAAAATTAAATCCAAACAATATGTCAAAAAAAAGTGTCAGAGGGAGGTTTCAACTCATGTCTTCCTCACTCCATGTGCTAAAGCACTATGCTAAGCACTGAAGATAAAAGAAAAATAAAGATTTCACAGTATAAGAGGGAGACAGCATGCAAACAAATACATACAACCAAGATATAAACAGGATAAATTTGAAATGATCAACAAAGGAAAAGCTCTACTATTAAGGATATTCAGAAAGGGAAAAAATAAAACAAAATTGGGGCTACAATAATACTTGAACAGGTTGCTGCCATATTATTATAGCTTTATTTTAATTTAATCTGATATTTACTTACTCTCCTTAGCATCATCCAGCCTAAAATTATTCTTCTCAGTCCAAATTTCATTATTAATTCATTTCTTGTTTCATCACCATGGAGCTGACTGGCCATACCTGCCCTTCACATCCCTCCAGAATCTGCTTCTCCAGCTTTGAAGAGGGGCTAGCAGGAGCTTCTCTCTGATAACCAGCCCTGCCAGCTCAGGCTCCATCCCACCGACATTGATTTAGACAGCCATCGAATCATTTCCTCATATCAGAATACAATCATAAAACAATTAAAGGAGGTTTAAGGTTAGTTCAGAATAAAAGAAACAATCTCTGATACCATGTAGTCAAATTTAAATCTAAAAAGGAATAAACCTTCCTAACAAGAGGTCAACCAGCCTCTATTTGGAAAACTCCAGCTATAAAGAACCCATTCATTTCACTGAGGGATATTACCATCCAACTCTACTAAAGTTGTGCTTAAACATGAGTAGAGGATGGAACTCCTCAAAAACAGAATAGCCATCACAAAATCATAATTTAAATGTTAGTCCTGCAGTGAAGAATCATCTGTGTGATATGAGCTAAGGATATAGAAGTATTTCCACAATAGTGCCTTTTTTAAAAAGTTGTTCTTCACTTCCCAATTTAAAACACTTTCTTCTCAAGTCTTTCTGTAGTTTACAGTTTCTTCACCTTCTGTCTTTGAGTACATACATGTTTGGGGAAAAAAATTTTAATAGACTTGTTCCTAACCATGGCTTAAATTCCCAATGCTTGAGGCAGATGGTTCAATAGTAATAGCTGACAGAGAAAAATTAGAACCCAAAATCTGAACCTCTCTGAAACTCAGTTCCTTTGCCTGCAAATAGAGGAAGCTGAACAAGATTATCTGGAAGGTTCCTTTCAGTTCTAGGGGTCTTAAGTTGTGACTTCATGTTGTAGAATTTGTTCTTTTAATAATGAGGACATGAACATGATTTTGAGGGTGTAGATTTTCTCTTAACTAAACACCTGAATTCTACATTTTTCAAGCTAGAAATTAAGGGAATTATGTTAAATGAGTTTTTAAACCTAAAGAATGTCTCCTGTCAAAAATAACAAGCTTCACTCTCCTCTTTTTTTTTTTTTAACTCCCATTTCAAATAAAAGGGGGAAAATCAGGGATGTTGTCCTTATCATTTTTAAAATCCATATTTTGCCTTCAGAGGCATGTCTCGCTTTCTGTGAGTCTTATAGATATCATTTGTTTGAACAAAAAGGGTTGTGATGTCATGCTGCTACATTCCCCTCAGAAATTGTAAACGGTTTGCCATTGCACAAGTGAAGTCCTCACCCATAGAATCACTCACTAGAACAAATTTCCTCCTCCTACACAGCTTGAAAAACCAAAACAGAAACAGAAATCACAATATCAAGCCATTCTCCTTCAAAACAGTTTGGCTTTGAACCCCTCAAGTTTTGTCGAAAAGGATTGATCTCCTTTGTTGAGGGAAAAAGAAAAGAGAAAAAAAATATATAGTGTTTTCTTATTTAACATATTTTCTTCTTGCAATGTCATTCAACAGTAAATCTTGGGAACTTTCTTATCCCAAGTCCTGTCTCTGACCTGTCCTGCCTGGAAACAATAATTTCAGTTCTCTAAACCCCAGGCTGAAAAACTGGGATTCCCCCTCTTCACCTCCAAAGGAAAACCTCTGAAACTTCTCTAGTTTTAGGAAGGGAATCAAAAGTACAATCACACAGAAAATGAAACATTTTCTTTCTTTGCGTATTATTCCAAGATAAAATGAGGTACATGTAGCAGAATACTAGAAACTAACAATCTATGAATATCCCTACATATTTAGGAGATAAATAGTTTTCTCCTTGCATCTGGTTTATCTTTAAATAAGGATATTGTTGAAGTCCCAAAGAGAATTGTCCCTACTCATGCTTAAAAGCACAACTGAGGGAAACGAGCAGTCCCTTAATGCACAGGCTAATATGAAATGTTTTTCTTGCTTATAAAACTTCCAAAAATTTGTGAAACTTATAAAAATAGAAACAATTATCAAATCACAAAGTCCCATATATTATCATTGTAAAAAGGAACTTCCTAAAAAACAGGGGTTTTCATGTACCCTGGGCAGCACAGGCAGTGAGGTATTAAGCAGTCAACACATCTATCTTGAGATACAGAAAATTACATATGGCCTTTCTTAGAGATAAGAATTCTAACAAATAGAAATGAACAAATTGACAGGTTCAAACAGCACAGAACCATAGAATGAATGGTGTTGTAAGGAAAATCCAAAACCATCTAATCTATTACATTCCTGACAAAATCTCTGCTTCATTAATCCTAACAAGTGGTCATCTAATCTTGTTTTAAGTACCTCCAATGAGGAATACGACTTCCTTTCAATAATTCTTTTCAATTCTCCCAGTGAGGGAGAAACTGCTCCTTCTCAAAGCAACTTTTGTATAGTCCTAATTTTTGGAAATTTTTTCCTTACATTAAGCCAAAATATAACTCTCTGAAACTTTTACTAATGGCTTCTGATTCTGTCCTCTGGAACCAAGTTGAATAATTATTGTCTAATCCCCTTGTCAATTCCCATGTCTCCTACTCTGAGTCTTTTTACCACAGGCAAAAACATTCTATCCCCAGCTTCTTCAGCTGATGCTCATATTATATAATTTCCAAAATTTAATGGCTATCTTCCATCTAGTCAATGCTCCTCCCTCCTGGAGTCATGATGCTGATTTTTTTTTTTTTTTTAGTTCTAGTGGAGATCTTTATATTTATCTTTTCAAAATATCTTATTATTAAGAGTCCTTTAGGCTGAACCGAGCAAAACATATGTCTTGGTTTCTAGGCTCGGCACTAGTGAGCTCCCTTTCCTTTCTCTTCTCCTTCCCTTCTTCCTTCTCCCTCTCCTTCCTCCCTCCATAACTAAGTTAACTAACAATTGCCAGACCATTGCCCAGAGTAGTCCTGACAACAGCAGTTTTCGTGATGGTATAAACAAAACTTTCTAAGGCCTTCAAAACTCTATGCCTGGAATAGGGCTTGAAAGTTGTTTCACTTCCACATATGCAGATAACTTTTACTTCTGTTCTGCTTCCTTTCGCTAATCATCAGAATTCCAGTAAAAGTACACACTTAAAATTGTTCTTCTAAATCCTGTGCCATTTTGATGGAAGCTGACAGATTAAAATTCTTAACAAATACTCCCACTGTGAAACGCTAAAGTACACTTTTTTTTGACAATTTTTCATTGCAATGGATTCAATTTATTCTGGTCACCATGGTAACAGGAGGACTCACTCTATCATTTTCACCACAGCATTTCCAATTATTTTCTCTCAGTTTAGACCGCATAGGTAAAGCTAAACAGAATAATGCCAGGTGTGGAGAGCCAAAATTCTCACAAATAGGCCATGGTGGCTACTACACCAATGATGCCCTCTGGACACTAGATTACTTTCACCACAGCCTCCAGGTTATAATCAAAAAGATGGGCTGAAAAAGTTAACCCCACATCTTACTAGAGCATCATTTTAGCAATTAGGGAAATGAAAAACTTTGCACTTTACTTTCAGATAGAGATCAGTGTTTTTTTGGTGATTGATCAAAACCCTACAATTAATTTTACTATTGGAGTCATGTAGGCTGTGAGTGGTAAGTATCACTGTGATTTAAGCAACTATTGCTAACTCCATTGACTACTGGACTATCATATACTAATGTGACATGAGCTGTTCTTTTTGTTTCTGTCACCTAAAGATATCATTGTTTTTGTAGGACTTAGTGCTTAGAATAATAGTATCCATAAAATTAGGTGTTCAGTAAATGTTGATGAAGGAGATATTGAAACAATTTAGTGGTGGTTTTTTCTTTTTCTTTTCCCTAATTACATGTTAAAAACAATTTTTGGTTATATAACTTTTTGATATAGATATATGTATGTATATATATGTATATATATATACATATATATGTATATATATATATACATATATATAACATACCTACACAATTTGGTACATTCTTTTTTTTAGATATTCCCTTATGAATCATGTTGGGAGAGATAAATCAGAACAAAAGTTTGTAAAAAACTACAAAAGAGAAAAAAAAGAAAAAGAAAAAAAAAAGTTGGCATAGTATATATTGACTTACATTTAGTCTCCATAGTTTCTCTCAAGATGCAGATGATATTTTCCATCTAAAGTTTATTGGGATTGCCTTAGATCACTGAATCACTTAGAAGAAACACATCTGTCATAGTTGATCATTGCACAATCTTGCTGTTACTGTGTACAATGTTTTCTTGGTTCTGCTTGTTTCACTCAGCATCAATTCATGTAAATCCTTCCAGGCTCTTCTAAAATCAGTCTTTTCATCATTTTTTATAGAACATTAATATTCTATTACTTTCATACGCCATAACTTATTCAGCCATTCCCCAATTGATGGGCATCTACTCAATTTTCAATTTTTTGCCACCACAAAAAGAGCTGCCTCAAATATTTTTGTACATGTGGGTCATTTTCCCTCTTTTATGACTTCTTTGAGATACAGACCCAGTAGTGGCACTGATGGATCAAAAGGTATGCACAGTTTTATAGCACTTTGAACATAGTGCCAATTTGCTCTCCAGAATGCTTGTATAATTTCACAACTCCACCAACAATGCATAAGTGTCCTGAAACAGAATTTGTTCAATGTGTTGTATGGTTATTATTGTTAGGTCAGTGGATAATGAATTTTTTCATTTTTGTTTATTTTATCATCAGTTTAGTGAAAGAAATGTGTTCAGCTTGCTCACAAAGGATAAAAATGGCAACATTGGGTGGAAGTTTCCAAGGGGTAGAATCCGTCTTGATGTAAAGAAAGAACTTCCAAACCATTAGAGTTTCCCAAAAGTAGAATGGGTTATCTTAATAAATGATAAGTTCCCTAACACTAGGAAGTCTTTATTTAGAGACTGAATGACCTCTTGTCATCCTAGCTTTATCTAGGAATATTGTCAAAGGATTTCATGTTAAACTAGAAGGCTGTGCTTCCTTTCAATTCTGAGAAGAGATTCTATGATTCTGCAAATATTGTATTTTGTTAAAATTTTGTTTTCTTTTATACAATTAAATGGTTGCAAGTTAGAGTTTTAAATGAACTTTCCCCCATATTTAATTTGATTATTTGTTCTTGTTTTTGAGAATATAAAATGTAGCAATTAAGTTGTCCCCTCTCACACACAGGGCCCTAGTAATAGCTATCCCAGACTCAGACTATTCTATATTTTCCAGGTATCCACCCACTCAAAAACCATAATTCATGAACTACTATTAATATGTTTACTTCTTTCTTTCCCCTAGTTAACTGGAGGATGCATAAAATCATAAATTTAGAGCTAGAAGGAACCTAAAAGATCATCTATTCCAATATCCCTCATTTTCCAAATGAGGAAATTGAGCCTCATCTAGCTTAAATCATATCCCCAAGATCATACAGGTAATAAGTGACAGAGAATTTAAATCTGGGTTTTCTAGCCCCAAGTCCAGAGTTTTTTCCTACTGTACCCATGCCTCTTATAATTTCTTCAAATTAGGGAAAAAATATAACATAGTAAGAAAAGTTGCAATAGAACATTATTCTGATAAATTTGTGACACATCCTCCCACAGACACAAGTCCCATTCATTTGAAAAGTGAGCACAGGTAATAGAATATTGTTGTTCTATAAGAAATGACAAGCAGCTGCCTTCAGAAAAGCCTGGAAAAACTTATATGAACTGATGCTGAGTGAAGTGATAGAACCAAGGGAATATTGTACACAATAATAATAAGATTGTGTGATGATTAATTGTAATGGACTTAATTCTTCTCAACAATGTGGTGATTCAAGATAATTCCAATAGACTTGGGATGGAAAATGCCACTTGTAAACAGAAAGACAACTATGGAAACTGAATACAGATCAAAGCATAATATTTTCATCTTTGTTTTTTTCTCTTGTGGTTCTCCCCCTTTTGGCCTGTTTTTTTTTCTTGTACAACATGACAAATATGGAAATATCATTAAAAAGGATTGCTTATATTTAACCTATATCAGATTGCTTGCTGTCTTGGGAATCTGAGAAGGAAAGGGAAGGAAAAAAATTTAGAACACAAGATCTTACAAAAATGAATGTTGAAAACTATTTTTACATGTATTTGGAAAAATAAAACAGTATTTTAAAAAGTGAGCACAGTTGGGGATTGTATATAAGCAGCATGTATATAGTTCTAGACACATACGTCTAGAACGCACATAAAGAAATATGTCATGCCATCAGTGCATGAGAATCACCATTATCTCAGTCATGACATTATTCTGATCTCATAGCTATGGCATTCTTGCTGGATTCTGTCGCAGTTTGTACTGGGTAAATGGTATCAGTTGGGTGTGACTTTGTTGTTGTTCAGTATCATGTCCAACTCCATGGCCCCGTGGACCACCAGGACTTCTATCTCCCACTATATTCAAAATCTGTCCAGGTTCATGTTCATTGTTTCCATGATACTATCCCTTCATCTCATCCATCCTTATTTTTTCTTTCAATCTTTCCTAAAATTAGGATCTTTTCCAAGTTATCCTGTCTTCTCCTTATGCGGCCAAAGTATTTCAGCTTCAGTATCTGACCTTCCAGTGAATAACCTGACTTAATTTCTGTGTTTTATCTCCTTGCTGTGTAAGGGACTTGCAAATTTCTTCTCCAGCACCACAATTTGAAAGCATGGATTCTGCCAGCCTCAGCTTTCCTTCCAGTCCCATCCTCACAGCCTTACACTGCTACTGGAAAAAAACCATAGCTTTGACTTTGCTGCCCTTTGTCATCAGGCTGATGTCCCTCCTTTTAGTATGCTGTCCAGATTAATCATAGCTTTCCTTCCAAGGAGCAGACATCTTTTAATTTCATGGCCAAATCGCCCTCTGCAGTGGTCTTTGAGCCCAAGAAGATAAAACCTGAGAGTGCTTCCATTTCTTCCCTCTCTATTTTCCAGGAAGGGATAGAGCCAGTTGCCAAGATCTTAGATTTTTTTTGATGTTAAGCTTCAAGCCAGCTTTTAGACTCTATTCTTTCACTCTCCCTGAGAAGCTTCACTTTTGCCATCAGAATGCTATCATTTGCATATCTAAGTTTGTTGATATTTCTTTCAGCAACTTTAATTCCAGCTTTTGATTTGTTCAGCCTGACATTTAATTAATTAATAAAAAGTTAAATAAACAAGATGACAATATATAGCCTTGTCATTTTCCTTTTCCAATCTTAAACCAATCAAATGTTTCATATTGTGTTTTAAGGGTTGCTTCTTAGTAACTCAGGAAACAAGTGAGATTTGTATTCCCATTTCTTTCAGGATTTGCCACATTTTGCTGTGACCCACACAGACAAGACATAGTCAATGAAGCAGAAGTAGATATTTTTCTGGAACTCCCTTGCTTTTTCCATAATACAAAGAATATTGGTAATTTGGTCTCTAGTTCCTCGGCCTCTTCAAAAACCAACCTGTTCTTGTTATTCTTAGTTTATATATTAGTTTATTATATAACACCTACCTTGTAGGATCTTAAGCATGATATTGGTGACATATGAGAGGAGTGCAATTGTTCAGTAATTTGAACATTCCTTGGTATTGTCCTTCTTTAGCATTAGACATAAACTGATCTTTCTTAAGTGACCACTGCAGCATTTTAACAACATTATCTTTTAGGGTTTTAAATAGAATTTCATCCCCTCCACTTTCCTTTTTATTAGCAAGGGATGTCAGATTCTAGATCATGATTCCACTTTCATGGTTATCTGTGATGTTAAGAATTTTCTTTTATAGTTTGTATGTGGGTATGTGTATGCTCCTGTCATCTCTTCTTAACCTCTTCTGCTTTTAGTAAGTCCCTACCAGTATTTCTTAATAATAGCTTTTTATTTTCAAAGCACATACAAAGCTAGTCTTCAACACTCACCCCCGCAAAACCTTATGCTCCAAATCTCTCTCCCTCCCTCCCCCCAGCCCATTTCCCCTGGACAGCAAGCAATCCAATATAGGTTAAACATGTGCAATTCCTCTATACATATTTCCACATTTATTCTATTATAATACACATTTTATTCCACATTCCATGCTATACTAGAAAAATCTGATCAAAAAAGGAAAAAATGAGATAGAGAAAAAAAACAAGCCAGCAAACAACAACAAAAAAGGTGAAAATACATTCAGTCTCCATTGTCCTCTCTCCAGATGCAAATGGCTCTAACACAAGTCTATTGGATTTGGCTGGAATCACTCCATTGTTGCAAAGAGCCTGTCCATCAGAGTTGATCATTATATAATTTTATTGCTGCTGTATGCAATGTTCTCCTGGTTCTGTGCACTTCACTTAGCATCAGTTCATGTAAGTTTCTCTAGGTTTTTCTGAAATCATCCTGCTGATCGTTTCTTATTGACAATAATATTATATATTACATTCATATGCCATAACTTATTCAGCCATTCCCCAACTGATGGGCAGCTACTCAGTTTCTTGCTATTACAAAAAGAGCTACCACAAATATTTTTACACATGTGGGTCCTTTTCCCTTTTTTATAATTTTTTGGGAATACAGACCCAGTAGAGATAGTGCTAGATCAAAGGGTATGCACAATTTGATAACTTTTTGAGTTCCAAATTTCTCTCTAGAATGGTTGAATCAGTTCACAATTCCACTAACAATGTATCAGTGTCCCACTATTCCCACATCCCCTCCAACATTTATCATTATTGTTTCCTGTTATCTTAGCCAATCTGAGAAGTATGTAGTGGTACCTCAAGGTCCCTACAATTTTTGTCTTTTGTCATGATTATTTTTGCATGAAACTTTCCTTTGATATTCCCAATTTTCTTGAAGAGTTCTCTTGCCTTTCTCATTCTATCATTTTCTTCTTTTTCTATGCATTGCTCATTTTTTATTATTATATCTTTTTATTGACAAAACATATGTATGGGTAATTTTTCAATATTGACCCTTGCAAAATCTTCTGTTCCAACTTTCCCCCTCCTTCCCTCCAACCCCTCCCCTAGATGGCAGGCAGTCCCATACATGTTAAATATGTTAAAGTATATGTTAAATACTATATATATATATATATATATATATATATATATATATATATAATATAGATATATTTCTACAGTTATCTTGTTGCACAAGAAAAATGGGATTTAGAAAGAAGGTAAAAATTACCTGAGAAGAAAAACAAAAATGTAAGCAAACAAAAACAGAAAGAATGCAAATGCTATGTTGTGGTCCACACTCATTTTCCAGTGTTCTTTCACAGGTCGTAGCTGGTTCTGTTCATCACTGATCAATTGGAACTGATTTGGATCCTCTCATTATTGAAGAGAGACACGTCCATCAGAATTGGTCTATATATAGTATTGTTATTGAAGTGTACAATGATCTCCTGGTTCTGCTCATTTTACTCAGTATCAATTCATGTAAGTCTCCCCAGGCCTTTCTGAAATCATCCTGTTGGTCATTTCTTACCGAACAATAATATTCCATAACATTCATATACCATAATTTACTATTCTCCAGTTGATGGGCATCCACTCAGTTTCCAGTTTCTAGTCACTACAAAGAGGGCTGCCACAAACATTTTGGCACATACAGGTCCCTTTCCCTTCTTTATGATCTCTTTGGGATATAAGCCCAGTAGGAACACTGTTGGGTCAAAGGGTATGCACAGTTTGATAACTTTTTGAGCACAGTTCCAAAGCTATTCTCCAATTGATAAGTGGTCAAAGGATATGAAAAGACAATTTTCGGAGGATGAAATTGAAGTTATTTGTAGTCATATGAAAAGGTGCTCCAAATCATTATTGATCAGAGAAATGCAAATTAAGAGAACTCTGAGATACCACTACACACCTGTCACATTGGCTAAGATGACAGAAAAAAATGACAAATGTTGGAGGGGATGTGAGAAAATCAGGACACTGATGCATTGTTGGTGGAGTTGTGAACGGATCCAAATATTCTGCATTGCTCATTTTTTAAAAATGTTCTTATCGCTCCTTGTAATTCTCTGGAATTCTGCATTTAGTTGGATATGTTCTTGCCTTTATCCTTCCCTTTTGCTTTCCCTCTTTCCTCAGCTATTGTAAAAGCTATGTAAAGCTTCATGAAACAGCCATTTGGTTTTCTTGCTCTCCTTTTTCTTAAAAATTTGTTGTTGTTGTTGTTGCTGCGACCTACACAATATTGCAAACCTCTGTCCATAACTCTTTGGGCACTCTGTCTACTAGATAGATCTAATTCCTTAAATCTACTCATCACCTGTACTTCATATTCATGAGTGATTTTCTTTAGGTCATATTAGTACAGTCTGATGATTTTGCCTATTTTCCTCAATTTAACTCTGAATTTTTCAGTTAAAAACTCATGATCTCATTAACAATCAGCTCTGGGTCTTGTTTTAACTGACTTGCTGAAAAGTACATAATCAATCTGATTTGATTATTAACCTTGTGAGGTCCTTGGATAGTATCACCTTTTAGGTTGTTGAAAAGGAGTGTTATGACCAGCCAGTTATCTTAACAAAATTCAATTAGTCTCTGCCCTACCTGGTTTTGTGTTCCAAGGCCAAATTTGCCTATTATTCTGATTGTCTTTTGATATCCTATGTTAGCATTACCCTACTGTTTTCCAAAAGTCTCATTACTGTCTGTATTGGGCAGTGACTAGCTTCTGGCCTTGAGCTCTTCAGAATTACCTAGTAGCCATTTGAGCTCCCCTCTCTTAGAGCACAATAACTAGAAATTTTTTCCTTAATAAAGACAATCTCTGTACTATTTAAAGATAGTTCTGTAATAATAACCACAATAAGAGTTCCTCCAGACTAAGATTGTCTTCTTCTTGACCCTTATGTCTAAGTCATAGTTCTCTGTCCCAGATAACTTAGGGTTATCTTTTTTTTCAAAACTGTGATTTTTTTTTCTGTTTTTCAAAACTAGTTATTTTTTTAAACTGCCTGACTCTTTGATTCCAAAGATACTGACATGTTTTGCCATTTCCTTCTCCAGCTCATTTTACAATTGAGGAAACTCAGGCAATCAGGGTTAAGTGATTTGCCCAAAGTCACACTGCTAGTAAAAATTAAGGCTGGATTTGCACTCCCAGAGATGTCTTTCTGACTTCAGACTGGATACTTTATCCACTGTGCAACCTACCTGTCCAACTTAGGGTTATAAATTCTCAAAATCTTCTCTGGGTTGGCATACATACAGATTTGATCCCAAACAAAAGGTAAGCAAAAGGAAAAATATCATTTTTCTCCTCCCACCCAAACCATATGCCTATGCTTCTATGATGCAATATCATCATAAGCTCTTAAATTTGGAGATGGCTTTGGAAGAGAAAATGATATTGATAACTTTGCATAGCCTCCCTCACTTAAATTCAATATACTTGCATGTTAAGGCATCATCTCCCTTTTTGAAGGACAAAAAAGAAGAAGAGATGAAAGGGGCCTCCAAGGTCTAGTCTAACTTCCTCACTTTAAAAGCAAGGAAACAGACCCAGAAACAGACCTCCCCCAAAATCACATAAGTAACAAATAGCAGAGGTAGAATTTTAAATTAGGTCCTATAACTCTAAATCCAACACTTTCCATGGCACCACAGTGCCTCAAAAACTTTGCTATTTCCCAACAACAACAACACATAGACATACAAACACACAGCCACACAGACATTAAATATATAAAATATACTATATATACTAAAATATATGTGCATATATATTTAATATCATGTGATCCTTTAATAAATAGCTATTTTTTAAGCTACAAACTAGTCTTCCTAAATCAAATCCTAATCAGGAAACTCTGAGGCCAAAAACTCCCTGATTTCCCCCTTAAATGATGTCCGATTCATTAATTTGGCATTTAGATCTCTTCACAATCTGCCTTTATAGACTAATCTCACACTATTTTCCATTACCAAAAAATCCCAAGTATTTTATGCTACAGTCAAACAGGATTATGCTTCACTTCCTGAATATAAGCATTTTCCTGCCTCTTTGTCTTTGCTCATGCTGATTACTATATTCACACAACATCTTGTACCCATATCTCTGTCTGATCTTGCTCTATCAAAGTTCAACTCAAGTCCTTATTCATGAAATCTTCCTTGATCTCTCCCTATCTTCCAAACTGGAAATAATCTCTTTCCTTGCCTAAACACTCAGAAACACATAATTTTAGTATAAATTTTAAGATATGTCTTCTCTTTTTTTATACTATAATGTAAATTCCTTGAGAGTAGCGAGTATGTTTTACTCATGATGTTGTTGTTGTTGTTGTTATTGTTTTGATTTATTTTTGAGATATCCCTATCTTGGCTAGGGAAATGCAGAGACCATTTACCACCCAATTCCATAACTGATCTTCATGAACTTTGACCAGCTCAGTTTCAGACCCAAAGTAGACCCTTGCTCCTTAGCCAATACCTCCTAGTGAACAGTTATTCACTTAGCCTTTTGCAGCTCAAAATTCCCAAACACAGGCAATCCCAGTATCGGGGATTATATCCATATGCTATCACAAAAAGCTTGTTTCATTCATTGAATGAATGAATGAAAGAAAGAATGAATTCATCGGAGGGCCCAATTGTTCAAGAGTATCACAAATTTAGATGGGAAACTAATTCTATCCAAAACTTTTCATTATTTTATTTTTTTATATTTTCAACCAATTTTGCAGTTTACCAACATTACTTCAAAGTATTTCTCTTCTGTTAGCACGTAAAATAAAATAAAGAAATTGAACATAAAGATAACCATTTTACCATCCCCTCCAGAACTTCTACTTGGAGAACTTTTTGAGTGGGAAATTTAAATTCATTACGTGTCAAAGTGTTTATTAAGTTTTTATTGTGTACCAAATGGTGTGCTAAATTCAGGAACACAAAGAAAGGGAAAAACTACTCTGGGCCTCAGAGAGCTCATATTCTAATAAGAAAGACAACATGGCAGAATGTAGTTATTAAGGCCAGATTGTCTTTTTTCTCCAAGTTTTAACAACCAACTTCACTCAATCTCTTCTTGTCTGTTAGTATATATTCACCATTTTAATTATAACATAGAGTATGTTTAAAGTTAATAAAACTGATTTCTTTAAAAAATAAACTCTAGTTCAGGCTCTTCAGAAACTGAAGTTGACCTTCCCTCAATGCTGTTCCTAATTATTATGTTTGTGATATTTGGTTCAAAATATTTCTTCACTTACTGTACTATAGGAGGTGGGAAACAGATAACCAGAAAAATAAACCACTGGGGGCAAGAACATATAACACAATTTTTAAAAATATATTTAACTCAGATATACAAAGCTTAGAATTTAACATGAAAGTATCAATATCAGTTATTATTTTTGCACTTTGCCCGCTGCCTACTTCTCTCTTATTTCTAATATCTTTTTCCTCATTCAATCATTTTAGTAGTGGTAGTAATGGTAGTAGTAGCAGCAGCAACTAGCAGTAGTAGCAGTGATAACAGGAGTAGTAATGATAATAGTGGTGGAAGTACTAGTAGTAGTACTATTACTAGTAATACTAGTAGTAGCAGCTATTGTTGTTATTGAGTTATTTCAGACATGTCAGACTCTTTGTAATCCCATTTGGGGTTTTCTTGGTAAAGGTACTGGAGTGCTTTTCCATTTCCTTCTCCAGCTCATTTTATAGAGAAGAAAACTGAGGCATAAAGGATTAAATGACTTGCCCAAGGTCACACAGTAGTCTAAGTTTGGATTTGAATTCAAGTCTCCCTGATGTGAGGCTCAGCACTCAATCCCTTGAGCCATGTAGCTGCCCCCTCATTCAAGTATTACAGATTTGAAAAATCCAGCTTAATCCAACAAGGAAGACAAAAATTATAATACTTTTCTTCTCAATAAAAAACTCAGACTTTTATGCTTTAATATCAGAATCATATCATTTTATAGCTAAAAAGGAAGGAAAAATCATCTTATTAAATCCCCTATAGTATTTAAAAGGATTTAACCTAGAATCAATTCATCAAGGATGAATATTTCCTTCTTTATTCCAAGACAAACACATAGAAATGTTGCAAACACAAAGTCATTATCTATCTCCCTTCTGGTCTGCACCCTGTCAGATCTAGAGTTGACAAGGTAGAAACTGTGGATCATTAATACAGAGGACAAATATCAAGTCCAGAAAAATGTGGTCAGTTTTGTTACTCTTTTGATAATACCAATAGCTTATATTTATATAGTGCTTTAAGGTTAACAAAGAATTTTTAATAATTTTTTCATTGAATTCTCTTAATACTAATATGTAATCAGTGCTATTATTTTTACATATTAGAAAATTAAGGCTTAGAAAGGTTAATTGATTTGTCCTGGACACAGCTGAGTCACACATGTCTGAGGAAGCATTTGATTATGGGAATATGAAAGGAAATCAAGATGGATAAATCTGGACTAGTAAATCAAAGCTAATTGTCACAAACCAAACTCACTCATGCATCTAATCAGAGTTAAGTAACTTGTCCAGTGTAACACAGCTAGTAAGTTTCTGAAGCCAGAGTTGAACTTGGGTCTCCTGAATCCAGGGCTGGCGCTCTATGCACTAAGCCATGTAGTTGTCCCCAAGCCAGTGATATTTTAAAGTATCTACTATCAGATTGGTATGAAGATAGGTATAAAATAAAAGTTGTTTTCTTTTTAAAATATATTTTGTTTTCCCCCAATTACATTAAAATATTAATTTTTTTTAAGTTTCAAATTCCAGATTCTATTCCTCTCTTCTTCTCTCCTCTCTCTAATACTGTAAACAATCAAATTTATTGCATGAATAAATAAAACATGCAATCATGTAAAATATTTCCATGTTGGACATTTTGTGCTAGAAGAAGGAAGGGAAGGAAAAAGGGGGAAGAGAAAGGGGAAAAGAAGGGGAAGGGGAAGAGGAAAAGGGAAGGGGAAGGGGAAAGGGGAAAGGGAAAGGGAAAGGGAAAGGGAAAAGGGAAAGGGAAAAGGAAAGAGAAAGGGAAAAAGAAAGGGGAAGGGGAAGGAGAAAGGAGAAGGGGAAGGGAAAGGAGAAGGGAAAGGGGAAGGAAAAACGGAAAAGGGAAGGGGAAGGAGAAGGGAAAGGGGAAGAGGAAGAGGAAGAGGAAAAGGAAAGGAGAAGGGGAAGGGGAAGGGAGAAAAACTTCAGTCTGTATGCAGACGGTATCAGTTCTTTCTCTGGAGGCAGATAGCATGAAACCATCATGAGTCCTTTGGGATTGTCTCCGATCATTGTATTGCTGAGAATAGTTAAATCATTCACAATTCTTTGTCATACAATATTGCTATTATTCTGTATAATGTTCTCCTGGTTCTGCACACTTCACTATGCATCAGGTTATAAAAGTTTTTCCAGGATTTTCTGAAATCATCCTTCTTGTCAATTCTTACAGCATAATACTATCCCATCACATTCATATATCACAGCTCATCTAGCCATTCCCCATTTGATGGACATCCTTTCAATTTCCAATTCTTAGCTACCACAAAAAGAGTGCTATATACTTTTGTACAAATAGGTGTTTTTTCTTTTTCTTTTTCTTTTTTAAGTCTTTGGGATTTAGACCTAGCAGCAGTATTGCTCAATTAAAGAGTAGGCACAATTTTATAACCCTTTGGGCATAATTCCAAATTGCTCTCCAAAATAAACTAAGATTATTTTCGAGGAACTTACAATCTAATTCAGGAATATGGGGAGAGCAGGAAAATACACCCGTAGATAAAACTTGAGAGATAAGTGAAAGCCTCATCATGGAGGACTTTAAATTTTAGGCTAAGGATGTTTGTTTAATTTTATTCTAGAAATAATGGCAGCAACTGAACAGAGGGAAGGAAGAGGGTCTTAAGTGATTTCTACCCTACTTAATAAAATCCTTTATTGACATTCCAGAATTCTCTTCTCTCCTATTTTGTCAGTTGCCTGAATCCCTTTAAAACCAGAATACTGGAGAGAGAAGCTCTGCAGAGGATGCTGGGAGATGGCCAATCTAAATTATTAAAAGAATCTGAACTATGGACCATTGAAAATAAGTGCAATTTTATTACTTTCAAACACACTCTATATTTTAAACAGCAAGATAAACATATGCTAATGGATAAAGTGAGGCAGAGGTAATTTGATTTCTAAATCTTTGACAATCCACTTTGAAGTAAACCTCACTCAGGAGGAACTGGGAAGCTGTCCAGTTTTCCCATACTGCCCTTATTTTCATGTTTCCCTTGCTAACCTCTCCTCTCTGAAAACGTAAGATCTCAAAGCACAGTGGGCAAAACTGCTCTCTCTTGTGTTCTAATTTGAAAGAGTTAAGGGCTAGGTACATAGTATAAGAAAACAATACTAAAAAGCCAAGGAAACAATCAGAGCAGCTATTTATAGTCAATAAGCTCAGAAATAAATTTTACTCCTTATAAGCAAACTTAGAAGTAATCTACTGGTAGAGATGATCAGAAAGAAACATTTTAAATATTAACTCAAAAAAAAAGTATAAATGTAATAACCCAATGGTAATCTTTTTCCTCTATTCTGCCCAGGATTGCAAAGGCTCAAATCTTTAAATCTGCTGCCTTTCCAATTCTGCAAATTCTTGAAAGCCCCAGAAAAATTAAAATTATAAATAACACAAAATGATAACAGAAGATAATAATAATAATAATAGCAAGCATCTCCAAGGCAATTTGCAATTTGCTAAGTATTTTACACTTTATTTCATTTAATTCTCACCATATCTCTGTGAGGTAGGTGCTACTATCATCCCCATTTGATAGCTGAGGAAAGTAAGTCTGAAAGACATTATAGCTTGCTTAGGTCATATAATATTTGAGGTAGGATTGGAGATCAAATCATCCTAACTCTAAGTTTTGTGCTCCATTTACTAGGCCATGTCTGGCTTCCTCTAGGCAGAAAAATACATACAGGCATAAGAAGCCTGCAGCATGCTCACAATAGTGACCTGTTTCTGGGATGCAGTGTAGCATGTGATTGTAAAGAGAAGTGGGCCAGCCTTGTAGCAACTATAAGAGACAGTAGGTGGGTATTGGAATAGCACGTGGAGATGACAGGATAAATAGAAGGGACCCTCTTGGATACCTAGAGGAGTTTTGGGAAAACAAGGACAAGAATCACACAAGCTGAGGGATTTTTAAAAATAATAATAATAGCTTTTTATTTTTCAAAATACATGCAAAGATAGTTTCAACATTCACTCTTGCAAAACCTTTATGTTCCAATTTTTCTCCCTTCCTCCCTATGTCCCCCTCCCTCTAAACAGTTAGTAATCCAATATAGAATAAACATGTACAGTTCTTCTTTACATATTTCCACATTTATCATTCTTTACATGAAAAAACACATTAAAAAGGGGGGGAAATGAGAAAGAAAAAAAAAACAAGCAAGCAAACAACAATAATAAAAAAGGTGAAAACACTATTTTGTGATCTACAACTGGTCCCTATAGGTCCTCTGAATGCAGATGGTTCTCTACATCACAAGTCTTTGGAATTGGCCTGAATCACCTCATTGCTGAAAAGAGCCACATTCATCAGAATTGATCCTCATATAATCTTGTGCACAATGTTCCCTTGCTTCTAGTCATTTCACTTAGCATCAGTTCATGTAAGTCTCTCCAGGTCTCTCTGAAATCATGCTGCTAGTCCTTTCTTACAGAACAATAATATTCCATAATATTCATATATCATAATTTATTCAGCCATTCCCCAACTGATGGGCATCCATTCCGTTTCTAGTTTCCACTACAAAAGGGGCTGCCACAAACATGTTTGCACATACAGGTCCCTTTCCCTCCTTTATAATCTCTTTGGGATACAGGCCCAGTAGAAACAGTTTGATAGCCCTTTGGACATAGTTCCAAATTGTTTTCCAGAATGATTATATATATTCACGACTCCACCAACAATGTGTTAGTGTCCCAGTTTTCCCACATCTCCTCTAACATTCATCATTATCTTATCTTGTTATTTTAGCCAATCTAAGAGGTGTAAGTGGTACCTCAGAGTTGTCTTAATTTGCATTTCTCTAATCAATAGTGATTTAGAGCATTTTTCATATGAGTATAGATGGCTTTAATTTCTTCATCTGAAATTGTCTGTTCATATACTTTGACCATATATCAATTGGGGAATGGTTTGTATTCTTTTAAATTTGAGTCAGTTCTCTATATATTTTAGAAATGAGGACTTTATCAGAATCTTTGGAAGTAAATTTTCCCCCAGTTTTCTATTTCCCTTCTAATCTTGTCTGCATTGGTTTTGTTTGTACAAAATCTTTTTAATTATACGTAATCAAAATTATCCATTTTGTATTTCATAATGTTCTCTAGTTCATCTTTGGCCACAAATTCCTTCTTTCTCCACAGATCTGAGAGGTAGACTATCCCTTGTTTTCTTGATTTACTTATAGTATCACCCTTTATGAGACTATCTTAAGAGCCACATCAGGCAAAGAAATCATGGGTCCATCAACATGTTTCTCATCAAGCCTTAGCACTGAGTCTTACCCTTGTATGTTACTTTGAGTTGCTGAGAGTAGTATCCAACATGTTACTTTGGTGGCCTCTAACACAACTTATCTACCTCAGAATCTCTGTATTTCCTCCGGTTTTAGAGGAAAAAAAGTGTGAGGAAAGTTTTTAAAAAAACTATCAAATGCTTTGATTAGACTGTGCAAATATGGGACAAGTCATATTTTCTTCACTTGTCTCAATAAAGATGATGAGTTGTATTAATAGAGTTCTTCAAAATATCACTCCGGGAACTGTGAAAAAAAATAGTTGAAATGTTTATACTCATAACTAACTAGAGATATTCAAGAAGCTCATTTGCCCTTCTAATTCTTATAATATTAATGAAACATTTTGCAAGCCTGGGGAATCTTTTAAAGAAGCACTGTCTTTCAACAAAGAGGTGAACCTGCCATGTTATACTTGCTTCAATAAAAATAAGAGCCAAATTCCAAATATCTAAATCACACCAGCATTGTAGCCTACTGTGATTTAATACATTTTTAATATATTCTGCAGAGTCCAAGCATTTAGGAAATTAATTGATCCACATCCCAAAAATCATCACAAATTGACTTTCTACTTTTGAAAATTGCACCAGCAATTTTCTCAATCTCCCTTCTTACTAAAAGTGATCCAACAAGTTTATCAAGTTTTGATTTAGTTTGAATTATGTACCAGCAGTATATAGTATGCAATGGGATAGGTGGATGGGAAGAACAGATAGAAAGTTTAGGATGGGACAGATAGAAAATTTAGTTAAGACAAGCTCTTTAAGGAGTGTATAAGAATGGGCATAATACGTATACAAATAACAACAATACAACTAAAAAAAATTATAGTTTGCTCACAGCTCCTTAAAGATTGCAAAACCCTTTGCTGCATTATCTCATCAGTCTCACCTCAAACATCCCTAATAAGTCATTATTATCTGAAGGTATTATTATCTCCATTTTTTAGGTAATAACACTGAGGCTCAAAGGGGTATGTCACTTGCCCATAGCTATTAAGTATCTGAAGCAAAATTCACACTCAGATCTTCCTGACTTGCAATATATGGGGCTACCTAATATGTGATAAGTGCAAGAGAAATGTGTAAAGTTCAGTTTGAGATCTGAGTGAAGAAAAGTAATTATTGAATGAGTGAGGAGAGAAGAAGGAAACACTGAAATACAAGTCTTTTGGATTAAGAAACAGAGTCTGATGAGAGTAGTAATAGGACTCCCCAGAGCTGTTCCCCAAACTCCTTCAAATACCATTAAATAATGACTCTAAACAAGTTCTAGAGCAGCAGAACCCACAAAAAGAGTGAAACCATTTTCCAGCCCAAGACAATTTATAAAATTGGAAGGGAAGGTCTTTTGTACCAGAGTGAGAGAGCAATGCAGTCCAACACAAATTAGGCCCCAGCAAGCCAAGAGCAGTCCTTGGACATCTGAATTAGTGGCAGTAATGGGGTTTTCAAACCTCTCAGCCCACAGATGGTAAGGGGATCAAAGAACTGGTCAGGAGATTTACAGGAGTCCCTTTGCTGGTACTAGGGACAGGATTCCTCTGTATTGCCTATGCTTGGATCTGGGTCATAATCCTGAGTCTTGGACCAGGTGGGTCCAAGGGAGGAAGAACATTAATACACCTGTGACACAGGAAAGCAGGGACCCTGAGCCCAGTTCCCAGGGCTGAAAAGAGTTGCTTGTGGTTTGTTACAAACTAGGGTGCAATACAGGAGTATAGTAAAACACCTCTCCCTACATCATACCACCTTGGAAGAGCTTAAAGATGGATAGAATTATATCTGAAAACAACTGCACAAAAAAACTTGAAGCGTAGAATAATGCCCCTCCACCTGTGAAGCAGAGCCCCACTTTGGCGTAAAGTTAAAAGTTAAGAAATAGGCTAAAACATGTATCTACAGAAAACAACAGGAAAAAAAATTCTGACTGCAAAAAGTTACTATAGTGATAAGGAAGATCAAAGCACAAATTCAGAAGAAGATAACAGTCAAACTTCCTGCACTTCAAGCCTCAAAGAAAAATATGAATTAGTCTCAGGCCATAGAAGAGCTCAAAAAGAGAGCTTTAAAATCAAGAGAGATAGAGGGAAAATTGAGAAGAGAAATGAGGGTTATGCAAGAAAGTCAAGAAAAAAAAGAAACAGCTTGGTAAAGGAGAAACAACAACAAAAAAAACCTTAAAGAACATAAAGAAAAAAATACTTTAAAAAACAGAATAGGCTAATTGGCAAAAGAGACACAAAAATCCAGTGATGAGAAGAATGTCTTGAAAAGCAGAATTGGCCAAATGGAAAAAGATATACAAAACTTACTGAAGAGAACTCCTTAAAGAGTAGAATTGCTCAAATGGAAAAGGAAGTACAAAAGCTCACTGAAGAAATAATTTCTTAAAAGTTAGAATTGGCCAAGTGGAAGCTAATGATTTTATGAGATATCAAGAAACAAAATCAAAAGAATGAAAAAATAAAAGAAAATATGAACTATCTCACTGGAAAAACAACTTGGAAAATAGATCCAAGAGAGAGAACTTAAGAATTATTGGGCTACCTGAAATTGTTATCAGAAAAAGAGTTTAGACATCATCTTTCAAGAAATTATTAAAGAACACTTCTAGTATTCTAGAACTAGAGGGTAAAATAGAATTCCATCAATCACCTACTGAAAGAGATCTCAAAATGAAAACTGCCAGTTATGTTATAGCCACAAGCAACCAAAAAGAAACAATTCAAATATCATGGAGCCACAGCCAGAATAATAAAGGATTAACAACTTCTATATTAAAAGATCAGAGGGATGAATATTATATTACAAAGGTCAAAAAAACTAGGATTCCAACTAAGAATCACCCACTCAACAAAACTGAGTATTATTCTTCAGGGAAGGAAATGGATTATTTAATGAAATGAAGGACTTTCAAGATTTCCTGATTAAAAAAAAAAACAGCTGAATAGAAAATTTGACTTTCAAATAAAAGACTCAAGAGAAGCTTAAAAAGATAAATAGGAAAGAGAAATCATAAGGGATTCAATAATGTTAAGCTCTTTGTATTTCTATATAGGAAAATAATATTTATAATTCCTAAATCTCATTATTAGGGCAGTTAGTAGGGATATACTGAATGGTATGATTATCTAAAAATAAATTAAATTAAGGAATGAGAAAGAAGAATGCACTGGAAGAAGGCAAAGGGAAAAGTAGAATGAGATAAACTATGTGACATAAAAGAGGCCTGAAAGACTTTACAATGGAAGGGAAAATGGAGGAAGTTGGGAGAGAAGCAAGCAAATCTCATTCTCATTGGAATTGACTCAAAGAGCAAAAAATATATACACTAAATTGTGGGTAGAAATCTGTCTTTACCATATAGGAAAGAAGGAAGGGAAAGGGATAAGAGAGGATGAAGAGGGGAACTGATTGAAGGGAGGGCAGTTTGGCGGAGGTAAAAGTCAGAAGCAAAACACTTTTGAGAATAGATAAGATAAAAGAAGGGAGGGAAGAAGGAAGAGAAAGAGAGAGAGAGAGAGAGAGAGAGGAAGAGGGAGGGAGAGAGAGGATAAATAGGGAAAACAGGAAATACATAGTAAGCATTATTATGAAAAAAAATTTATAGTGAGTCTCTAATGAAGACTTTATTATTTGAACATATACAAAACTTATTCAAATTTATAGAAATGAGCCATTCCTCAATTGATAAATATCAAAGGATATAAACAGGCAGTTTTTAGACAAATTTAACATACCTTGAATCAAAAGTTATCTACAGTCATATGGGGGGGGGGGACTTCAATTACTATTGATGAAATGCAAATTAAAACAATTCTGAGCAACTGCCTCACATATGTCAAATTGGCTAATATGACAGAAAAGAAAAATGACAAATGTTGGGAGGAATACGGAAAAATTAAAACACTAATGTACAATTGGTAAACGTTTATAGTGATTCAATAATTCCTGGAGAACATTTTGGAACTATGCACAAAGGGCTATAAAACCATTCATATCCTTTAACTAAGCAATACCACTGCTAGGTCTGTATTCTCAGAGATAGAAAAAAAAAGGCGGGGGGGGGGGGAAGGACCCATGTGTATAAATATATTTATAGCAGCTCTTTTCGTGGTGGCAAAGAATTGGAAATTGATGGGATGTCCATAATTTGGGGAAGAGCTAAGCAAATTGTTGAATATAATTGTGACAGAATACTATTGTGTTTTAAAAAATGATGAGCAGGATGCTCTCAGAAAAACCTAAAGAGATGTACATGAGCAGACGTAAAGTGAAATAAGCAGAACCAGGAGAACATTGTACATAATGATGTATATTGATCTACTATGAATAACATAGCTATCCTTAGCAATACAATAATCTAAACAATTCTGTAGGACTTGTGATAAAAGTGGTATCTATCTCCAGAGAAATAGAAATAACTGGTAGAAACTGAATGCAGATTAAAGACACTTTTTCTTTGTTTTTCTTAGGTTATTTTTTTGTCTCTGTTTTCTTTCATAGGATTACTTTCATGGGTGTGTGTTTTGAATGACAACATATACATACATATATTAAATATATATGTATATAAAACCTAAGTCAAATTACTTGCTTTCTTAAGGGAAGGGAAAAGGGGAGAGAGAAAATTTGGAACTCAATTTTTTAAAAGAATGTCAAGATTGTTTTTACATGTAATTGGGAAAAAATAAAATGTTAAATAAGATTTTTAAAAAATCTTTTGGGACATCCTATCTATGGCATTTCAGATGGTCCTTAAAGATTAAGAATCCAACAAGTAGAGGGATGGAAGTAGAAGGAACATTAAGAGGCAAATTTTTTAAAGTGTCATTTGATTATCACCTTTAAGACATGAGGTTTGAAAGTTAGGGAAGCATCAAATTTCAAGCAGCTTAAAAATCAAGCTAAGTCAACTGAAATTTAGTTATTAAACAATAGAAAGCCAGTGGAGGGATTTGAACAGAATACTGATAAGGCTATATCTAGGTACAAGGAAGATGAATTTGGCAATAATGGGAGATAAGGTTGGAAGGGGCAAAGAGTACTGCTTAGCCAGGCATAGAATAATTAGAATCTGAATTGAAATAGAAATAAAGGGACAAATGTAAGCAATATGGTAGAGGTAAAACCAATAGATCTCAGAGATTGAATGAATTCATAGAACTTTAACCTTTGGTGTAGGGATGCTGGAGCCAATGAAAAAAGCCAGCTATTAAATTTACAGCATAATTATTTACATATCAGAAACAGGAAAGCTGAGGACTGATTGATTGTTTTGGATATGGAATCATAGGATGTGGGGTTCTAAACCCAGCTTTGCTATTTACAATCTATGTAATCTTGGACAAATCTCCTCCCTTCTCTCAACCTGTATCTTCATTTGTATAATGAGGAGAAAGACTGAAGGTTACTTTTAGGGAATGATAGGCTAGAATATTTTACAACTGGCTCTCTGGGATGAAATGTATGCAAGACACTCTTTAAAATGAATTATTAACATTTCCTCCATCACTTTTCTGTCAATGGTCAAGAGAACAATTATACATTGAACATACTGATATTGAACATACAATGTTAGGGCCCTGGTTTCCTACTCTTTTCACATATATCCTATATACAAAGGTATATAATTAGAACCACAGATTTAGAGCTAGAAGGGAACTTTAGAGCTCACCTAGTCCAACTTCCCCATTTTACAGATGAGGAAACTGAGACCCACAGAAGTGCCATGTTCAGAATCACAGAGATGGCAAATAGCAGCCTGGGATTCAATTTTTTAACCCATCCCACTCTCCCGAAGACATCCCTTTGCTTTCAAACTCAGAGCACTTGAGACAAGAGAAGTCAATATGTACCAAAGTGAAGGCTAAAGCCTTTCAGGGCCCTTTAAGGCCCTAGGGGAAGATGACATAAACCAAGGAAAGTCCCAGCTGGCAAGTAAATGCCCAGCTGCCCAGTTAATTAACAGGGTTCCCTAGAGAACCTTCTTCAATACAATTTCCCAGTCTTTGAAGGGCTTCTGACTTCTTGTCACTGTTACATAGGGACATTAAGTTTCTAGTGACCCTAGGCAAACACACGATTAAAAAATGACCAAGAAGCAAGGACACACTTGTGGGGACACTGGCAAACACGAAAGGTCAAAAAACCTGGAGCTGTCCTGAGCAGCACTGGAAGAGAGGAGGGGAGAGAAATGGGGCTTAAGCAATTGGAACTGGTTCCCCTCAGCTGCCACTGGCCTGTAAGCCTCTCAAACCCAGTGGCCTGCAGGTCTAAACTTGTCTGTGGAACGGGCTCGTGGAAAAGCTTGTGGGTTTTGTAGTGGGAGAAGGGTGGCGCTTAAACCAAGAGGGGGAATTTGTTTCTGAAATAAGAACACTTCAAATCCGATGTAGTATTAAGGACTGCAGATGGCTTATTCCCTTTGGCTATTTTCCCAATATTTCTGAATGACTGAATTCCCAGAGGACACTTTTTCAAGAGAAGTTAGGTATATTATCAGTGTGGAAAACAAAAATAAACCTTTGTGGGCAAACTATCCTTTAAGATTCTTGGTCCCAGGGACAGGTTTAAAACTTTAAAAGCTTTTTCCAAGTTCCTATCTTGTTGAAAAATGTCATCTCCTGTCAACTGAAATGAAAGTTTATACTTCCAGGGATTTAGTTGAATAATCCAGTTGTCCTTTCAGGCAGAAAAGTGGATCTAGGAACCTTTAGACTCACAGGGTCTATAGAAAAAATCAGACAAGGTTGGGGGAAAATGTGAGCGTTTTTGTTTTAAACTTTAATAAGCCAGTCTATCATCATGAACAGGCTCATTAAACTCATTGTCAAAAAGAAAACATTTGTTTAGCCCCGACTCCCTAGCCTTATCTGCTTACAGAAGCCCTCATTATGTCCTTCTGCAATCTAACTATGAAATCAGGTAAGTTTTGCTTATTCAGTATTATCATTTTCTTCACTTTTCTACTGGCCTTCATTAGTGCTCATATTAGCAAGTATGCAAGGTTTGGAATGTTACTTTTATTTTACAAAGATGACCTATCTTAACTGTCTTTTTTATTTTGCTCATGAAATAAGTCCATCTGCTAACGTTGTAACAAAAAAGAAATAAAAGATATATGCAGAGATTGAATAATAGTCAACAAACTATGGAATTTGAATGTAAAGGTTCCTGTAATGTAAGGAACATCAATATGAGGCTAGACTAAAAGAATTATTGCTGTAAAAAGATAAGTATATTGAGAAGTGTTGGTATTTTAACAAAAGGTTAAAATAAGTTTTGGAAAATACCATCTCATTTAATTTTCCAAATGCTGCCTTTATTCTCTTGACTGAAAACCAGGTTTTCCCTAGTGCCCGCTGTTAAGGAAAAAACTGAAAGCTGCCAACCACCCTGTATTTAGCATGTCTCGAGGTAGAGGGTGGCATTCTGATTTGGAAATCTTCACAACTCCAGCTGATTGCAGGAGGATGGATGTAATGATATCCTGTGTTTATGATTATTAATGTTGCTTTTTATAGATTCATTTTTATGTTCAGCCACTGACTTTATGTGCATTGATGAATGTAATTGTAATTAGTTTATCAAATGAGTGGTTGCAATGATTTATAAGAGCTGCTAATGTGTAGTTTAGAGCTGACATTTTGATGTTTCATATTTTTATGTACCTTGCTGAATGTATTTGAGAGTGCTGATTTACACCATAGTTATGGTTATAGTTATTTATGTGATTTAAATGAGAGTCTTGAGGTCTTGGAAAAAATGTTGCTAAAAAAAGTGGATAAATATTTATCCTTCAGCTATAAAAGAAGTATACAGCTACAATACCATCATATGTTGGGAGGGACATTGTCAGAACTCATACAGCTCCTCTGGGGAAATATCTTTTAAATTCCAGTTCTCTACGACCAATCTACTCCTACTATTGATTCAAAAAAAAAGGCAGATTCAGGCCAGCTAGGTGGTGCAGTGAATAGAGCTCTAACCCTGAAGTCAGGAGGACCTGAGTTCAAATGTGACCTCAGACACTTAATATTTCCTATCTGTTTTCCTGGGCAATTGCCTCAGCAAAAAAAAAAGAAAGGCAGATTCAAGTTGGAGTTGGAAGAGACCTTTAGAGTCATCTGCTTCAATCCTTTTATTTTACAGATCTCTTTTGTGACTTTCTTGGAAAAAATACTGGAATGATTAGTCATTTCCTTCTCCATGTCATTTTACAGATGAAGAAACTGAGGCAAATAGAGTTAAGTGACTTGCCCAGGATCATACAGCTAGTGAGTAGTTGAGATTAAATTTGAACTCGGGTCCTCCTGACTCCAGAAGTAGTGTTCCATTCACTACCCAGATACCCCAAATTGTAGCTGTTTGACTGCATTCTCTCTGATCTGCTTCTCCACAGTGACTTTCACTGTAGATCCTGACCTGAGCTCTTACTGAACTTACACTGATTTCTTGAGTATAGCTACCAAAAGTATTATGTGAAGAAGGTCTACTCAAAACCAGAAATATATGATATAAAGAATATACCTGAGTGTTCCTAGGGCACACCCCTCTCTATGTCTTCAAAAAGTGTTTCCCTCAGTATTTAATCCTTGTGCTGTTTTGGTCTGGATCTCCAACTGCATTCCTTCTTTGGATGGGATGGGTGACAAGGTAGGTAGGTCATCAAAGGCATCCTGTATCCTGATGGCTCAGAGACCAATAATCAAGTATTCTGCACCTCTCTCTGCCTTTTACTGGTAATCTGAAGAACTACTCTTCCACTCCCAGAGGTTTGAACCCTTTTATGCTAGAAATAGTGGTCCCATCAGTCATGAACAGTTCATTATAAAAAGAATGGAATTATTGAAGTGTTAAATTTGGAAGCATCTCCAAACTCACATGAGTCTCCCTAAACAGCCTCCCACTTCTAGCACTTTTTAAAGTATATGCACTCAAAATCATAGCTTACCAACCCCCACTGATAATTTCCATTTTTCATCAGTCAGAAAACACAATTATTCCAAGTCAATTCACTTAAAGAAATAGCAGAGTAAGAAAAGTAGCAAAATAAAAATTTCTCCTTGGGACATATTCTTCCATAATAAGTATACCATTAACTATAGGAAGATTGGACACATGGAGGACACACATATATGAAAGACATATGGCCAGAGGCTATTCATAAAGGATATATACATAATTAATACAGATGGTAGAAAAAGTGTGCTCAGTACACATAAATAGAAAGGTAATTTATACCTTTACTTCAAGACGGCTGCTGAGCTCTAGTGACATCACACAACTACTACCAGACCTACTGCTCACTGGTCTCATATGTTATGCAAAGTCTGCCAGGAATATGGGTGTTACCTGGCAATGCTAGGCATTCAACCTTGTTGAATAGGAATATACTGGTCCTCTGGTCACTACTATGCATGTTTCTACTAGTCATGAATTTGTGGAACTTCCTTTTGCTTTTAATTTGAGCTAAATCCTCAATTTAAAATGGGACTTCTTCCTCATAAGAGGAAAAATTCTATCTCCCTTTTAATTCAAAACCCAAAATCTGAAGCTTCCATTCTTTCTTTTATTTTTTAAATTATAACTTTTTATTGACAGTACATATGCCTGGGTAATTTTTACAACATTATCCCTTGCACTCCTGTTCCGACTTTTCCCTTCGCTCCCTCCACCCCCTCCCCTAGATGGCAGGCAGTCTTATACATGTTAAATGTTATATAGATACAATATATGTGTGCAGAACCGAACAGTTCCCTTGTAGCACGGGAAGAATTGGATTCAGAAGGTAAAAATAACCTGGGAAGAAAAACAAAAATGCAAACAGTTTACATTCATTTCCCAGTGTTCTTTCTCTGGGTGTAGCTGATTCTGTCCATCATTGATCAATTGTAACTGAATTAGATCTTCTCTTTGTCAAAGAAATCCACTTCCATCAGAATACATCCTCATACAGTAGTGTTGTTGAGGTATATAATGACCTTCTGGTTCTGCTCTTTTCACTCAGCATCAGTTCATGTAAGTCTCTCCAAGCTTCTCTGTATTCATCCTGCTGGTCATTTCTTACAGAACAATAATATTCCATAACATTCATATACCACAATTTACCCAACCATTCTCCAATTAATGAGCATCCATTCATTTTCCAGTTTCTAGCCACTACAAACAGGGCTGCCACAAACATTTTGGCACAAGCAGGTCCCTTTTCCTTCTTTAATATCTCTTTGGCATATAAGCCCAGTAGTGACAAGGCTGGGTCAAAGAGTACGTACAGTTTGATAGCTTTTTATGTTCCATATTCCAGACTGTTCTCCAGAATGGTTGGATTCGTTCACAACTCCACCAACAATGCATCAATGTCCCAGTTTTCCTGCATCCCCTTCAACATTCCTCATTATCTTTCCCTGTCATTCTAGCCAATCTGACAGGTGTGTAGTGGTATCTCAGAGTTGTCTTAATTTGCATTTCTCTGATCAATAGTGATTTGGAACACTCTTTCACATGAGTGGAAATAGTTTCAATTTCATCATTTGAAAATTGTTCATATCTTTTGACCATTTATCAATTGGAGAAAGGCTTGATTTCTTATAAATTACAGTCAATTCTCTATATATTTTGGAAATGAGGCCTTTATCAGAACCTTTACCTGTGAAAATGTTTTCCCAGTTTGTTGTGAAGCTTCCATTCTTTAGGAAAGCAAGAGCTTCACACATTCATTTGCCAAATGAAGGAAAAAAATCAAAACATATGCATGGACAATTTTTCAACATTGACCCTTACAAAACCTTGTGTTCCAAATTTTCCCCTCCTTCCCTCCACCCCTTCCCCTAGATGGCAAGTAATCCAATATATGTTAAATATCTTTAAAACTAATATATGTATATATATTTATAAATTTGTCTTGCTGCACAAGAAAAATAAGATCAAAAAGGAAAAAAGAGAGAAAGAAAACAAAATGCAAGCAAACAACAACAAAAAAAATGAAAATGCTATGGTGTGATCCACATTCATTTCCCACAGTCCTCTCTCTGGGTGTAGATGGCTCTCTTCATCACAAGATCATTGGAACTAGCCTCAATCATCTTATCATTGGAAAGAGTAATATCCATCAGAATTGAAGGAAAAAATCTTTAACTGCTTTTTCTTCACAGTAAAGACAATCTGCCTCCTCAGATCCTTAGCTAGGACAGGTATTCTCTCTTTAAAAGAAAAATTCATCCTCTAGAACCAATCTCTTTAGAATCTGGAATAGCCAGCCAGTTATATAGTTCCTGTAGGTTTTTTATTTTATTTTTTAACCTTCATTTTCTGTTCACCAAAGACACTGTTTGCATCCCTAGCTTCTATTTATTTGACTTTGGCTTAGAAAGTTCATGTAACCACTGCCTCACCCCCTCCGCCTCCAGTTCAATGTTTGATTGCCAAACTACATCAATTCTGTGTCATCCATTCTGTATTTAGCAAACCAACAAGAATCGCCATTTATCAACTTTCAGACTTAATTATTATTTCATGTGAATGAATGGGAAAAGGAAAGACAAGGGAAAAACACGTTCCAGGGGGAGCTGCTTTAAGACATGAATCTATAGTCCACATCAAGAACTTCAATTCTACCCAAAATTTCTACCTTTATTTTGTTTATGTGGCTAGCAAAAATAAACATGTCCAAAACAGATCTTTCTTAGGATCACCGAGTCCTGTGGAAACAATAACTTTTACTTCCAGCATGATAAAGGGTCAGCTTTTAGCTACTCTTTTCAATAACTAAATTCAAGGAGAAATTTTTCTTGTGAGTACTTGTAGCACATTGATTTACATCTTTCTAATGCACTTTTTATATAAAACAGGACAACTAACATCCAGACTTGATCTTTGTGTCATTATGTAACCTCAAAAAAATAACATAAAGCCTAAATAATTTTAGATCAGGTATTATCAATCTTAGCCCTGAAAAGAACTTCAAGATGACCCACTAGAAGCTCTGACATTAAATAAAGCAGCATCCTAGTGAATGTGCCATGATGAGCAAACCAGAAAACACACCCCAAGCAGTTTCAATGCATCAATCTGTAGAACTGGGTCCCATGAGTAGAATGCTACATTTGCATGTTGGGAAATATCACGCTTAGAGTTTTTCCTTTCTGTTAATTTATGCTAAGGGTTGCCTCTCTGCCAAACAACAAACAGATCCAACTACTTGCTCTGACAGATGCTAGTCAAGGGCTAGAACTTGTCATCAGCACA
The DNA here is from genome assembly GCF_902635505.1 of Sarcophilus harrisii. Lineage (NCBI taxonomy): Eukaryota > Metazoa > Chordata > Mammalia > Dasyuromorphia > Dasyuridae > Sarcophilus > Sarcophilus harrisii. The sequence goes on from NC_045430.1 coordinate 198,361,063, forward strand.
GAAGAGGATGCTTGTGTCTTAGAGTAGCAGGGCAAACCTCCAATTTGCCCAATAACTATTTCAGGTATTAAAATAAAGACAAGAATAGAAAATTCCAAAGAAAAGCAACTAGAGGACAGCACAGTTTAATGTTACTTAGAATTAGCCTTAAGAATGTTTCACCCCACTTTAGGTTTAGCTTTAGTAGATTGATAACAGGCTATGAAGAAGAATTGTTCATAGATTCTTTACCTAGGAGCTATGTAGGAACTATGAAACTTATTTCTGCAGTTTTATTACTTCTTTCATCTTCACATACTTTATAATCTAGCCATGATGATTTGTTACTATTCCTCATATACTGCATTCTATCTCAGATTTCTGTGTCTTTTCCCTGGCTAAACCCTATGCTTCTGATGCAGTCCCTCCTCACAAAGCTCCTAGGAATCTTAATGTCCTTCAAGATTCAGCCTATCTTTTCCTGGTCTTTGTGTCTTTCTTATCCCCTAGTTTCCCTCCCCCAATCCCTGCCTATAATTCCTAATAATTTCCAACCAACTAAATATCTTTTGAATCTATTTTGTCTATGCCTATTTATGTATATGTTGTTGCACCGAAAGTATAGTCCTTGAGGGTAATTGTTGTTCATTTTAGATCCCACCATATAGTATAATACCTGATAGGTACTAGACAATGTGTTTGAGAATGGATTGATCAGTTGGTTGATTAGATGACTGATTAGATTATTTAGCTTTAATTCATAGATTCTTCCTATTTCTGAAACCAAAGTTTGGTGAAAGATCAATGCATCCTACACAGAACCTTATGTTGTTCTTAACTGTTTTCTTGATTAGATTGAGCAGTGTCTTTGTAACTATGCCCAAAACCTGTTTACTCCTCTACAAGATGTTAGTTTTTAAAGTACAGACTGTTTCTTGAGATAGCATAGTGTTATAAAGAAATTATTATAGAAATTTAATTACATTATATAACATTTATAATGGAAGAATTATGGAAAGAAAAGAACAAAAATCAGGCAATGTGAGAAGTCATAGGATGTCTTGATCTCCATTGCTGATGAACAACTTCAAAATCACAGATCAAAATAAAATACAGCAAATCAATCAGAAGCAGTGCAATATACTATAAGGAGCATTCATTGATTTTAAGGTCCCAGGATCTGGGTTCCAAACTCTGTGTGAAATTGGGTCAGATAAACTTCTTGAGCCTCAGTTTCCTTATCTCCAAAATAAGGTGGATGGACGAAATGGTTTCTGAGATTCCTCCCACCTTGAAATTTGTGTTTCTGGCATTCCAGTCTCCCAAAATTTATCAGTCATCTAATGAACCATTTAAAAAGATAATTCAAAAGACTATCAAAAAGGTTCCAGGAGATTTAATACAGAGTGAGTAGATACTGATCTGGGGAAAAAGGAAGGTTCCAATAGAATCAGTTCTCCCCACTTTCTTGCTTAACTCCTTGAGTTATAAGGATTTGATAAAATTCCACTCATAAATATCCCTTAAGGAAAACCAACTTTGGTTGGAAACTAGAGAAAAATGTTCTTATTGAAATAACCACTAATAGATCAGAGACAAATTTTTGGAATGAGTTGAAATGAGTCCAGGGAGGTCTAGTTTTCTGTACAATGATACTATATAGACTCCAATACAAAACTATGGATGAGCTCCACTAAAGAACATATTGATTATGGTCTATGGCTGAGGAACTAAGAAATTAAAGGTCAAAGCAATTAACTAAGAAGAAACCTAGGTCGTTAAATTAACAATAAAATGGAGTTGGAAGGGTCTTAGAAGTCAACAAATATAGCCTATGTCTGAACAGAAATCTCTTCTAAAATGTTTCCAACAGTTGTCAGCCTTTTCTTGAAGACCTCTAGTAATAGGGAATTCAGTTCTACTTTTAGACAGATCTAGATTCTGGACATTTTTCCTTACATAGAGTCTAAATTTGCCACTCTATTGCTCCTAATTTTTCCTCTGAAACCAAGCAGAACCAGTCTAATCCCTCTCTACATAACAGCTTTCCCAATATATGAGGACCACAATCCCATGTCCCCCAAACTACCTTTTCTCTAACCTAAATATTCCCAATTTCTTCAAATAATATTTGTACGGCCTTGTCTCCAATCTTATTACATTTGTCTTTGGCTATATATTTTCTAGATAATCAATGTTTTTCCTAAAACGTGATTTTTGACACATGACTTAATACTTCCTAACTGTGTGACCCTGGGCAAGCCACTTAACCCCAATTGCCTCAGCAAAAAAAAAGAAAAGAAAAAAAGAAAGGAACTAGTTCCTATGTCCAAAGGGCTATCAAATTATGTATATCCTTTGACCCAGCAGTGTTTCTACTGGGCCTGTATCCCAAAGAGATCTTAAAGGAGAGAAAGGGATTTTTATCTGAAAATCAGAGTGATAAAATTAAATTAAACTTTAAATATGTACATATAAAGCACATGAACGCTCATGCAAAATATAGGTATGTGGATTGTCAAGATGTGGCCCACAGAAGTATTGATAATTACAATTTGGAGTCTGGATCACCTCTGAAGAAGAGACAAGCCTTTGATACATCTCCAGAATGATTGTTTTTTTTCTTAGTCTCTGAGGGAGTACTAGATTAACTTTATATCCATCTCTGCTCCTCCCCCACCCATCCCATCCCCTTTAAATATTGCTAGTCTGATGGTTCAATAAGTTCAAACAAAAAAAGCTGCTTCTCAGGCTACTATCACTTAAAGGGGAAGGGTCCTCCCCACCTCCAACTTACACACATAGGTTTAAGTCCTTCCAAACAAATACTTGTTAGACAAAAGATCATCATAAATAATAAATAGCTTGTAAATATATCTAAAAAAGCAAATATCAAATAGAAATTATAACTTTAGAAATATGTCAAAAAATATGATATGAAGAAGAAAATTGGCTTTTTACTTCAACCCACAGAGAGGCCCTGACTTCACTCAAGGGGAAATTCCCCCTAGTCTCAAGGGAAGTAAGCTAGAAATGAAGAACTTATTGAAGAATCATATTCTTCCATGTTTCTGGAGCTTCCAAAATCCTGTCTCTCTCCAAAAGAGTATAACCACGTATGTCCACCCGTGAAGAAGTTTGTTGGAAACTCGGCCCTCATCTGCTTCAAAACTGTAGAATTTAGTATTTGATACATTTTAATGAGAAAAAATGCTTCAGAACTTGAAGCTTGTTTGGTACTTGTCATCCTTGGTTGTTGTCCAGGTTGAGCAGTGGGAATATGGAGTTGGCCAGCCCCGGCCCAGCCTCCACCACCACTGCTGCTGTCTTTGGCTGGGGGCCCAGGACATGGCTTCCACATCCAGTCCGCCTCTCTCCCCAAGCTTGGATGGCATGGGCTAGGGGAGAGCATCAAGGTTGCAGTTCCTCTTAGAAAGGAAGCTGGGTCAAGACAGGAGGAGCTGAGCTGGGCTGGGCTGCTTCCTCTCTCCACAGCTGGAAGCCCCACTTGCCCCTTTGGGGAAACGGGTGGGGAGGGATAGTTAGACCACAGACCAGAGATGGATTCAGGTTGCAGACTTGAACTACTTAGGGGAAAAATTTGATCAGTACTCATTTTTCCCCACTGCCACACCTTCTGGAAGTAACTAATGAGTACAGAAGTACCGCTGTCCATCTCTTCTCCAAAACTCTCACACCAACTTCTCCTTGCGTGTAATTTCACAGCGTCAACATTCTCTTCACCAATTAGTCTTGAAACCTATTGTTACAAATCCAGGGTTCACAAGCTAATACAAAAACTGCCTAATTTCCCCTTGAGTACTTGCCTGCTCTATGCCATAATGGAGATGAAGAAGAGATTTTTCCATTTACTAGACATTTTTAGTGATTTTCTAAAACAACACCACACAAAAACTGAACTTTCCATATTTATTCCAGTACTCAAATTTACATTCCATATGACTTTTCAACCTACAGAAGAATTATACAAAAGGTAAAAATGATTGAGTATCATTGCATGGGGAGAAGACTAATAGAAAGATCTAGGATATTTACTTTGACCAATTTATTTTAAAATATCTTAAATCTCCCCAAAGTAGCCACTGATTTTAAACTAAGTAAAAGTGACCCTTCTCACTATGAATGAATTGCCCTCTTCTATATACTTAAACATTTTCTTTCCAACTTGTCCATTTGGATTACCTGGACAACATATATATGATGATGAATAAAGTCCTGATCCTCCTCTACATCTCTGAGATTATCTACAATTGTGTATACTTGTTGTTTGTATCTAGTTTTTTGATTTGTTGTTTCCCTACTATATTATGAACTAATTGAGAGGGTTCAGGATCTATCTTTTGCCTCTCTTTTTATGCCCAGCACTTAATACAATGCCTGGCATATAGATGTTTAATAAATGCTTATTGACTAGATTTGACTATTAAAATTATTTATGTAATTATTTTATTCCTTCCTCATCCATACTAGATTTCTTGTGAGCAAAAACTCTTTTTGAAAAATCATGCCAATAAAACTACTAAGAAATGATTTTACAGTTAGAAAAAATAATAACAAAATTCATCAGGAAGATCAAAAGGTCAAGAATCTCAAGGAAATTAATGAAAAAATGCAAATGAAGGTGGCCTACCTATTCCAGACCTAAAACTATATTATAAAGCAGCATTCCTTATGACTAAGAAATAGAATAGTCAATCAGTGGGATGGGTTAGATTCATAAGACAAGTCAGTGACTATAGTAATCTAATATTAGATTAAACCCAAAGACCTAGCTTCTGGGCTAAGAATTCACTATTTGACAAAACTTGATGGGGAAATTGGAAAATAATATAGCACAAACTAGGCACTGACTAATACCCAATACCCTATACCAAGTTAAGATCAAAATGGGGCTCATGATTAAACTTAAAGAGTAATATTATAAGCAAATTAGGAGAACAGTCTACCTCTCAGATCTATGGAGAAAGAAGGAATTTGTGGCCAAAGATGAACTACAGTACTTTATGAAATGCAGTTAAAAAGTTTTTGTGCAAACAAAACCAATGCAGACAAGATTAAAAGGGAAGTAGAAAACTGGGGAAAAAATTTTACATCCTAGGGTTCTGATAAAGGCCTCATTTCTAGTATAGAGAACTGACTCAAATTTATAAGAATAGAAGACATTCTCCAATTGATAAATGGTCAAAGGATATGAAAAGACAATTTTCAGATGAAGAAATTAAAAATATATCTAGTCATATGAAAAAATGGTCTAAATCACTACTGATCAGAAAAATGTAAATTAAGACAACTCAAATACCTCTACACACCTCTCAGATTGACTAAAGATGACAGGAAACAATGATAAGTTTTGGAAGAGATGTGGAAAAACTAGGACACTAATACATTGTTGGTGGATTTGTGAACTGATCCAACTATTTTGGAGAGCATTTGCAACTATTTTGGAACTATGCCCAAAGGGACTATCAAAATGTACATACCTTTTGACCCAGGAGTGTCTCTACTGGGTCTGTATCCCAAAGAGGTCTTAAAGAAGGGAAAGAGACCCACATGTGCAAAAATGTTTGTGGTAGCCCTCTTTGTAGTGGCAAGGAACGCTAAACTGAGTGGATGCTCATCAATTGGAGAATGTCTGAATAAATTGTAGTATATGGATGTTATGGAATATTATTGTTCTATAAGAAATGACCAGCATGCTGGGTGAATACAGAGAGGCCTGGAGAGACCTACACGAACTGATGCTAAGTGAAATGAGCAGAACTAGGAGATCATTGACTATATGAAGAGCAATTCTGATGGACGTGACTCTTTTCAACAATGAGGTGATTCAGGCCAGTTCCAATGGATATGTGATAAAGAGAGCCATCTACACCCAGAGAGAGGACTGTGGGAACTGAGTGTAGATTACAATGTAATATTTTCACCTTTTTGTTTTTGTTTGCTTGTTTTTTGTAGAAATATGTATAGAAGAATTACACATGTCTAACCTATATTGGATTGTTTGCTGTATTAAGGAGGAATGGGGGAAGGGAGAGAGAAAAAAATTTGGAACATAAGGTTTTACAAGGGTGAATATTGAAAACTATCTATGCATATGTTTTGAAAATAAAATAAAAAGTTTTTTTTAAAATCTTTGCATCACCTAACATTAGCATGGTGCTTTGCCCATAAGTGCTTTGAAGCATTTGCTGTTGAATGATAATTAGGGGTATGACCTTGGGCAAATAATTTTGCTTCACTGACTTCATTTTCTCCATCTGGGAAACGAGCTGCTTGAATTGATTATTGTTTGTTTGTTTGTTTGTTTTCAAAATACATGCAAAGATAGTTTTCAACATTCACTGGTGCAAAACTTTGTGCTCCAAATTTTTCTCCTCTCCCTACCTTCCCCCTTTCCTAGGGAGCAAGTAATCCAATATATGTTAAATATGTGCATTTCTTCTATACATATTTCCACATTTACCATGCTGCCCAAGAAAAATCAAATCAAAAAGAAAAAAAATAGAAAAAAGCAAGCAAATAACAAAAAAAAAAAAAGGTAAAAATGCTATGTTGTGATCTACACTCAGAATTGATCATCATATAACCTTGTTGTTGCTTATAATGACCTCCTGGTTCTGCTCATTTCACTCAGCATCAGTTCATGTAAGTCTCTCTAGGACTCTCTGAAATCATCCTACTGGTCATTTCTTACAGAACAATAACATTCCTTAACATTCATATACCACAATTGATTCAGCCATTCTCCAATTGATGGGCATCCACTCAGTTTCCAGTTTCTTGCCACTACAAAGAGGCTGCCACAAACATTTTTGCACATGTGGGTCCCTTTCCCTCCTTTAAGATCTCTTTGGGATACAAGTCCAATAGTAACACTGCTGGATCAAAGGGTATGCACAATTTGATAACTCTTTGGGCATATGAATTGGATTATTTCTAAGAGACATCCTGGACCATTGCCAGTTTTCTTGGCCTTTGTCTTACCAGTGGACTTCAGTGACCCAGGAAGAGAGAGTGAGGCTGTCTTTGCACAGCTCTACCTCACTCAAATCCAATTCACATGCCAGTCAAGAGATCATCCTTGTGATGTCATTGGTCCTCTTTGAGAAGAAGTTTGAACAACATCTCTGAGGTCCCTCTCAGTGCTATCATTCTGTGATTTTAGTCAATAATTGAATTCTCCATGCACTTTCTCAAGCATCTACTATGTATAAAAGTAAACTTGGTAATAGTAGATTTAGAAGTGAGGAAGACCTGAGTTCAGGTGCCACTAAAATGTGTGACCATGAGCACTTAGTCTTTCATCACTCTAGAGCCTAGATAATTCTTCTACTATAAATTGCAGAGAAGGTGCTGACCTATATTAGTACAGGGAATATATCCTTACCTGGGAATCATCACCAAAGCTTAAACCATGGGTCATGACTCCATGCAGGATCACATAATTGAATGTGGCAAACAGTAAAAGTTATCAAATATTCTGCCAAGATTTAACTTTTTATGTAAAAATAAATAAGCACATCCATCTCATTTTAGTAAATGGTAAAATTATATGTATATCAAAGAATTGTTTTTAAATAAATTTCTTTAAACTTACTAATAAATGTTTGATTTCTATGCCTGTTTTATATACCATTATATCCAATGTCATATAAAAATGTCTTGGACAAAAAGGGATTGTGAGTGGAAAAAAGTTTAAGAAGTCCTTATCTGACCAATAAAATCACAAATTTAGTTCCTGTCCCTATTCCTACATAGAATTAAAAAAGTGAAAGTTTAATACTGTATAGTGAACAATAATATCTCCCATAATAATAATTTATTTTATATTTATTATATTTATAATTATAGCACACTTTATATATGTTATTTCATTTGATTATCACATCACCCCTGTAAGATGGTCACCATAATCTCTACTTTGTACATGAGAAAACAGGTTGAGAGGGGTTGAATTATTTGCCCAGACTTATACAGCTAGTGAAAATTTCAGGTGTGATTTCAGATGACAAAACACTCATATAACTGAAGTAGGTTAGAGGGTAAAATGTTATGAGGGCAAAAGGAAGATTGAGTTCTTGATACTTAAGTTACTAAGGATAATGGCACAGGCTAAAGTGGGGAGGAAGCTTCTAGACATTTATTTTTAGATGTTCAAGAAAGCTGAAGAGATACACTCCTCCAAGAAGGCATGGGATATCATGTGGCTTTCCTATTCTTGTACGGTTCCTCAGTGGAACTCGGTGAGTCTAACTGGTCCTTGGTCGTCACAAGAGATTTTAGACCCTGTCATTTGGAAAGTAGGTTAACTCAAAGGGGTGGAGGGAAGTAGTATCTTCCAACCTGAGGACACTGCAGGAAACAGCCTAATATTAGTCAACTTCTCCTTTGTTTGTATAATACGATAAGGGAAACAAAAGAAAATACTAAGGGACTCCTTTGAAATCCCACCCTTGGGAAGTGAGTCAGTTTGATCAATCTTCTTCTAGAGGAAGCAGTACAATAAAGTTCAAAAAAAAAACAAAACATGGGTTTGAGAGGCAGGATTTGAGTTCAGATATTAGCTCTACTACTTAGTAATTGTATATTGTTCTGGACTGGAAACTAGGAAGAACTGAATTCAAATTCTGCCTCAGACATTTAACTAGTTGTGTGACCCTTAGAAAGTCACTTATCCTTAGCCTGTCTCAGTTCCTCATATGTAAAATAGAAATAAAAATAGCACCTGCTTCCCAGTATTGTTGTGTAGATAAAATAAGATAATGATTGTATTAGTTACAAATCTTAAAGCAACATATAAATGCTAACTACTAGCAGAATTATTAATATTATTATTATCTTGGATAAGTGATGTTCATTCTCTGAGTGTTAGTGTCTTCATCTATAAAATTACTAGGTTGATTTAAATGCTGTGTAAAATCCCTTTCAGTTCTAAATTTTATTTAAAGAGAAGTCTGTTAAAAAAAAAAAAAAGGAACTCCAGCTGATTAGCAAAGATCTTCTTGTATTGATTCCCAAGTAACCCCAAATAAAAAATCTAGTTCCACTTTTTCACTACCCTAAAATTACATTTCCTTCCTAGCTAACTGATTCTCAGAGATCAACAGGACTTGGATGATGACAAAAGATTATGTGAATTGATTACCATTCTTTTTTATTCTGGATGTCTTCAGATAGGGATGGAAGAGTTTGGGGTATGAGGAAACAGCAGTCTTGTAACCTCCTTGAACTATCTTTGGGATTGGCCTTATTTTTCTCATGGGAAGAAATTTAAATTTGAAACTAGCAGAATTCCAAGGGCAGGGTCTTCAAGTGTAGAAATGTCAGTGTTTCCCAGAAGGCAATATTTAAAGTCAAGAGGGTCATCTGAGTCTGAAGTTAGTCTATTTATGGGTGTTAAGACCTCAGAAAGCTTAACAGGAGGGGTAGAAAACGTCTAACTTCCCTTGTTTGGGCCATAGGTTTCCCTTGTTGCCCTATTAATACTTCTTCTGTTATTCCATAAAAGAAAGTAAAACAAAGTTGAAACATACACACACACACACACACACACACACACACACAAGCTAATTATTGGGGGAAGGGGCATTGGCCAGGTTTACTGAGGACCAATCAAGACCCAATATCTAGGATAAAAGATTAGTACAAATTCCTAGAGTCCTAGAGCACCTGAGAAGTTGACTATAGATTTCTTGGAAGGCAGAAATGTTGACAGTTTTTATGCATACAATAGAACATCAAATTTGGGTAGGACCTCAGAACCCAGCTAGGTTAACTCAGATCTCACCAAGAATCTCCTCTATGATTTACCTGCCAAGTGGCCATCCAACCAGAGCTGAGAGACTATTAAGGAGGGCTACTTCCCAAGGGGTAGCCCATTCCATTTTTAGATAGCCTAATATTTGGAATTTGGAAAGGATGCTTTTCAAATTCAACTCAATAAACATTTATTAGCCACATACTGAACTCAGAGCATCATTCTTGGCACTGAGATTACTACCCAGTTTATAAGACACAGTCCTGTCTTCATAGTAATTAGAGTCTAGTTTAAAAAAAGATATATACAGAGAGCCCACAAGTATCTTATCCTGGCTATATCTAATCATAAACAGCTAGATTTTAGGTTGAGTACTCAAGGCTAAAACACCAACAAAATAATGTATTTCTTAATCTTTTTGTTAAAACAGTGTTTTCATTTCTTAAACACAGTGGAATAAGTTTTGAAAAGTGTGTTTTTTGAACCAGCACCCTCCTCAGGTCTGGAACAGTGATATTCTAAAGTCTTTCCATGCATTTGTTCATATCATCCTTCATGTCTGAAATGTCCTCCCCACATTTTGGACTCGAAATTCTACCTGTGCCTCGGAGGTTAGTTGCAATATTACTTTCTTTCTAATTACTTTTTTTCCTGAATTTCTCTACCCACAGAAATCTCATAGTGTCTTGTGTCACTTTATTTCACTTAATCTATCCCATTTTATATTATAGTTAATTTGCATAGATCTATCTTCCCTACTAGATTGCAAGCTTCTTAAAGCAAAGTTTATGTCTTATTTTACTCTACATTCCCCATCACTTACCACAGTACCTAGCACATAGTAGGAATTTACCAGATTATTGAACTGAATGAAAAAGAAGCAGTAGCTTCAGAGGGGTAATGGTCTAGATCCCTGTATGAAGGACTAAAGGAAGAGCTGCCAATGTCCTTACTTACCTAACTACCAGAATTTATTTCTATTTTTAATGCCCTATAAATCTCAGTTTAAGAAGAAAATCATTACCTCCATCCAGTCAACTTTAGTGTCTGTTCAAATCAGTTCTACAAGATTATATAAAGACAGGCTGTTTTTTGTGGCAAATTTTCATTTAAAAACAGCAATCTATAAATAAAACTCATCCATGTTCTTAGAATACACTGTGGACAGGCAAACTGAGGAATAATTCATGACTTATAGACATTTATCACTGCACTTCCTTCTGCCTCTCTTTTGGTCAGCTTATAATGAAATTGTCCCAGCTACCTCAAGATAAAATGCTTCTCAATAATGTTCAGTACCTCTGATTAAGAAGATGGGAACAGGAAGAAATGCCCTCCAAAGATCTCTAACTTGAGAAAATGGCCTAAGGAAATACAGATCAAGGATAAAAATACCCAACATACTCACATCATACAAGTAAAAAATGGGATGCAAGAGTTAAGAAATGTGCAACCCAAGTGTTAAATAGCACCTACAAGATATCAGAAGACCTCCAATATGTTGGGTAGGTATTCTCTGGAAGACTGAAGGGAAGATGAGTATAAACCTCACCCAGTTTGAGTAGGCATGAATGGGGTGTGATCTGTATTGGTTGAGAAATACTCCATAATACATAGATCCTCTACGGAAATTTGATGGGGAAATGAACAAAAGACTCACATAGCATGAAGAAATATGGCTGGGTTGTGAACTATACCAAGGGAACTGTTTGAAATCATGGCTCCCTCCAAATTTGCAAATGACCTTTTATCTTTCTACCCACGGGTGGTCAACAGTGATGTACATTTGGAGTAAAAAAGCAATTCTAGCAAGAGGACAGTTCCAGGTAAGAACTCTATGCAGACAAGCAGTCTATAGATATGTCAATGATTCATTTAATTCTATTTAACTCAACCTACCATGACCAAGTTTTTGCAGTAGGATTTGTTTCATTTTAAGGTTGGAGAGCTGCCTTATTCTTTAGCCTAGATGTTACCAGACATTCTATCCATTCTTAAAAAACCATCTAGTCCATCCCCCTTTTTGATAAATAAGGACACAGAGAGCTGGAGAGATGAAGGGATTTGCTCAAGGTCAAATTCTGTGTAGTATAGAGAGCTAGGTTATACAGTGGAGTAAATATCTGACTCACTATCCAGAAGTTCTGACTTAGAATCCTGCCTCAGACACTTTCTAGTTGTATTACTCTAGGAGTCATTTAATCTCTCTCAGCCTCAGATGTCCTCATTTGTAAACTGAATATAACAATACAGGACAAAGCTATCATAAAAATGAAATGAGATAATTCACTTAAAGTGCTTTGCAAATCTTAAAATGTTATAAAAATGTTAACTATTATAATTATTATCATCAATCATCATCATCAATCTAAGGGCTCAAACTCAGGTCTGACTCCATATCTAGTATTATTTATACTGCAGTGTGAGGCTATTTCAGGTCAATCAATACTGCCCCTCTAATTTCAACCAAATGTCAAATTTCACCCAGACTCTCTAGAGCAAGTTTCACTTCATTTTGTTGTTCTATCACATCAGATATATCCAACTCTTCATGACTTCATTGGGGTTTTCTTGGTATAGACAGTGAAGTAGTTTACTATTTGCTTCTTTCTCCAGCTCATTTTACAAATGAGGAAACTAAGGCAAACAGTGATAAGTGACTTGTCACAAAGAGTCACACAGTAAGTAAGTTTCTGAATATGGATTTGAACTCAGGTTGTTCATGGAACCGCTTAATTCCCCATCATGATCACTTCCAATTTCAAGCTCTTTTTAAAACTGCTCAGCTTTCAGTCACCCAACATAGTCGTTTCTAACTGTTTACTACAGCTCTTCCCACCTATTATTAAATCATCATACATTCTAATCCCTTTCCTCCATTTCTACTCCTAGTCATCCAGTCACCAGCAACTAGGGATGTGAATCAATACCGTCAATATCATTCTTAAAATTTCCTTTTATATTCCATCATCTACTCAAGAAGTGGGAAGGGCCAGGAGGCTGGAAGAAAAGGATAATGCTGGATCTGTTATTTCATCAGTGTAGAGTTTATCAAAGCACATGAGCCACTTTCAGCATCTTAAAGACTCAGAGAACTGGGGAGGGAGGGGGGCGCGCGTTAGGACCTCGCCTGGGATCACATAATTAGTATGTGTCAGAGACAGAACTAGCTGTCACACTGTGTATGAGACCAGCTCTCTATTCTTTACATTAGAAGTGTCAACACATGTGAGTGGCAGTACTCCCAATCCTAAAAGCTGATTAAACTGATAATTGGATTATTTAACAAAATAAATAAAATCCAATAAAACATAGTTAATGTTATGTGGTTTTCTATTATTTTTCTTGATGTGGAGAATAGAATGCTGGGCCTGGAGTTGAGGACTTGAATTCAAATCCAATCTCAAATACTTAGTACTACTTCACTGGCCTCCATTTGACACCCCTCCAATACATTGCACTCTCTTTTTTGGAGAAATAAAACAGCATGAATGTGAAAAGAGTAACATATTTTGACTAGAACCAAAAGGCCTTTTCTACAAGATAACTTAAGATTCTACATTCAGAGATGTGACAAATCCATGGAGGCTTTCTATATTTGCTATTAGGTTTCTTCTTCATTTCATTTCCTTAAGTATTTCATTCTTATCTATAAAAAGAAGAGGTTGGAAGGATTCTTTTTCCTTTCAGCTACTTATCTACAATGCTATGTTCTTATGACCTCCCCAAAATCTCTTCAGTGTAAGATTACATGTATTTATTGAAATATATATATAATATTATTTAGAAAATTACCATGATAATTCAAGAAAGATAGTTATATTAGTACTGAAATTTCTACAAATATAATAATCTTGAAACTTGATCAGACTCACCTAAAATAAAGTTGAATTCCCAAGGGAAATATACTGCTTAACCAAACTCTGAACGCTTTTCACATAAAGAGTTATGATGACTCAGAGGCAGGAAGACAATAACTTCTGTGACTTGGATTAGACAGAGGTAATTATACTGCACTAAATGGAATAAATACTATGTTCAGCTTTCCCAAAGGTGGATAGAGTCTTCAGTCTCTTTTCCCCCACCTATTATGAAAATACTGTGTCCCCTTAGCATGAAAATAACATACATGAAACTCAGTTATCCTTGGATTTACTTTTATTCAATGACACCCACAAGGATACAATACCCAAAGATGACAAATCCAGCCTAAGATGAGACAGGACTGCTTCACGTTCATTCTAATTTCCCAGGGGAAATGGCTCCTGTGCCTGTATTATCCCATGCCTTCACAAAGAACAAAGCATCTGTTGTTGATACATAGGAGCATTCAATTATAGGTTGCTGCTAGAGAATGGAAGAATATTATGGGGAAATAACTGTGGAATAGTAACAAAAGGCAATTATATCATCTAGATATGTGTATAAATGCATGCATCTATATATATATATAGATACATACATAAATATATGCATGCAGATATACTCTATATAAATGTATATTACGTATTCTATGTAAACATACATATGTATGTGTAGATATGTAACTATCCAGTCCTAGTCTCTCTTTGAGGCTTCTAATATCACCAAGTCCTTGTTGGACAT